>NC_052138.2:28532129-29214493 GCF_016086655.4 Lepeophtheirus salmonis | reverse complement strand
CGCACGCCCGCTACCTTAGCACCAGTGAACATGTTACTTTAAAATTCTTCAATATATGAAATATAAAAAAAAACCTTGGAATCTACGCAGCCATCTAAGCCAAAAAGTAGAAACCTTTTTACTAAGATGAAGAAATACAGAGTGACCTCCTCGAAATGCGGGAGTTTTATAACCCTATATAATGTGCGTTCAAACGGAAGGAAGGGACGGGAACGCGCTAGGCACACAGTTGTACAAAATGTACCTGTAAAATAACCTACAGAACACGCGATGGGCCGTAAACGGCGGTATTCCGTGAGAGAATCTAGATAGCCAGCGAGGAGTGAGTGAGTGGCTCTCTCCCTCCCTCCCTCCCTCCTCCTCGTATTCTTCTTCTTCTTTTCGTTTTATTCCTATCTTCTTACTCCACTACAATGGCACCAGGGAAAAAATTCATTTATTGTTATTATTATTATTATTTTGGTCAGTGAAAATAATAAAAAAACTTATTTTTATTATTGTGTATGGAAGGAAGAAGAAGAAGGAAAATCTTGTCGTGTTGAAAAAAAAGAAAGAGAGAGAGAGAGAGACGAGTGAAAATCTGACGAATTTCATTTCTCATTATTAATTCTAAAAAGTATTATTATAATAATATTATAGTGAAGTTTGAAGTGATGATGAAGTTTAAAAAGAAGAATGGAAAAAGTTAAATAATTAATATATTTGATATTTGTCTCATGATTGATTAGACTCTGAGTTATCAGTTAGTTCTTTTTGTCAAATCTGTGTATTCTATCCTTTCCACCAAGGATCTATCCTAAGGAACAAAAAATAAACACCATCCTCATTCTAAAAGAAATCCTTTAGAAAAACACACACACAGCATGTTTCAAAAACAGGATAAAATGTCTTTAAAGAAAAAGTCCAAATCCATGGGTCATCTCAACATGGAATCACCTATATTCGATAATCATCACATTATCCCTAAAAAGAAATCCTATCCGGGAGAAGATTTCAAATCAGGAGTGAAAACAACGCCTAAAGTAAGATCCTTTTTTTTTTTTATTCCTTCATCTGTTGAATCCTCCTCCTCGGAAGAGGCACCCCAGGTCTGACCCTATCAGTGTCACCCATGTTCTAAAGGAGAGGGTCTCTACTTTTGCCCCACATTGACATTTTGAATAATAACATATGAGGACCGCATGTTTTAACAATGAATCATAACTTGGGATTTATTCAGATTAGAAAATTATCAATTATTTTGTGTTCTGACGGACGCACAAAACATGTTCACGACCCCCTGTTGTAGAGTATTTGCTATATGAGTATTTTCTCTTAAATGTACATAGTCGGATTGAGTATTGTTGTAGTCCAGATCCGTATATCAATGTAGCTCCTATCCCTATCACTGATAATAGGAGGAGTGACATCATTTTCTACTCAATGGCTGTATGTACAATATACATATATTTAGTCGGAAAGTAGGGCCCATTTTATTAGTACTTATGATGATAGTTAGTAGGCACTTCTACCCACTTTGTTATTCCATGGTGATGAAGCTGAAAGACGGAGTCACCTTACGCAATACAGATGATTAGAGTCTCTTCTACATATATATTATGATAATATTATATCTAATAGCATGTACCTATGTAGGGATTGACGATTTGTATTTCCATTTATTGATACTAATATTTAAGTAAGAATAGAGCAATATACCATTAATAGACATGAACATTGATGGGTAGTTACTCGTTAGAAAGAGGGTTGAATGATTGTTAGTTATTACTTATTACCACCAATGTTTCCAATCTTTTATGATCGATAATAATATGAATATTACATATTCTTTATGTTCAATAATAATTATTATTTTAATGGACTTAATAGGAAACTAGAAGCATGTGGTGGTTTATTATGTATATTTTTTCTTCGTTATTTTAACAATAAAATGGTTCTATATGAATTTTCAAGGACCTAGATCATATATATGTATCATTGACGAATGATTTATTCCTCTTTCATTAACTAGCTAGCCTTTGTCTTCACTATTATTATTTGAAGAAGCTTCTGCAACATGGTCGAGTCCTTCGTTTTCTCTTTATCTCTCTAACAATGTCACACATCATCCATGTACCTACAATATGGTACATGGTACACTCACACACTCACTCCTCTATCAACCCTAATTCCACCCACAATTTTTCTATTCATTTTAATATCTACGTACAAACTACAACCTATTGTTCATTTTGATTGTTGCTATTATATTATATATACATTTGGGGGACTCGGGATTGAGAAGGATTGCTCCATGTTGTTTCTTGCTGTTGATCCCTTACCTCTTTATGTAACATTCTTATTGTATATATGTATGTAATTAATGAATATACAATATTTTATCTACATAAAATTAATATGTATTTAAGACGGAAATGAAATGTTGCTTAATTCCCCGTCTCATTTACACACAAAACCACGAATATTATATTAATATATGTGTATATTGTACATATCATTAATATTATATGTATATCTTAAAATCAGTGATTCCCAACAACCACGTTTTCATCACCACTGCGGAGCCATATCATTTTTTCTTTCAATAAGTGTCAAATATTGTTTTTAAAAGTATGTGCTCAATGATTCTTTTAATTTGCTTTGTTTTTCTCGAAATGTTGTGTTGCATAGTCCCTTAAAATGTTTATTTATATAGCAAATGAAGAAATATATAACATTTGGACCATATTAATCCATGTTTAGAGCCCTTGAAGTTGTTAAATTCATAATTCAATCTGAAAATAGTCGGTATAAGTCAGAATAATGCAGTTAAATAACTATTCCAAATAAATAAACAATATATCAAAAGTTATATCCTTTTTTTTCTCCTTAAAAGATTGTTTCACATATAAAAATAATAACAAAGTATTGTTTTACCGCGTATAGGGCGCACTTTTTGTGTGTCCTTACAGTCAAAAATAGGATCTAAACATTTCTTGAAAAGAGTTTCCCTATGACCATCATGCCCTCCAATATTTTGGTAAAAACATACAAATCTAAGAACCCCCAGTTTAATACTCAACCAAATGTTTTAGTTATGTAATATCTAACTGAGCCCTACATGATGCACAGTGGAGCACAAGGGCACCCTGTTGTTGGGAACGACAGTTTTAAGTGGATGACGATTCTCTCTATACAGTATATGTAGTGTTGGATCGGTTCTAGGACTGATCAGTCTCCCTCCTCTTTCAGTCCTTTTTTTTTATCGGTCCGATCTTTTTTACTAACCGATTAGTCCGTCCTAGCTATCTTTTTAATTTATACTCTGCTAGCTAGGATTGAAGAGTAGCTAAACTGCGAAATAATGAATGATAGCTGGAATATATAATAATAAGTTCTAGCCACACACCTCCTACTTTAAACTTAAGGTATTTTGTCTTTTAGAAACTTCAACGGCGCAGTTTGTAACTATGTGATTTCAGCCGTTGTAGTTGGCCTAAAATACCGATAAGGACGCACAGATTTTATTATGGGGGAACTGATTGTACTGCAGTTTTTTTAGTTTTTTAGACCGATCCAACGCTAATTGTATGGAATTATGATGATCAGGGGTGTAGTTATGATTGTTAAAATGGGGGAGGTGAACCTTTTAATATATTAAAGTTTTAATTGGGGGGTTGTGGACATTTTGTGGGCTATACTGAATCTGAGAGGGACATGTCCTTCTCCGTCCCCTCCCCTCTAACGGTGTCTATGATGATGATTAAACGGTTGTTAATCAATTGTTATCATGTACAATCTTGTGTCATGTCTTCTTTTAACGTTACATTAATTATAATTATGAATAATACTAAGAAGAAGTAGAAGCTGTCCCCCTAGCACTCTGCTTTCATTCATGGATTTTAAAGCTCTTATGACGTCGTCTCTGAGTGACTGTGCGTATGCATGAACGTTCATTGTGGTGCCGGATTGCCATTCCTTCTTCTTTAATCATTATTATTTAGGAATAATGTAATCAAAATACATACAGACGAGTAAAGAGAGCTATGAATCATTTATCAATGCCGTCTTATCAATGCTTGTATATTATGAAGTATCCTTAATTCATTATTTATTCTTCTGCTACTCCTCTCTTCCTTCTGCTCAACAAATATTAATGTATTCCTTTCTGGTGAAATTTGAAGATTCATAGCTAGTGTTGTCGTCTCTGTTACTACACTATTTAACAGCTATAAATTATAATATATATATATATATATCCTTTACTCAATTGAAGTTCCCTACGACTTAATCCTTCTCCTCATTGCCCCTTTTCAAGTATGTAGTATGTACAATACATCATTTTACAAATTCGGATTTTCTTCTTCTTCTTCTTCTCTTGTGCACTATTTAAAAAAGGATTATGTAATAATCACACAATGCTGCCGCTGCTACAACTCCTACTTGGGGCCCTTTTGAACTCTCTGGATGGAGGAAGATAACATCATCATCATCATCATACATAGGATTATTTCAAATTTGAATTTATATTTGGTGCACTCTTCTCCGGATGTGATTATACTTATTATTATTATGGTGATGGACATGCAACAAATGATGAGGGTATTTGAAGGAGGGATTATTGGCCTTGAACAAGAATAATCTCATCAGCATCATCTATTGTTGCGTCCTGCTCATTGTACACATACTAATACATATTTTCTTGTTAATCGGTTTCACATCCCTTATAATATGTATTTTCTATTTTTTGAGGAGGGGAATGTTTTTGAGTCGCTGTATGGAGTAGCCCCGATTCATTACTTCCTAGACCTTAGCCTGCCCTTATTATCATTTATCATATCATCATCCATATAATTGTTATTCCCACATGAGGGAAATATAAAAGGAGTGGCTAGTTATAAAAAAGGAGAAAACAGAAAAGAGTCAACCTCATTTTTACTCCATTCCTTTTCTGAATGGATATATATATATATATATATAAAGCAAGCTAAGGGGCTGTTACATGTACTAGAATAGCCAATTAAAACTTGACAGGATCTCAAAGTTATAACAATAAGAGGGAGTCACAATTCTGTCGAAAAATTCCAATGACTCCGTTGCATCCCCTTTTCTTGTGATATTCACTTTGTATTGAGCTTGGATTATTCACATTTCATAATGTTTTCAGTCCTAATGATCGTTATAAATCTTATTGACTGATACTTGAGCCCTGCATCTGTAGACAAGTCCTGCCGAACATTAAACGGGCCCTAATAAATTCCATGTATCATCATGTGATATTTTTAAGTCCATGAAAATCAGCGGTGATCTAGTTAGGGCCCATCTACAATGCACGTACGCAGGGGTTTTGAAATTGCAAACATAACTTATATAAAGTATGTTAATTAATCGTACTAAAATACGTGCATAAAATGCCAAAGACTTGCGTATGTTCATTGTACATGGCCCCTTAGGATTTTTAAACTGGGAGGGGGTCACTTAAAACAGTTTTCCCATGCCCATTTTAGACCGGGAGCCCTGCATATATTTTTTAAATTGAAATACCTACTACGAGAAGACATTTTAAAAAATGTCATAAAAAGGATTGGCCTTTTCCTAAAAAGGTCATTATATAAAAGTAATTCAATGACATATGCATAGTGACTACTATTTATTAAAAAAGGCTGCTTATTTTTTCTAGAAATACGCCATTTGATATAAAAAAAAAGGGCCCCTAATATTATTTCGATTTAAAAAAAAGGAACGAAAAAATAGTACTACTAGATAGGGATGTAAAATGTGATTATATGGGCTTACAGAGATATGCTCCTTCCCCCAATGACTTCCATGATAAAAACATTGACTTAACTCTCTTGAGCTGAAAGAGAGTACGGATAAATATTTTTTCTGATCCTTATTGCTCCTTTGCGTATTTGTCTATTAAAAAAATCAACAACATCAAAAAAACAAAACAAAACATAAAAAACATTACGTAAAACGTAGGACTACAACTTCGTCGTAATCAAGTTTCCCTATCTGTGTTTCTTCTTCTATTCATCTGTTAATACTAGAATTAATTAGTTTGATTCGATAAGGGCTTGTTTTATGGGAGGGAAGGGGGTTAAGGAATGAGAATCATTCCTTTTTGAATGGTCATTGTTGTAGGGCGAATAAGGGATCAAGTGTAATTATAAGGAGATCCTCGGAGTACGTATTTATTTGTGATTCTTCACTACAACTTGCAGATGTCAAGGCCTTATTGCGTGACTACAATTACATATAATTCTTTTGCAATTCATACTGTGATTCTTGCTGCCTAATAACAATTATTATGATTATTTTATGCTTATGACGACAACTCAGGGTAATTTCCTTTTGTCATTAAGACATGGGAATTTGAGGAAGTCTGTACTAGATAGATATGGATATGATGATGCTCCCCCAAAAAAAAAAAAAAAAAAAAAGAAGATTATTACAAATTCAAATAATATAATATAATGATTTTCTAAGGAAAGCTCTCTTCAAAGCATGAAAAACCGGTTTCTTTCTTACTTATTATTATCAACAATCCTATTATTCATGGACTTTTTTCTTATTATATGGATTTTCTTTGTTCATATGGTATTTAGATAATAGTACATATCTGTTTCGTTAATTTATGATGAGTAGTAGTATATCATACATTTAAAGAGATATCTTCCACTAACCCTAATTGTTAAATCATTAATAGCTTATGCAAATAACAGCGCTAAGTGCTAAAACAGATGCTTATGAGAACTACAAAAGAATATAAACATGTAGAAATATAATGAATGTATTTTTCATTTCAGAAACTCAAGGGCCTGGTTCGACAAAGAACAAATCCCATGATGATGCCCGTCTCTGTTGGAAAAGCAATTTTCTCCAAAGCCAATAAGACTTCTTCCAAAGTGAACAATAATCCTTCCTTAGCCGAAGTATTTGGATCCAAAGAAAATGTACTCATTCCTAATAGACATCGAACGTTCCTCATGGATACTCAAGTTAAATTCACTGTTGTAAGTTTTTCAGAATTATTTTCCTTTAATGGATGGAATTTAATGTTCATGGTCATTTCAGGGCTTGCAATGTCAAGAAAGGAATTTATTTTTATTCAATGATCTCCTTATCATTGCGAAGGAGCGATCAGGAAATCAGTTCAAACTTAAAGATCAGGTAAGATCCGGGTTAATTGTATTTGTATGTACATACTTGAGTGTATCTGCTCATAGGTACATAGATATATATCTATAAGTACTTCTACTCTTTTTTTCTGTTGCCTTGGTCCGAGCAAAAAAAATAGAAATTTTATTTATACTAACATGAAAAAACCTGTTAGTTTCCAGTTTAAGGGAACATTATTTTATCATCCGTAGTTATCGAAACCATTTCTTCTTCTCCTCTAAAAGAAAATGACTTTAAATAGGCATTAGATTTAAGAAATAAAAATAAATTTCCTCTCCATTTATTTCTGTAAATAAGTAATATCCTTTTAAATAGTATTGTTTAAAGCGTTGGAAGGCTTTCATGCGTACATACAATATATTAATAGATAAAGTTACTCTCAAATTAGTCATTGGGGAGTTCCTTCCCCCCCATTTCTTCTTGTGTGCAAAATTTACTGTCTTATTCGTCATCCTCATATTTTTAAATGACAATTTGTCCTATTATATAATATAAGTTTTGATTCATGCATGATCTCAATATTTATTTTGAAGTTCTTCGAAATATGTTAACTGTCCCATAACTAGACACGAGATTCTCGCTAGGATTATGCTTTGGCTGTATAATAAAAACCTGTTTTTTTTTGTTGTTGTTGTGTTTGAAAAAGAATTCATTTCTTCCTCGGTTATTAGCTACATTTTTTATTTTTACATTATTTTTTTCTAAATTTTTGTACGACACACCTCTGTCTTTTAACTAACACACTCGTACATCAAATTTTCCCACCGACACTTAGACTCCTAGCTTGAGATGCCATTTTGCTAATTTCTTGAGATGTTTTAAGGATCTTTTTTTAAATTATACATCATTATTGTTTTGTTATCTATTTAAAAAAAAAAATATTTATGGTATCACTACACCTCTCAGTATTAGTCATAAGTAGTGTTGTGTCGTTCCTTATTTAGGACATAAGACTACAATCCCGTCCAATTTAGTCTCGATCCTGTATATCATTACTAAAACTTATAAAGGTCGTTCCTTATTTATTCGGTTCAGTCGAGGGTCGGTCCTGGACTGGGTGGGACCTGACTGGACATCACCGCTGTCCTAAATAAGTACTGACAAACACTAGTCGTCACTCAACTTTATTTCTTTTACATGAATTATTTTTATTACTGAGAGTAAAAGGGATCCGTCGGTCCTAAGACTGGACTGGAACGATTAAATAAGGACCTTTGCAACACTATCATCCACCAGTCTGATGGGTGATACATTGAAAAAATAAGCACAAATATAATTTAGAATGTAGTTCAAATTTGCCAGTTTTTTCACCAGGGGCGAACATATTTTTGTGAAAAGCACGTCCTTAATACCCATCGTCCATAAGTATGAGCAGAGATGTAATCGCCGTAAGCCAGGGAGGGCCATACCCTAGAAATTTTTTCAGTAGTAGTATTTATCGGATTTATTAATAGTGAGCCATGCATGGTTACTCTCAAGGTCGATTTTAGGGTGAGCCTGTGGTAAAGATAAATGCGAGGGGCCTTTCCTATCGTTTCTATTTTAAAATTTGGAGGTCTTTTTCTTCTTCTTTTAAAAAATATAATATTGACCAAATGTTATTTTTTTAGAAAAGGATATATAGGGCTATTTAAAAATAACATTATATCCAGCGCGGGGTCCCAGTTAATATAAAAGTGTAGAACTATCCCTTAAACCGAACCTGGTCACTACAATCAGGCCCTTTAAATAAAAAAACCCTGATTATGTGAATATAGTAAGAGTAGTTCTCTTGGAAAATAAGGTTTCAAAGACAATATCCATCCTTTGTGGTGATTTCTCTTTGAAAATTCCCTTCAAGGTCTCATATTTGTATACATATATTTATGTGTATACCTACATAAGGAACATGGATTTAAATACATAATATTGTACATAGATAATTAAAACATGCAATTCCATTCATGGTATAAATTACTTACTTATACATCTACATATATATTGTGTGTACAAGTTGCGATTTTGTACAAGTTGTAACTTGTATGAGGAAATGGTACAAGTTACAACCTCAAAAGATGAAATGAATAATTTTAAATAAGAGATTTAGAGTACTTGGAATGAGGATCATGAAATAATTGAGTTAATATATGATGGATATATTGATGGTGTAATTTTTGACTATTTTAATAACAATGACTAAAAGTATTCTGTGTATTCTAAGTTCAAATACCAGTGGTGTCCGTAGGGGTTGGGCTGGAATGGCTGTACCCCCAATTAAAGAATTTTTGCTTTTTACTAGAAAATTTAATATTTGAATTTTTTTTCGAAAAAATTTAATTTTTCGTTAACAGCTATTGATTTTTGATTTTTTGAAATATTTTTTCGTGAATACTTTTTTTTTGAAATTTTTTTCTAAAAAATTAAATTTTTAAAAGTTTTTGTGAATAGCTGTGACCTTTTGAATTTTTTTACCAGGAAAAATTAAAAATATTTTCAGAAAAGCTTAAATTTTTTCTTAATATTTGTGGAATTTAAAATTTTTGAATATTATTTTGGAAATAGCCATGAGTTTTGGATATTTGAAATTTGATTTTTGGAATTTTTTTCTTAAAAGTTTAATTTTTGAAAGTTTTCGTGAATAATTCGTGGAATTTGGATTATTTTTCCAAAAAAAATAATTTTTTGTAAAGAGCTGTTGATTTATAAAAAAAAATTTTTGTGAATAGATGTGAAAAAATTTGAATTTTTTTTACGAAAAATTAAAAAATTTCTTAACAGCTGTGGATTTTTGATATTTTTTTTTAGAATAGCTGGATTTTTGAAATTTAAAATAGCTGATTTTAGAATTTATTTCTTAAAATTTTAATTTTATAAAAAAAAATTTTTTTCTTAAAAGTTTTTGTGAATTTTCGATATTTTTTTTCCAAAAAATAAAAAAATTTCTTAACAGGATTTTCGATATTTTTTTCCAATTTTTTTTTTTGTGATACCTGTCATTTAAGACGAAAAAATTGCAACGCGTACATTTTGATAATACAAGTTGAAACTTGTACACAGCATAAACATACAATAAATGTCGAAAAATAAAATAAAATATGTTGTGTTTGTATTGGATTTGCATTATACGTTGTAGAGTATATACATAATCATTATGTCATTCATAATTATGTATTTAATTAAGGAGTTTTATTGACAGTAAACATGGTATTATTGTTATACCATAATGAAATCCTACATTACCAGGAAAAGGAAATACTTAGAAGTAGTAGTAATCATATATTATTTACAACAAAAATAATATTGAAGGGAGCAAAGTAAATATATAAATTCAACGGATAGTTTCACTTTCTAAAGTCTTTTTTTTTTTTTTTTCTTAAATACTGATTCTCTCTCTCTTTTTCTTCTTCAACAACCAAATAACCAAATAACATAAGTACTTATACTGCACGCAAAACGATAACTACCAATTAAATATGTTTTATATTAATATATGTTTGTATGAATTGTAATTTGTTTTTTGTATCATAATAAGAATCATGACTTGAGTTAGTTATTATTGTTGTGTGTGGATTCAATACAACAGTGAGTCCCAGGCTTTTTTTTATCACCACGGTCTAGTGTTATGTCCGTTCTTATTTAGGACTGAAGAGTTCAGTCCTGAATGTCAGTCCTAAAACTGATAAAGTTAAACCCTTGATGACGTCACTCAACTTTATTTCTTTTTTTAGGAGCTAAGTAATTTTGCCTCAAGGATATTTCACCTTAATATATAAATAGATGAGATTTATAGGTTGTTTTTGTTATTTCTTGTTAAAATTGATGTTCTCTTGGAATTTTTTAATCAAAAGATGTTATGTCTATTATTATAAAACTCATAAAATGGTTGTTTTCTTTTGGAAAAATGATGGAATCATGCTCCAAAAGCTCTAAATGTATACACCAACAAAATCTCACTATGTAATGAATTCGAACCAGAGACAAAATAGGTATAAAATTAGTATATTAAGAAAAACAAAAATAAATAAACATGCCAACAATTCGAATAAAATAATCGCTAATCCATTCTCCCTTAGTAATTATCATTTGATATGATGGATTATTCATATTAAAAAAAGACTCATGGATTGACGAACAAGCATAATATGAGGCAACATCATTATTTCAACAGAAAACAAACATTCAATGCATTTAATAGTAACAAATATGACATATTCTGATTTAAAAAAATTAAAGGAAACATCAATTTCAACTAAAAATAAACAATGACCACTTGTAAACTTCATTTATTTATATATTAAGGTGAAATATCCTTGAGGCAAAATGACATCAGGCAAAATTACTGGGCACCATTTTTTTCGAAGCAGTTTTAGCACTGACCGTCCGAAGGACCACCAGTTTTAAGGATCGGTCCCAAGGACTGATAGGATCAGTTCTAAGACTGGACTGGGGGGAATAAATGAGGACTGACCCAACACTACTATGGAACATAGCCATGGGAACAGAACGGGAGGAGCGAGGAACAATATTGCAATTACTACTATACTGCCCTTGTCTTTTCTGGCAATAGAATGTATCTGATTTTAATCCTATTTTACAGGAGAGCCAAAAAAAATGTTGCTAGGTTTAATAATTAGAATAATTTATCCTTTATTTTTTAATGAGTTGAAGGTGGAATTGTATTTATTCTTATATCAAAGGGATCGTGGGGGTGGCTTGGGTAATCTTCTATGCTATGCTCATAGAGTTGACAATTTTAGTTTTTTCACTCATAATATTAAGTGAGAGACAGCGGCGCCGAGGCGCCATTCCCCTCCTACTTTTGGGGAATTTTTATAGTTATAGGAATAAAAAAATTGAATTGCCAAAGGTATTTAATTATTTTTCGATTTGTCTTTTAAAAAAGAAAAGCTTATTCCTTCAAATTGTATCCCTTCCAAAAAATTTGAACTCTACAATTTAATTTTGTTTTGGTCTTTTCTGAAAAAAGAATTTGCCACATTGTGCCTTTAAAAAAAAACAAAGATATTATGTCTAAATTGTCAAAAAATCCCGATCCCAAAGGAAAAAAGCCCAGCCCCCCTTCTCAAATAAGATCCTATGAACCCCCCTAATGACATTCCCATTAGGGGGCTCACAGGTCCTTACATTTGCAAGTAAGGACCGGTGCCGGTGATTGAAGATTAAGACTACGAGGGAGAATACTATTTAGATGCATTATTTCACCAATAAAAAAATCAAATATATTCCATGACATTTTTTTTTACAAAATATTTTCTAAAATGATGGAACTCAACAAGAATTTATACCAAAAACTGAAAATTGAACATTTTGCAGATAAATATATATTTTTTTTTAGACATGGGCAGCATAACCATCAAATAATTTGCTATATTCGGTCTTTTATTGAAGAGTCCTCCAGTGTGGTTATTATAATTTTTTTTTAAAACAAAACTGATATATTTTTTTTTTAATAATCTTTTTTTAGAAGAGACAAATTAAAAAAATAAATGACAATGAGCATAAGCAATTGTGACGCTGTTTTTTGGACAATTTGGACAACAAGATTTTAGTCAGGGATGACCCATCACCCCCTATAGTCACGGGCCTAATTGCTTATTCTACGTTTATACTTAAGAGTCCTATAACATCGTTTATAGTTCATGAAATATGCCTGATCAATTGTTTTATATAGTTTTAATGTAATCTCTCGCGGTGCATTTAACGATGTACTGGGGAGCACAAGGGCTCCAAGCAGCCCTGGTTAAGAACCACTGGAACATACAATAATAAAATTCTTTTATATACATATATCTATTTCTGTTTCAGATCCCTTTGTCAGATGTTTGGCTCGCAAACTGTCTCTCTGATGTATCAGAGCTCACAACAGATATGCTCAACTCTTTTGTCATAGGATGGCCAATAACCAATGCTATTATTACATTCAGGTAAAATCCTCTCTTCATCATCTCCTAAAAATATTATTGGTAGTGGTGAATATTAGTGATCCACCCACCTAATTCACCTTTTCCTTAAAACATTGTGTTTTTCTTTGTACATGATATCATATGTGCATCGTCATGAGTTGTGAATTCGTTCTCATATGTTGTAACAGAGATTATTTCAAATGATACCTCTTGATGATGTCTTAGCTGTTTTTTATATTAATGTATCTGCAAATACATTGTAGAATCACACTCATATGATGGAAAATATATTTATTTTCTATATCTATATATGTTTTTTTTTAATATTATATAGTTTAAAAACATATTCACATACAAAAAAACGGAAAAAAAAAACTTGAAATGTAGACTTGAGAGAAACTTTTTTTTTTCCTTCATTCTTTTTCATGTTTGAACATTGTGAAATCCAAATCTTTGGCGTATTGAAATCCACTAAGTGCATCTGATCATACATAACATATCCTTCATATATATTCTCTATTATTTTCTATTTATTTTCTCATAGTTCTCCTAATCTAAAAAACTTATGGTGGAACAAGTTATCCGAACTTATAGAAAAAGAAAGAATCCTCGCACCCTCATCCACAAATATTCAAGTTACTTATTTTGATCAAACGACTAATTTTGAGCATGTAAGTTGTGAGGGAAACATGTCCATGGATATTCATGCATATATATATTTTAATTAACTAGGTAAAAAGTCTGTCAGTAACCGTTAGAGATGATGCCAGAACCTGCATTCAAGGTGCCTTAAAATCCCTAGAGCTTCTCGCAAATCGTCCTTTAGTTGATATAAACTGTGATTATCAATTGTGGGTTCGAACAAAATCGGACGAAGCTCCCTATCCTCTCATAGGACACGAAATTCCATTAGTCATTAAATTATACTGGACTCGACAAGCTTTTATCAATAGTAGGAATCAAAAAACTTTTGATGAATATCGAGCCGGATGTCGATGTTCCTTTATTCTTAGGTATTTCCTTCGTTATAACTTATTAATTTAATTCAGTGTGTATCTACTTTTTGTTATTGAAGTTATCCATCGTTTTTTACGTGGTGGATATATAATACATTTGTAAGCATGTTGTATGTGCTGACCTAATCCGTTTTAGAAATGTAGACGCACACACTCACAGGTACAAGGAACTTATTTCTCTCTTTTTAGATAGATTTATCATCTGTAGGTGGTACCCATTTTTACAGAAAAGAGAGATGTTCCTTCTGCTATCCAACTATAATGTAAAACAAATTTCTTCATTTTTGACTTCTTAAGAAAATAAAAATGTATGAAGAACACTCTTTCTCTGTTTACAAACATGCTATCCATACCCTTAGCAATCAAGTTTATGCTTCAAAAAAATCAAATAACTATATGTAACACCTTTCCCTGTATCCTAAAAAAAAAAAAAATCATGCTTATATGTAATTCATAGCTCTGATAATGTTGATTCTTCATAGATCATAAACTATATACACGCTTGATAACTACTACTCATAATAATTAATTAATAAATTTCCATCATTTTTTAATGACATTATGGTTTGCAGAAAAAGTGGACAAACCTATAGCTCAAATGCTGAAGATGGAATAGCTTCAAAAAATAAATTAAAGAAAGTAAAATCCTCAATGAAACTTCAACGTGTCTTTAGAAGAGCTTCCAAAAATAATGAAATCATGGACTCCTCGGGAGAAGGGAACAAAAAGTTTGAGGGAAAAGTGTTTGGAAGGAATCTTGAGGACGTTTGTGTCAATGAAATGTTACCATATGCAATAATTGTAAGGAAAAATAAATATCATCAGTGTGTTGTTGTTAATTGACGTTTTTTCAATCAATATTAGGTGATATTAAAAAGAATATTGCATGATGGCCCTGAAACAGTTGGTATTTTTAGAAGATCTCCTAATGCAAGGGCTATGAGAGAGTTGCGAGAGAAAATTGATCAAAATGAAAAGGTCGATTTCGAGGAATGCTCGGTTTTTGTGGTTGCTGCACTCTTAAAGGACTTTCTTCGGTCCCTTCCAGATTGTTTATTACAGTGTCCTAAATACGATGAGTGGATTCGAATAGGTACAGAATATGAAAATGAAAAAGATCTCAGACCCATGAAAAAGTAAGATTGAAATATTGTTCGATCCTGTATGTCTCATTGTATATATATATATATTTTGCAGTTTAATTTCGAATCTACCACGCATCAATGAAATCACTTTAAGACATTTAATTTACCTTTTAAAAGAAGTTGCTGACAAATCAAAGGTAAAGCTTAGTATTGATAATAATTTAATTTCCAAGAATTCCTATTTATTTGTCTTTAACAGACCAATATGATGAACGCCTCTAATTTGGGAATATGTGTTGGGCCTAGTGTTCTATGGTGTAACGATTCAAAAGTTATGATGGAACAAAATTATTCCAAAGACGTTTCCTGTTTAACAAAAACACTAATTGAGCAATATGAATCTTTGTTCGGTAAAGAGATTCCCTCACTTTTCACTTGCACAATTAACGGTGAACATCCTCTATCCATTCAGACTGAAAATACAAATGGCCAATTAAATGAAGGTAATAATAATTAATTAATTTGTTGAAGGAAATCATAGAAATTAAATACACACCTTCTATATATATTACAGGCAATAAAATGACATTGGATAATTCGTCTCTTGAAAGCCTCTTAGACAATGAAATCATTCATAATGACGAGGATGAAAGGATGGTTGTATCAACCACCTCAACTTCAGGGGCTACAGCATCAGGAGAAGGTTACTCTTTAAACAATCTAAGTCATGACTCTGGTCTTACTACCTCAGACTCACAACTATTTTTGTTTGAGGGCGGAGAAAATAATTCATTCAGTTCTGATGATTTCTGCACCATTTCAAATAAGAAGTTGATTTATGCAAACAAATCAAAAATTCATATACCAGTGCCTATGTCTGTCTCGGAATTTCATCATCCTACTAACAATAAAAAAGGACAAATCCATCTACAACAAAATAAGCATATTCATTCAGATACACCAATTAAGATTGAAAATAATCATAGGAAAACACTGGTATCCAGAGTCGGGAACGTCAATTATATTGGTTCAGCTCCTTTAAAAATTCCTCTTAGAAGAACAGCATCAGAAGAAAGTGTATCGTTTTGTAAATCCCCTGAACAATCCAGGAAAAGACGTCCAGTATTCCATCGGAAAGGGAAGGCACCTCCTCCTCCCTCTGCCATTGGAGTCAGCAACACCAACGGAACGGGGCTCAGTATTAATAGTAATGTTACTCGTTCCAATTCTGTCAATCATAATCGAGAAGGGAAAAACAGTTCACTATGGTATAGGTCCTGTTCCACGACTCGTTTGAACTCTGGCAATAGTTCTGCTTGTTCTACTCTGACCGACGAAGACTCAACACCGAGAGTATCTAGGTCTAACTCGTACGGGAAACATGAAAATGAAAATTTTGTAGATGGTACTCCCATGACTATCGAAATCGGTAATTGTAATACTCCTCCAGGTTATGAGGAAACTATTTCCAGGCAAAGATTCCTCAAAGGTTTTCATCGTTCCAATTCTTGTTTGGAAGGTGATTTTGCATCTCGAGCAATTGCAAGTGCTGTTGACGACGACGATGATGATG
The DNA here is from genome assembly GCF_016086655.4 of Lepeophtheirus salmonis. Lineage (NCBI taxonomy): Eukaryota > Metazoa > Arthropoda > Copepoda > Siphonostomatoida > Caligidae > Lepeophtheirus > Lepeophtheirus salmonis. The sequence goes on along the minus strand of NC_052138.2, from coordinate 29,197,755 downwards.
AAGAAGAGGAGGAGGTAGATCAAGATATAAATCTTGAATCCGTACATCAGCCTCCGCCACTTCCTCCTAAAACGGAACGTCCTCCGTTACCTCCCAAACAGCGGCAGCGACCTGGTATCAAACTGGACGATACCTACGTGAACAGTGAAGAGTTACGAAAAAGCGAAGAGGGAGGATTTGTTTATCCTCAATACTCTTCCGGAGCAGTTCATGTTTCCACAATTTCTGAAAATAACAATCGAGGTTCGGGAAGCTCTAATTCACCAACAACACCTAAAAAACGAAGTGTCACAAGGATTGTGGCCACACCAACTCGAACCAAGAGTACTCGTAATGTTGAAACTCAAACAGAAGAAAAAGATTTCTTTTCTTTATATTCTTCTGATTCTGATTCTTTAGAAGAATCTGAAGAAGATGCTCGGAATTTAATTGACTATACTCCTCATCACCGTTTCCAATCAGACTATTATCACCCTATTCCTGTAAGCCATTATGTTGATCAAAGATCTCTTTCACCTCATCGATTTTCAAATTCAACTAACAACACTCCAGATCGTAGAAGGATTGAACCTACGAATGATCCCTTGATCCAGGGAGAAATCAACTGGAGTGTCTCACAATTAAGGTCCTTTTTTAATCAAGGGCAACAGAAACAAAATTCAATCCCAGTTCCTCAATATTCACCGGTCCATCACTCCCATGGGAGTTATGGTAATTACAGTATTCGTTCTACATCAAGTGGCAATGGTCCACCAATCATCGATCAAAGACGAAATAATAATAATATAATTTGTGATGTGAATATGTACTCTCCAAAAGCTGAACAGGACTCTGATCAAGAGTCCTATGTCTAACTACATACTAGAAATACTCCTTATTCGACAAATGCATATATTTAGAGTTAAATATATATATTTTTTTTAGCTGAATTTCTTTGAATAATTTTGTTAGTAGTACATAGTTCTATTTTTTGAAAGCATCTATTTTTATATACACAACTTTACAATGCCTCAAACTAGTCAAACTGATCAAAATATTATCTTATAATATATTTTTATTGAATAAATAACATTCAAAATACTATTCCTTTTCAAAATAGTTCTATCTTTGTTATCTATTCGTTTATACGTGCATGTTAAGAAGTCGATTACTGAGTTCAACTTCATTCAATTTAATTTATTCATATATTATAACGCAATCAGTAATAATATAAAGTTGTCAAATTTGTTCGTATGTGTTCGTTTTTATATATTCATTTCAATACGTATATATGTATATAAGGCAGGGCTTCCAGTTTCATATTATATGTATACAATTCATGAGCAGGATGACTTTGTTTGAGCCCGTGGGCTTATCTTTTGAATTGTGTAACCCGACTCCCAACATTTTATTAGATTTGACTACTATAGAAAATTAGACAAAAACACATAAAACATTCACTCCTAATGAAATTATCTTCTAAATTCTTATTTTGAAGTATGACGTAACGTTTTTTAATAGAACCTTTTATACCCCCAGAGTTTCTAATATAAATTGTTACAGAAATTTGAAAAAATGTGTGGGGTAGAAGCGTGAGAAACGATGGATTTACTTGAGGCTCTTGCCTATTCTGTGAATCTTGGGAGTCATAGATCGAGGACACTTTTATTTAGTATGAAGCATGCCATTTTTAAGTGTTAAAAAGGACTTAACTACTTAGTGATGAATAGCTGGTTTTCGTTAGAACTGCAGGTTGAAAATATGCGTGTAAAAAGTCGACCTTTGCATCACTAAAAAAGGGCGTTCGTTATTTAAAATATTCAGATGTGACCCAAAATGTAAACTAAAATTTAAAAAAAAAGTGTCTCCCAAAACATTTAAGCCCCCTACAAAATTATGCTTACGCCCCTGTAATACCGAGTAGTCTATTAAAATCAGAACACTGAATTTTAAAATTCAACATGATATAATTATTAATTAACAATAGAATTTAAACAAAATTATTATATAAATAGATGTGTCTGAGCTCTCTTAACTATTTTTGTAGCATGTCGAGGGTAAGACCTTCAAAGCCACTGTCAGCCTGGCGTCCGCTAAAGATGTAGCCTTCTGTCATAGCGTACAAATACTGGCTGACAGTGGCTTTGAAGGCCTTCACCTCGACATGCACCAAAAAGGTGTAGTCGAGAGGGTTGGCATCAGGGTTGTAGGGGAGGGGGGGCAAAATAGTCTTGGAGGAGATGGGTTTATTTATTTGCTGATGTTAAAAGTGTCTTCTTCACACTGACAAGGCTCTTTCCACCCACTTTTTTGATTGGTCTCTGAACAGTGGTGGGAAATCCCGAGATCTCTTGCTTGGGCCCTTATGAACTTGAGGGGATTGGCCTGGGCTATTATCTTAACTCCTCCGAATCAAAATTCTGCATTTTTGAGAGAACTCTTCATTCTCTCCAACGTTTCGGACTTGTTGACGCCGTAGAAGGTGGTCCAGGAGACGTCCAACTACTTGGAGGGCGCGAATGCAAATTTGTCAATCACGTTCAAGTGTCCTTTTCTCGACTTATACGTAAGCTAGATACCTTTGGTTTGTTATATTCCGTAACTAATTGCTTATGCTTTAATATATCGAAATATGAAATAATTTCAATCGCTCAACCTCAATTAATTATTGAATTAGTAAGTGTTTAGATTTCAATGGACTACCCGCTATATACCTATACAGTACCGTAATAACGGTTTTGATATTGGGGGCCTGAATGGAGTAACTATGGATGATTCATAATTAATAGGTCGATAAATACTACTATCGAAAAAAAAAAAAAATTGTGGTCCTTTGCTGAAAATCAGCATATTAAATAATCATCTAATTAGAGAGAACTAAATCTACCTTGCAACTTTTCCTCAAAATTGGTGCAGTAAGCCAATTCTGACCAACTCTGGAATTATTATTAAATAATCGTTCGTAATAGTTCACAACTTAACAAGAGCTAATTCAAGGTCAACGTTCAGATTACTCATAAGGGGAAAATAAGCAGAAAAATTGACAGCTGTCAACAAAATAAGGTATAATTTTTTATGTTTGTGAGTAACAGTTTGGGTACAATTGACTTAATAAATAATACCCTTGTTAACATTAGAATCTTCAGATATGTACACTATAGTAATCCATTGGCGCATGAAAAATATCTCAAGCGCCAATTCTCCAATAACTTTTATTTATCAGACATCTTTATCGAATGATGGTGACTCATGGGCGTCTGCAGATGGTGGGCTGGAAGGGCTGTAGCCCCCCCCCCCAAATAAGGATTTTTTTCTTTTTACTAGAAAATTACATATTTGAATTTTTTTTCATAAAATTTACTCTTTAAGTTTAATTAAATTTTTTGAAGAAAAGCTATGGGTTTTTGAAATTTTTTGCTCAAAATTTAATATTTGAAAATATCCTCAAAATTTAATATTTGAAAATATCCCCAAAATTTAATATTTGAAATTTTTTGTTAATAGCTGTGGATTTTTGAATTTTTTTTCCCCAAAAATTAAATTATTTGAAATATAATTTTTGAAATTTTTGTCTACTGCATTGTATTTTGAATTTTTTTATAAAATATAATTTTTTGAGAACAGTTATGGATTTTTGAATTTTTTTATAAAATATAATTTTTTGAGAACAGTTATGCATTTTTGAATTTTTTTCCAAAAATTTATTATTTGAATTTTTTTACGTAAAAATTTAATTTTTCAAATTGTTTTCCAAAAAAATTCGAAAAACTAAGCTTCCCCCCCACCCTGCGGGTAAAAACCTTTCAGCACTACTATCTACCTATTAGAGATGTTAATTATCGTAAGTTTTAATATTCATGGATTATTTTCTAACCATCGAAATAAAAAGAAACTGGAATGGTCACTCGGTTGAGCAAAAACCGCTGTCCTAGTTTATTTTTCCTAAATTGGATTTTTTTATATGATGCATCCTTATTAAACCTACATTTGATCCACAATTTGATCTCTGTACCTCAACATTTTCCAAAGTTATAGTCGATATTGCATTTGTGATTTATGTTTTTGTGTTACCTTAACCTCTGTCACAATATATAGTCATCATACGAAGTTTGATCAAAATCGATTTGTAACTTTTACCATAATTCTGGTCACTAACAAACTGAGGCAAAAACATAACTCCGTTCAATTTAGTTGAGGAGCTAACTAAAAAAGTTTTAATAAATCAAACATAAATTTCAAAATGAATAGTCAAAAAGTATATTATAACTACAAATTTAGTGGAGAGTATAAAAATTTGTATTTTATTTAATACAATACATTTGTTATTCTTGAAAATAATATTTTTAGAAAAGAAAATTAATTAGGCACCCAATCAATTTAAAACTGATGCCATTAATAATGTGCTTATTTTTCGTTTTGGAATAATGATTTTAGAAAAATACTCAGATAATTTCAGATGTATTGCATATCCGTTTCTAAGGTACAACCAGTGCCGCACTAAGATTTTTCTTTGGCTGGGGTAAGTTAAAAAAATTTGAAAAATTAAGTAGAAATTTTTTGGCTGACTTTTTTTTTTTCCTGAAAATAAAATAACATTTCTTCAAATCCTCTTATATTTTTGGAGGCCAGTGTTTTTAGAAAAGACATTTCTTTTTTTTCGACTATCACATGTTTGATATTCTACCCGCTGTGGGTAGTTGGGGGAAAAAAATGTATTCGAAGGTAACATAGAAAAACCAAATCTGAAAGGGTCTGAATTACTGTATCTAAAGTTTCAAGAACAAAAATATTTCTAAAGAAAGAATAAACCAAGGAAGTGTATTTGAGATCACAAGCTTATGAAATTATAGAGCATAACATTTTCATTACCTTTTCTATAGACACATCATCCTTTTTGCTCGAGAAAGTGCCTAGTTTCTAGTTATTTGTTGAAGGTCGCGTACCAACAACCCTCGCCTTAAGCGGAATGGAACGATAAGAACTTAGATCTTCTGTGCTTTCTCCTCGTGAATGATGGTAATAGTCAAGGAACGAAGAGTCCCATGAAAAACCCAGATGAATAAGTTTTTTTTTTTTTGGAATTCAAGAACTCTTATTCAAATTGACTTTGAAACCAAGGATTGTGTATAATATCAATATTTGATGATATTGGCCAGCAAAATTAAGTCATCTAAGTAGATGCTAAACGTATAATAAGTTGTGTCCTTAGATATGGAACCAAAGGTTTTAAAAGCTAAATAAAAATAATCAGTGCTTATGTCACCCGAAACATTAAATTGATCAATATTATCCTTCCATCGAACTTTGAAAAAAAGACGATGGTCAGTAAATTTTTTAAAAGAATATGTATCAGACAGATCTAAACAGCATAAAAAATAATGTTGGCCTAGAGAAAAATGTTAATGAATCAACAAATTTCATAAGCCTGTTAATTAACTATTAATCTCTATGAGAAGGATTTTTCTTAGGAACTGCAAAAATTTCCAAAATGAAGGAAGGAGAAAAATCATTTTTTGTAACCGTCTCAATAGCTCCAGAGAGCAGCAATTCCAAAACTTTCTTATCTAAAGCCTATTTAGCCTGAGAATACGAAGGAAGATTCACTTCTTTAGGGTTCTTTAGAGAAAAAAACATTGGTTTTCCCAATTCCTTTCCCAAATTTGAAAGTGATTGAATTGATTTGTCTAAAGTTTCAAATACAAAAATATTCCTAAAGAAGTAATAAATCAAGTTAATATATTTGAGATCATAAGTTATTCTATATTATATTAAAATATTTTAATTACCTCTTCTTTGGGCTCATCATCTTCTTTGCTGGAGAAGGTGCTGGGCTAGGAAAAGAGTCAGAATTCGAGATCAAGTTTGCCATTGCATACCCTACTCATTGCGTTTATTACAAATTTGAAATTAAAAAATGTTATCTTAATTTTTAAGGATTAAATTCCAATTGCAGCGAAATTAATTAAAGAAATTAAACTACTACAAAGGTAGTTTATTCATCATATATATATCTTCACCCCATAACTTCACTTCCAATATCGATATTGCTTCTTCGGTATGGATATTAGTCTCAAGTAGTGTTGTGTCAGTTCTTATTTAGGACTGAAGACAGAAGTCCCGTCCAATTCAGTCCTGCATATTAGTCCTAAAAACTTATAAAGTTCAGTCCTTAATGATCCTTGATGACGTCACTCAGCTTCATTTCTTCTTTTTCTAATCATTTCTAGTACTAACAGTCCAAAGGACCGGTCCCAAAGACTGATAGGACCAGTCCTAAGACGTGGACTGAACCGAATAAATCAGGACTAACACAACACTAGTCTCAAGTACCTATACATTTATTCAAAATAGTCGTTTTCTTATGTCATCAGATATTTAATAAGTACGCACAATGTACATACATATGTATGTTAAGTGATTGGATGCCTGTCAAAAGAAGACATGTTTATTTTACACATAAGAAAATTCAACTATTCATTAAAATGGGGTGAAGGGTATTTATACGTACTTCAACACCCTTATTTTATTTATATATATTGTTGAAATATCTTGTTACAGATTCTTGGATGTCTATTACACATGTGAGCTTGGTGTGTAATTGTGATGCGATCCTATAAATGTTAATTTACTTATCTAAGGAATATAGATACAAGTCACAATAAAAACAACTTTTAATTATGCATTTGTTTAACGCAGTGGTTATGAACCTTTTGGTCTTCCCTTCCTTGCTTTAACCATGAATTGAAATAGTAGACACGTGTTACTTCCTCACGTTCTTTATTTACACTGATCTAAAATAACAATAAACAAAGAGTATATTCTAATCACACTCCTCTGTGATGTCCTCATCACAAACAAACCCGTCAAGTCTTCCAGACTTCTTTCTCTTATAGTCGGTTGATTCTGGCTTACTTCTTTGCTTTGATCCATTCGTTCATTCTCCCTTCTTCGTATGTCTTTTACATGACGAGGAACTCGTTCAATGTTGACGCTAAACTTCGCAATAACTGCTTCGACAGTGCTCATCTTCTATCTCGCTTCAGGTGGTTTTACCCACACTTTATCACCATAGCGAAAATAAGAACCATCTGACACTTCGTCCTCTCTTTCATCAGTTAATTTAATGAAAGGGTTTCTCTACACATTCTTAAATATCCTTTCCGACAGAATCACCCCCATTTTCACTTCTAGGACATATCTTATACCAGTCAACACATCGATTAATTGATTTTTTTCCTCGAGCAGAGGAGACTTTAATTATTCTGTGGTTTCTTTCGACTATTCACTTTCCTGGCGATCTATAGGCGTATCTGAACTTAAGATTTGTGTTCCATCCTTCGAGGGTTGATATAAGCTTTTTTGATCTAAATGTCCCGCCATTATAACAAAGGATTTCTCTTGGTTGTCCCATTTGACTGAATATTTCTCTATCTGCTGACACACCTCATCTTCCGTCTCACTGTTAAGAGCTCTCCATACTGCAAACCTACTAGGACCATCCTCTACAACAGTAAGAAAAATGTCCTTATCAACTCGGGTGACGTCAATAGTCAATCTAATTTCACTGACAATGAGCCTCTGCCACACATTTTTGTTGTTGGGTCGATATAGTTACATTTTTGTATTCTCTTATTGTCCTCTCAACTAATTTTTTCAGTACTTCGTCCTGTGATTGATTTGCAAAATGGAGTGTGGTGTCTATTCCACGATGGTGGATCGCAGAGCCTCTCTTCACCAATTCCTCCAACTCCTCGTCACTGCCACACCTCACCATCCATGTCTTGGGGACACACATCATTGTGTCGGGGACTCTTGACAACATATGTCAATAACATACATTGGGCCAGCCCTTCTTTTCTAATTGTTGTACCGTACCGACTGCGGGTCAAGCTAAATAGAAGGATTGCTTTTGTGATGTCAGTAACGATTTGAAAAATTTATAAAATATTAATAAAAATATTGTATTTTAATCGTATTCATAGTAATTAAATTAAATTATTATTATTAAAATTTCCTATAACTCTATATAGTGACAGGTGATGGAGTCCCACAATAAATCTTGGATCTGTGCAGTTACCATTTGTGACTCACCTAATAATGTACTTATCCAGATTTCCCTAAAGATTGCTCCAGGAGAAAGATTTGAGAAAGAGCTTGTCATCGAAAGGTTCGCCTTGGAAACACACCCAGAATTTGTGCAACTCATTTTGAGGAAAACAATAAGAAGCTAAAATCTAATTCATATTTCCTAAAGGTATAGAGGAATTGAAATCACATTTACTAAGGTTGGAAGTAAAATCATTGTCAGCTGGAAGAATCTGTATTGAATAAAGAGGATATTATTCTGGGACTGGTACTTAAGTCTCTCTCCTCAAAAGGTTACAGATACATTCAAACAAGTGATCTTCTTCTGACTCCTTGTGTATTAACTATAAAAAGGTGGATTCAAAATTTTAAAACAGTCTATCATTATCCAAATTGTGTCTCAACAATTTAAATCAAAATTAAAATCCTAAAGTAGTATTTCATCTTTCAGCCATTTTACTTGATATAAATTATCGTTATAATTTATTGTTTGTTAATGACGTTTTTGGGTTGATATGTTTAAATTTAATATTATGTGATTTGTAACGATCATCATCAAAATCCACTGGTAAGAAATATTCAATTCCTAATATTTTGCCGCTAAATCAACGTATATATTTTCTGACTTTTTGGTCATCATATCTTGAGGCAGATTATCACCAAATTCGAATGTAGTCGTAGGATACAAAGGGCATTGTATAAATTGGATAGCGCTACAGATACTTTTTATTGTATTCCACAAGTTAATTTTTATGATAATGTATGGTGATGATTGGAGCTATGTCAAGTTTAAATATTCATGACGATGTTAACAAATAAGAAGTTCCATTTTAGAGCTCTTGGGATTCATAATGCATTTGTGTTATACAATCCTCAACTCCTAAGCATTTACATAACTAACAATACAGTTATCATTTCATGAAATGCATTGAAAAAGATGAAGAAAGTTTTACATTTATAATAATTTATTTTTATACACCTTTGTATATATTTGACATTCCAATCAGTTTTTTCTATGTATAATATTAAAGACTTTTAGTTTAATGAACCCATATTTCTTAGTATTATTTTAATATATTTACTTAAAAAATCATTTCATATCTTCGCAGAATGAATTTGGCTCTTCATATCGGAACATAAATCTTCAACTAACAAATTCAACATTTTTACGGATTGCATCTAAAAAGTTGTTAATTTTGTTTAAGAACTCAAAAAATTTTTAGTCTTAGTTATTAAGATCAATCACTTTATAATTATACGTTTAACTCAATCGATGAATTTAATAGTATATCGGCTGTGACGTCACGCTCCATCGACAAAGAAAAAAGAAGAAAACGCGTTGTGGGAGACACACATTAGTTCAAATTAAAGGATTCTAGGGAAAGAGTGGACACTCAAGACAAGGATGGTAGGGTTTAGTAGTTCTCAATTCTTATTGGCTTAAAATTAGAAGCTGATACATGTTCCTCCAGCTATACACGCAGCCAGTGTGTGTGGGGGGGGGGAGTGTAGGAGTGAGTCACCCCCCTAGTGAAAAGAGAAGAATAAGAGCGACTACGTTAGTAACATATTCTTCCCTGTGTTTTAGATTGAATTGTTTATTTTTCACTTGACCACTCTTTCCCTATAGTCCTTCAGTCCAAATATGCCAAATATACTAAGTATTTCAAGTTACCTTGGGGTTATGAATGTATTTAGAAATTCATGATATATTTTACTCACATAGAGGGCGCTGTGAAAATTATTCTAAGCGTGGGACATTTAAAAAAAACAAAAAAAACTTACAATACTGTCATACCACCTTGCAGATAAATATTTTTTAGTTTTCTCAAGCCCAATTCATTCTAGAATATTACAAACTTCCAACTGGGGGGAATCTCCCCGTCCTGCAGTAAGAACCACTGGTATAAGGGATCCTCATTTAAATTATCCTGCACTGAGGGATCGTTAAAGAATGAAATAATGTATAAAAACCATTTTTGAACTCATTATCGTAATTAGAATACTTCAAGGCTGTGTCCGCTTGAAATAATGTTTGCAAAGTAAGCACTCTATGTATTTTATATCTATTGATAACATCCTGTGCTTTTGTCCATAGAATAGGATATTTCAAAAATATTTGAGTAACATTAATCGGTTATTATTTGAACTTATTTGTCTTCCTCTCTATACTAATTCCTTTTCCTTCAGACCTATTTTTAATTACTCATGTAAGGACAAAGAGTCAACTAAAAATAAAAAAAAAAAAAGATTGTCATTGTCTCCCAAATTTGTGAATTCGTTATTAAAAATTGAAGTTTTCCATCTAAAAATTATTATTTTGTACGCTTATGTTCCAGAAGTTTATCCTAAACATCCAGATATTGATGAATTTTTAGCATTATTTAACCTTTTTACTAATTCAATACAAATATGAACTCTTAATTATCATTTTTTTCTGATCCCGAACGATGTATGTCCAATAGATCCAAATTAATTTCATCAGCCATGGCCTATCACTAGACGAAATTTAATTTGTCAATGATTTTTTTTTTTTTGCATGAAACTCACGAGGCGAAGACGATACAATTTTTTTGAATGTTTTGTCTGATAAAATAAGACTTATCTTTTCTTGTCATAATCAAAACGATACTAAAAGTGATTAAGACTTTGCGAAATTAACACTATAGGGCATAAATGGGACGAATACGGAACGAAATTTAATAAATCGAAATGAGACAAAACAAGATGAAATTAACAATGAAACAAATCAATTAATTAAAGTTTTCGATGTATATCGTTTCTTTTCAACCCATTAATGCTTTTAATTATTTCCCCCACGTTACTTATTCGAATTAGCTAATCAAATTCCTGTTCTAATTTACGTCATCACTCATCAGCAAATAATGTAATTTAAAAATGTATAATAATTATAATATCTTGTACTCTGAGAAAGAAAATCATTTTTAACATAAAATTAACGCTCTAAGTGTGATAACTGATAAATAATAAAAACTTTTCATCTTCCTTAATGGTGTATGTAATATAATAGTTTTTACAATTGACGTCATTGTCAATTATACTATGACGTATTAATGTTTTGTTAAGCCGGATCTTAAGCTAAGCAAGGGACCGAAAAAATATAAAATGAATCCCAATCAAAATTTCAAATCCCCTTTATCAAATTGATACAGAGGTTGCGTGACCAAAGCATGAGTAAAGTTAGAATAAGTTAATTAGCTAGTTTTTTCAAATGGTGGTAGTTAATTTTTCCTCAGGAAAATTTGCCTCAATAATATTTTGCCTTAATATTCTTAATAGATGTTCCGTTGCAATCATTTAAAAAATATATAATGTGCATTACTATAAAACGCATAAAATGGTTGTTTTCTTTTAGATAAATGGTGGAATTATGCCCAAATTTTAAATGCATATTCCATCAAAATCTCTCTATGAAATAAATTCAAAACTTTGACAAAATAGTTATTAAAATTAGTATAATAGGACAAACGAAAATAAATAAACAAGCCAACGATTCAAATAATAACTATCATTAGACATGATGGATTAATCATACTAGAAAAGACTCAGGTATTGACCAGACAAGCATAATTCTACCATTATTTCAACAGAAAACGAACAGTTAATGTATTTTATAGTAATACATATTGATATTACATATTTGGGTTTAAAAAATTCAAAGAGAACATCAATTTCAGCCCAAAATAAACAATAACGACGTATAGACCTCATTTATCTTTATATTAAGGCGAAATATCCTTGATCCTTGTCCTGGTATAAAATAGTTTAAGACCAAATTAATCGGCAACGTTTCAAATATATAGAAAATGAAAAAATAAATGAAAATAGAATCACACTTTGATTATGATTTGTACTATTCAAAATTAACATTTCTAATTTTTTTTAAATCCTCTTTTTTATACTTCGTATTACATACAAAAAATGATGACAAAAATGAATAATATTGTGCTTCTGTTTTGAACTAGTAAACAATATCTTCAAGGGATTAAGTTAGTATGTCACGCTATAACAAAATTCTGTTGTAGATGGATTCACCTTAAACAAGGATCATCATTATATATTCTATTAAATATCCAATTCGGGAATGCATAAATGCCCAATATAAAAGAATATTTACGTATTAAGCGTTGACTCCTTAACCAGGCTTTGCTTTGATTAATATACGCTATATATATATATAGAAAAAAATATTGTATTTATATGCAACATTAAGTTACAGGTTTCACAAAGTATCATTAGCGATTGGAAACCCCTGCATTAGAACTATGATATTAAGTTATGACTAAATTAAAGCATAAATAAGTTTAATTAACACGATACATGATGAGTGATGTAAAGAAACGCAATATGTCGATTTGTTTTTTCAAATTGTAAACCATTTTTATTTCAAATATTTGACAAAGTTTCACAGGGGATCAAAAACCTTTATTATAAGTTTATTAACATAATTGAAACCACAACTGAAACTTACTCAGTAATGCTAATAGAACGATTAATTAAAAGCTCACAAAATTTCCTTCGCAAACTAACTAAACTAAATGATTAATTAATTAATATAATCCGAACACTGATAACGATATAAATTACTCTTTTTACAGATAATTTATTCAAATAAGCAATATATTTATGACTGTTTTCGAATAATCTCGAATTGATTAAGTTTAGAGATGTACGGAAACCCCCTTAATGAACATTTCCGATACTGATTCTTCGTTAATATTATGTATAAATGAATTAGATAAATAAATAAAAAAGTGATTTACTTTTTTGAATATTTAACTTTATCAGTCGTAATTATGATTATAATTAGTTTTAAATAATTTGAAATTAAAATTATTTAAAAAGATAGTTCCTCTCCGTGTTCAAAAGTAAATTTATATCCTGGTTGGCTTGTGTATATTGCCCACAATACTTAATAAGACTTTGATTTTCAATGGATTGACTTGAACTTTGTTATACAAGTCTATTATTATTGCATTTATTAGATGACAAAATAAAAATGAAAGAAAATATAATTTTATCCGAGGCCCGTACATGTAGGAGCCCCTATTCTTAAACCTAAGTTATTTATACTATGATGACTTACTTTTATTGATTGGCCATTTGAAATAATAAAATAAGATTTTTTTTTGGGTTTAATAATGTATACAAATAAGTAAGCACGGACATAAGTGGAATCTGTATTATTGAGCCGATTCCGATACTTTAAAAAATGCTGATTCTTGCCGATTCCGATGCATCGTAACACCCCAAACTAAATCAAATCTAAAAATTTTAACCCCTGAAAAAAATATCCATTTAAAACTTTTAGTTAAATTTCTTAAAAGGATTTATTTCAAAATATAATTTTATATATGTATGTATGTAAAATGATAATTGATTTCTTTGAAAAATTATTAACTTTAATCGTATCACAATGGAATGAAAGCCTTTAAAATATGAAAAGTTTAAACTATTTTATTGATAACGGATCCTATAGACGATATTTTGCATTCGACAACATCTCCAACCTATAGCATAATTGAGTATATAGTTCATTCAAAACAGAAATCAATTAAACATACCTTCAGGTATTGAGGTGGTTTTAGAAAGACACCTACTCCTGGAGGAGTTCCAGTAAGAATGACATCACCAGGATAAAGAGTAAAAAGATTAGAAATCCAAGATACAATCTCATCAATTTTAAACACAAGCTCTTTAGTATTTGAACTTTGCTTTATGTTTCCATTGACAGAACAGCTAATTTCAAGGTTGTTTGGATCTTTTAACTCATCCGTCGTCACAATACATGGTCCTATATGTCAATCATAATTTTAAAATGTATTAAAAAAAGGGGGATTTGAGATAGACAATTATCATACCTAAAGGACAAAATCCATCCATGGCTTTACCTACAAGCCATTGTCCTCCATTCCTTCGTATTTGCCAGTCCCTTGCACTTACATCATGAGAAGTAGTATATCCAAACACATATTCCATAGCCTCTTCTTTTGACACATTTTTACAGGTTTTACTCATTACCACCGCTAATTCAACTTCCCAATCGAGTTCCTTTGTGTTATTTGGCATCTTTATATCGTCAAATGGGCCACAGATACAACTGGGAAATTTGTTGAAAATGATAGGTTCCTTGGGAGTAGGCAAATTTTGCTCGATGCAATGATCCTTGTAGTTCATTCCAATACACAAAACCTTATCCGGCTTAAAGATAGGTGAAGTAATTTCGACATTTTTCTTCTTTAAAGGGGAGAATTTTCCACTCTCTAAATGACTAAATTATGTTTTATAAATTAGCGATAAAATGCGCAAAAATATATATAGTATATTGCTCAAATATTAAGAACTGTACAAGGGAAATATCCCGTCATTTAGTAAAAATTATTTAACTTCAATCAAATAATCCGTTTCAAAAGGATCCATCATTGAATTAGTAACGAATTAGTACCCGCAAAAATATATTTTTGTTTTGTTTTTAAGGTACAGTGTTAATTTTGCGAGCAATGACTAGACAAAATGTGTTCGTAAACAAAAAAAATTATTAAACAAAGACAAAACGAAACAATTTTTTTGAATGTTTCGTCTGATTAAAACAATGTGACGAAGACCAGACAATATGTGACATAATTAACGATGGATATACCTATAACCTAGTCAAAGATTTTTGATTTTTGAGAGCAATTGGAATACAATTTAAAATTTTTCTTTCTTAGACTGACATTTTAAAGGTTCAAATTTTATTTAAAAAAAAAAGAATTATAATTCTTAGAACGATAAAATATATTTTTGGAATATTGTAATTTGAAAGAATATTCATAATGTAGCTAAATATGAAAAAATGAACTTATAGTTGCATAACACGATACTTATATTAGTAAATCAATGACATTTGAAAACTATTTATCAAAAGTATGAGGTTATATTCAAATGACTCTAAAAAGTACAATGAGAGGTACAAATAAAACCTAATGTATCCTTTAGAAACTAATTAATGGATGTTTAACCTAAATTTTTAGTAACCACGGACAGTTTTCCCGGAACCATTCAGAAAAAATAATAAGGCTTAGAAATGATTTTTTCGGTCGCAAATTATTTATTAATTACTTTTTTATTTTTTGTAGCTCCTTTGGACCATTTTGAATTAAATTATAGGTGTCACTTATCCACGGCAACTCAATTAAATCATCATTGTCCTTTCCATGAAGTACTCCAACATGAAGTAAATCTTCATCCTTTAGTCGATATTGAACGATTCTCATTATAATACTTTAGTTTATATGCAATAGTTAATGTAATCTAGTTTATACTAATATAGGGTAAATTTTACTTATTCCTTAAAAACATATGTTTGAGAAAAGTCTCTTAAAACATATTTCACCCCTGCTACAACACAGATCAAATGTACAATACTTCAAAAACAAGGGCAAAGTTTGATATTTATTTTATTACTTAACTTTTAAGCATATTATATTTTTATTTTGATCCCTGAAAAAATAACAAGTGTTACAAACAATATATAACAGACGTTTAAAGATGTATATAACTAAACCTCTTAAAAAGGTAGGAATCTTAGTATTGTACTAGATATAATTTCAATTAAATAACAGAAAGATATGATCTAACTTTATATTATATTATTTTAAAAGAAATATGGATTCCAAAACATGGACTTATCCTGTTAAATTTCATTATATATGAAAGTTAATTTACATTGATGTAGTCAAAATATGTTCACTTCTATTAATTTAAGTTAAATGATTTAACTGGAGGAGAGTTGGTTCACTTTTTGGAATATTACTTAAATTGTAGTTGTGATATGGTGATTGAAGTTTTTTGTTTTAATGTTCGGAACAATATGCAACTTTTGGCATCCATTTCGTAAAATAGTTAATTGTATTTAATTTTTCATCGGAGTCTTTCCTCAACTCTGAGACTGTACAATTAAAAAAAAAACATCACAACCCAGCATTGGTTGTACTCACCACCTTCAAAACAACTATAGCTAATGCAACAATAATAGATTGTTATTCCACGAAATTGTTGGAGCACAACTTGAAGAAACTTGCGATAAATCGAAGAAAAATAACTTGCTCCCCTCTTCCTATCTCTCTTGAATTTCAAACGGATCAATATCTAATTGACGTTTATCCTTTCTCATCCATAGTATCTATAATTCCATGTCTCATCGATCCCCTATATTGATTGAAAAGTAACCTCTTAGTATTTGAAACAAACTGTTTTAATGTGCGATCTTCCTATAAATCTACAGCATTAAACCATATAAATTCCTCTCAATATTTTTGTTTGTTAACTTATCAGTCCATTTTCAAAATAAATACATTTTTTTATTTAATAGAAAAGGTTACATTGATGTCATATTAATAGCGTGTTAAAAAATCAATATTATTAAAATGAAATGTTATAATATAATAGAATTAATATAGGAATATTAAATTAAAAACTGTTAAAAAAAAAGAATTTGATCCAAATTTTATATAGATTTTATTCTTAAATTTTTTGATTTTGAAATGTTTGCAACCTATTATTGTTGATTTTTTTTACCATTTCTTGAAACATAACAATTAATTTGATTTCAAAAATGGATTTAATTTTCTAATTTCTTTTGAAAAAAATAGCTTTTCAGAAAAATCTATTATCAAATTTAATTTTTGACCGATGAATAATATTAATTTTCCCCAAAGTCAGAAAAATAGTGCAAGGTTGCGTGTTTCAGTATAAAATTATTTTTCCGATTTAATTTAGCTACATCAATGACTACTAAATATAGGTAGTTATTGGCTACCGATACTTAATAAAATCTATCCGAATGTTTTTTAAAAAAAATATTTTTGATGAATCTTGTATGATAACAATTTATTTGTAATTTTTACTTTAAAAAGGGAAATATACTTATTCCAATTGTGAAGGTTAAATATCCTCACAGCTAGAGTGAAAAATCTTAAAAAAAAAAAAAAAAAAAAAGATCCTGTTCTTTTATTTTAATAGAAGATTTTAATTTTAATATTTTTAATTTCACTTTTATTTTGAGTCGATTTCCAACTGTTCACTTTTTATAGAACAGGACATTTAATGAATTTATAAAGAGTCCGAATGCTTCAAATAGTTACTTATGGTCACCCTACTCTAAGCTATAGTTAATTAATGATGGAAAAATATTTTATTATCAATTTGTTATGCGCCATTGTAGACATAACCTGTTGTTACTACAGATTGAACATTTTACTGAGGTATCAATTGGATCGAACCTCTGGAGGGAAATCTCTCTTTGCTATTGGAGAAGACTCAAAAAATTTGTACGTTTAGAGATTGTAAAAGTCGTAACAATTAATTAATCATTATTCAAGTTCATTAAACTGGAATTTGTACTCAAATGGAAAAGATTCAGGCTTGAGTATGACTCGAGGCCAGAGATTCAAAAAAAAAATCCTAATTTATGAATTATTATTATTATCTAGGCGCCATTTATCCAGTAATTTGATTGAATGCTAGATATTCACTAACATCCCATATTTATAATTATAGTTATGACTAAATCTGGCGCCATTTATTTTATAATTTTTATGATGATTGGATTAGAGTCGGGTACAAGTATTTGAGTCAAAAGTAAATTAGCCCCTTAAATTGTAACTTCAGATTCGAAATAAAGAGAATCATCCACATCTCTGATATTGGGCAATTATTGAGAGGTTCCTCTCAATTATTGATATATAATTAATTATCTCATATCTTTTACGATATATCTACAAATTACAAGTACCATTCTGATACATAAATCCAAACTTTAATATAATATAATTTTAATATTTTTTACCAGAATAAAAACTCCATTTTTATTATGTAATTTATTAATTACAAGTCCCTTTTTACTCAATCTACAAGCATATAAATATTTTTTATTTGAGAATCTCTCAATATTAATAACAATCCAATCAACAATTCCTAAGATTAATCGGATGATTTATCCCATGGTATTTCATCCAGTGTATCCATCACTCTTCCACTTCATTTAATAAAACACAACTCTAATACCCAAGTAATAAGCGTATTAAAATCCATATTTAATCTAATCATAATCAATTGAACTAAAAATATTATATCTTATATTTTCTTCTCTCCAATTGGCAATTTTGTAAGTTATTGATACTCAAACTTAATACTATTTTCTAGCTAACATTTTTTTTCTTTGTATAACAGAAAACTTTAACTCCATGCTCCTTTAATAAATACCTCGAAACCTCTGTTTATGCTTAATAAAGAAAACAATCAAGATTAAAAAATATATTTTTTTTTTGAATTTGTAAAATCAAGCTATATGAAATCATAAATTATAATACATAAATATCAAGTAATATTTACTTTAGATTGGTCGTTTGAAAAATATAGTTACTCTTTTCATGATTAAAAATAAACTTAAAAACAGTGGAATGATTAATGAACATTTCATGATCTTGGATTGATAATCATAACTCTTAAATGAAAACAAGATTTTCCATGAAATTAATTGATGGCTAATAATATAAATATATATATGTGAATCATAGATGTCCACCACAACGTCGATATTCGGAAAAATAAATTATGTCTTTCACTTTTGATTCAAGGAAGTTTAAAAAATCTAAATGCATCTACCCAAGTCTTGTAACGTGGATTTCACATTTTTTTATATGATGCTGCTTAAAATTTTTGTGTGCAACAAGAAGACTACCACCAAGGTTAATATTGAAGTCATAGTAGATGAGTGGTTGCGTGTTTTGTCAAAATCTGTTTTTCTTGCGCAGCAGTCGGTACAATACATCAGATTGAAAATTCTAGCAAGCCCGTTCTTTTTTACAATCCTCAAATGGTAACCTGCACTCCAAATCTGAACCTTTTGAGTATTTAGCTGAATCCCAAGGACGAAGAGGAGAAAAAGATTACAGGTAGTTTTGCTGTATACATTTTCGCCTCGGATAATTTTACCACTTGGAGATGTTGCTCCATGTCATATTTGCCGCCCTTTTTTTGTATTACCTCTGTTTGTTTGTTGGTCACCAGTATACGTGAAAAGTTACAGATCGATTTTGATCAAACTTTGTACAAAGATTATATATGGTCACAGTAAGAAGGCATTAAATTTTGAGAGGTCAAGCTAACATAAAACGTAAAAATCTATAATCGACCATAACTTTGGAACCAGTTGAGACACATAACTCAATTTGATTTTAGGCGACGGTTTGACGTTCTATCGAGTTCCCTATCTAGTTATATATTATAGATTCATGCTTTATCTTTTTGTCTTTATAGTTGAAAGATTCATTTTTTCCTACCAATGGAGTTATTTACATTCTTCAAGCATCAAATAGGATCATGACTAAAAGTTAGGTGCCACTAGTCGAAATATACTCATGACCTCGGATCTGTCTCTCATTTGTCCTTATAAACATTATTTTCTCCCAATTTTGCATTTTTCTTCTTCATCAGAACTAAAACTTAGCTGATATAACTGTAAAGACTAAAGATAAAGTAAAAATCTATAATATCAAAAATAGTTTATAGTTGAGGTTGTGTGCGTAGTCGAGGAAAAAGCCAATATATATTCTTTATCGGCGTCATCCCACAGTGTACTTGTCTTTGTTTTATGTCGCTTTTGAAAGAAAGAAACTGATACTCTTTCTATTGTGAATTAGTGTTAACTTAGCTGAACGGTATAGTAACGAAGATAATATGTAGTACTTTCCATATATTTTGTTAGTTTATCTTAGAATATTTAATTTGTATGGGTTTCTTCTATTATGGACAATCAAGAAATATAGCTTTCTCCGTATGACTGTGAAATAATTTTATGAATTATCCATCTTGATCATCCAAATGATCATTTATATATTAAAAAGATGTACATTTCACCAGAAACATTCTCATAATTTAAAATGTAACATTTTCTTGGAAAATCTTCAAAATAGTGTCTTATACAATCAAGTTTTAAGGTTAATTAATTCCATACATTTAATAGCAGCAAATTTGGTTCCAAGAATTTTTCTCATTTATAAAATGCTATTTAATTATCCGATGTTTATTTTGTTTTGTTTTTATATAAGATCCTCTAATTGCCATTTTTGTTCTAGCTTATATTTAATTCTCAATTAATGATAGTACACACTTTTCAAATTCAAAAATTTTCAATTTAAAAATTTTACAAGTTACATTTCTTGAAATATTGGTATCTAAATTTTCTTAAAAATAATTCATTATTAAAATTTTTTGGAAAAAATTTGTAAATGAAATTTTTTTGACAAAGTAAATTTGTTCGAAAAAAATTTAAATAGTATTTTTTGGGAAAAAATATCAAAAATCCATAGCTAATCTCAAAAAATTAAATTTTTTGGGATAAAATTTCAGAAAACTACAGTTCAAAAAAAAGATTCATAAATTAAATTTCAAATGTTAAATTTTGTGGAAAAAAATTCAAATATCCACAGCTGTTCATAAAAAAATAATTTTGGGAAAAAATTTCATTTGGAAATTTTACAAATATCAAATTTTTAATTTTTGTAGAAAAATTTAAAAAAATCATAATTATTTAACGAAAAAAATTGAAAAATTAAACTTTTTCGAAAATAAAATTTAATTTAAAATATAAAATTTTCTAGTAAAAAGCAAAAAAATCCTTAAAGTTTTTTTTTGGGGGAGGCTATAGTTCTTCCAGTCCACCCTGACACCACTTAAATTGCATTCGCCTAAGGCTGTCTCTGCAATAGGAAATTTTGGTTGGATATATAGAACGAGATAAATAAGTCTACAGCTGTTCCATTATTATATTATATGAAAAATATTGTTGATAATTATACCATAAATGATTTTTTTCGTAGAAATCAACCATACATTCAGGTATTATATACATTAAAATAATTCAGAAAACCAATACCGATGGCCATGCACTTAATCCCTAACAACTGATTTCTTCAAAAGATTGTTGCACTTTCGTTCATATAAAATAACTAATCAAAGGTACGGGGAAAAAAAATAATAATAATATTGACATTGGAGAGTCCTTTAGTTGTTCTCTCTGCCGTAAGAAGTGGAGGAGCTGTCGGGCTATATCACCTTATATATTTTAAAATTTTGAAAAAAACTGTTTATTAATTAAATATATTTTAAGAATTCCAAAGAGGAAACATATTCGTCACCAAAATGGGTTAACCATGAGCAGGGTCTGGGGCAAAAACAAAATGCAAGCGGTATTCTAGATTTTTCTATAAGGAAGGGGGTTTTTGAATAAAGTTTTACCCATTTACATTATTGGTTTTTCCTGAAGAAAAACATTAATTTCCCATTTTGAGAAGATAATAATTTTTTTCATACAAATTTGTCTAAAGCCAATATTATTTACATTCAAGGTTGGGTTCAAGTCTTGATGACGAAAAGGCTATTGACCCTCCAATATAGTGATTGCTAATACACCAAGCAAGATCCAAGTAATTAATTTGCTATAAATGGTATTTCATATTGAAGTTTACCCCTATAAAATTTCATCTCTCACACTAATGGGCCTAGGGCAAGTGCCAAAAATTCCCCCGTAAAATTGGCATTAAACGTCACAACGCTAGACCGACATCCAAGCCTCATGATCTTCATCCGATAATCAACGTCTATTTGAGTATTACCATCCAATGATTGGTGTAGCTGGGACAAATGGTACTATTCCTAACCTATTATCAAATGACGTTGAAGGGATGAGCTCATCCCTGATCTGTCTGGCGCATTAAATGTTCTGGTATCAAAATACCTCCTGATTTTAATTTTGGATTAAAGAAAAATAATCAATCTAAATGATGAAAACGATGGATATTATTTCTTACAATAAGTATTCATTTTTTCCAAGAACTAATTGAGTTTAGATAAACTTGCTACAAAGCTTTTTAAGAGATCATATTCGATTGCCAGTATACATTTGGTTTCTTAATGATAGATTTTGTGGCTTATATACTTTAAAAAAGATTTTTAAAAACATATTTGAAGCATTATATAGCTATTCAACAATTTCATAGTCACAAGAAATACACATTTATAGCTAAACTCATGTTTTATAAAATTATAAAAGCTTGTTTGTATTGGCAGATAACATATTATGATATATGACTTTTTACAGAAAATATATAAATATAGAATTGTCAAAACTCTCTTGTACATAAAATTGATTGCAAAGAAAGGTTTTGAAGAGACAAAGGAAAAGTTCTTTTTCAATACATTTATATTTAGTTTCTATGTTTTGTTTTTAGCCGCTGACTTCTTCAATATTTTGTTAGTTGTTCATATTCTCAAAAACATGTTTCCAATTATCATTATAAATATTTATACAAAGGATGACATATAAAATTTAGATACCAATATTTCAACAAATGTACTTGTAAAATTTTAAAATTGAAATATTTTGAATTTGAAAAGTGTGAATTATCATTAATTGAGAATTAAATATAAGCTAGAACAAATTGCAATTAGAGGATCTTATATAAAAACAAAACAAAATAAACATCAGATAATTAAATAGCATTTGATAAATGAGAAAAATTCTTGGAACCAAATTTGCTGCTATTAAATGTATGGAATTAATTAACCTTAAAACTTGATTGTATAAGACACTATTTTGAAGATTTTCCAAGAAAATGTTACATTTTAAATTATGAGAATGTTTCTGGTGAAATGTACATCTTTTTAATATATATGATCATTTGGATGATCAAGATGGATAATTCATAAAATTATTTCACAGTCATACGGAGAAAGCTATATTTCTTGATTGTCCATAATAGAAGAAACCCATACAAATTAAATATTCTAAGATAAACTAACAAAATATATGGAAAGTACTACATATTATCTTCGTTACTATACCGTTCAGCTAAGTTAACACTAATTCACAATAGAAAGAGTATCAGTTTCTTTCTTTCTTTCAAAAGCGACAAAAAACAAAGACAAGTACACTGTGGGATGACGCCGATAAAAAATATATATTGGCTTTTTCCTCGACTACGCACACAACCTCAACTATAAACTATTTAAAAAAAAATCCATGATTACGTGCTTTTTAAAACACATATCCTAATAGATAAATTACATAACCTTACACATTTCCACTAATAAACTAATTAATTGGTGGAAAACCCACACTGAATGAGCTATGTGATACAATTAAACGTATTATTACTAATAAATCCAAATTCTTTCGAGCAAGTTTTAATAATATTGACTGTATCACACCATGGCCTGAGTACATCTTTCTTCCTTTGTGAAATGGCATACTCTTAATACAGCCTTCTTTAATAAAAATCACAGAACCTTTTCTCTTGGAAAAGGAATACAATATTGAATATGTATTTACTTTCTATTTGCGTTATAATGAGTATGAAATAACCTCAACTAGGGAATGAATTTATTAATTCTATGATGTACCAGTCCATTACAATTAACTTTGAGATGAATAATTTATGTATTTTGTAAAAAGTTCACCTTGTGTACATTATCTACAACCATTTCCAAATAATAATGTTAAGTGAGTCTTTGATACTACAGGATAGGATATGATTTATGAAGAAACTAGTTTCCCCATTCACATTATGAAAGTGTGTGCATACTACAAAGAAAACAAATTAAATTATATTATCATGTGTTCTAGGTGAAGGTACAAAACTTAATTAGCTTATTAGGTTAATCCATTAGGTTTGGGGTTGCTTCAAGGTTCTAAATAAAATATGAATTTATTACATATTTCATCCTTTACACTCTGAGAAAAGTATGGTGGACTCAAAACCTCCGCATAATTTTGAAATGTGATAATCAAGGGACAACAGAAGATGATAGCAGCTGACAAGGGTAAATTTTCATTTTATTTTTTTGTCTGTTAATAAAAAAATGTTGTCAAATTGGTAAAAATTTCCCCCCCCCCCAAAAAAAAATTATATAGTAACGGGCCTATTGCGCAGGGCCAAAGGGAAGTGTGCTATTGCTGTCGCAAAAGTTGGAATAGCCTAAGACCAAAATGTAATTAGAAGTGTGGTGCCCAAAATATATAACGTCATCTATGACGCCAACAAAAAAAAAATATTTTTTTTGGAGGTCACTAAAATTTTTCAATAAAAATACCAAAATAGACATTTTACCTTCTTATAGAAGGGACAAATATTTTTTTAATAAATTTTGGAAAGAAAATTTAAGGTAAAAATTGGAACAAATCAATTTATTTATAAAACACAAATTGAAAAAGAAGGACATTAGTAAAACTTTTTAGACAAGACGAAAAAATGTTTCCCGATAATTATAAAAATTCCGTAAAAATGGGGGGGGGAGGTAATGGCCCCAATGGTTCCGGCGCCACTGCACATATGTCATACACCGGGAAGCGAGACCTGTCCTATTATGTTAGAAAGGAAATATCACAAATATTTTAAAAAGCATTAGGTCTGAATCGTCGATCATTCAATCTACTAAAATAGAAGTCACCCAACCTCCGTTTGAGATCCAAAAATTTCCCACAAGGTGTACGTACCATTTCATGTTATATTTGAAGTTAAACAATATTTTTGTTTCTTGGTGTATTTTAAATCTTCAATTGTCAGAACTTAATAATGATCTCACGAAAAAAAAAAAAGATTCCTAGCGATGTGAAAAAAATACCCTTCCCGGGGAGCGTCTATAACTCTTCAATTTATTTTTCAGTAAAGCACAATGCCTAACGGAAGTGAAGAGCTCCTGGGACTACAGTTGCCTTTAAGTCAATCCTGGAACAACCTGGCCAACCCTGGTTAGCATTGTAGTTGGATGTGCAGAAGGGCAAACATTATGGTTTAAATTACATTTTTTTATAAGTAAAGGAAAAGTAACAGCCTATTTTTTTTTTCAGTGAGACCAAAGCCCTTCTATATCAGCCTTTCAGCTACTTCCCTTAAATACGTTAACTTGTTAAAAGACGTAAATAATAACTTGTTCCAGTTGTGTGTAAAATAGTAATAATTTTTTTCGTTTTTAGAGGTTTAAATCATTAATGCTGCCGATAGGTATATAAATATAGGAGCGAAAAAACGTCAGAACTATGCAACATAAAATGTGTAATTTTTTTGTCATATCGCTTGCATTTTTATCTTTTACCTAATGGTATTGCATATTTTTACTGCTCACAAACATAACCGGGAGTTCATTGGAATTAGAGCGCTCCCTCCTTTGTCAATAAAGCGATTTTCATATATAAAAAAATATTATCCAATCTTAAAAAAAAAACAAACCAAGAATTAAGGTGGCCCCCTGACAATTCAAAGAATTTTTGGGAGGAGAACAGCTTTAATTAAATTAACTGCGAGATGCTATGACTTAAAGGAAATAAACAGAAATCCTTCTCCTTATATAGAAAGGATTTATAGACAGGAAATACTCCGAGATAGATCCACAATTCTACTCCGAGTCCAAAAAGGACTTACATTTATAACTCCGCAACATCCCCTCAGTGTTACTTTTTGCCTTTTCTGCACTAGTTCATTACTGTATACTGATAAGTTATATGTTCTCTCTTTAAGAATATAAGAATAATGTGACCAGCTATGGACAAAACACATATTCAGGTAGCAACTATGAAAATACTTTCATTATCATATAATTTTCATCTATGGTTATTTTCATTTTCTTATTGGTTGTAAGTTTAGTAATGAATGATAGGAACAGCAAGTAAGAAAAAGTATATAATAGCCAGACATGGTATTTGTGAAAGGGGGTAGAAGTTGCGTGAGTGAGGCGAGACATATGGTATTACTGAATTATGACCATTGTTAATATCACTTGCCTGTTATATGATTTTGGGAGAAGAAAATGAATTACTGCCATAGAGAATAGAGCCTTATATATTTAAAATAGGATTAGTGCAGGGACAATTAAATAATTGTATTTAAACTCATATAGATTAATTTTATGATGCATTTTTGAAACAATTTACACCAAAGATAGGATATAATTCTTCTTTCAGAGGAAGATGTTAACACCCCCACGACATATTATATAATGAACAGAAAGAAGAAATCACTACACTCAGTCTTTTGTTTACAAATATCCCATCTTTAATGACAGCATTCAGGAATAAGCAGGCTGCCAACTGATATTATGATGATTATTTTACACAGAGGGAGACGTAGTTTTATTTTAAGTCCCTATTCAGTATAAATATTTCTTAAAGTAAAAAAATTTAACAATCCTGAAAAATTGATATGTTTAGTGAGTACTTATTAGCAAGGCTTTCCTTGTTTCTATTGTTCATAGTGTATAAAAGCGTTATATCATTCATATATCATATATGTGTGCGTCGGTATAGATTTTACGGACAAAAATGTAAGATAAAAAGGAAAGCTTCACATTTATGTACGATCTACAGTCTTCAAACACTCAAGGAATATTATCCCTTATGATATCAGGGAATACAGATTATTTGCCCATATTTAAGGGATTTCTGTTATACATATATACATATTATTGATCCTTATCACAACATTTTCTCCATATTAATCCACATATCATACCATTATTAAGCAACGCAACATTTTTATCTTGTGATAAATTGTTCGAGTGTCCATAAATAAATAAAAAAAAATGGGCTGAAGAAAATTATATTTACTATATTTCATAGTATAAATACAATTGAGAAAAAAAAAGAAGAATATAAAGGCTATTGAAAAAATCACCCAACCTCGAATAAATGATTTAATTGCATAAGTACACTGAATTTATATATATATATATTTTCAATACACCAATTAAATCTAAAAAAGTAACAAATGTTATAAATATTTAGTTGTAAAAGATAATAGTTTGTTACAAATATTTAATCCATTTTTCATTTCAATTCCTGGTAACGCTACATTTCATTTGATGATGAATTTGTTCCATATAATGGAACCAAATCTTTTATAAGGCAAATATGCTTCTGTTTGCATTTTCATATCCATAAATTACAATGAGCACCAATTTACAAAATAGAAACGGACAAAGATATATGTTTTAGACAATGATACATTCCAAAGCCTTTTTTTTTTTATCTTTTTCTTCCGCTTTTATTTTGCAAATTGTATACGTATTTCGACTGACAAACAAAATGCATATCGGAATTCATAACTCCTATATTTAACTATGTTGTACCTCTTCCTAGCATGATATACAATCTAACAGTTTAGAAACAGAGGGTTGGATCTTAACTTAATAATGAGTTCCGTGTCTTTTAAGGGGGGGGGGGGTACGTTTTTGAAAATACAATCCAAAAATTACAATTTTTTGGAAAAAAAATTCAAAAACCTACAGTTATGCGCAAAAGATTAATGTTTTTTTGGAAAAAACCCTTCAAAAATCAAAGCTATTCTGAAACAATTACATTTTTGAATTTTTTTTTTTCAAAAATCCAGCGCTTTTCATGATACATGATATTTTTTTCCAAAAAATTTTTTTCAAATATTAAATTTTTCGGAAAACAAAATTAACAATCAAAAAATATATTTTTTGGGATAACCAAAATCCAGAGGTGTTCCGAAAAAACTAAAAAATTTCTGGAAAAAAATTATATAATTAAAATTCAAATATTAAATTTTTCCGAGAAATTTTTTCAAACATCCATAGATATTCGCAGATTTTTCAATTTGTTTTTTAAATTTGAAAAATTAAATTAAATTTCAAATATTAAATTTTTGAAAAAAAGTTTAAAATGATAAAATTTTTGAAAAAAAATTCTAACATTAATTTTCCTAGTAAGAATAAAAAAATTCTTTATTTGTGGGGTGAGGGAGGCTACAGCGCTCCCCCTGTGGACTGGAGGGGCTGATTTAAGTTATGTGTTTAAACAATTAAAAATTTTCACTTCGATGGTCGTTTAGACAATACTAATTTAAAGATTTTATAAAGGGGCACACTCCAGTTTCTTATTTCAAATTCAAAACAATTTGAATTGATATAATTTGGTCATATATAACAATGTCCCATTTAGTCTGGGTTTGCTATATACAGTGTGGTCCAACTGAATTGGGAAAATCTTTAAGGGCTTATAACGAACAAACTAGATTGAGTAAAACCATAATCTTTTTATAATTTGAAAGCCATATTTAAAAGCTTTCAATTATTCAAAATGATATCTACATTTCTTGTGGGCCACACGTCGCCGAAAGCTTTGACAGGCCCGAGCGGCCTCGTCCGTATCCGACTTTGCTGTGATACTTGTTCTGGTTTTTTTTTTTTGAAACAGCAATGGATTACTGATTTTTTTTGCTAAATGTTTGTTTTTTGTGCAAAGCTGTGGGTTTTAAAATTTTTTTCCAAAAAATGAAACTGCTTCTGATTTTAATTTTTGATTTTTTTTTGTAAATAGTATTTGATTATTGATTTATTTTGCTAAATGTTAATTTTTTGTGCATAGCTGTGGATTTTTAAATTTTTTGTGGAAAAAATTAATAAATAAAAATTTTTTTGGAAAAAAAATTTTAAATTTAAAATATGAAACTGAACTTTTAAATTTTTTTTCCAAAAAAATTATTTTCTCTAATTAAAAAAAAGAAAAATGTTAGGTTGCGTGAGTTTGTATGTCTTTACGTCCTTCTTTTTTTATTTTGGAAAGGAACAAAAGTTACCAGTTTACCCTTATGAGTAATAGACTTATAACAAGTATTTTTTTTGCCATGGAAGATTTGTTTACGTATTATTAAAATGTCTGCAGTCATTATCTTTTCCAATTAATCTCTTAGTACCATCAGTCTAAATATATATATGAGAGAAAAACATTATACAGACAGACAATGTCAATCAATCTTTGGTAGAACAGTTTTGAGCTATCACAGCTAGAGAATTTGCTCATCAGGAAGAACTGTACTGATTTTCACTGCGAAAAAAACACCCAAAGAACCCTTCTAACTATATTTTAAGAAACATGAAAAAAAATTCGTAGCATATCAGAAATGAAAGTTTAATTATGAGTTGTTTTGGCTTGACAAAAATAGACATGTGTTCCGTAGCATTAAACCAGCCTAAAATACTTTTTCTAAGAAATAAGTCTGGATTAGGTTTCTTTTTATATTAATCCTTTGTAAGAACACAAACATGCCCTTAAATTAGCAAAAAATCATCATCAGAATGAAATATTGTTATATTTGTTATTTAAAAGGGGCCATAATTTAAATGAAAGTTCTAAGTAATAGTTGAGACTCTTGGATATCTCTAATCATTCTAGAAATTTGTTTACAAAGGCTATAATTGAGCCAAAGTATTTCCCTGAAATATTGGGTTTTATTTATAATACGCGTACCCACGAAGTAAACAAATAAATTGAGAATTTATCTCTTTTTATTGATTTTTGCTCAGAATTGTTTTTATGTTGACCAAATCATATACAATTATTATCTATTGCTTTAAAAACAAATAGTACTACAATGGCCACTCAGTTGAGGACAAAACCTCAGCTTAAAATCAAATTGATTTATGTATCTCAAATTGTTTCAAAGTTATGGGCGAGCTGCCTTTTTTACGTTTTGGGTTTCCTCGACCTCTCAAATTTTATTGGCTTCTTATTGGGACCATCAGGGGCGTCCGCATGATTATATATTCATATTTTTTTTTGAGTGGCGAGTCTTGGTTTTTGGAATTTTTTTTTCAAAAAAATTCCCAAAATTAAATTTTTTTCAAAAATCCATATCTGTGAACAAATAATTACATTTTTGGGAAAAAAATTAAATAATAATTTTTTTGGAATTTTTTTTAAAAAATCCACAGCTATTTAAAATAATTAAATTTTCTGGAAAAACATTTCAAAAATCCACAGCCTTTCACAGAAAATTTATTTTTTGAAAAAACAAAATTGAAAAATTTTTTTTTTTTTTTGTAACATTTAAAAAAATCCATAATTAAGGGTTGTGGACTACAATCCCTGTAGCTTTGATGTAGCCTGCCCCTCCCACATTAACGAGTTTTTGCTTTTTCCTAGAATTTTTTTTGATCAAGAGGAAAAAATTTACCTAAAAATAGGGGAAAAATTTAATATTCTAATTTTTTTCCAAAAATTTGATTTTTTGTCAATAGCTACGATTTTTTATATAAAATATAATTTTGCCAATTTTTGGTGAATAACTATGGATTATTGTGAATTAAAAAAACAAAACATATTGGTATAATGATAAAAATAAATATATATAGAATCCTGCGGACACCCCTGCAAATACTTAGTAAGACTTGTAGCAGTAACTTTATAGCATTTAATTCTTGCGTAACAATAAACACAATTTGCTAAGTAATAAATTACACACGTATAAAGCAAATACCACATGTGACTAATTAATTGGAGTGACTGTAAATGATTTAATAGCCATTAAATAATTACATTTTTGTGGAGGATGATTGAGGATGACGAAATAAGTTAAAGCTCAAGTGAGGCTATTTTCAAAAACAAAAATATCAATACAGTCTTTGAGTTGTAATACTTACTTTATTGATCAGATATTGAAAACTTCACATACTATATATATATATATTATTCAGAGTCTCAAATTAGTTTTTATATATGTACAGGGTGTATCATCTTAATTTACATTTCAATTTAATGCCTCTGTGAACAGACAAAATTTGAATTCCCACGCAAGAATTTGAACGAATGTAAAGAAATTTTGCTAAATAAGAAAATGACATGCTGGGCCCCCAAGATTTGAGGCTGTTTCGTGTTTCATCTCATTTTGAGGCCAGCTGTACCCGAAATAGCCCCAAACTTCTAGGTATATATGGGTATTTTCTATTTACTAATTATTTTTTCCTCATTCGGGCAAATTATGCAGGATGTGGAAAAATTTGAAATTTTTTTTTTTTGGGAATAGTTATGGATTTTTCATTTTTTTTTTTTTCAAACAACTTAATTTTTTATAAAAACTTGTGGATTTTTGAAATTTTTTAACAAAATATTAAATTTTTTATAAATAGCAGTAGATTTTTGAGTTTTTTTCAAAAAACTTAATAATTGAATATAATTTTTTGTGAATAGCTATGGATTTTGTTCTTTTTTTCCAGAAAATTTAATATTTCAGATTGCATTTTTGAATATTTTTTTTTTTTTCCAAAAAATTAAATTTTTTTTTGAGTAGAGTTGCATTTTCAAAGTATTTTTCCAAAAGTTTAATTTATTGTGATTTTTTAGATTTTTGAAATGTTTTAATTAAAAAAACCCTAAAAAACCATGCCCACCCAAAAATATAATCCCGCGGACGCCCTGCTGTGTCTTTTTCTATTTGTATCTCCCCTCGTGACAACTGCTTGTAGCTGATAAAAAAAAATGAATAAACATTATTTTTTCCCTCATTTAAAACACTCTTCAGGGATGTCAAGGGCTACTTTCCGTTTTTTTTTAAGATGTCCAAAATGCGATCATTTAGCATAACAATGAATATGATCCTTACATTGAAAGATAAATTAATAATCCAATAAAATATAAAAGTACATTCATTAAAACTTCTTTACTGTTGTAGCTTTCCTTACGGAAGGACAAGTAAAAATCTCAATTCCGACCTTTTGTGCAAATATTCTTTGTAACAAATATTATCAGTCGCATCATGTGAAATATCAAAGATGTGCATTATATTTTCGTAATTTTTTTTTTGAAATGTGTGTGCTGATATGGCAAGAATTTAAATATTTGAAAAACGTAAAGAAATAATTTATGGTATTCTTTAACTTAATTCCTGGACCATAAGTAAGTTTAAAATATGGTGGCTGCAGAATAGATCAAGTTAAATTCACTCATTTTGAAGCCTGTGTGAAGGGCTCAAAACACGTATCCGTTGAAACTCTGCATAATATTCCTTCATCAAACTAGTTTTCCATCCCTAGCTGTTATTATTTCCCCCTCTTTCTTCACAAAATATAATCCAAGCTGCGAAACAATGATCACGTGATAATTTTTTTCAAATTAATTAAAAATTCGCGATGTAGATTCTGATTTTTTTTTTAAACATCAAAGATTTCAATGTTATTAAAAGGATGGGATAACTATCCCCTTTATAAGCTAAAATATATAATTTGTCCGGTTTAAAAGTCCTTACTTTCAATATATCTTGCGATTGTTTTTTTTTAAACCTGCAGGAAGAGGATCCTTTTTTGTTCTATAAGCGTAAATAATCGTGATTGGCTTTGCAACTATGTCTTCGATTTGAGAATCATTCTCTCCTCTCAATGTAAGATCAATGAGCCAGTCTGACGCCTTTAGAGTTATGTTGAACCTATGAGTAATTTTTTTCTAGGTAGCACTCTAGAGACTAAAGTACTCCTTAGCTCATAACATCCTATTTTTTTCTCAGGCGAGTATAATAATCCTTTTATTCTTGAAGAGAGAACGTCTAAGTTGTGAGCAGCTACGTGTGTCCATGAAAAACAGTGAATAAAACTGAGGATGGATTTCTTGGGAAGTTATCTTCTAAATTTTTTAGCCATAACTTTGTCTTTTAGTTGACGCCTAATTACTTGGGGCAATGTCGGATATTACCGTTAGTAAATAAATAGACAAAATATTTTGTTTCCTTTATAAAAAGTCATTCTAATAAATTTCATGTAAATTATTTAAAGTGTTTGGAAAAAGTCATTTAATCTTCTAGTTAGAAAAAAAATGAGATGTCAGTCGTAAAATTCGAAAAAATAAGGAACTAGAGTCTGTTGCGAGTATTACTCGAACACAAAACTAAATTTTAACTAAAAACCAACACCCTCAAATACTTAAAGAGAATTCCAAGTACTGGCCCTGATATAGGAATCAATCATTTACATCCTGACGTGGGATCAAAATCAAGAATGGAATTTATAGAAAATATGCAAAAATAGGTAAAAAAAAAGAGCTTAGAAATTAATTGCTTTGTAAATGCATTATACTTAAGAGAAATACAAAAATTCTCCATATTATATATAGACATCTATATTAATACTTTTGCTTACAAACGAGATAAAATTGAGGAATTCAGTGATATTTAATAACAATAATAAAAATCAGAAGAAGAACTCTAGACAAGAAAATATGTGGTTTTTCTTTTTTAATTGTATTATTGATATCTTATGTCCAAATAAGGGAAGATTTTTTTTTGTTTTTCCTTCCTTCTAAAAAAGCCAACTTAAATTCCAATATATTTATGAGATTTTAATCAGGATGATGAAAAAGTGACCTTTTAAGTAAGAAGTAGTTGGGAGTACATAGTTAGTTGATGGCTGAGCTAACATGCCTAACAACTTAATAATAATAATATTAAAGTCTACGTTTATCAATCTTGGAAGAAGGAAAAAAAAACCCATCTTGTATTTATTTGAAAAAGAAAGAAAACGAAGAGAGAGATTCCTAAATGACGATAATGATGCAATCAGTGCATCAAAGAATATCAATTTATATTCCATGCAATATAAAATGTTTGACGTCATAATTGAAGAAGGAAAGGTCAAATTAGGAGTGCATAGTTGATATTTTTACCACGTAAAATGAACAAATTTCTATGAGACTTAATCAACTGGCTGTAATAATAATAATAATAAAAAATTAAACCCTGCCTTGAATACTACTGTATATTCATGATAAATAGTGATATTTGAATATAATCGAAGTAATATTCAATTAAAATTACCATAAATGGCTAGATTTGAACTATTTTGTTTTTTGATCTATTAGGGACGAAATTTTTTGGATGCATTTAGGGTGTCAGCAGGGGATTGGCCGAAGGGGCTGTAGCCCTCCCCAAATTAAGGAACTTTTTTTATTATTAGAAAATTTAATATTTGAATATTTTTTTCAGAAAAATAAATTTTTGAAATTAAATTTCTGATTTTTTTGTCAAAAAAAAAAAAAATCATTTTTTGTGAGGAGCTCTGGATTTATGACTTTTTTTCCCCAAAATATTAAATTTGCTCAAAAAACGGTCCAAATCGGTCTAGAAAAAATCAATTAGGAACTGTACCCCGAAATATCCAAATTAAAAAAAATTATAATAATAACTTTCTGTGAATAGCTATGAATTTTTGAAAAACAAAATCCAAAAAATTTAATATTTAAAAATATATATATTTATATACATAATCCTACGGACGCCCTAATCATCTTATCACATCATCCATTCTATTCATTCCCTGGACCGATATGAATAGTGTTCTATTTAGAGAAGCTTTTCTTCGTATCTTTTTTTTAAGCAAAAAATTTACCGTATATTTGTTGATCCTTCTCGTCAGATATGATTTGCCATTTTTCCCTGCGTTACCTGAGTAAAACAAAAATTTATATACTTTTGGTTGCCACCTGTCGATTTTTATACATCTTTCGCCTTAATCAGTGTTCTGATTGGTTAAACCTGAATAAATCCGTGTTAATAAACTGTGAACAATTAGAATTGGATTATTGATACCAACGGATTTGGACTAAATATTTTTATGTTCCTTGTTTGAGAAAAGGTTGCGAGATACAATCAGTGTGTTTCTTATACAAAAATATGGTAATCTTCAATTAGAAAATGTTCCGAAAACATTGAAGATAACAATAATCCGCAGTCAAAAGTTAATAATATGAGAAATTCTTTTATTTTACATTCCCCACGACCCTCTAAAACCGACACTGATGGATCCATATTTCCTAAAAATATAGTCACCCTGAATATTGAATATTTATAGGAGCATTGCTGTATTAATTATTATTCTACTTCAATGCATTTACTAGGTCCAAATCATAAATGTATATGATTAAAAAATGACTTGCATAGGATAAAATATTTGTGGTATGCATTAAAAAATTTACTTTTAATTATAGTCCATATTTGTATCTTGCTGCTGTTGTTGAAATAAATATTTACAATTGAATACATATTTTTAAAAATATGTATTCAATTGTTGCCATACAATGACATTATTCAGAACTAGTTGGTATATCAAACCCATAAGGAATCCTTTATCTGAAAAAAAAAAAATACATTTTTCTCTCTATGGAACCTCTCTTTGTATCTCATTATTTATTTCTATTTTTAGGATGTATAGTGATAAAAATCACGTCTATTTTGAGCATGTTAAAAAAAGAAACTGAAAATCAAATTGGTAACCCTGACAATTTGAAGAATGCTTTGGAGGAAAGTAAGAATAATGCTCATGACGTTTCATTAGATTAGCCACAATCAGTTGTGACAAGGGAGGGGGGCCAAGAAAATTGGCAAGAATTTGGCGATTAGATGTGGAATGACCTATATGTATTTGTTGCTTAAAGCCATTTTCTTATGAGAAAATATTTATGGGGGCATTTGCCCGAAAATACAATGCTGCTTACCCGAATATAATAAAAATATTGATGGTTTTCTCTAAATTTAAGGACTGCAATTGCGTCACCTGTGATTTCGTTCCTTACACTTAGGCTTAAAGACTTTACACTTTTCTTTGAAGAAATGGTTCATATTAGATAAATGCATTAGATCGGTTTGATTTTCAACTTTTTCAAATATCCATTACAGATAGAAAAGTTGTCATATGGTATGAGACTGACCTATGCAAAATTGAATTGTCCTACGAGGTCATCTTTAGGTTGGACATCTCGATCAAATTGAAAAAAAAGCAAAAACTCTTTACGTACTGAATACATATACTAAGAGGAAATTTTTTGGTTAGTTTGGATGGAATAACTTTTATGGATATTTTTCTAATGTATAAAAAGTGTTTATAAAGTTTTTTTCTAAAATTGTCCTATCAAACAAAAAAAGAGAGAAAAAATTTAGTAATATTAGGTTATCCGTGTATAGCACGCATCTCTTTTTTCAACATTTTCAGAAAGTAAGGATCAAATTTTTTTATTTTATTATCTCTTTTTGTTCCATAGGGTAGCTTAAGAAAAAATATATTTACAATGTTTTTTATAGGTTAAAATAATGTCTATCATAATCAATTAATGCAAAATAATATTTAATATCGGAATTTAATCATTATTGGCCAAATAGGTAACTTTGATCTCCTTTCAAATTTTGAATAAGATGGGCTGCCGAGAGATGACATTGTATAAAAATAAAATTTTGCATAGATAATTTTCATACCATACCTATGGCAACTTTTCCTCACTATCCAGGATCGAAATTCGAAAAAAGTTGAAAATCAGACCGGTCTAATATACATATTTATTAAATTCTAGAGGAAATGTCGGGTGAAAAAATAAATTGCAGTTATATCAACTTTTATGTTGAGTAAAACTTATCATAAAACCGTATCAATTTAAGATATGTGAAAAGAGAATAACTCCCGGTAAGTATAAAAAGCACGCCAGGAATTATATTTTAGAGAATATAATAACATAAGTAGTGATGTTAATTGAGGGTATTTTGGGCATGTTTAAAAAAAACCCGAAAATAAAGATGGTAGCTCTCAAAAAAAAAAAGTTTTGGCAGACTTTATGGAGAAGTCCATTACTTTGATATCTGGGTAAGAAGGAACCACATGTTCTTGCTCCAAAGTGGGTTGGAAACACTCTTGCACAGACTTTGCAGTATGTGAAGGTGCTCCGTCCTGCTGGAAGAATAAGATCCTTCCCATTGATGTTCCTTGATCCAGGGAAGTATTTGGGACTGAAAAATGTCCAGATAGACACATTGATTAATCTTTTCACCCTCAAAAATGAAGACCAAGGGAGTATTCATCTTACAGGAGGTGAAGCCCTCCCAGACCATCACTGTGGCCGGCTTTTTGCCCCTGAACACGCTTCACTCTTTCAGGGGAGCGTCCTTGATTCTCCAACCAAGCACCCAGTCGTTGTAGTTGTTTTAAGTTATGTCCAGGGTGAAGATCTTCTCGTCAATCCAAATGATTGAACTGTGCATACAAGAATTGAGGAGTTCCAGAAGGACCTTTGCCCGGTCAGCCTCTTGGTCATTGTGGTCCTGCCTAGATGCTGCTGCTTTTTTAGATGATACGTCTTCATCTTGAGGTACTCCCGGATCACTCTACGCATGGTTTCTTCAGGAACACCATCCTCATTATCCCTTTGTCTCATGGAGCACTTCTTTTTGCGGTTGATCTTTGACCTTGTTGTCTCAATAAAACCTGGATTTCCTCATGAACCTTGGGTGACCCCTCTTAGGCCTGTCATCGACACTCCCAGTCTCCTCGTACCGCTTTATCGTATAGTGGAGCGATGCCTTGGACAGATTGAAGTCTTGGCCATGGTTCTACAGCTCTCTATTTCCAAATGAAGCGATACGATAGAGGGCTTCAGGTTCATGATGCCGTCGTTAGATACTCAAGAATACGATTTAGATTTTTTTTGTTGAACAACAAACAAAGATGGAGGTTGCAAGAGTCATATTCAACAAATAGAGTATACAAATATACACCCCTCTATGAGAAATATTAAGTTGAAGTTGCTGTCATACGACTTATATAAATCCAATGGAGCATGGGCGTTGTGTACTTCTAATCGCTTATAAACAAAGCGACAGAGAGTGGCGCCGTCTTGTGGGAAAATAATACAACTCCATGAACGATAATATTATTTAATAAAAATATGATGTCCACATGTAGGGGGCTGTCAAAATTCTTCAGAGCAGGCACCATTTTTAAAATGACAAGCTTTCCAAATGTAAAGCCACCCTGTGGATAATATATAATTTTTTAGTTTGATCATATCCTATTATTTAAATTCCGTGATTTATTATTTAATATCTCATCCCGAGATCTCGCTGAAGAAATCCTAGTATTAAATGCAATCAGAAATGACTACTAACGTCGTTATTTTGCAGATGATAATTAATTATTAATTGTATTTAATATTTATTTATCTCTTAAGATTCTAAATATTATATACATTAAATCATGACAATTTTGTGGCATAACTAGGCGTGAAAATATTAATAGTAATACACTAGACGAACAAAAATTTAATGATAGCCCAAACATTTTTCCTTGTCTATCCATGTCTTTGATAAGTCAACACTATTTTCCATATTATTGATTTTTGTTATTGTTTTTCTTTTTTAGGGACAAAGATTATTTTTTTTTTTTTTTTGCAATCTCATTGCATATTTTACTCAGTTTTATAAATTTGACCGATGGAATTTGATTACTTATTGATTTTGATACTATGTATGCAAAAAAAAAGAATAAGCAAAACAACTCACTAGAATGAATAATTCGGTTATTTCTCTTCTTATACATCATGGGCGGGATCCTCCATTTTTTAAATCAAAATAACAAAT
Organism: Lepeophtheirus salmonis; assembly: GCF_016086655.4. NCBI lineage: Eukaryota > Metazoa > Arthropoda > Copepoda > Siphonostomatoida > Caligidae > Lepeophtheirus > Lepeophtheirus salmonis. Next base: position 29,159,452 of record NC_052138.2, on the reverse strand, counting down.
CATTTTTATTTTGATTGATCTGTTTTTGTCCTGACCTTTTTATGAAAAGCCGACACTTTATGATCTTCAATTACAGATTGTGAGACATTTATTGGCGAACATGTATTTGCAATTTGGATTCGAGTTATACATAAGTTTCATAAAACTTTGACGTCAAACTCGAATCGGGTTCGAATTTAAAACTACTAACTCAAAGTTTAAAGATTCAGAGAGTTCAGGAAGACCCCAGATACAAGACGTTGGAAGTCACTATAGAGACTGTTAAACGGCCGGCAGAACTTTTCTGCAGTTGCAAGGCGATATTGTCGGGGCAAATCTCAATATGATTGTCAACGATAATTATGACCAAAAATTCAATCTCATTGTAATGTTTATTTGACATGAAAATGATGGCATGGAGACATATGAATTTTTTACATAAATTCGACTTCCTTTTAGGGCTTAAGATGGCTATTCTTCAGGGAGGGGCCTGCAAGAAGGGGGGTCGGTTGTAGCCATCCAAATCAATGAATTTTTGCTTTTGACAAAAAATTTCTTCAGGATGAAAAAAATTTGAGGTAAAATATAAGTAATTTTTTTTTTTCGCTGAAGGCCAAATAATCGATATTTTCCTGATGATTGTCATTTGGCAAGAGCTTGTTTTATTTTGATAAAATTTCAAAAATTAAAATTTTTCAAAATTTGGAAAAAAATCTAAAAATAAATTTTAACCTAAAAATGTAATTAAACTACCCCTGCTTTTAAGAGGAGTTTATAATCATGTGATGATGGTCCATGGGAAGTGTAAAAATTTATATTCATGGATAATCTTTTCTTTTTTACAAATTGACTTCAACTTTTGTTTCAAATTAAGTTGATTCTTGACGTTCTTATTTTTTTAATTCATATTTCTTTATTTAACAATATAATTAATAATATCTGACAATCAAAGCTACATACTTACATATTTGTAAATTATATGTAGGTATAACTAATAAGCAAGACTTTAAAAAATAAAACATTTTTTATCAATAAAATTCCTTTATGATGGATATGATGAAAATTAATTAATTTGAAATACCATAATATCTTGAATGAAAAATTAATTATCTGTTTCTCATGAGATGTATTATAGCGATTAAGTGCATTGAGGAGTAGGTTGAAGAACTTGCCTTTTGTTGAGATACAAGAGCAACCAACATACCTACTCCAAGTTACAGCCCAATAAAAACATAAACAGGGGATTAAATCATGGGCATAACAATGAAAATATGGGATGATCACCTCAGAGCAGACTGCTCCTAATATCATTTGAGTACAAGCACCCAAACTGGTGCTATAACAATGTTGCAAACTGAAGCAGAATTAGATACACATATTTTGAAAAAAAAATCCAGCATTTTTTTATTAATATGACAGATATATAAATTCCTACTCAAAGTGTTAGAAGCAAGTGCTGAAACAAATGAAGAAGTAAATTTATAAATAGTTGCAACTCTTAAATTTTTTTTATGTGACCATTAAATTTTTATAGTTGTGTAATTTGTACCTATATATATATATATATACGACATAAGCCTCTTAAACATGTTTAAAACAATTAATAAGATTTTCATTTCTGTAGGGGGATTTTATATAAAAAGCAAAGTCCCTTTGCAATAATATGTACTTGGCTCCGTTTTATCCAATGATGGTTTTCATTGGAATACTAAATATTTACAGGAGTGTTCGCAAGGGGTGGACTGGAGGGGTTATAGCTCTCCCAAATAAAGGAATTTTTGCTTTTTACTCGAAATTTTTTCGTCATTCGGGCAAAAAATTTTATATTTGATATTTCTTGCAATAAAATTAATTTTTCAGATTTTTTTCCCCTAAAAATTTAATTTTCTGTCATTAACTATAGATTTTTATAATATTTGAATTTGAATATAGATTTTTTTTCTCCAAAAATTTTTGAAATTTTGAAATTTTTTTTGAAAAAATGTAATTTTCTGTGAATAACAATGAATTTTTAAATTTTTTGAGAATAGCTTTGGATTTAAAAATAAAAATTTGAATATTGGAAATTTTTTTCCAAAAAATTTAATTTTATATAAATAGTCATGGATTTTTAATTTTTTTTTTGTGAATATCTATGGATTTAAAAAAAAAGAATCAAAAAATATAATATTTGAAATTTTTTTCCAAAAAAATTTATTTTTTGTGAATATATATGGATTTTTGAAAAATTTTCAAAAAATTAAAATACCAATATATATATATAATCCTGTAGAAGCCACCGATTTAGCAGATTTTTTCCCCGTAATAACAATTGATACAGCATAAAATTATTTTATTCTAATGAAACAAATTTATTCATCAGGGCAAGGACATCTGAGATGGAGGCCAAAATAATCAATCGTGAGTCAGCACTTCTTGACGCACGAATGAGTTATGACGAGATATTTCTCATTGTCCCCTGAGATCAAAGGACTCATTATCCATATTAACAATAAGAGACTCGAGAGGAAGCCCCCGCCACAAAGTCAAAAAACTCAAAAGTGGCGTGGAGACAAGTTGGCGTATTTATGGCCCTGTTCAATATGCCTCCATTCTCACCTGACTGCAACCTCCTTGACAATGGGATCTTTGGTTCCATCAAGAGGAAGGCCTGTGCCACCTCCCATATGCATGCCCTCCACGGCTATTGTGGAGAGGAGTGGGCTGACATGTCGGAGGAATAGGCGAAAAGTACATTTAAAGCCTTCAAACATTGGATTGAAGTCATGGTGGAGGTCAAGGGATCCTCTTTGAGATTTAATTGATTAATTAAATTAAAATATATTTATAAAGTCTATCTGATTGTACTTTTTGATAATCTTGATAAAGTTGAGAATTGAAAAATTCGTTTAGAATTCGCAGGAACACACTGTATATACCTAGGTGGGGTCTTGAACTCGAGATTGCGACTCAACTTGATCACACAATCAAATTTTGAGCTCAAAAGCTAAGACTTGAACTAGAATGTCATTTCAATTTTTCACTACCTATCTTTATGGTATCTTAAAATCTATATTATATTAAACTATACTCGATAAAAATATTCAAAGACTTGGACTTGTGAACAAATACTTGAGACTCCACTTCTACTTACAATATACGGACTTTTCCCAACATCTGTTCATATCTATGTACATTGTACAATACATTTAAACAACCACAACGTAAGGAGGAAAGAAAAATTCACGGAACATTTGAGGTGTCCACAGTAAATCCCTTCGGTAATGTAACACTGAATACTCCTCTATTTTATGAGAAAAAAATACTAAACCAGACACCTTATCTCTATCCTCAACGCATAGGCCTATTTACAACATTTTATTTACTATATTTGAGGATTTATTCAAGAAAAATATGGAAGAAAGAGGTTGCGTGCTGGACGCTGCGATAAAATAACTTTCCACGCCTCTTCATCCTGTATACCTTTAGTCACTTCATCAATTTTCTTCAGGTCATAAGTAGGTTACATGATATAGTCTTCTGTTTTTTGTTATTTTCTGCAATAAAATTCTTCATTTTTAAAATATGATAATATTTACATAATATACATAATTATGATTACAAAATATGGTCAGAGTTTAAAGAATTTCATGAGGTAGATTAAAGACGAATTTATATATTTATAGCTTTCTTTCAGCATTATACTGATAATTTATGACCTTCTCATCATGGATATTGAGTCAAATAAGGATGTAGAAGTGATGGGATTGATGTGGATCCCAAAAGCGTGACTGATAACAAATATAATGTAGCCGGTTGTATGTTGTTTTCAAGTCAGACTAAGAGTTTTAAACATGACTAATATGAATATGATTTATTACAATGCTCTAAGAATGCATAAGCATATATATATATATATATTTTGCAAATAAATAAATAAATAAAATATTGAAGCAAATTTGCCCATGCATATATATATGTAGTCGAGTAAAAAGTATAAATACTTATTTCTCTGCATTCCAGAGATGTTTATGATAGTTTTTGCTTCAAGAAAAATACTAGTACAGCCTACATAAATACAGTAAGAATCAATCCATAGTTGAATCCATTTTGCTAGCATGCATTTCCTTAAAATACTTGGATAAATAAGCCGACAAGGAACAAATTATAATTATTAAAACGAAATTGACAATTATTCTCTACCCATGTCAATGAAGCTCATTAATAGATCATAAACCTAGCGACCTATGTCAGTAAGTAATATGTCTGTAGTATCATTTTTATGTTGTCATTAAGTAAGGCAGAAAAACAAAACAAATTACTTTGCTCTGCGTCTTAGTTTTAATTATCATCATTCAAGAAACTTAACACATAATAATATATTGTTATTTTCTTTATCTTTATCTTCTTGTAGCTGTAGAGTATGTAGAGGTTGTAGGTAGGTGAGGAAAATAAATTTGTAATTTATGAGTCCTTGTTTGGACTTTTTTAAAAGTATTCCATCTCCCTTTGTCAATGGGTATTACAAGTTTTTTTGTTTTAATTTGGTTCCATTGGTTCTCAGCTTATTTGCTGTCGATGTAGATAGTGTTGTGGGGATCCTTATTTAGGACTGCAGTCTTCAGTCCTGAATATCAGTCCTAAGACTGATAAAGTTTGGTTCTTGATGACGTCACTCGACTTTTTTCGGAGAGTACCAAAGCGTACCCACTTTGGATGGCATTGTCATAGCTAATGAGGCATGAGAGTTATTTTCTCCCTAGAAGTTTGTTTACATAACCGAGGATTGTGGCGCCATCTTGCGTGAAATATTGTTTATTTGTAGTTTATATACTTATTTGATTATGTCGACAACATAGTAGTACATCTTGCAGATATTGTTATTGTCTTTTTCAGTTTGCACATATTCAATTGACACTAACATCACATCGTTACATATATTGTATCTCGCAACCTTTCCTCTAATAAGGAGAGAAGGCTTAACCCCAATAGCTAGCAGATAGTCAATTCTTCCCAACGATGTAATTACTACTATTCAAACATAATGTTCATTATAGCTTAAGAAGATATAATTCAACTGATCAATATCCAGAACACTGATAAGCGGGGGGAAATAAGTAGAAAACTTGACAGCTGACAATAAAATAGAGTGGATATTTTTGTGTTGCTGAGGTGACGCACTGAGGTAGACCAATTAATTTGGCGAAATACGCATTCTTTTGAATAAAATTATTTCCTTGGCTACGAGATGCCATTTTGTAAGGATAAACAGATAACGTTGTCATTTCATTATTTTTCCTCGTGACGTAAGCAATTTTTCTTCTCTTTGCAAAAAAAAATTTGTTAAAAAGGGAAATTCGTAGAGGTTGTGTTGCTATTTATAGAGTGAGAGCAATGGTATCATCATCACTCCCAGCGGACAAAAAAAAATTTTGGACGCCTAATAATCTTAGGAAAATTGATTTTGTGGTCATCGCCACTTGGTTTTTGTGTAAGAAAAATGGAGATACCCCCATCTAAAGGAAACATTATTATGTATTTAGTAAATTAGCATAGTTATTTTTTGAAATTTAATGTATGTTGGTTTTACTCTTAAAAGCAGTGGTTCTCATTGTTAGCTCTGCTTAAAAAAAGATCATCCAAACAATATTTACATACACATGAATACATTTATAAGAATTTGGAGTTCTACAAAACATTACTGAGCCAAAAAAAAGAACAACAAAAACCCAACAGTATCAGAAACTCTGGCTTACATATGGTAATGTGAGTGCTTAAAAAACAGTGTTTCTCCTTGTATGCTATAAATTTTCCCCCCTAATAAGTGACCTGAACGTTGATTGTTTGAATTAACTCTTTTTAGGCTGTGAATAATTCCCAATAATTATTGGGAAGAATTGTCTCAGTCCTACCAATGGATTTTGAGCCTTCTTTCTCTGTTTCTTTTCGGATGAAAGGTTGCGTGAAGGACTAATTGATACAATGTGAACAATATGAATTGATTATAATTGATATTGTTTTCTTGAAGGCTTTCAATCCCACAAAGTTATTAGATCCATGGATTCTCTGCAAATATTCATAGCTGTTCATTCATGTATGCAAAATAATACAACACCATAAAATAACAATAAGATACAACTTTTAGATGGGGTTGGATTTTGTATTTTATTTTTGGGCGGCGTCACTTAGTTATCCTTCTTCTACGTACTTGATTGATGATGCTAAAGAAAGAATAATAACAATAATAAAAAAAGATTCTTTATAAAATGTATGGCTGTATGTATGTAGATGTACAATGTACATGTATATTCTATATATATATATACATAGCCTCTGCTGCTTGGTTTTTTTCCCTTTCTTCCTTTCTGTTTCTAAATTCATAGTAGAGTAGTAGATTGTTTTTTAGCCTTTTCTTTCTCTCTCCCTCTCTCTCTTCTTGTCTCCCCCTCTCTCTCTCTCTCTCCTTCTTTTCTTTTTGACAAGCATGCAATCATTTCGTATAAAAAAATTACATTTAATTTAAATTTAGAATCTATTCCTTTTATTTTATGCTATGCGATGTTCTAGCAATATACATTCAAACCCCCAGAAACAAACAACCCCCGACTTGCTCTACCTACAAATATATAATAATGGACATACATACTCTTCGGAAAGGTACAACTCTCCCACGCAACCTCTCACACCTCCGTCTCGACGCGCCTTATACAACAATATATTTTTTTACTCGCTTTTTATTTATTAGTGTACTATTATTATGCTGTATAAAATTATTTTACCGCCTTCGTTCGTCGGACAAATTTTTCATTTTTATTTTTTTTTATTTAATGCTTGTCATAAATTTTGTTTTTACTACGTCATTAACACCGAGTTTATCATTCTTTCATGTGCATTATAGCTTTTTCTTTTTCTTATAATATTATATACTTACAAAGTATATAAATATGTTTATAATTGACCTTGAGTTATCAAAGTCCATAATTCATCAGGAAAAAAAAAATCACTTCTATTTTTTGAAATACATAATACACTGTCCAAGTTCTGCCAAAAACAACATAAAACTCAAATACAGCAGTGAAGAAAAGACTAAATGAATGATGATGACCTCTCAACAACAATGAACTTTTATTGGGATGTGTCTCATAACTCATAGCTCATATGCCCTTTGTTTTAATTGATCCAAGGAACTGATAATGTACTTTACTCTGTCGTTGTTCAAGCCTCATCAATATGTAAATAGTGTTGGAAATTCAGGAGAACCGAAGTAAATTTCGAGCAAATAATTGAATTGACATACGACCTGGTCAAAAGCTGTCGCCCGGACACAAAAGTTGCTTCAAACTTTATTGCTTGTATTGACGAGTGTTTTTTTTGTCTTGTTTAAGGAACAAATTAAACTGTATTTATAAATTAGGGCGACCAACTGTTCTACTTTAGTCTGAGTAGATTTTCATTAATTAACTAAATGTCCGGGGTTTTTTTGTTTGTTTGAATACCATTAAATATAAATACTTAGTGACAAAAAACTTTTTATATTGTAGATATAAACAAGATCCAAAATAATTGCTACGCTAAAACACATCAACCTACATGTACTCGTTTTCGGGGGTAAATCCGAATATGATCGCCCTAATATAAGTTATGTGAGAATTAAGAACCAACATACCCCCTCCTACCCTTGAGCTATCAATGAATGAACGAATACCTCTTTAGTAGTACATAGCAGCTCTTTTATTGACAATTATTTTCGCTTCAATCTCTGGGGTTTTTTATTATTGATTAAAATCTCACCCTCAAAAAATTAAACCTCACAGGTACATACTAGGGTTGAGACTCAGTCCGAGACCGATTTATTTTTTATGCTCGATCTTACATGATTTTTTCTCTAAATAGTTCTGGACGGATTTTTCGGTGGAGACCGGGATCAGTCAATTAGTATGAAAGTCCATTTAAATTTTTGCATGACGACACTGTAGCAAAGATTACACATGACGTCATCAACAAGGGATCTATAGATTGTCCGTCTAGATATGTTATTTGAATGAGACTGATTAGTATCGATATTTTTTTTGTGAGATTGATCTACTAGACCGAACAAACATCTTTAAAGCTAGTTTAATCCTCCAAATACGGGTCTCAAGCTGGTCTAGGATTGGTTTTCAGATGGAAACCCAAGACTAATAGGTAATCACTGAATGGAATAGTTATCATGTACATATATATAAGGTTAAAGAATCATCCATGATATTATATTATTAGTAATGCACTCGTAAGTAAAAAGAAAAAAAAAAGAGAAAAAACCCCCCACGATATGAATGATGAATTCACCCAATGAAATACTTGGCTGAGTATAGCAGCAAAAACAAGAAGAAGAAAACATCAGCAGGAACAGGAATCGTCATTATAACAAATATACAAGTATTCATATAGGAGTAATCTAATGTTACATAGTACTTGTGTAATTCAAAGGTATCTGAGGTGATTCGCGGTCCCTCCCTCCCTTTCAACCCCCCCTCGCGCTTACTTGTGGTGGTTCTTATTTAATTACTCTTTTTTTACCAACGCCCTTTTTAACTACAACATAACTCTACACACTAACATAATAATATATCATATTGTTGTAGTCTTGCTGCGATTCGGTCTGGAAATTCTAAATACGCTTAAGACCGCTCTAATTCGGTCTCTAGGTCAATTCTGAGCACAAGGTTGGGTATATATTATAAAAAATGTGTTAATGGATCTCATAAAGGAGTAAACTGTCAGGACTGATATTTTAAATGACTGAAGTTAACGATGCATTAATAATTGACTCAACTTATTGTGAGAAATGCTTAGTAAACACGAGGAGGGGCCTACCAGAGTCATGGGGACCAAGAGGACATTTCCCTCCCTCCCAATTTGGAAGAAATTTGTATAGTTTTATCAATAAACATTTTTGTCTTGCTCAAAAAATATAATGTTAAAATTTTCGAGAATGTTTTTTCTATTTGTCTTTTAAGGCGCCAGATAACCTCACCCAACTTGCAAATACATTCCAGCGCAGGTGGCTAGGTACACTATATTTTTGACCATACTAGTATTTATCAGCCCTATTAATAGTGAGTCCTCCATAGTCACACGAATCACCCCTCCTCCCATAAAAAACCCTGAGTTAGGATACTAGAGACTGAATACATTTAGGTAGGGGGTTTAGCCTCACATTCACATTTTCTACTTTTGTACATAAAAATATGTATAGGACCTTTTTTGGATCTTTGTCAAATTTAGAGGGACAAACACCTATAAAAGTGGACTAATGATGAGCATTATCCCAAGACTACATGAAAATGTATATGTCCTCTGGACAATATATATAAGTAAGGAACCATCGATACCTTTTACAAAGTCCCTCATTTGAATGTGAGACCAAATCAATTTACCGGCTATTTAACTATACATCCCTTTGCCTGTAAAAAAAAAAACATGTTATCTCTTCTAGGAAAGACCATGATATAAGATAACATATTTTTACAGACATGGGCAGTATGGACCATATCAGACCATCATTTTGAAGGAGAGGTGCAATTAATTTTGCCGAAATATTTGGGACTAAGAAAGAGATTATTTTACAGAAAAAACAAAACATAAACGAATATTGCTCGAATATTCTACTTTAATTGTCGTAATATTGCATAGTCTACCTGAATTGGAAGTGGTTAATTGACCCCTTCCCCCCCCCCACCCCCTGTCTCATACGTCAAGAATATGTAGTACCCTCTATGTAAATTACAAAAAAAGATCTAACTGCTAATATATAGTTATAGGTACTCCTATAAGTAGATATTTAACTATGATTATGATAAAACCAGGGACAGAAGAAGGGGTTCGTCCCTGGTATGTATGCATATAGGTAGATAAAATGAAGACCCCGTCACAGATGACGCACTATACATATATACGTCATAATGTATGTATAGTTACTTATAAAATAAAAGAATAACCCGGCGCACACCATGTGATTGCTTCATCATCAATCATTTCCCGACATTTAATTACATTTAATTTTCATAACTGGAGCTTCTTCTTCTTCTTCTTCTCCTTCCATTAAGATACGCTCTATAGTCATCTTTTAGAAATATACATACATTATACATACATGTTCTTTCTTGTACATAATATATATATATATATATGAATGTATATCCTTCTTAATTGGATTACATATAACTTTTTGTTATAGTTATAGTTGTTGTTGTTTGGGAATAAGAAGAAGAAACGAAATAGAAACAGAGAGCTCTTCTTCTTTTCCCTATGTACATTGTACACATATAATATATTTATAAATATTAGTGATGTATCAAAAAATAAAAATATTCAGTTAAATCCTTTAAATTTTTGAATGCATCAATAATTGAATAACCTGGGTGCAGATTTTAAATCTGGAAAGTTGAGGGATATTGTATATTAGTTACAATTCAGTAAATTCAATCCCTCAAACAAACCATATCCAGCTTCAACCTCAGCCTCCAACCTGCCTCTGAACCTGGTACAGGCCTTGATGAGGAACTCTTTCTCCAAGGTGTTGACCGTGTTATGTGCATATTTATTGGGCTCTCTCTCCAAGGCACATAGCAGTCCAAGGGGTTCAGATTTGCGTAGTTACGAGGCCACATTTCTGTTGCCCCTTTGCTTCAGGACGTCTGGAGTGCGTTTTTTGCTCTCAAAAGGATCATGAGTCTTCCATGCAGGTACTCCTTGAATGCCTTGGTAACATCGTAAACATTTGATTGGGACAGATTTTGTTAACTCAATAATCTTCTTGGAGGTACACAAAAAATAGCCGCATGGTGTCATATCACAGAACATCTAAAAGATTTTGTATTTTTCTGAAACAGTTTTGTCAGATAAATCTGTTCAGCACACTTTCATAAACATATGTTTCAGAATTGCTAAGATATTTAGGTCTAAACTTCTTCTGGATTTAATATCCTCACACTGTATATATATATTAATATTGGGTGTCCGTCTGAAAATCAATTCTAGACCGCTCTGACACTGAGATAGTCTGTTCGGTCCGGATCAGTATTATAGTCAAGTTATACGGTATATATATATATACGGTCTTGATCGGTCCCAAAAGGTATTTCTAGATGATGAAATATTATTTGTTTTGCTTGCACACTGTTAATCCACAAACACCAAAATGGTAACTGTATTTTGTAGTCAGTTATATATTTTTCTGATCCTTTTTTATTGCTCTGAACCTTGTGCATTGACTCCATTTAAATGTGCTCTTGTTAAAACAACAAATTGCAACAATTGTGAAATAATTTAAATACCATCTTGGGGAATAGGAGTCAAAACGCTTGAAATAATCATTAAGCAAAACAATATTTATCTCAATTATGTTCACTCTTTCACACACGCTCAATCAAAAAATAATAAGGGAAAAGTATTTTGCAGAGTGCAAGGAAAATACAACTGTAATTTTTCTCTACAAAAATCCACCTCGTATTAATGATGCAAGTCAAAAATGAGCATAGCGCAAGTAGATAACTTTATATCTATCAGTATTTAAGGTGATAATTTATTTCCTGATTGATATGTTTGTTGCTTCTTTCCAGAGAGTATCTTCAACAAAAGAGAAGGGAAGGTTGCGAGATACAATATAGGAGAAATGACATGCATGACCTTTTTTTAGAAAAGGAATTTCATTTTTTTTTTTACCTGTACAACATTTAAATTTCCATCCACGGTTTCATACCGATGTTTAGACCAAAATATTGGTCCATAACAGTCTAAAAAAGGTCTCCTTATACCAAACATTAAAACTCATTCCATTTCGAACCGAGGCTTAATACAAATATATCAATATAAATTAAGTGTTGGCCTGAAAAAGGCAGCTTTGATTTTTAGTGGAGCGAACTAATTCGGTCATTTAAAGAAATTCGTCGTTACTGGTCTTACAAAGAAATTCGGTCTGTTGTTTTCCAAAATTTTAAACATCGACCTACTATAACGTCATATGAAGCTAAATTAGTTACATAAATCATATTTGTACAACCCATAAATTGGGATATGGGGCCAAAATCGGTTCGTAGATTGAGACCGAAAAAAATTGTTTCACGATTTGAAAACGATTCAATTTCAATTCACTGTTTGAGATCGCAGTCAGAAATAAATATCACTCCGCAAAAATCACGTAATACTTAACAGCTCAACAAATTCAGTCTCGAACCGAGCCTCATACCTCATTTGTTCTAATAATCTTATTTATTCATCTTTAAATATAAATAAATACATTATACATACATAAATGTTCGATGTTTTTATGGTTCTTGATGATTATGATATGATTATTTAAATAATCGTAAATATTACGTACATACAAAGAGGTCTATTTATCTTGTAAGAGAGGTCATAAGGCTATAATGGTGATGTGATGCGGTATGTATATGGAGATAAAATTATTTCCTTTGTTAATAGTGTGTGTTTGTATATTATAGGAGATAAAAACAAACAGTTTGAAAGATAATATGTTCGTTCATACAAACAAAATAAAACAAAACAAAAAACTGATTTGTATCACCCTTCTTAAATGATTCCATTCACACTCTTCTAAAGGAGAAGAAGACAGGAAGGAAGGAAATGTTAGAACATTGGAAATAAATTATTATTATTATTATTGCTATTATAGGGATCTTTACATTCATCATTCATAACCTCCTTTTTAAAAAGAAGAAGAGAGACTGAGGTAACAAATATACACTGGAAGAAATCTATTGGAGATATCAACCAAACAAAAATCTTCACTCAAATATTTGTTAAGGAAGAAAAGAATGGAATCTTTTATATGCATTTATAAATAGTTATTACTACAAAGATAATTATTATATCAAGAATGTGGTCCTTGGTAACCATGGTATAGTGTTCTGATCCAAAACCTGATTTTTATGGGATCAGCAAAGAACCCCTCAAAACCAATTTCTGATATTTTTAATTACTACTATATGTAAGTATATTTTCTAATCAATATATCCTTCTTCACAAGCAACATCAGCCTCGACACGCTCGTGAACCGATTCAGAGCTTTTGGAGTTGAAAGCTGTGTCTATGGTGTACCACACTGTCATGACGGGAGCTCAGAGGTAATCCAAATTTGGATGAGAGGTGTGGCAGAAATTCTTCTCCAAGACGCCTTATACTGCAAGGTCTAGAGGATTGAGGTCAGGGGTGCAGAAGAGCCACTTGGAGGCAGGCTAGAAGTCAACCATATTGTTCATGCAGAAGTTTGGGTTCTTTTTTACTACAATGTAGTAGTTTTTCATGTTGTATGCTGTTCAAATAGATATGGTAGTGGTCTTTGTAGCATTGTCGACACTGAAACTCCCACAGAGGAGATTGCAAACGCGTTGTCTTTTGGCTGTTGTTCAGACAATTTTACAGTTAGAGACATGGGATAAAAATAAAACTGGTTCAATTTTGTTTTAGCTGTAGTTTGGTTGCGTAATGAAACCTGTTAATTAAAAATAATGGGTATAAAATCGTCATTAAATGCAAGTATTGGGTCTGGACATAGTCAATAAAATATTATTTCTTACCCATGCATGACTCTTCTGAACCCTTCCACAACCAGGGGATATGGATGTCCCATAATTTATATATTAATTACTACGCTTGTTTTCTTCTGTTTTGTTTGTTGTTTTATAGCCAAGATGTCAAACGATATTTCATTATGATTCCTCAAAAGTGTATTTTGAATATACTCTAAGCAAGCTTCTGAATATTATCATTTTTCCACATATAAAAACTCCCTTCGCAAGCAGAGAGACAAAAATGTCCCTCTGATTTTCTCGGTTAACAGAATGAGTTGAAATTTTGCATGAATTTAAGGAATGTTACTATGATTCTAAGGACCTCAAAAAAACCTTTTGTATGCCTTATGGGTTAGAAAGGGCTAACAATAATACGTATTACTTCACATCCATATGAGTGATGCAAAATCGTTTGGCAAATCTGGACTGGCTCAAGATCGTTTTTGGTCTAATTTTGATGGATTGCCTAGTTCTAAAAACCATATCTGTCTACATGGTACATAGATCAGTAGATCATATAATGAAACGTCATGACATTTAAGCTGCTCTCCTTGCAAACATTTCTCAAATTGTCAGGGTTACCATCTAAATTTTTGGTTTTTTTATTTTAAGAAATTGGACTTTCATATTTTTTACAACTATACCTATAAGGGTAATAAGTTAATTCTTCAGTGTTTAATGCAAATATTTTGTCTATGATTTATAGAATGTATAAGTTGTAACCAAAAAATGAGATAAATGATTTAGAATAATTGTATTAAATATTCCTAATATGGTAAATATGTTAATAATGGTGTAATTATTGACTTTTTAAGTTAAAATTACAAATTTCTAGCATTTAGTTGCACATTATAAAATGTTCAAATGCCTAGAGTTATATCTTTTGAGCTCGTAAAAAAGAGTAATAACAGTATAAATAATTTTAATAGATGAAAAATAAATAGTTTCGCTCAATTAAATGGATCAATTTTGTAATTAAATAGGGCATTTTAAGACGTACAAACTCTACCTTTTGGAGTTTGCATATATATGACATTATAGTTCCCAGGAAATTTTCTTTGTGCTGAATCTCGGAAAATATATTTTTTTACAACGGTATCTCGTAAGAAATTAATAAATACTGTGGCATTTAAGTATTTTATTTGTATGTTTTAAGAATAAATAGTAAATTTAAAAAAAATTCTTACCCATTACAGGTATTCTCAATTAATATTTTCATCATTATGACTAATCGTAAGCGGTTTGGATTATTTAGATGGAGCCTGCCGACAGACAGAAATACATTCTTCGCTTTATATATATATATATAGGTTATTTGTAATATCCTTTTCTGACTGGGAGACTAAGATAGCAGCTTATTTAACAAGATCTGATAAATCTGGACTAAAAGTTTCATAGATGGATTGAAATGATCAATTGACGCTTATTTAGACACACCAATCGCTAGGCCATCCAAGGACATCAACGTGAGCAAAATCAAAAATGCCATGTAGGGTCAGAGCCTCTAAGCATCTATTAACGGAGCAGAATAGGCAGACAGAATGGGCAAAAGCAAGATTCTTATTAACCAAAAAGGCAAAGGTGGTAACGTGCATTTTTTTTTTTTTTTTTTTGAAGATAAAATATTCCCCATTGACACCAAGCATAACCGTTGAAGCAATAGATGGATCTGTCTGGACCTTGATGAGGTCCAAACAATCATGAAAGCAAAGAATCTGGCTTTGGTTATGGTCCTGGCGGTCATAAGTACTGAGGGACATATTATGCTCCCTCCCAACTTCTCCCAAAAGGGCCAGAAGGTCACTAAGGACGTCCTTAAGGACGTGTTTATCTCATAGATGAATGAGGTCACTGAGTGGAAGCCAGCAAGACTCATTCCCTGTTCATAAGACAAAAATTGTACAAGAGTTATTAGTACAAAATGTGCTGGATTTTTAGGGCCCATTCTATTGGCTAGCCAATAGCCTGTACCTCAATCCCTGTGATTTTTACCTATGGAGGAGGGTAGAGAGGATTACCAGTAAGAATGTACATGCTTCAGTTGAGGCCTTCAAGGCTTCCATCGTCAAGACAATGAGAGACTTGGATCTGCACGAGGTAGCAAGGACATGCAAGACAGATCGTGATTAAGAACGAAGAGTTTAATTATAAATAATTATTTAATATTTAATGTGGCATTAAAATGAACAAAAACAATCATTCTATCTCTTAGACAAGTCTCATAATGAGCCGTTGAATTTATTCAGGAGTTACTTTGTCCACTATCTCTCTATATATAAAAGAGGATAGTCCCAGAATTACCCAACCTGACTAAGAGATGGCGGTAGTTGTTTTAAAAATATCACTGTATTACAAATTACACAATCTATAAAGCATAATCTGGTTCAAGTTTGAAAGTGCCACGTTGTTTCGATTTCTTCAGCAGCCATCAATAGTGAGCATGATCAGTGAATTTATGAAAATGGAGAACATTGGTCATTGCTACCTGTTACAGTACTATTATTTGAAAGACCTGCGTCAACCGATATAAAAGCTAAACTGGATTATACTCTGGGAGAGTCTGTTCCTTTTGGTGACAAAAGTAAAATTTTGACTAGCTGAGTTTAAAACAAGGGCATACGAGCTGCCAAGATGAGCATCGTAGTGGTCTACCAAAGGAGGTAACGGCTCCAGAAATTGTAAAGAAAATCATACTTTGTGGAACTGGTGGATCGTCGACTGAAAGGGCACATCTAGTAGTACATTGTATATTATCTGTGAATTTGGACATGAGAAAGCTGTGTGCCAGATATGTGCCACTTTTACATACACTCGAGCAAAGAAAGTGGGATAAAGAAATTTAAATGAAGCATGGACGTTTTTTACTTATATTAGTTTGTAAATAAGGCGACAGAGAGTGGCGCCGTATTGTGACAAAATAATACAACACACTGAATCATTAGCACATAGAGGAGATACTATCGCCCTCAAGCAATGTATACTTATAATAGCCAAGGCTACAGAAAGGCACACCACCTTGCGGTTAATATATATATTTGAGTTTGCTCATACCCTATTGAGTGTTTAGGAAGTTTTACAGAAATAAAAAGAATTTGTGTAATTTTTTTCGAAAAATTCAAATTGTTTTTTTTTTTTTTTAAAGTGTACAGAGTTGAGATGAAGATATTGTTGAAAACTCATCTTTTTCCCCCTAAATTTTTGTGCTCTCTTTGTTGGATCGTTTTTGTTTTGTTTTTGGATGTCTCACTTTGTAGAAGGATTTTGATTCGGTCTCACTCTATGGACCGATTTTTTTTTGTCTTAATTTATGGACCGATTTTTTCCCCATATATTAAAAGATTTGTTTAAACTTCATATAACGTCATTGTACTTGAAAAAACTTATTTTAATGCCATGTTATAAATAATTTATCAGTAAAATGGGTCTAGACCAATTTTTTTTGTGACCGATCTAGACCAAACTTTTCCTTTGGGCTGATCTAGACCGAATTTTTATATGAGACCAGTGGTCCAGACCAAGCTTTTTATTGGGACTAAAAAAATCTGTCCATTAAAAAATCTCTGACCGGTCTAGGATTTCCAGACCGAACCCCAACACTATTACACTTTTCTAAAATATTAAGCACACACACAAAAATGAGGCCTTGACAGACAAACTTTGCTTTATTAATATATATATAATTATAATGTAATTAGATCAAACTTATATTATGAAATAATGTATCGCAGGATAAACTTGGGTTACTACTACTTGTGCACAACATAATAGAAGGAATGCCGGTTTAGTGGACCAAGAAGAAATTGATCATGAATAGAGGCTCAACGCACTCATAAATATGTTGTTTCACATCAAAATAAATGCTCTATCAACTATATAATATGTTTCATAAAAATAGATTACTATGTGAGACACACTGTTATATATATAGACCCAGGTTTTAACTTAACTTCTTCTTATTTGAACTAAGAAGAGGAAGAAAGACAGAAATAAGGAGAAGGAAAAATAGGAAAAAAACTAAAAAAAATATAGGAATGACACGTTATCAGAGAAAGAAAAAGTAATAAATCTTTCACTTAGAATGTAACAGAAATTAGATATTCAAGAGGAGATTAAAGTTTTGTTCACAAAAAAAAAAACCTTTTTTTTTCTCTCTCTCTCTCTCTGGAAGAAGAAGAAATAATTAAAAGTTAATAATAATAAAAGTAATGATAATGATAAAGGGAGGAGGAGAAGAAGAAGAAGAAGAAGGTGAAGAGGAGGAGGACAAGGAGGGGGATGGGGAGAAGCCCACCATAAGTAAGTTGGTCCGTTGGCTGATGGTTGTATGAACAAACGTCTCTTAAATAAATATAGTAAGTCTTCCCTCTTGGGATCCTGGGATTTATCAGAGTATTACAGCTACAAAAAAATTCCCGCATTTAATTATTTCGTAATTAAAGCTGAGTAAAAAGTATGGATAAATAACTGCTTGGAGATTAGAAAAGGAAAAACGGTTGTTGCGTGTGCTCTTTGTCAAATGATTGTTGTGATCACTTCTACCATTCATATAGAATCTAAAGTTTCCCGCCTACCTTTGTGCATTATAATTGATATTGTTAGTACCATGCATTATAAAGTTTAAACTATATATTTATATTAAATCTCCTCGAATGTTGTTTGAAAATAGAAGGTTCTCATTTCTAGGGCAGAAACACGCCATATTCGGTCCACCAATAAGAGACAAAAATACGTAAATCAATAATAGGATACGTCTCGCTCCCGGCCTCTCCTTGCGCTCACCCATATGTAATTTAAGTGTCATTTATTACGAATTAGAGGGAGTTCCCGGCATTGCTCTGAGTTACTAGGCGTCGACACACAGACATACAAACATTGCTTTAATAATAAAGATATGTTTTAGTTGTTTATTTTCTTGAACTTTAGCCGTACTCACTCATTTCTACATTTGTATTTCTTAAGGGCACACTCAAAAGAAATCCTCAACAGACGAACTTTGCATTAATCTTATAGATTTGTACTTCCGTTTTTGTTTCATTTTTAACATGATATTCAGAGCTTGTTATTAGATTGTTAAACTCTTTGATCAAGTAGTCACACAGTACTAAGATATTAAACGCACACTCAAAAATGAAGCCTCAACAGACGAACATGCTCATTTTTGGCGGATTATATATCTACTATATGAATACAGCAAAGTTGGCGTCTCCTATTGAATTCTTTTGTCGATTTGTGGTCGGATCAGGTTATGGAATTCCAAAAAACTGAGCCTGCCGGCTCCAAAAACAACTCCCGTAGTATTAGTGATAATAATAATATATTCTTGGTAAAAAAAAACACCTTGATTTCACAGTCTCTGTTTATCATTAGCTAATAGGATCCCAATATTAAATTTTTTTTTCACCGGGATTCGGTTCAATAACAAGTTTCCAGAGGAACTGAGCAACCCGAATACATAGTACATAAATAAAAAAGAGATTTTTTTCATTATCACGTACATAAAAGGTCAGACAATATTGTTAGAATGAAGAAAGAAACGAGGAGGGAAGAAAAAGAGATAGAAACAGAAAAAGAGAGAAAGAAAAAAAAATCACAATTCATTGTCTCTTGCAAAAAGAAATAAAAAAAAAACCACAATAAAAAATTGTCATTTTGCTCCTGCTTATAACAATAATAAAAGTTGACTTTTATTATAAAGCCATATTATTTATCACTTCATTTAATCGTACAAAAATAACAACAAAAAACCAAGCAGCTAGCTATCTATGACTGAGAGGACTCAAACACTACTACATATTATCTACATACAAAAAATAATAAGAACAATAACGACTAACTGGTTTAAGAATTCCTGTCCATAAATCAGGAGGAGAAAAAGAAGAAATAAAAAAGAAATAAAAATTCGTCTTTACGTAGTGGTTCAGTCTGAGTGAGGGTTTGATGTATTGGACAGATTCTATGACTCTAATTAGACATGACCTATTATTGAATAGCTCCCTTCTTAAGAATTCAATGTTCGTAAATATAGTGACACCTTGGACTAAATGCAACAAACATATCCTAAGACTCTTAAAATACTTTGAAAAAATCACTCATTTAGAGGCATTTTGTAGATGGTTATGCTCACTTTCTTGTGTGGTGATATACAGATTATAAATCAGGGAATGACTAAGGCTGAGTGCGAGGAGAGGACGGGAGCGATACATATGGTACTATTGTAAATCAACTGCTTTGAATGCTATGATTTTGGAGGATAGAATACGAAGTGTTTCTGCTCTAGAAATGCGATTCTCCTATATTTCAAATCCCGCTAGATTTTTTTACGCATTTCACTAATAATATAATTTTAATTATATTGCACAAAGGCAGGTGGCAATCTATCAATTCTACATATGTTAAAAGGAAAGGTTATCATAACAATTATTTGGCAAAGAATAAACAAAAGAAGAAGATTAAAAAAAAAAAAAAAGGAGAGAAACAACATTTTTCCTTATTCTAATCTCATAACAGTTATTTATCCATACAATTTGCTCATCTTTGGGAATTACGAGTAGCTTGTAATGAATAAAGTACTGTTAAAAATAAGAAAAGGAGAAACGGCTGTTGTGTTTTTCTTCTTTTTTTCATTATTTAATCGGTCATCGCTATGTTAACTTCTCCCTGAAAGTTTGCATTATTGTCTATCTTATGGTTTACAAACATTACGATATATTCGAAGGCTCACATTTAGGAGCAATACTTCCATACACAACGTTATTATAGTTAACACGGTAATGTAAATTAAAAAAAAGAAACAACGCTCTCAAATTGGGTTCGTTTTTAAGTAGACTTCCGTTGGACAGACCAGTCCCATACTAAGGATTCATACATTCACTGGTGCCGGACTGTATTTGCTAATGGGGGGAGGGGACATGTTCATTGGGGGGCTGTTTGACAGTATTGTTTTTTATAAGCCCCAAATTTGACAAATAACTATTTTTTTCGAATACACAAAAAAAAATCGGATTTAATTTTTTTATGAATAAATAACTTAAAAAAAAGAAAAAGAACCGGTATATTGATTTCTTTGTAAATTATGACCTTTAATTTTTTTTTTATTGAAAGAGGATTTTTTTTTGCTATTAAATATATAAGTTCTTGTAAAGTGGGGCCAATGATTCCCTGGCCTCTATGGCTCCGTTGCAAATTCATAAAATACTAACAAGTATATTATGTGACACTCTATATTAGTTTGTTATATTTTGTACCGGCAGAGGGTGCCAGCGTTGCAGGGATGAATAGAGGGGAATAGAAACAAAGAATGAAGGTAGAAGAAAAAAGTCAGATGGAGGGATGTTGAAAGAGACATAGGGAGAAGAGAAGAGTGGAGAGGAGAGGAGGAGAGATATATAGAAAGAGAGATGAGTAAGAAATATTTATATCAGCCAAAAACAGCCTCTTAATGACCTTGGAAGACAAAAGAAATATCATAGGAACATTATTGGTTATTTTATGCATCTACTTGCTAAATTTAAACCAACCTTCTCCAGCTTCAACTATAGCCTCCGACCTGGCCCTGAACCGGGTACAGTCCTTGATGATGAACTCTATATCCATCTTCCTTAATACCTCGAGAATGGAAGCCTGCAAGGAGTCAACTGTGTTATGTGCACGTTTATTAAACTTTTTCTCCAAGATCCTAACCAAAACATATATGTCTAAGATGGTCTGGTCCGTGAGCCAGCAGACCAGAATTCCTTTAACTAAATGATGGTTTTTCGGAAACAATCTGGTCCCAATTACCCGATTTAGACCAACCGGGCCAGTTTAAATCTGTAGCATAACACCGGATCTGTTAACATGAATTTAAACTCTCTAGGATCATTATATTTAGAGTTATTTGAGTCCTTGGGCTTGTACCGGCACGAAGGCACACAATAGAGCTCTAAATTTGTTGAAGATTTAAAATCCCCATCCTGCAGATAGATTATATACAGTAACACCTCGGACTTTGAGCAACATTAGTTTGTTAAAGCTCATTAAAAACCTCACTCATTTAGAATCAAT
Source organism: Lepeophtheirus salmonis (assembly GCF_016086655.4). Classification (NCBI taxonomy): domain Eukaryota; kingdom Metazoa; phylum Arthropoda; class Copepoda; order Siphonostomatoida; family Caligidae; genus Lepeophtheirus; species Lepeophtheirus salmonis. The sequence continues at coordinate 29,137,877 of NC_052138.2, read as the reverse complement.
TTTTGTATGGTTAAGTACGACTTAAAAGAGCTAATGGGATTAACAAAATTATGTTCGCAATAGAGGGTATGACTGTATTTGTATGCATGTATATGGTTATAATATGTGACACTCCATGCCAGTTCTTTATTTCTCGTCTTCTTCGTTCGTTCTTTCTTCAAAGCTTGCAAGATATATGTATACATAGTATTATAAATACATGGATGGATATACGTATTGTAGGTATCTATGGTTCTTTAAATACAACCTTTTAGAAAAAAAAAAAAAATCAAAAAAATAATAAGAAGAAGAAGAAGGTAACTCCTACCTACTGCTGTGAGCCTTGAATTATGTGTATTTCAAGTTGAATGCCTTTTTAAGAGAGGGGAATCTTTGGCTGTGACACAAACATACACGGTACATTGGTAGTAGATAGTATGGCCTATTCATGTATATATATATTTTTTTTTTTGTTAAAGATGTGAGTCCCTTGGTCCTCAAAGGGAATACATACATAGCTCATATCAATGCTAGCAAAGACAAGAACAACGAGAAGAGAATAGAAGAAAATGAATAATAGAAGAAAATGATCCACTGCTGCGAAGTTTTGAATTTTTGTACCTTTTCTATACCTATGACATCTCAGACAGGTTGACTCAAAATAACTATCTTTATACGTATATACGTATAGTAATACTTTGACTTACGACTTTAATTTGTTCCTAGACAGAGCTCATTAGTAAAAAAAAAAAAAGCTGCATGTAAGTCAACGAAATGAAGCTTGAAGCGGCTCTTGTGTCCATTTGCAACTCTTGAGTGGGTCAGATCTCAATATCAACTTCCTATATTCTTCCAAACTTTTGCTCAAAACCTTACTCGTAAGTCAAATATCGGATGTTGGGCACAATAATGACGTCATCAGGGATGCTCTCAGGATTTTTTGGGAGGCCGTGACTAGGATTTTTTTTTTTTAGAAATAAAGTATTTTAGACAAAAACTTTGGAAACTTTTTTTAGAGCAATTTGAACAAATAAGCTTTTTTCATAAATGACAAATATACAAAAATGATCAATTTAACAAAAATTTTAATGTTCTCTTGGCATCCATCCTCAAGGTATTATTGTTTATACCAATTTTTCTTTTCAATTCGGTCTTAAATAATTTTTCTACACCCATTTGCAACGATATTTCTTTCAAAATCATCGTCTCAGACATTGGGCCGAAATTTAATCGTTTTTAAATACAAGACACTTTTATCGTTGGTCTCATTCTATGGACCGATATTCTCCCCCTCCCCTAGTTATATAAGTATAAACATGTTAAACATATTAAACTATATCATGGCGTCATGGTACGGATGTTCCCTACTTCTAGGAATGTAGCTGTACCTTTGTAAATTATAAGGATGTGTCTAAATAGGATAAAAAAGCGATCCATCGAACAACCTTTATTAAATGAAGTTGTTATAGATATTTGTCAGTGATGTCATCAACAGTCAGTCATTACCAATGTTTATCAAAACAATAGATATGTATTTTAATTAGACCTAAAATATGATTAATGGCAAACGATTCTCCTACATGAAAGATAATGAAAGTTTTACAAAACTAATTCAATTGCCAAAACTGAGGTAGTTTACAAAGATATATAAAATATAAAGATGTTCAGTTGGGACGTTTATCAAAGACCAATAGCAGGGAGAAGACTAATTTTATGTCCTATAGTAAGACCTGGTACACCCCTACTAATTTGAAAGAGTATGCATTAAGCAAAAAAAAGTATCACCCTTTAGATTTCATTTTTACCACGTCTTTATAGATTTTCCTTTGAAAAAATATGAGGCCCAGTTTTCCATGTGCGAGCAATTGCCTGGATCTTGCTCAAACTTAATGATGAATAAAAACACATTATAAATTACAAATTTAAAGAAAAAACACATTATTGATATGGCTATTGAAATACAAATAATGTTATTTGCATGTAACGTAGCATCCATAACAAAAATAGTTAAATGGAGTAAAAACACAGAAAAAATGCGTTTTTCAATTTGCAAACCGAGGGCTTCAACTATTTTTTGGTATTAAAGGGGCTCCTTGGATGTATTGGATGAATTGGCGGAGGTTTTTAAGGATCCAGAGGCATCCCAAGTACCCCGCGCAACTCGAAGGCTTCAAACTTTTTTTTTGGTATTAAAGGGATTCCTTGGATGAATTGGCGGTGGTTTTTAGGGATCAAAGGATACTACCTCGCACAACCTGAGAGCTTGAAACTATATTTTGGCATTAGATGGGCTCCTTGGATGTATTGCCGGGCTTTTTAGCAATCCTACACTACCCCAAGGTCAATCTGATAGCGGAGTGTATTCAAGCATATTGTAAGAGGCCCTAAGGGGGGGGGCTCCTTACCAATCCTCTAGATTGGATTGAATTTAAAAAATTAGCAAGGAAATTGTTGTTGCAATGATATTACTCACACTTGAAGGTACTCCCTTGGGGAATGAAACAAAACATTTTTTATTAGATATGTGCAATTCTTTTAATATACTTATTACTTACTTTATTTTGCTACATAAACCATTGACATTTTTAGGGGTAATTCCAAGGATCTACAGTGAAGGACCGGTCCAAGAACTGATAGTTCTAGGGACTGATTGAACCAGTCTAAAGACTGGACTTGACTAGATCGAATAAATAAGAAACGAGATAACACCATTGTTATACCTCTCTATACATATATTCGGCATTTTTTTTTCTTTTTTAATATTTTTGGTAGTTTGTACCCGAATATATATTTATTTTACTTTCCAAAGCGGTTCTCATTATTCTTTCATTTTTGAGGAGAGAACATATACTATACGTATAAACTATAAAGTGTAGCATCGAATGTGTTGACTCATAAATGATGGAGGAGTGGTAAGGGTAAGTCCTTGTAGAATTGAGGATCGATATTTGAGTAATTCTTGTCTATATGTCCTTGCTATATAAGGTGTGGGATTTCTGTTTATTTCCTTCTTTCATAGCTGCTGTTGCCTAATCTATTGAAAAGTTCTCCCAAACCTTAAAATTGTCTGAATTACTATGAAATTGATCAAAATCTTTAGTTGCATACTCCTTATATATATGTATTTGATTCTATTTGTATGAGTCTTTGAACTCGTAAATGCATGCCAGGGTTTCCACTAGAAAATAACTCAAAAACCTCAAAATAATCTGAGTTGAACTTTTTAATCAATCGGACTAACGTTTGAAATGCTGGTCAAATAATGATCGGTTCCAATATGAAAAATTGTTTCTTCCTTGAATTTATATTTAAAGATTTAATTAAGAAACTGGAGTACATATAAACATAGGGGTATTTACCTCCGTCAACAAAGTGCTATTTTTTTACCTCTATTTGTTTGATATTCCCCAGGATTACGGTTAAAGCTACAAATTGATTTTAATCAAACTTGGTGGAAAGATTATATATGGTCAGAGTAAGAGGCCATTAAATTTTGAAAGGTCAAAGTGGCAAAAAAAAGTACAAAAATGCATAATCAACCATAACTTTGAAACAAATGAAGATTCATTACTCAATTTGATTTTAAGTGGAGGTTTGACCAATCCTAGTTTGATTCCTAACAATCCAAAGAACCGGCCCTAAGACAGGACCAACCCAAGAAATCAGGACTGCCACAACGCTAGTTATAAGTGTAAGGTCCTCTTGGACTTTTAGTTGGGAATCTGAACAGGTTTGTTTATTTTCCAAAGCTGTGCTCATTACTATTTAATTCTAATTAAATAGCCAACCAATGCCAACTAAGCTGCATTTCTCCCAAACATTCTTAAAATTGTTTTTCTGTTTTTTTTTAAACATACCAGAGGATAGTATCATTTTCATCTCTGACTGCGTTGTTATTTGTTAAATCAAAGAGGACCATACTGATTACGTAGTTACATACAGATATACTTTGCTTTATTAATATAGATGGAGGGTGGTATGATGTCATCTTGGTATTTGAGGATATAACTTTATCCTTCTTTTTTTAAATATTCAAGTTCATCATTCATAGTAAAGGAAGAATTACCCGCTAGTTGGTCGACTCCTACAATTGAAAGACACACACAAAATAAAAGCGGGGAACAGTGACTTAATTGTTCATACCATGTACGACTACGACCACCACAGAATTGTGTTTCATGTACTTCGCTACAACATTTTTTATTATTTAATATACTCCTCCTTCTTGATATAACCACAGAAATGACTAAATTTCTCACTCACTCACTCTCCTTCTTTTATTTTTTCTTTTTCTAGTCCAACCACAAAAAAAAAAAAATTCATATATGTATAAATATATGTTTTTTTCCATTTCATTACAAAAGATATTTTACATTCTTGAAAAAAAAAAAAAAAAAAAAGCCTCAAGGAACGAACAAAAAAAAAAAAAATGAAAAAAATTATAAATTTCTTCTTCTCTTCGTCTTCTTGTTTGTGAACCGACGAGAAAATGTTTTTAATATTTTATTGTTGAAATATAACGAACTTCACAATATATGTACAGATGTTATTTTATTTTTTTCGTATATGAATGTATATTCTTAATCATTTTTTTATTTTTTGTTTAACCGCACCTTTTTCATCATGATCAACCTATGTTCCATGTACTATTATGAGATGTTAAGCTCTTAGTTATTACTTATTGTTACATAAGAAACACTTTTAATTGAAAAATAAATAAAAAAAAACACACACAAAAAACAAAAACACGAGGAATCAAATGGTTTTAAAGATCCTTGTTTGTCCTGTCTCACATATAGTAATCCGGAGTTATGTCGTCTCTTAATCTACGTAATCTCCTTATATAAGAGAAGCCGAAAATGGCTCTAAATTAGCTGGAAATTTGTCAAATTTACGTCACTCAGCCTATCAACAGGTTAGCTACTCTTTATTTACAAGTTAATATAGATTAATCAGATTAAATTTATATCTTAGTAGATCTGCATTTAGTACACATTGAGACAGACGTGGAAATTAGTCATTTTACTCCAAGTCGAGTCTCAAGCCTTTGCTCACTAGTCCAATAATTTCATTAAGTCCCCAAATTCCTTTTGAGGTCATTTCAATACCATAATTATAATATAAGATCCATTGTGTTTAGGATTTTCTTGAGTTTACTACTAGGATCGACAGCCCAAGGCTCCGGAGCTGCATGCGGCTCTTTCATCTTGATGTTGAGGCTCTGGGATGGGGTTCAGTGAACAGTAAGATTTCAGTGTAGTGAGTTATTCTTTTTTTTATAATTCAGATAAAGGCTCCGATGTACGAAAGGATAACTAGGATGACAGCTAACAGCATTTTTTGTTTGCTGCTTGTATATTTAAAATGTAAGTGCAGTTTTTTATTTTATTTGAAAGAAATCTTTAACTTGGCGTTTTTTTTATTAGCTTTTAAAAGCAAATCGTAAAGTTAAATAAAAAATAATTGATACAATATATGTATAGAGTGTTAACTTCATTTTAGATGTCAAAAAGTATTTGCAGCTCTCAGTGTTTTCTTTTCCGTGGTAAACGGGTCAAAAAGGCTCTTTGCAAGCTTGTAAGCGTACCGTTAAAAAAAAAATATTTGTTCAGCGTTCATAGTTCAGGCAATACTTCCGTTCCGGAAGCCTTCTGTTCAACGTTTCAATCATAAGATAGTACCATATACACTGTAGGACAGAAAATTGCAACTTTCACTCTGATAGTGTCATGGAGGCCTCATTTGAAAAACTAGGCTTCAAGATATGGAACACAATAATCGGGTGAATATTAGCATTTAAATGAACTACAACTGATTAAAATCGGTTTATTCATTGTACAGATGGAGGCCAAAAGGCAAATTAGAGATTAGATTCGCACCCAGTACAGCAACAAGATATTAAAAACTGGACCGTAATCTAGTCGAGAAACTCCTGGAACGACGGCCTACGTTTTCATCCTTTGCATGATCTTGGGAATCATGGAATCAAACGGGAAAAGGATCCCCCCCCCCGTATGAGTTCCCAAAAGGACAAAAATCGGGGCCAAGGAGTACCAGGAGTCCTCAAAGAGGCGGCGGTCTTTCCTTGGGTGAACTCCAACTACCCAGAGGGAAACTATTTGTACCAGCATGACTATACTACGGGCCTGGCAACAAACAAGACCATAATTTATTATTTTTAGAGGCCCATTTCCTTACATTCACGGCCAAATGATGAGCTTCGACCCCATGATTTACAATTATTGAACTGGTAAAGTTCATAAGTTCGAGTTAAGGTAGAGTACTATAAACTTTCATGTTCGATAAAAGCCTTCAAAAAGTGCGCACTCAAAAATAGGTCTCCCATATGTTGGTCTTTGCTTTTTCAGCCCTTTAAATCATATAAAAAAACTAAATAAATATTTGAATTTTTGACAAAAAAAAATTCAAATTTTAAATATATATTAAATTTTCTAGTAAAAAGCAGAGCAAAAATTCCTTAATTTGGGAGAAGGGACTCCACCCCCTCCAGCCCACCCCCTGCAGACCCCCTAACTGGACAAATCCTCTTTTATATATTCTGTCTGCGGCGTCTGATGACTTTTTTTATGATATGCTTCATACACTGCAGGGAAAATTGACATACAATGAAAATATAAAAGACCAAAATTGAACAGTACATTTTTTAAAAACATGACGTTAATGATTTATTCTTGAATGCTATGAATTTGAAAATATGAAATAAAAAAGAACTGACACTAATTTGGCCATGTGTCCTCTATTTTGGAAATCAAACTATGCTTCACCCTACTCTACAAGTACACAAGTGGGGGATTGTTGATGTTCTGGGGATTGTAATATGGGGATCTAGGTTCCCCTTAAAAAAATGGTACCCCGTTCCAATCGGTTATAAATAAGACTCAAATGTTCACGATTCCAAAGAATCCTAAAAAAAATTGAGTAAGTTTTCAACACAAGAACCAAGAATCAATTAGAACCATTTCAGAGGAATCGATTACATTACTATCATAAATCTATTTTTAAATGCAACAAAGAACACAACAGTGCAATAGCATTATTGTACATTGATTAAATGTACAATACATCACTGAAGCAACGTAATCATCTACCTAAATAATAGTTTTTGTCTATTTCTAGAATGGAAATTTAACAATAAGGTATCATTATTAGTAAAAACCTGGATTTGTGACTGGATTCTAGAATCGAAATCCATTCAACCTACACACTATGTTTAAAAAAGAAGGAATCGTGAATGACAATTATCCATTTTTATGGAATTGTCTTCTCCGTCTTTAAATTAACTTTATGTGATTGGAACCTAATTGCAATAATCGGATTAAATAAAACGTAGTTTTACGCATTCTTATAAAGATTTTAAGAGTATCTGATAGTTAATCAAATATTTTTATAAATGCCAAAGGATACTGAATTTATCAGCTCAAAAAATGATACAAATTAGTGAAATAATTATATCTTTTTAACTTTAATGAACATGGGAAGAAAATGTTTATAGGAGCGTTGGAAACACTGTTATTTGCAAACAATAACAATGAAAAGTTGCATGGTTATATATATCCCTCTCATCAGGGGCGTCTGCAAGATTATATATATATATTTTTTAGGAGGGGCGGGGGGAGCTTGGTGTTGAAAGTTTTCTTCGTGATTGGGGTCGAATGACTTGTTTTTTTAGATAATAATTATATTTTCCTGCGAAAAAAATTTCATCACAACAAACAAACATTATAGTAAAAAAAAAATCCTTGATTCAGGGGAGGGTACAGACCCCCTCCATCTCCCCTGCGGACGCCCCGGCTCTTATTTTGGCAACCTTCAAAATGTATCCTTTCCCATTTTTTCATCTTTCTAGTAGTCAAAGAATAAACACCCTTATATAGCATTTGATTATGTGATGTAATTTTTATTAAAATGACCCCATCAATCATTTATGAATTGACGCCAATGACCTCATAAAAATACCAAAGCAAGACTTTTTTGGCTTATAAATAGCTCTATGCAAGCAGAGAGGATTGTAATGTTGTCTATGCACTCAAATGTTTCCATAGTGTTTTCATAGCTGTATGCGAGCGTTATTTAGCAATTACTTGACTTTTATTTCTACAAATATTTTACTAAAATGTTTCTCATTCAATTTAATAAGTTGTCTTTTGCATTTGAACGTATATAGGTATTAATCAACACTAGAGAATAGATATTAATACACTTTTTAATAATGTCTTGAAATCAATACATTTAATTAGGTAATTATTATTACCTGCGTCAACGACGATGACGGAGGTTTTGTTATTGTCTCTGTTTGTTTCTTAGTCATCACGATTACGGCAAAAATTACAGATCGATTTTGATCAAAATTGCTATGAGGATTGTATATAATCACAGTAAGAGGCCATTAAATTTGGATAGTTCAACATAATACAAAACGTAAAAAAAAATGCATAATCGACCATAACTTTTGAACAAATTGAGATAAATATCTTCTTTTTTTTGGTAAAATTATTGAAATATTTGCCAAAAAAGGACATTCCCTGAATTAAAAGAAAAAAGAAGTCCGGAACAGTTTATATTATAGAGCAGAATTTCACAAACTTTTTTCTGTCAAGACAAATACAAAGTTCATTCTTATTATAATTGTAATTATCGTTGAATGTCATCTTTTTAGTATCTACTCCAGGGACCTTTGTTGCTGACTCAGAGCAGGTGGACGAAGGATCGCATAAAGTAGGATGAGACACCAATTCACTGTGAGGATCCGTGATGATGTTGCTTGTTGTTTGCTCTTTGGGAATTCCAATGTATTTTTGCATTAAATAATAAAATCATAGAGATAGACTATAGGCTGTGCACTGCAATATGGTCCATGTGTACTTGAGACTGATTTTTAGAGTTTATTTTATATATATATTTATCTAAAATGAATTTAAAATTATATCCTTTCATAAAATGTAAAAAAAAACCCGTATTTATGTATTCAAATATATTAAAGCTGGTATAGAGGACATGTCCAGGCAATCTGTTGGTAACCTATTTTAGTAGCGTTGATGACTAAAATGTTTGTAGGAACACTTTAATTCGTCATCAAGGACTGATACCCCTTATTTGTTAGTAGAGACACGACTATAGTCCTCTACTGCGGTCCTTTGTCCTAAATTAGTCCCCCTCACTTCCTCTCCTCCTGAGAAGTTAAAACGACAGTTGTAATTAAAGAATCAACTTTGGACAAGAGCAAAAACAAGAATAACACAACAGATTTAAATTAAAGAATTGTTTAGCTGCTGATTCCAGAGGGTTTTTGTGTGTGTGTGTGTGTTATTATTCTTATTATTTTTTGTTGTTGACGAGGAGTGAGTGAGTGACAGCTCAGTGATGTTTCTTTAATTACGGGTTTTTTTTGGGGGATGTTGTTGGAGGCGGAGGAGAAGGCGAAGGGATCTCACCACTGGAGGTTGTCCGTTGGACGCCAGATTTTTATATTTTTTTGAGTTTTAAAGACTCCCTCCTTTCGAAGAAGTAAATAAGAGGGGGAGATGGAAGTCAGTCAAAGATATTATGTATGTACATATAAATACAAAGAAGAAGATTCTTCTTCTTCTTCTTTGGAGTAGACCATAGTTGTTGAGGAGGTAAGAAGAAGAGGAAGATACAAAATAATAATTAAAATTCACTTGGAAAAAGTCAATTACAATCTTTGTAATTTATATTCGGAAGGGAAGAGAGAAAGAAACCCGCGGGAAGCATACAAATATCTCTTATATTAAACTCCTAATTACATTTTATCTTTCCTTCTCTCTTTTTAACAAAGAGAGAAGGAAAGGAAGAGAAAAGGAGAAGATCATCATCATCGAAGCACACGTCGTTTAAGAAAAGAAAGGAATTCCAATGATGGATAAATGAAAAGAACAAATTCATGGGTCAACCTCTTACATATGTAGGAACATAAGTGCCTCCATAATGGGCACATACTTAACAATAAGTAAAACATGATAAAAATAAAAGAGTTTTTAATAAATACAACATTCTTGGAGGTTGTTCCAAGTCTGATTCTTCTCCTTCTTCTCATGGGTCTCCTTCTTCCTCATTTGGAGATAATAATGATGACCATCTCAGGAGGAGCAGCAGCCCAAGAACAAATAGCTGAATGAACGTGTGTGTGTGTGTGTATCTCTAAATAAGACAAGAATAATAAAAACTACATCATACATACATCGTCGTGAACTGAGGTAAATATCATCAATCAATAAAATGTATTTATTTTTGTATATAGATATAAATGATTAATATATATTATGTACATAGTACATTGATGAGGAAGATTAATACTAATCATTATTACTGTAATCTCAGTGTGTCATAATCGTACTACAGCACCACTCACTACTACTCAGAGTGTGTGAGCCTCATTCCTTTCTGTGATGATGATTCATTATTATTATTATTATTTTTTTTTTTGCTTGCATGAAATTTTGTATCCTAGGTAATATATCTATTAGTGATGCAATTTCAGGGGCGTCCCCAGGGTTTAGATTTTTCCCTCAACGAATGACCTTGTGATTTGAATTTGATTTGACCTTGTGAAGTAATTTTTTTATAATTTCTCAATTTTTTTTAGGATGGGGGCTACAGCCCCTCCCTGCGGACGCCCCCGAATCTATATTCGCATCCTTGGAGTATCCACATGGGAAGCACCGTTCCAAGAAGTCCTGTTATCTGACCGCCAAACATCCTATTCCAACGGATCGTGAATAACACTTTGAAAGGTTTCATTGTATCCCCCCCCAATGAGGGGTTTTTGCTTTTTACTAGAAAATGGAGTATTTGAAATTTAATTTAATTGTTCCAATTTTTTTCAAATAAATTTAATTTTCATTGAATAAATATGGATTTTAAAAATTTTTGTTCGAAAAATAGAATATTTGAAATTCATTTCTTGAAATTTTTTTCCAAAAAAATCCATTGTCAGCACTTTTTGACATGGCCATGAGTTTTCAAGAAATCTTTGGCATCGTCCCCTACTCCAAGGCTCTCATTATCATCGAATAAAAGCTGGAGGTCGACAACTATATCTGTGTGAGAAAGCCTGGAAGCATCAAGGCCAAAAAACTATAAAGGAGTGTAAAAGCAATTGGCTTAATGTCTTACCTAATGAATATGCCCATCAGGCTACAACCCACTTGACTACGGGATCTGGGGACCTATTGAGAAGAATGTATGTGCCACCTTACAGGCTACCTTGGTGAAGGAATGGGCTGACATGTCGGAGAAATACGTGAAGTTGCTAGGCCTTAGATGGAGGCCATGGTAGAGGCCAAGGGTAGCCACTTGGAGATTTAATTGTTTGTAAATTTGTACCACATAAAAAAAGTTGCAATCCGCAGGATTAATTAAAAAATCCTATTCGCAAGAAATTAAATTTTTTGAAAAAAAATTTCAAAGATCTATAGTTATTTACAAAAAATTAGTTTTTTTTGGAAAGAAATTAAAAAAAAAAAATATATATCAATTTTTTGGACACTAAATTTAAACAATCCATTGTTATTCAGATAAAAATAAGTTTTTTCGAAAAAACTTATTAAAGATTATCGAAAAGTAAAAACAGTTGCATAATGAGACTTTATATGTTTTTACAGAAATTTAATTTTTTTGAAAAAAAATATTAAAATTCAAAAATTAAATTTTTAGATCCATAGTTCTTGAGATAAAATTAATTTTTTGTCGAAAAAATTTGAAAAACTATATTTTAAATATTAAATTTTTGGAAAAAATTAATATCTATTCAAAGAAAAGTAAATTTTTTTCCAAAAAAATTTAATAAATCCATAAAAAATTAAATGACCTTAGGTCATTTAAACTAAGGGTTCATCTATATATGAAATGTTTTGAAAATATAAAAGGAAAAAGGATTTTTTTGAAAAAAAAATTTCAAAAACTAAATTAAATTTCAAATATTAAACTTTAAAGAAAAAAAAAGTATTCAATTTTCCAGTAAAAAGAAAAATACTTTAATTTGAGGGTGGGATACGGCCACTGCAATCCTCCCCTGTAGATGCCTCTGAGTTGATTTGGGAAAATTTGCAGGGAGTCACTTTATATCCTAATTAAAGCCTCTAATTTCAATAATCTAGTGGGTGATAACAGTTCTGCAGTTTTAGAAGAATACATTTTTATGCACGAACCCCTAGCGTTTCCCATGGTTACAGCACGTGCTCTCTTATAGACCCTCTGTGCAAATATGTATTGTCATTTATCAAAAAAAGAGGGAAAAAGGTCTTTTATAAAAAGGGTCATAGAAATTAAAACAAAAAAGGTGAAATTAAATATCATTGAGGGTACCAAAGTGATAGTCTTGCACATGAGTAATACAATAAGAAACCCACGATTGAAAATGTGGATATCTTTGCATGGGCCAGCCCCAGGGGTGGGCTGGAAAAGCTGACCCCCCCCCCAAAGGATTTTTTTCTTTTTACAAGATTTTTTTCGTCTTTAGGACAAATTATACAGCAGAAGAAATATTTAATATTTAAAATTTTTTGTAAATAGCTGTGGATTTTTGAAATGTTTTTTACCAAAAATTTAATATTTGAAATTTTTGTATCAAGTTGTAAATTTTTTGGATTGAAAATGTGGATACATTTTTTCCTTATTTAATTTGACATAATGAGGGGTATAAGTGCAGGGGCCTCCGCAAGGGGTGGGCTGGAAAGGCTGTAGGGCCAAAAATTAAGGAATTATTGCTTTTTACTAGATTTTTTTTTTCGTCATTCGGGCAAATTATGGAGCAGAGGAAAAAATTTAGTATTGGAAATTTTTTGTAAATAATTTTTTTAATACCTATGGATTTTTTTTTTTTTCTTTCAAAAAAAAATTATATTTGATTTTTTGTCAAAAAAATTAATATTTTTTAATAGCTATGGACTATTTTTTTTTTCAAAAAATTATATTTGATTTTTTGAAAAAAATTAATATTTTTTAATAGCTATGGATTTTTTTTTGTATTTTTTTCCAAAAAAATACAAAGCTCCCTCTACCCAAAAAGAAGAAAATATATATATATTCCTGCGGACGCCCCTGGAGGGATAGAGAGGAATACAAGTTGGCAGATAAAGCCCCTTTGTACCCCATATCAGTGGCTCCTTCAGGATTTTATTTTGGGATTGCCTTCTTTCAGAAGACAAAAAAAAATTTTTAGAGTTTTGAAAGAGGCTGAATTTGACAGGAAAAAATAAACAGTAATTTCATATGGTGTTGACGGTAAAGAATTTTATTTTGAGATGAGCTACAGCCTCTCCAGCCTCCAGACAACCCTGCATCCCTATCAAAACTATCTATGTAAACCTAAAGCCGCAAGACTAATTATTGATATATCAAATGTTCACAAAATCTGTCTAGAATAATCTACAAATTACAAAATATATTCAAATCCATAAATTGAATATCGAGACTCAAGTCAACTGCATAGCTGTGATTCGATACATCACTACAAAGTATTTACGCATATATTGAAAGTATATCAACTGATGCAAAAGAGGAAGAGGGGGATGGGATGGGAGGGGTTGTTGCACGCCGCAAAGTATAAGCCCTTTAATGACACTTCATTCATCAATATCTATATATCTCCAAACAAACAAACAAACATGTTATCAAGTGTGAATTCCAGGGCAATTGATTCATGAGATCACCACATCTGGCTCATTCCTTCACTGGATCATTATAATTGTCATCAATCTCATCACTAATGTACTACAACTACTTTTAAATAGACATATTAAAGCATATAAGTACACATAATTTTAGACATTTATAAATATGACAAAAAAAAAAAAAAAAAATAAGACAGGTCAATTTTTATTAACATTTTTATAAATACATATATACCTTTTCTTGACAAATTAATAAACATATTGGCATTTATTATTATTTTATATACGGTTTTCATTAATTAATTTGTCTTTCGACGATAGGTACATACATGTGAATTAGTGTTGAGCTTCAGTTTGAAACGGTCCAAGACAGTTTCAATTTTCTATGTACCTATAACTTAAAAAACAAAAACAAATCGGTTTATGATTCTAATCGAAATGTCGATGAGTAATCGGCTTGATTCAAACCGATTGGAAACGATACGATTGGTTAAAAATTGATTTTTATAGATTAATTGGAAAAGGGGAAATGTATTTGGAAAAGTTAAGTTTAATATTTTGGTAATTATTTACAGTCTCTGTGAGATTGTTCAATTCGTTACTATGCAATCTGTGGTATATGTCTACTACTTGGCCCCTCTCCTTAGAGACAAGAAGAATCACATAAGAAAAAAATCTAATTTTATTACAACAAGATAAGGGATCAAGAAAATTGTAGCACAAGCCAGCAGATTTATTAAGTAACTCCATTTCCTTCTGCTAATGTAATTTGGAGATTGTGTTTAACTACACCTTCCCAATGCCTATTTAACAGCTTTAACAGCTAATATATTTTATGTAATAACTGTGAGATTGTACAATTCGTACATAAGAAACCGTAGTATATGTCTAGAGCAATGTCTCTCTCAACAGATATTGGAAGAATCACATTACAAATTGCCTTTGATTATAAAATCATTTATAATGGACAGCCTCACAAAAACATAAACCATTTTATGAAGTTTAGTAATACAAATCAAGTCTACTTGGGGTTTCCTTAATTTTTAAATCCACTCACAATTTGAGTTGATTCGAAAAGCCATTAACAGAAGTTAACTGTTGAATGGATAATTTTTTGAATCGACACGATACTGGTCTGTCACGATGCGTGGTATAGCACGTCCTTACCTTGATTATATAAAGCAACCTTTAATGCAAAAAGAAACAAGGGATAAAAAGGCCCAAAATCAGTTGGTATTTAGCCAATTCTTGCCAACTATGGAGTCATTATTATATAATAGTTCAGAAATGTTCATTGGACTTTAACAAGAGATCATTTGAATTGAACCAATCAATGTTCAGAACACTGGTTTGGAGGGAGGATCAGATACATCGACAGCTGACAGATAATATTGTGTATATTTGTTTGTTAGTGAGGAAATAACACAGGCTAGATGCAATCCCTTAAGTGGAAAAATACAATTTCTGACTCAGACTCAACGCTACTAAATGAGTAAAGAAGGATGTGGATCCTATTGGCATTATATGTATTTATATTTTTTGTGGGGGGAGGGGGGACTCATATTTTTTGAAAAAAAAATATACAAAAATTAAAAGTTTTAGGAAAAAAAATTTAAAAAATTAAATTTTTTGTAAGAAAATTTAATATTTGAATTTCCAATATAAAAATTTTTGGAAAAAAATTTCCAAAATTCACGGCCATTACAAAAAATAAATTTTTTGGAAAAAAATTAATTTTATATACTCAATTTTTTGGAAAAAAAATTCAAAAATTCACAGCTGTTCACAAAAAATGTTTAAAAAATTAATAGCCATTTAAAAAAATTTTGAAAAAAATTTCAAATATAAATTTTTTAGAAAAAAGCAACAATTCCTTAATTGCCTGTGGAAGTCCCTGCAGTATGTAACTTTGTGTCTTCATAGAGTTAGCATGATCGAAAATGGCCATTTACCTATATATAAGTATATGATGCAGTATAATAAGCAACTTTCTTTGTACCTGCAAAATGCACAGAAAACCGGTTTGACTATAACAATACATAAATTCCATGGATATTTTGGATTAAAATACACATTATAATAACAAAACATAGATGAATAATAATAATTTTGTGAAGGGAGAAAATTATGTTATAAGACATTGATACTACTACCTTCTACAAACTGGGTGATGCAGTGGATTATACATAATTTGATACGTATAAATTTGAATTTTTTTTTGAAAAATATAATACATTGTTTGTAAAATATGATAAATTTTTGGAAAAATTTAACTTCCTCTAAATAGCTATGAATTTTTGAAATTTCCCTCCAAAAATTAAATATTTGGAACTAAATTTTTGAATTTTTTTCGAAAAAACTGGGTGATGCAGTGGAGTATACATAATTTGATACGTCTGCAAGGGGTAGGTTGGAGGGTCTGTATATCCCCCCCAACATACAATGAAGGAATTTTTGCTTTTTACTAGAAAATTTTAAATTTGAATTTTTTTTGAAAAATATTATAAATTTTTTGAAAATAAAATAAATTTTTTTAAAAATTTAACTTCCTCTGAATAGCTATGAAATTTTGAAATTTTCCTCCAAAAATTGAATATTTGAAACTAAATTTTTAAAATTTTTTTCGAAAAAATGTAACTTCGTGTGAGCAGCTGTGGATTTGTGAAATCTTTTTCAAAAAACATAATATTTGAAATTTTTTTCTAAAAAATTTAATTTTTGAATTTTTTTTATAACAATTTAATTTTGAGATTTTTTTTTCTTAAAATTTAATTTTGGATTTTTCTTTGTTACAGCTTTGGATTTGTGAACTTTTTTACCTAAAAAATTTAATTTTTTCCGATTAACTATGGATTTTAAATTATATATATATTTTTTAAAGAAATAGCATATGACTTTTAAAAGAAATTTAATTTTTTGTGAAGAAATGTTATTTTTTTTTGAAATTCAAAAAAATGTAATATTTGAAATGTAATTTTTAAAATTTTTTGAGAATATAATTGGATTAATGAAATTTTTCTTATTTTTAATAAATAGCTGTGGATTTTTTTCTTGTTTTTTAATCGGCTAAAATTATTATTTGTCATTTTTTGGGGGATAATTTTTCAAAAAAATTATAAAACCAAGCCTTCCCAAAAATATAGTCCTACGGACGCCCTGATAATATATACATATATTGTATTTAAAGGAAGGAAACATGTAATGTGTTCTTCCTCCTATTATTGCATCTACCCAACCATCCAACCATTAATATGGAGCAAATCCTTCTTATTCTACTAAGAGAGGGAGAAAGAAAAGAAAAAGAAGAAAAAGTCTGAAATCCACCCTTCCGAAATGAAATGTATAAATAAGATATATGGGAATCAGAAGAATAAGAATAAAAGTGTAGAAGGGGGGAAAGAGATGATCCAAAAACACAAATTGATACTAACTAACAGAAGGATAAGAGGAGAGAGGAGTCCTGGTGCGAAACGGAGGAGGAGAAGAAGAGGGTAGAAGAACTCTTTGACTTTTAAAAGAGTTATAAAAAGAAGAGAGAAGAACAAAAAAACACAAAGGAATTAAATATTAACTGCAAATTAAAATATGTTCATCAATGCAATTAGCAGCTGCTCATAATCTGGACCAAAACAATAGATCCAAAAGTGGCTCAAAGTATTCCATTTTGTTCTATTTAACCAATTCAATCAGACCAATCTGACAAGGTCATTGAGTATGACACAATTGGCCTGAGGCTCACGCAATCTAAAACAGTTCAAAATATATATTTGACTTAGAGACTTCAGGTTTCATCTTCACCATGAAGGCCTCAAAACAAAGCATAAGTGTAGTGTAATCTAAAGTCAATAGTTATTTTTTTTTACATGCATCATTCTTTATTTGTCAAAAAGCTATTTAAAAACTTGAGAGTCCGGTTAAATAGGGTCATTATACGAGGGTTGTTTGAAAAGTCCGTGCAAAGTTTGGGAGATTGAACTTTTGGTGTGTATCGAGGTTATGTTTAGTTCATAGCTTCTCTTGGAAGAACACACTCCAACTGTCAGACAGATCAGTCTATTTCTTTCTGTTTGGCATTCGTTTGAATGGAGGGATCAGCCGAAAAGACTATCTTTTGGATTCGAAAGGAATAGTCCTAATCGACTATCTGAAGAAGGGTAAAACGATATGCTCAGAAAAAGTCATTTTCCATTTCTACAATGCACCAGCTCACAACTCAGCAGTTGTGGTCGCAAAATTAATGGAAATAGGGTCCAACTCATGATGCCCACAGCACTAGCAATCTCACGAACCTTGACTCTTCTGTCATCCATCACCATATCATGGATTTTATCAATGATTTCTGGAGAAGCAGCCTCAACGAGTTGTCCAGAACGTCACTTGCACCCCTAAGGCTACTCTGAAAATAAATAAAAATCACTTATAAACTGCTATAATCGAAGGTGCAGAGTAGTCAAAATGTTTATCTAGCTTCAGTTTAGTCTCTTGAGGCGTTTTGACTTTCATAAAATAATATTTAATCAACACACGAAATTATTTTTCGGTCATTTTTTAAAAATCACTCAACTTTCTTTATTGAAAGAAGTGTCTAAGCTCTGTTGTTATCAAAATCTGATTTTAGAATACCTTCAAGACCACAAAAAATTATAGACATATCTCATTCCAGAATATTACAGAGTCCTTCCAAAAAAACAACAACAAATTGTTCAAAAAATTACTAAAGCGGTAATAAATAGTCTATGCTATTAGGCATAGAATAATTTTGGTCATAATACTAGTGGTAGTACTTGGGTATCTTGATTCAAAATGAAATAGTTTGAGTGCCACTGGACTAAAGAGCATGCATACACTTTATTAAATATAAGTTTTTTTATGTTCTTCTTTCAAAAGGGATATTCAAAAACTGTGCATGGCCTGATTTAACCCTCAACACATTGATCACATAACTGGAGGTTACTACTTAATATTTTCCTTTGTATAAAAGCTTAAAAGAATATAATGAATGTATTCTATTAATTTTAATCCTTGGCATAGTAGCATTTCTCCTATCACGACAACTTTGTATAAGCTAAACTTTAGAAAAAGTACAGTAGCACCTATGGTAATAATAAATCCAACCCTTCACATGATTAATTGTCTGAGGAAAAGTGATGCAAAATCGAATCCTAAATTTTTTATCAGCTGATGATATATGTACCAATGTAGTACATAATAATTGTTGTTAAGGACTCAGTCCGATAATTTTACTTTTTTTCAGTTGCAAGTTATTTTTCTAAACCAATTTGGACCGATATGTCCATCAAGATCCCGATTTTAGACTACGACCCAAAATGTAATCCTTTTCCAATTGTACAAGTAGATTGAATCATGGAGTTCTAAACACATGGAATAATCATGTATGCAACTCAACTTGATTTTCTTTCATTCACCTCTTGAAGGCATGAGGATGACTTTTTTTCCTTTTTTTTTCCACCAACCACTCCTTTTCTACTCCCCTCATGTGGGATTACTAAGTGGTTATCCCAAGTCTCTCGAACTCTATAATTGAACTAACATCTAACCCACTCTATAGATGGATATGGTTTTCGATCACACTTCGTGGACCGATTTTCTCATCATCCCAATTACACGAGTTGGCAAATTTAAAACACTTTAAACGTCTTATGACGTCACTATGCACATTTTCGCAATTTTGAAACACATCTAACGTCCTCATCAACAATCCATCTGCAAAATTGATTTTGATATAAGACCGATCTAAAGCGATTTTTGTTTGTGAGAACGATTTAGATTGAATTTTTCCATGTGCCCCATTCAGACTAAATTTATATCCTGTAGATAAATATAACCGGTTTAGTATATCCAGACTGAAGCCCAGCACTAATCATTAGGTATACGTGCTTTGGACAGACTGACCCAAAACGTACGACAAAGAACTCACTGTCTGTATGTATGTGGGTATGAGATGGGGAAAAAACAGAAAGATAGAGAGAAGTAATCAATTCTTAAAATGGACTTCATAAAAATGAAAAATATCTTTTTTTTTATTTTTTTTAATTATAAGAACCAATTTAATCAAGTGGAAGAAAGGAACGAACACAAAAAAAAGAAGAAAAAAAAAGGAAGAAAAAACCATAGATAAGTAGGGAAATTACCTGGACTTACTCATACCTCAAAATGATCGCTCCATGTTCTTTTTTTTTTACTTTTTTGGCTGATATTGTTGTTAAATGTTGTTCGACTTAACCCTTCTTCAAAAACACAAGTTCCATGATGAGCTTTCTCATTTCATTTTCATTTCCATTAGGTTGATCATGATGGTAGTTGATACTTTTTATTCTTAATGATGTACATTGTATGTATGTTACATGCATATTAGGGTTGGATTCGAGAATTATTCAAACTCGAACTTGACTCTTTCTGAAAAAAAAAAAAAAAAACTCTGACTATTTATAGAAATTGACACAAACTCGCCTGAAATATTAATTTTTGCAGGACAATTTGACATTATTCGAATTACATTAAAAAAAGAATCGAAACATTTGAGTAATAATGATGTGTCAAATTTCTATCCCCACTCAAAACAAAGTAAAAATGTACCCTCCTTTTTAAAATTAATAGAATAGTTGATGGATTAGCTACGAGAAATCACAATGCTTGAGGTAGTGTTGTCCTTATACCAATATTTACTTCCGTAGCTTACCTTTGTTTTTTGTTAGTGATTAAGGCAAAGGTTATGGATCCATTTTGATCAAATTTCGCACGAAGATTATATATCGTCACAGTAAGAGGCTACTAAATTATGAGAGGTCAAAGTAAGGTATATAAATTGTGATTCATAACTCAATTTGAGTTATGGGGAAGGTTTTGCAGTCTACTGAGTTCCGTTCTAGTCTGTACTGGTTCGGTTGTAAAGTTAGAATCAGGAATTTTGATGCATTTCCGACTAAAACTATAAAAAAATTGAATGGACATCTAGTGTGTGCGAACCTCTCCCTACCGCCAATTTTCCTAAATTGTATTTTTGTGCTATATGAAGCATCTGTATCAAAGCTTCATAATCACATCAATTTGAGTACTGTAGCTCAACATGTTCCAAAGTTATAGTCGATTATGCATTTTTAATTAACATATTGTACTACCTTGACTTACAAATTAATTGGCCTCTTACTGTAATCCTATATAAACTTTGTATTAAATTTGATCAAAATCGATCTGTAACTTTTGCCGTAATCTTGACAAACAATTAAAGATAAAAACATAACAGTCAACATCGTTGTTGAGATAAAAACGTCATTATGGGGAAGTCACAAGCACTTATAAAGGCTTCCGCAAGGCAATTTTTAATCTTGCTTTGTTTTATAAAGGATAATTTTGTTAGCTTGTAGGGTGATGTCATTGGTGAAACAACATTTTGTTACCTAATGACGTTGCTAGAACCTATTCGAACATTAATTGAGTCATATACTCCTGTAAATGCCTCTCAGTTGCGGTATATCAAACGACACTACATTTGAATACTATCCTCAGCAAACTCGAAAAGATTGACTCAAATCCAACACTAATATGTAATATATACAATAATACCTATTGTATACTATAAATACGTGTCTTTTGCCTCTTTTTCGTCGCCTTATACCTCCATGTGGGACAGGTGTGAGCTGAGCATTAGGACTCCTCTCATCCATCGATAAATGAGATTCCCTCTCCCCCCCCCCCCCTAGGTAAGTAAAAGACAGGTGTATAAGGAGTAAAAAGCCTAGTCAAACATCTAATATATATATGTATATTCAGCTTTTCTTATTGGCTTTTGAGCTGCTTGGATATAACATCAATAAACGGGATTCTTTTATTTCAAATAATATACCCATTTACAATTTTGTTACAAGCAACCAAAAAATGAAGTGAATAATTTTAAATGATGCAGTCATCTATAGGTAAAATAATGGATTTCTCTTTAGTACAACTATTATTAATAATGTATTTTTTGGCTATTTTAATACAAATTCCTAAAATATAAGTAATGTGTGGCACGTTATTAAGTTAAAATGCCCAAAGTTATATTACTCATAAACACATAATAACCATGTAATTCTAATAGATCAAAATAAAATTATAGTATCAATTAACCTAGTTGGTAATGTAGGTGTTAAATACGACATTTTACGAAGAAGAAATTGAAAGTTTTACAATTTTCTTATACAATTTGCAACTTGTACACAATATATATATATATATATATGGCAGTGGTTCTCAAGCTTTGGATGGTGACATTCAAAACATTTAATTTATTCTAAACAGCTGTGGATTTTTGTAATTTTTTTTCAAAAATTTACTTTTTTTTTATGAATACCTCTGGATTTTAAAATTTTTTTATATAAAAAATTTTATATTTGACATATTTTTCCAAAAAATTTCAGAAAAATGTTATTTCCAAGAATTCAAAATAACCAATCCACCTTCCCCTGCAATTGTGGTCAATGCTGCTGGACAGAAGTCAAAAAGATTTCTAGAGAGGTCATTCTGGACTCTAAAGCATCAATATTTCCATATCGAGCGTTGTAACACTTTACTTAATGACCTCAAACATTATAGCCAGGGGTGATTTTCTTCTTTGATAAAGAATATACGGAATAAATCATTTGTAATTCATAATCGCAATATATGACAGTTTCTTCTACAAAATAATAATTGAACGTATATATAATACATTTCAAGAAATGGTTTATTTCTTGATTGCTTGTTCTAAAAGGGGTGGCTGTATTTAAAAGGTTGGGAACCCCTGATATATATGTAGTATATTATATAAAGAATGAATTCCTTCGATATTTTTTTTTTATTGAAATCAATTGACAATTTTTATATCGTTTTATTTTTCCCTTTCCTCATTTTTTGTTCCTTCTATTACCTATTTCCTATAGGAGGAAAGGAGACAAGGAGAGAGAGAGGGGGGGGAATGTGAAAGGGGGGAATCAAATCTACCACCGGAAACCGGTTTATTATATATGTACATATTCCTTTCCTCCCGGAAAGACGAACAAACTTTTGGTAATACAAATTGTAGTTAATGGAGTCATTTTATCTCTTTATATATATTTTTTTTCCTCTCTCTTTCTATTCCTCCTCCAATTTATTTTTTTCGTGTTCCTTTGCAAAAAATATATATAATACATATATTTATCTAAATATAAATTCTCTCAAAGGCGGAATAAGAATTAAAATTAGCAACAAGAAGAAAAGGAAGGCTAAAGAAATTGTTCGTCTATTAGCATCTACAGCAAATGCTACATGGAAGAACATTGTTTTAAGCAATTAGAATCGGCGAAAAAAAGAAAAGAAGGAGGAAGAAGCAAAAGAAGAATAACCAACTTGGTTTTTTTTTCTTCTTCTTCTTTTCCCTTCATAACATGTAATGTATTATTGTAGAATTTAAACAAGCAATTATATATAAACAATGAAAGAAATACACGTGAGCCAATCCCAGAGAACCTTGGTTTGTGCTTTTTTTTTCTGTTTCTAATTCTTTTCTTTTTTCGTTGTTGAATTATTATTTTTTGTAAGTGCATGTAAGTCCATGGGCCGGAAACCTCCCTCTTATACAATTATTATTAGTTTCTGTTCTTCTTTACAGGCTCCTTCACTAGGACCACATATTGAAACAAACCTCTTTTTTCGTCATTATATTTTCTTCATTCGTCAATCTTTTTTCCTTCTTGTCAAAATATGAATTCATTATAAATTTCCCGCTTAGGTAGAGCATTTTCCTTGAACTCGTATTTGCATCATAATTGAAGGAGATGCTATTTTGGATGTTTTTACTTAATAAAATAATCAAATTGCCAATAAATCTACATAAAACTCAATCAAATGACTCTATGAATACCTAAAAACTTAACACATGCATTGAATAATACTTCATAAATATAATCAAAGTAGTACGTACTAAAAATCCCTATCAAATGGTTAGATTTGTACAATTAATTTTTTATTTGGATCGATTAGTAGTATAGTTAAAGAAAAGTTCATTTTTATCTACAACATGGAAATAATACTGTATAACGATGTAATAACATATTTTTAATACATTTTAGTGCCCAATATTAAATATAACCAGACAATTGAGCGATAAAATTTTATAGACAGTACGATTTATATCTTTCTATTTGTTGATCCCTTTTTGACATCCAATAGTGGACTATTTTCCTTAATATTAATGAAAAAAGGAGTTTGATCGCTGTAAAAACTTGGTTGATTAGGCCCCCAAATGGACGACATCTAACTTGTGACGTTAAACTTCTTAGTTTGGATTTAATCCGTCTTTATTAAGGATTTTCTAGGTCAGAGGCTTTTGGCTAGGGATGTACCCCTTCCAGAATTTGATGGATGCGCTCGAACCTCACATAAAAAACCCTTCCAATTAATAATCTTTGCTATACGACATCATCATTTGAGATGTGAAGATACAGGGGTTTGTAAACGTGCAAAGATACAATTGGACAATTGGCTGGTGTGACTATATTCTAGTGCATTTTTTCAATTGCATCACCACAGGATTCAAAATACAGTCAGTTTCACATATCTAATCATCATATATATCAGGTAGTGACGTCATCATCCATCCATAATATATATGTATTTGAATTAGATCTGAATTAAGGATAATAACAAATTATTCACGTGTTTTAAAGATAATTAATGTTTTACTAAACGCAAGATGATTATTATATTAGTTGAAGTCTTTCTTCTGTATTATTAAGGGAAATTTGTATTTTAGCCGATGTCTAATAACTCCAATCAATGCCGGGTTCAGTTAATGATAAAAGCTTCCATTTACAATACATACAAATCGTTCTTGTATCCCTCTGAACTTTTTCTTATTCCAAAACTAATTGAGGTATTTCAATAATTGCATCATACTCTTCAATTGTTTGACAAGCTATACCGTATTGCATACTTATAATAGGGATTTGTTCACAGCTTAACAAAAAATAATTGGATTGGAACAAATCAACAATCAGAAGATTATTAATAAGGTGTAACAGTAGACAAGTCCACAGCTAATACATAATCATTGTTACCATGGGGCTCGTCAACAATAAATAAAGCTGACATTATGTATTTTTTTCTAAAATGGAGAATGGATTTGATACTAATTTAACTAATTATCTTTTTTTTCTATATATACAATATTCTAATTAATCCTTTAAAGACATTGCAAATTATACATAAAGGTTGCAAAAAAGCCTGTCATAATTAAAGAAAAATATATATAATATTCTATTTGAATGGGAACATATAATCGGGACCAAATAAAGTATCATTAATCAAATTAATGTATTTTAAACTATATTAACATATTAATCAGGGGCGTCCTCAGGATTATATTTAGGGGGGGCTTGGTTTTCGGAACTTTAAAAAAAATCTTTTTTGAAAATAATCAAAAATTAAATTTAAAATATTTCAATTTTTTTGAAAAAAATTTAATTTTTTTTAATTGCTGTGAATTTTGAATTTTTTTAAATAAAATTTGGTACTTTAAATTTAATTTTTATAATTATATTCCAAAAAAAATATAGATTTTTGAAAAAATTTCAAAAATTTGATTTTTTTTTTAAAATTTTATATTTGGAATTTAATTTTTGAAATTTTTTGAGGTAGCCATGGATTTTTGAAATTTATTTTCAAAAAATCTAGTTTTTTGTGAATAGCTGTAGATTTTTAAATTTTTTCAAAAAAAATTTAATTATTTAAATTTCAAGAAAAACGCAAAAATTCTTCAATTTTTTTTTTGGGGGGGGGGGATACAGCCTACCAGCCCACCCCACTGTGGACGCCCCTGTTAATTGATTGAAATATATGAACTAAATGGTTGTGTGTACTTACTTAAATATTAAAAAGGATATATATTGATTTGAACTCTTTCTGGGTATTTATTCATGATATTGTTTTTGTGTTGAAATACCAACTATAACATATGTATGGTCAGAAAAGATAAAAAAAATGTTGTTTTTAAGTGAACAAAAAGTCCAGTTGTATATCTGCAGAACGAATTAATTGGGCTTTTTTTTTTTTGGTATATTTGCTACGCAAGTCAAGATTGATTTGAGGGCATGTCCATAATTATTATTTATATCTGGGATTGGCATGTAGTTTTAATAGTATGAATATTAAAGTCCTCACCCGTCGTCAATAATACATAAATAGTTAATAGCCATTATGAATCAGGGTGACCATAATTAAAGTTCCAAAAAAGAGGACACTTGAAATCATCAGGTTGTTAAGTGTGCAGGATTCGAAGTAGGGATTGTCCAGGTAATATCCGTGCTTGTGGAATTGTATTCAAACGTAATAATCGTGCATAGTAAATAGATTTTTGTAATATCATCGTTTGTTTTGAAAAATATATATTGATAGCAACATAATCACACAACTTTTCATTGTTATTATCCTTCAGAAAGGGGGAGAGGCCCCATTTTGGAGCAAGTATTATCAACACTAATTAGTAATTTAGTTTATGTAATTATGCTACAAAAAGTTGTTGAAGACCCCCCCCACCTTAAAAAAAGGGATCATATATGAATAAAATAAACCTATGGATATAAATAACTATATTACGGTGTTGATAACTTTTGGGGCTAAGTCCTGCTCCAAAGATGAAAGCTAAAAACACCATTGGCTCGTAGTAGGGATATATTGGTCCAAAAATATTGATATCTTATTTGATCCTCTCCTAAATCTTGAACTAAATGACTTCATCATATGTAGATATATGATTGTGACATCATCAATTAATCAATTTATAATTAAGAATAATTGTATACTATTCCATATTCAATGAAATATACTTTAGTACCTTAGTTTACAAATTGACTTTGTTTTTGCATGACCGATGAGATGGACAGTATGGAATTGGATAGGACATATCTATTTTCCTGTCCAATATTAACAGCCCAAGTTTGCAGTGACCCAGAGTCCGTACGTTGCCGACCCCTGCTTGTCATGAATCAAAAATAACAACGGAAACGGAACAAAAGACATACATCTTCCTCATTCTCACAGCTCATCTTTCACGACCCAAGAACAACAACAAAAAACCCATATTTTCATATTATTTTTCTTGTCCTTATTATCTCTATATATTTATATATATATAGTAATTCTACTCATATATACAATCTGCTGGACAACAAACAATAACCCACAGAATGAGAGACTCGGGGATCAATTGGATCACTGCAAAAAGCAGTGAAACATAGGGTATCAGGGGCGTCCACAAGGGGTGGGCTGGAGAGGTTGAAGAAAATTCTGCTTTTTAATAGAAAAAGTAATAGTTGATTTTTTTTTAAAAAAATTTCTAAAATTGAATTTTTTTTACATTTTTCTTAAAAAAAAAATTTTTCAAATTTTTTTCCAAAAAAAATTATTGAAAAAATAATTACTATGGATTTTTTAAATTTTTCTCTAAAAAATTTACACATTTGAATCTTAATTTCTCTAATTTTTTGGCAACAAATATAGATTTTTAAATTTTTCTCTGAAAAATTTAACATTTGAATCTTAATTTCTCTTATTTTTTGGCAACAGATATAGATTTTTGAGATTTTTTTCCAAAGAATTTAACTTTTTGAGAATAACTGTGGATTTTCGAACTTTTTTTTACACAAAATTCAAATGTTTGAAATTTAATTTTTGAATTTTTTTCCAAAATTTTTTTTTTTTTTTTGAACAACTGTGGATTCTTGATATTTTTTTGTAGATTTTTGAATAAAAAATCCAAAGACAAAGCTCCACACCCCCAAAAAAATAGAGTCCTACGGACACTCTGAGTACGGATGAATAGATAAACATCCATCATCAAATCAGAATTATTTTTCATACATTTGTGCAAAAAATAAATAACCACACACACACAAACATAAAGTAAAATAAATAAAACAAGCAAGTCTCATGCCACATAAATTATCAAGCCCATTTATGTACGCATACACAATTAAAAATTCATTTTTTTTTTCTTTTTCTCAAAATGTACGTATATATATATAATATTCATTCCGAGTTGAATCTACTACGTTCGTTCGTTTGTTCCTTCGTACAATTAAACACGCTATGATTTGAATGATAAATCTTTCCTCTACATACGCTCAATTCTACTGAGTACGCTGTATGTATGTAGGAATGATTTTAATTTATATATATATATTATTTATTTAAACCATACACCCAAAAAAAAAAAAAAAAATAGATGATAGTAACAAATGAACTTTAGAGATGTGCTGCTACCTCGTTTTGGATTTAGTTAGTGGTGTGTCCTTTTGAGTCGATTTCTTTGCTAGCCTTCAACCCCAAAAAACAGAGTGTTGTATATGTATGTACCTTAGAATGTCTGTCTTCTAAGAAACCAGAAGAACCAAGCATTTAAAATAGCAACATTCTAAATTGCTTAAGAAACCACCGGTAAATGCAGTCCACTGACGTCGAAATGTATATTTGCAAGTGGGAGGGGCACATTTATATAATGGTGACGTCATTAGGGAGTATTGGGGGGGGTGAAAGGCTTTTTTGACAGAAAGTAGATTTTTATACAGGGTGGGAACCAAAACTTGTTGCAAAAAAATAAACCAGTTTAATATTATACCATGTCTGTAAGTCTAAAAGTGTTGAAACAACATCAAAAAAGGAAACAAGGATTAAATCTACACAGCGATGATGTCATGAAGCCTGAAGAGAATGTTTAAATTTCCATCCGGACTGCGTACAACATCCAGAAGTCCTTTGAGGATGGGAATGGCGTTGAAGTTTGTATTCTGAATCTAATTATCTTTAACCTATGTTAGCAATAATATGGCTAACTTCTGGCCTATCTCTATGTGGCTCTCTACCAGCCCTTACCTCAACACCCTGGACTTTTCAGTCCGGGGTGCCTTGGAGAAAAATGTCTGCCGCACTTCTCAGTTAAATTTGAATTTGCTCCGAGCAGCCATGAACATTAATTGCCAAAAGGTGCCAATATATTCGGCGGTGTGTCGAGGCTGTTATTGCTTGTAAAGGAGAACATATTGAATAAAAATATGGTACTTAAACATATCACAAATTGGTTTTGAGTCGTTTCTTCTTGATTCCATAAAAATCAGGTTATTCGTAAGTTAGTCATTCTACTGCAAGTTTGGTTTCCACTCTGTAAATTGCAAATTTGACAAGAAAAAATAATTTAGAAGAGACAAAAACCTTTTTTTTTTTGTCTTAAACTTTTTGGATCTAGCTTTAAAAAAATAACAATAATTTGATTTTTTATTTATTGTAATGCCTATAAAAATTATGCAAAAGGGGTGGGAGGTAATGAGTCTTTGGATCCTATAGTTCCGGTATCACTGATTCAGTCCAATTCTTTCAATAAAAAGTTGGCCCACTAATGACGTAACTTCTTAAATTTCTAACCCTCCCATAGTTTTTAGTCAAAAAGTATCAAAAAGTACGAAAATACCGAAGCCTATATTTTGATACCGGTAAGAAAATATTGGTGTCGTGACAAAATTAGTAACTACGAATTGTTTCAGTCCTTATTTATTCATTCCAGGCTTAGGACCGGTCCGTAAGACTGTAGGTCCTTCAAATTGTCAGTACTGTAACACATTAAGAAAAGAAGAAATAAAGTTGAGTGACGTCATCAGGGACTAACCAATGTCTATCCCCTCAGAGATTAGATGAAACACATTAGAAATTGGAATTCATTATAAAATTCAATTTTATTAGAACAATAAGGTTAGGCAACAAACAAATTGTAGGACAACCAGAGGATATTTATCAAGTAAGCCTCTCTCTCTTTGGTTTGACGTCATTGGGAAGCTTTGTCTATATACAATTTACACATAAAAATGTAGTCATTTACATTCTTCCACATTTATTAACGCGTCATTTATGTTGTTCAATATTTCTTCAATGTTTTATTCCTGTATTTAGTGTCCAAATGACTTCATTTGTTATGTTTATAAATTTTCAGTGAGAACTGCAAATCGTTGCTGACTAACGGTCAGTCGGTCTCAATAAGATTGAGAAAATAACTCAGGGACAGGCCCACGAAATTTCATCATTTGATTAGGTTTTAGTCAAACCCAGTGGATAATCGACACAACCCTATTCGAATTTAAAAAGTTACATAATTTGAAAAATGAGAAAGAACAAAAAAAAAAAATATATATTTTTACAGTGTTTTTTTTTGTTTTATATTTTCAACATACATATACCTATATATATATATTATTTTGTGTGTTTAAAAGTATTTAATCTTCTTTAAAAATCACCAGACAAGATTTTCAATTTTTCTTCTTCTTCTCATTTTCTTCCCCTGATGAGTATTTTACCTATTTTTTTTTTTTTTTAGGAAAGAAACATAATATAATATATTATTTTTCTGTTCCCCTGAACAAAAAATAAAATAAAATAGATATTAATTTCGGTCAGTGAAATTGGATTTAGAGGTCAGTTTTAAATTAAATATATATGTTGTATGTAATCCTAAGACATTTACCTACATATAAACCCATAAGTATTTATGGGTTTTTTATGATGAATCTTTTTCTATTTTCTTGTGTGTAAAAGAAGAGGAATATGAGGATTTTACCTACAGTTTAGTGATGTATGGAGTAGTTGTACAGACCAGTCTAGGGAACAATCGATTCTTGAGCGTATATGGATATTTCAAAGACTTGAATTTTAATCCTGGACATCAGCTCGGATTTTTTGTTGTAGGATCATCTGTTGGTATGTCGCTCAACTGGGAGCCGCACAAAGACGTCCGTGGATATAAGGTCTGCTGAGCTATGAGGCCAAGCACTGAGTTCAACAAAGTCAAATAGTCTGATAATCAAATAAACGTTTTCATTGAGGTGTGGCATGAAAAAGAGTCATAATCCTTTCCAGATTCTTCCAGTTCTTTCCCAACTCTCCAAACAAAGGACATGCCCTACCATCTAAATATTCTATCGTCTGGGAGGGATCCCAACATGGGCAACCTGCCTTTTCCACGATAGTGGAATAAATACTTGATTGGTCAAAGGCATTATTTTTAACTGACGCCAAATTTTTTTGGCTGGTTGCCAAAAAAATAACAACAACATCATACATGCGCATGTGGCAACACGCTGTAGATATGTAGATTTTCGTTTCTTTTTTAATATGAAGCCCTGAGCTTTAGCTATAAGCCCTCATTGCGACATTGCTATTTCTTTAGACAGGTAGTCACGCAGTTCTAAGATACTAATATCACACTAAAAATGAGGCCTTTGCAGATAGACAAATGGACAACATTTCATTATTAATATAGATAATAATAAATACTTTAATGAACACTTAATTATGTAAATTATGAAAGATACTTAATGTTTTACTAAACTATGCAACTCAATTGGTTGTTTAATTTAATAAAGACTTTGTCAAATCGCCTCAAAATTTTTGATCCAGCACTGCACTTTGTCTAAATTCGAAAATTCGAAGTAACTAGAATATATTAAAAAAATGGAAAACAAAACAAAATACTCATAGATCAATTTTTGAGTTGGTCTCGGATTAAACATACTCTTCATATCAATGTTTCTCAACTAGTCTTGGACTTTGACCCACATTTCTTCATAGTCATGAAGTTGTGACCTATTTCTATTGTCTTTCAAGCAAATTTATATGTAGCTCATAAATTTCAAGTCTTCTTTTATATAGACAAAATTTCTTAATGATGTTTTCTATTTATAAGCGATTTTTTATTCATAAAAATTGATGATTTGCTCTCCACAAATTGTTTTTAATAATAGCATGTTTATTGTTTGTTGCAACCTTTCCTTCTCCAAAGAAGTTTAAAAGGTCCAGTTTGTAGCAGTGAGCCAATTATTTTCAACTACATATCATGGAATTATTATTTGATAATAGTTCTTGCTTATTGCACAAAGCATAGCAAAAGCTAATTCGAGTTATTCAACCGATCAAAAATGTTCAGAAGGAAAAAACTAGATAAGGGACAATTGGCAATAAAATAGAATATACATCTTGAAGTAAGTGAAATAAAATGTCGGCTTCAACTATTGAAGGACTTTATCCAAAACGGATATCAAAGTACCCAAATCCCAATCTGATAAGGGATAAGGGTAGTAACTTAGTCCTATGGAATTGTGGGCTGACTGGACAGCATAGGTTGCAGTAGTATATGGTTTGTCCTGATGGAGTAAAATACCGAGAAGCCTCTCTGAAACAAGTTGAAAAGCACTGCTCATCAACACAACATTACTGTGCTATGATATAGCACAAAATTGCTACCATGAAACTAAACTCCTATCTACAATATGTTAATAGCATCTTCCTTCTTAAAAAAAATAAAAAAAAACCCTAGAAAAATAGCACCAAATAAGCTATTAGTTAGCCAATTCTTCCGAACTAGTTAAGGATTTTTTTTTTAATATAATAGAAGATAACTGCACACAGCTTAACAACAGCTCGTAAAAATTCAGACGATTATAGGGAGTGAGAGCAGAATAATCTACAGCTGTTAACAACATAAAACACCAGTTGAGAAACACTGCTATATACATATGTATCATAGAATTCTAGACAATAATTACGCATGCAAACTAGGTGTTTTTCTTTTTTTTCCCTCTTGCAGGAATGGACTAAAAAATGACAACACTCTTCGTTTCCTTTTTTCAACCAATAACTCATGTTATGTTCCCCTCATGTGGGAATAAAAATACTCAGTGATTGTTCCAGGTCTCTAAAACTCCATGATTATGATACTTAGAGTTGTAAAGAATACGAAGTCGAAAGTTAACCTGGTAACCCTGACAAATTCGGAAAATGTTTGGGTAGGAAAGTTGTGATGTTGTTCCATTACATTAGATGAGAACAGCTATGATATGACGGAAATAAACAAAAGTCCCACTCCGTATCAAGCAAGAACATAGGAAGAGATTATTCCATTGTCGATCCACAATTTTACTTTGAGTCATTGGCACCTGAGCCATCGAGGCCAAGGGACCATTGAAATTTACTTTTTCTGGAATTTGAATAGTAATCGCAAGAAATTTTATTCGTATGGCCTGAAAAATTTTAATCGTCATAATTTTGAGAAAATAAAAAATTTAAAGTTATTTGTTAAATTTGGCATTTATAAAAAGAGAAAAAGATTCCATCAAAATTGTCAAAAAGCCCAGCAAACCTCCTCCTCCAAAGATATATCTTTGTCAAGAATAATGATAGCAGCATTGGAAAAATAAAAAAAACCTCTGGTCAGGTGCAACTACAAAAAGTCTAGCGCTCGTCAAAAGTGATGTATTTTTACAATCCAAATATTAAAGCATGAAATTGCAGTCGTGAAAATGAGCTCCCACTACAGAAATGTAAATGTAATGTCTGCCTATAAAAAGGGGTCAATCAGAAACCCCATGAATAAAACATTATTACCTATATTCATTACCTTATCGAGAGGAGTTGTTGGGGACTACCTACCACTAACATTTTAATGATAATCAAAAAAGAATCAGAAATAGGGAGATGAGGTCAAGAGGACTAAGCGTGTCTCATGCTTTGCTAATGAATTAACATGCATTAAAAAGATATCCCAAAACAAGAAGTTGTGTTTTTTTTCTTTTTTCAATTAAAAACCTTATCTAAACTATTCTAATGTGTGGTAGAATATTCTTTCATTACTCTCACCTCTCAAAAGAAGAGGAAGAGGGCATAAAATATGTAAGTATATAGATATAAAGATAAGAAAAGAAAAAGAATCAATCAAAAATAGTTTAAGAATTTTTGTTAAAATAATAATAATTAAAAAACAATTTAAAGGCAACCTGAAGGATGTCCATGTATGTATTAAAATACAAACTATATAGGTACGTAGATATTAGATATCTTCTAGTAAGGAGGATCAATTGCCTTAAAGGCATGAAATACTTAAGGGAGAGAGAGAGAGAGATACCCGCATAGTTTGAATAAATGTATGTATGTATGCTTAGAAACATTCCAATTGGTATGATGAAGAAACATGTAAAGGTATGTTAAAAAAATCATAAAAATGAAAAAAAATAATCCTAGCCTCAAGGTAAATTTCTTTTAACAAAATGTAAAAATCAATTATTTTATTGTTATCGTTTCTTGAGTAGTGAGGAAGGGAGGGGGAAATGATGGTGGGGACTCTATTCTATATGCCTGACCAGCATAGGGGAGGGGTGAATTGTCCCCCTAAATTGGGCAGATTAATTTGCTATACATATGTATATATTCGAGTAATTAGTTATAATATTTAAAAAATACCTTTCAATCATGGAATCGTATTTTCTATAAAAAAAAACATCATATAATTTCTTTTGTTAACAAAAAGTCATTTTAATAAGTGTGTTTTATCTAAGATATATTTACTTAGTTATGTTTTAGCTTTTCTTTGTTTGTTTGTTTATCTGTTGGTCGCAAGGATTACGGCAAAAGTTACAAATCGATTTTGATATAACTTTGTATAAAGATTACATATGGTCACAGTAAGAGGCCAATAAATTTTGAAGGTCAAGATAGAACACAATGTTCATTAAAAATGCATAGTCGACTATAACTTTGGAACATATTAAGTTTAAATTGGTATCGTTATGTAGGTTTAATTAAGATGACTAATCCAGTTTAGGAAAAATTACCTTAGGTGGAGGTAAGTGCTATAACCAGTGCCTATTGGAGTTACATGTTTGGATTCCATGTGTTATCACACATGGAATCCAAAACGTTCGAACAGAATAGTCTGAAATTTAGCAAGTAGATGCATAAAATAACCAATAATGTTCCTATGATATTTCTTTTAGCTTCCAAGGTCATTAAGAGGCTGTTTTTGGCTGATATAAATCTTTCTTACTCATCTCTCTTTCTACATTCCTCTCTCTGTTTCTTTTCTTCTACCTTCATTCTTTGTTTCTATTCCCCTGTATTCAGCCCTATAACACGGGTACCTTCTATTAGTTTAATATAAAAAAGGGTCATAATAATGTGCTTGATAGAAAATGTCATAAATAAAATAATCCTAGTCCCAAATTTATATATATATTATTTTATTGTTTCTTGAGTAGTGAGTGAGCGAATGAATAGGGATTTTATTCTGTAACCCTTACCAACCAAGAGAATGGACAATGGTGTATAAGGTCGCATCCCCTGCCGGGTTTTGTATGAGAGATGCATTCTTCTCCAAGACGTTTCTAACTGATAAGTGCGGAGCGTTGAGGCCATGGAGTGAGGAGGACCACATCGAGACGGGCCAGAAGTATTGTTGCTGTATAATTTTTGGTACTGCGTGTCTGTATGAGACTTTAATGTACTTTTTGATGTTGTAAGCAGTTTGGATGGTGATGACACTGTTCTCTGCAGTCTTTTTGGTCCTGACGCCAGAGCAAAGGAGATTGCACACGCGTTGTTGTTTTTTTTGTACTCTTACAGACATTGGATAAACACAGAATTTGTTTATTTTTATTTCAGCTGTAGATTGATTGCGTAAGGAAAGCTTGTTATTATAAAATAGGGATGGAATCTTAGTTAAATGTTTTGGGTTGTATGTTTGACCGGTGATCATCCCTTTGGTGTAGGAGAGGACAATTTTTTTATGGGAAACTAATGGGCCAAGTATTGGGAACTAGGATTTCGCCAATAAAAACTTATTTTAATGACTTTTTTTTATTAGAAAAGACTGAACATTGTTGCAACCTTCCCTCTAACATTTTTTTTTTGTCACACAACATAAAATACTCAACCGAATTTTATATGTATTATTATATACTTAATCTCTCAGAGGGCCCCAGTTGTGAACTATTGCTCTATACTATGGTTAGGTTTCTTGCTCATTTGCAACCTAATATCAATCTACACATATACTATTGTATACAATGTATGTATGGTCGTCTTTTTCCCTATCCAAGGTTGGAGTAAATTAGATATAAATAATCCAACACAGATGGCAAGGGATATTATCAAATAAATACTGCACAGAAGACGGAGAAGACTAAAAGGCAAAGGAATATATGTAGGGGAGAAGGAGGAGGTTGATCCCAAGGGTACCATTAGTTACTTTCCTTCTTTTTCTTTCTTCCCTGTAGAATGTAGATACATCTCTGATGGAATTTAGACATTTTCTTTCCATTCCTCATGTATGTACGTACGCCTTTATGTCTCTTCTAATTCTTGGAAAACTCTCTACTTACTCACTCTATGGAGCTTCAATTCTCCCTACCTTTATATGTACATTAGGGTGAGCCTAGGTTTCAAAGAATTCCTACTTTTTGTCGACTCATCAACACATCTCTGCAACTTAAATGACATTTTCTCCAACTCTTTGTTATTTTTTAAATTTCATGCGCCTTGTGCTCTGGGTTAATGATCATATATTTCAATGAAATTGCAGATTCAATTTGTCCATACACAGTAGCAGAAAAAAGTTAAGCTTCTTTAGAATAAAGATTTAAAACAAAGTGAGACGGAACACGCTTGGTAGTTTGAGTAGATTCCCTGCCTTATTCATTAGATGGGATTTTTGTAAGAGCACAAAGAGAAGATAGGAGGAAGACTTATGGTATAACGGTATATCAGCTGCCTGTTCTATGTTTTTTGGGCGAGAAGATGAATAACTACTAAGAAGAGGATAATATTCAAAAGAGCATTATTGCAGGGAACATATTCTAATTATATTTAAATCCATTTACTTTATTATAGATTTTTTAAACAATATTCACCAAAGATAGGGAAGAATGCTTACTTTGGAGTAACAAGTTAACGCAACGACCACAAATTAAATAATGAAAAAAAAAAAAAAAGAGCATACACATTAACCGTTTACCCATTTCTAATCTGTAAACTTAGTTTCTTTCTATAAACATATTATCCTCAACCCCTCTGGCGGACAAAAAAGTAGTCGTTTAGGCCAGGGATTCTCAACCGTTTTTTTTTTTTTTGTGATATACCACTTGTAAAATATTTACCAAAACTAAGCATTTTTAGCTTCAATGACTTGGGTCTCTGCAGGATTATATTTTGAAGGAGGAAACATTATTATAATTTTAATAAAAAAAAAAATCCAAAAATTAAAACTTTTTGAAAAATTTTTTAGGAAAAAAAATCAAAATCCACAGCTATAAGAATTTTTTTTTTTGTTGAACAATTTCAAAAGTATGCTTTTTCTTAAAAAATTAAGTTTTTGGAAAACAAAATCAAAATCCAAGGTTGTTCACAAAAAATTACTATTATTTTTTTTTAAATTTAAAAATCCATTTAAATTCTACAAAAATTAAATTTTTTCGAAAAAAAAATACAAAATACACACCTGTTGATAAAAATTTTCATTTATAAAATTTTTTAGAAACATTTTCAATTGTAAAATCTGTAGATAAAAATTTGAATTATAAAAATTTTTTTTTTTTTTTTTTTGAGAATAAGTTTAAAATCAATATCCATTCATCAAAAATTAAATACAATTTCAAATATTAAATTTTGTGAAAAAAAATAATCAAATATTACATTTTCTAGTAAAAGACAAAATTCCTTAATTTGATGTGGGGCTAAGCCCACCCCTGCAGACGCCCCTGGATTATGTACCACTTATAAAATATTTTTTCAAAATCACAAGTACCCTTGCAGTGCCTCCAAGTAGCCCAAGGGGGACGCATACCCCCCCTAACCAACACTGATCTAGCCAACTATAATTTGGCAAATATTGATCACCACAAAATCAAAACTATACTCTGCCAAGTTGGGGCGGGGCGTGAGCTTCACCCTAATGTACATTATACACCTAAACATTTACCTTCTCCCCCTCCCTTCTCTAAAAATGAGGACGATTAAATGGATCTAATTTCATTAGACTTTGAAGTCTCATAAAATAATTAATAACCCATTAAACGAAGTTTAATTATTATTTCTCTTGTTTTTATTCTTCGTTTTTCTGTTTTTTTTTGTTAATGTCAACCCCCCTTCCAACTAACAACCATTTCTCCTCTACTCTCCACATCATTCCTTTCGTATTATGTAATGTTTATAGCATATAATACTATGTGTTTTTGCGTCAATTTAATGTCAATCCCCCTCTTCAAAAAAAAAAAAAAAAAATTGACAGCCTCTTATATCTCATTTATTCCTAGATCATTCAACCATTCTTTTAAGAGCCCTTGAATTCCATTTAATGCTAATGTAAAGGAACGAAGAAGAAGAAGAAGAAGCAATACGGCAAGTGAATAAAAATATTTGATGAGAATTAATTATTATTGATTAATATTATATAATTTGTTCAATATTATTATTATTTATTAAAATGATTATTATTAATATTCAAAATCACAAAAAATCAAATTGTCTGAAAAGTGAAGAAGATCCTTGGATGGGGTTGATTATATTTTTATACAAAAACCACTTTTTCTGTTGGTGTTCTTGCTCTGGTTCTTTGATGATTGTAATATAGGTAAAAAGACAAAATAAAAATAACAAGACGTTTTGTGTAACATATAATGAGGGGGTAAACCCATTGTTGGTGTTAGGGGGTGGAGGGGAAGGGATTCGTCTATGGGTTTGTGATTGTTTAAGGCCTTGACTTTAAATGAGATATACATGTTCAATAAAAAAAATAATTACTTATTTTTTCTGTAAAAAAGGTCAAATAAAAAAAAGAATTTAGCTTTAATAAAAAAAACTCATTCCTAATTTTCTAAAAAAAAAAAAAACACAAAATCCAAATGTCAGAAAGAAAGAAAGAAAAGGTCCTTTTTGACCTTTATGTAACTTTATCCCGGGCCCACATTAGGCGTAAAACCAACATCACAAAAATAAAAAGGTGGTCATTTGAAAAAAAGTAATTTCTCTCTTAAAAACTCAAAAATCTCCAAATTCTTCATTAAAAAACCCCCAAAACTCAAAAAATAAAATGTATTTACTCATAACAGAGTGACAAAAAGGCCCCCCAAATTTATATATCTTTGTCCTACCTCAATTTTATGCTATAAGAAACACAACAAAAAGGTCGTTTGAAGAAGAGAAATGTTCAAATTTGTCATTAAAAAACCCCAGTACTCGAAAATAAAATGTAATTTTTCAAAACAGAGTGACTAAAAAGCGCCCTGCATTTATGTGCCTTTGTTGTAGGCCCACTTTACGCTACAAGAGACACTAAAAAAATAATAAGGTCATTTGAAGAAGAAGATAAAGTATTTCTCACTCTTTTTTTAAAGACAAAAATGTCCAAATTTTTGTTTAAAAAAAAAAAAAAAAAAAATCCCCCAAAACTCGGAATCAAAAAATGTAACTTTTCAAAACAGAGTGACAATCAAAGGGCCACCCTCACCGACTAAAACACCCAAAACGACCCTGTGACAGGACAGAAAATCACTACAAAAAAAAAAAAAATCAGATTCATTGGCTTTATTACACATTTAATAATGAATTAATAATAATAATAATAATTAATTAATTAACTTGTATTGTTGCTCCGACGAAGAAAAAATTATAAGTATGTATGGTGATGTAGAGAGGAAAAAAAACAAAAACTGAATGGACATTAAAATCAATCAAATCGTTATTATTATTAATTATTGTAAATATTATGATGAATGAATGAAACAAAGAGAGAGAGAGAGAGAGAGATGAAACGAAAAAAAAAGAAAAAGACAAGTAGTGTAATGACGATAATAATATGACATAATAATATATTAATTAAAAAATCGGGACAGAACAACAACGATTATTATTTAGAGTAGGTATAACAAATCAAAATGAATATAATTATGAAGTTTGAATAATAAAGCACCAGAAAACTTAAAGTAAAAAAACACGACTTGCTTCTTCATCTTCATTTCCTTTCTTCTGCTTCTTCTTCTCAGTTTGTTATTAAAACTATTTTTTTGCAGGGGAAGACGAAATTCATCGTCTTCTTCTTCTTCTTTATAAAAAGTATTTTTGCAAAAAACATGCGTTTATATATGTATATATAAGGCTCTTTGCGTCTTTTCGTTCGTGAAGTAGAAAAAAAATTGTCTTACGCAATTACAATGTACTTTTTTCTTTCTTCTTCTTGGTTTTGCAGAAATAATATTAATAATAATAATAATTAATAATGATATAAAACACTACACACTCACACACACAGAAAAAAAATGGTTCAAATGGTTCACCAAATGGCACTTTTTAATTAAGTAATTATTATTATTATTTTTTGAATCAAAACATGAATGTTTTTTGATCATCCATCAATCCATGGAGGAAGAGCAGGAGTGGCGACGGGGCCCGGATTGTCTCTCCGGAAAAATGTGTTCATATTTCTGCAGGAGGAAGAAAGTGATCGAAACCACACGGAGACAGAGACAAACTCATGACTAATTAATAATATTATTATTATGTAGATGATTGATAACGCTCAGTAGGTTGGTTGGTTGTTGGTTGGTTGGTGGGAAGGTTGGTTTGTTTTCAAATGATATCTTCTCTCCAAAAAGGGCATTTTCCAGAAGTTGATAATTTTTTTACAAAATTATAAATAAAGTCTCTATCTTTGAGTCCTGGATATATTGATCTCCTTTTCTTCAAAAAAAAGAGGGGAGAAGGAAGTTTGTGGAACGTTCGGAGGCTTGCCACCACTACTGACCCCAGGAGATGGTGGATGTTAATGGCGTTTTTCTGTTCTTCTTTTTCGTTGTGCTGTTGTTCACAGGGTATAAAATGGTATTGAGAGATTATTGTAGTAGATATTTTTGTATTGTTTTTTGAGTAGACGACGTGTACATTGTTTATTTTACAAAAAAAAATATTTTTTGTTAAAATTATTTCTTTGTTTGTTGTCTGCTGTTGTTATTGTTGTCTTTTTTTTTTTTTTTTTTTTTTGTATCATTCTTCTTCTTCATCATCATCTTTGGAATTCGATGGATATATATATATATATATGTGGCTATAGTATTATTTTTTTATATAGATGAATATAATTTCCGTGATATTTAGACAGAAAGAGACAAAACTATCAACTTTGATTTTTTTTCCTTTAAATTATTTTCTTTAATAAAAAAATGTGTTTCTTTTTTTCATATTTAAAAAAATTCTAAAAAATTATTTAATTTTTTTCCCTTGTTTTTTGTATATAATAATGTTTTGTTTTATCCACAACACAAGTCCATCGTTCGTAGAGAAGGGCAGGAGGTCCTCCACCTCCACCACCACCACCACCACCATACTGAATGTTTGTAGCAGTAATAGTCGAAGACCAGAACCATATTCACCATCTGAAGAAGACTTTGTGTGTATGTACTATGTATTTATTAGAGAAGATCATCACATGTGTTTGTTTCTAGAAAATATTTGTTTCATGTTTTTTTTTGTTTTTTAAATATAATTATTCCTTTGCTATTCCTTTGACCTAGAAGGGAAATTGGAGCATACTCATTAATATGTTCGTCAAAGAATCGAATAGTTGTACACATATATATATATATAATCAAACCTGCATTAAGATGTCAGGCCAGAGAAAATGAAGAAAGGGAACAGTTAAACCTGGCTACTTTTTTTGTAACAATTATAAATTTGAAAACTGAGTATAGCTGCTGTGTGCCGTGAGACTGTTACAACTGTTAGACCCAAAGAAAATATATAAAAACTAAAAAAAAAAACATTAAAAAAAACGCTTCTGCTGAATGAAGGTCGAGAAGAAGATATTCTATACATATAAGTAGATATTTACTATTTATGATTAGATTTTGATCCTGACATTTACAGCTGTTTAACACACAGCAAATGAAAGGCTACCAATTCATCTAAACTACTTGAATTGCTCTACTAGTTATATAAAATATATGTTCTTTGGTTCGAAAGCAGGTTTGACTGTATATACAGATATATTTATTAGGGTGATCAATTCTTAATTTCCAAAAATAAGGACACATGGCATAAGGGTTTAATATAATTGAAATGCATAGAATCAAGAATTAATTACAATATTGAGTCATATTTTTGTGTAAATATATTTACGACTTCGTTTTTTGAATATAGTAATTTTTGAATTGCGCTTTTTTATGTAAATACCATGGATTTTTCAATCATAAAACCCGGGATTTCATGATGAATCTCCTCGAGAACGTTGGTCACCCTAAGTATAAACATGTTATCAAAGATGAACGACATACCTAGTCCTATAGATGACCATAGTACTGCGAATAAGCTGGATGAGGATATTCGTAGCCTGCATCTCCAGGTGGCCGTGCTTGCATCATGGCTGCAGCTGCCGCGTGTTGACCATCCATCATGTAGCCCATCCCTGTTGGATCCGGACTTGGATAGCCACTTGGGCCAGCTCGATTGGATTGATCTATCATGGGCTGAACGATCCTTCTTCTTGCGTTTATAAACCTGAAATCCATTCAAATTAGAAACATGGAATAGAAAGGGCCCTTTGTATATGTAAGGTTGTATCTATATATAGATCTATTTATGGCTCACCCCCTCTCTGTTAAATACACATCACATATATACATACATAGATGGAAAATAAATACATAAATAAATTTAAAACTATTCCGCTAAAAAGAAAAGAATAAGACATTTTCAGAAGAGGGGGATAAGAAAAGAAAGAAGGAAAAACGTCGCCCTTTTTTTTGGGAGAAAAAAATTTCCCCGAGTATAATAAATCACCACGATAAAGTCTAGAGTGTAAATGCAGGAGAGGGGGGGGGGGAAATCTTATTTTTTTCTTTTTTCTTATTATAAAAACCATTATATATTTTTTCCCATTTTCTCTCTTTTTCTTTATAATTCTGATTACTCCTCTATATTTTCCTAATAGCATTGCTTTTGCTATATACAAACTATTATGAGAT
This sequence comes from Lepeophtheirus salmonis, assembly GCF_016086655.4. Lineage (NCBI taxonomy): Eukaryota > Metazoa > Arthropoda > Copepoda > Siphonostomatoida > Caligidae > Lepeophtheirus > Lepeophtheirus salmonis. The sequence continues at coordinate 29,095,411 of NC_052138.2, read as the reverse complement.
TACTTGAATTAGTGTTGCTCGGCACTGGAGTCCTTACACATTATAACAACAAACAATTTATTTACTACCACATTGCTATTTAAAACCACCTCATTGAAATATTGGTCTATCAAAGACTTAATTAGAATAATGGCTTCCCCAGTCTCCAATTTTCTATCTGTACATTTCTAAATTGTTTAGAACCTTGGTAAAATAACTAAACCCCTCTTTCAAATGTATATTATAATTAGTAAATAAAGGATTTGCCAAAAAGTATCAAATTACATTTAATAATGAAACAAAGGGTTTTATCTACTTTTCCAATATTAGCATTCTAGAATACAGGGCCTACTAGAATGGACACTTGGTAGAGAGAAATGTGAAGCATGCTTATTAAAGCTACATAACGCTTGAGAGACAAAGAGATCCCTCAGTTTCTTTGGAATTTGATTCAGATGGTACATTTTTAAACTAAAAGAGGGATAAATTCAATTGTTCTTTATTAAAATGTACAAAACAAGAATAAAAAGGACCTTTTATTTACTCCAGAATCCGGGTTGTACAAATTGTACTCCTTTAAACAAACAAAATTTCACGGGGTGAGAGCTAAATTGTCATGAGACAAATATTTACTTTACAAAATGAAGCATGGAAGAAACTCCATTAATTCATTATGATTAATGATGTTTTCCAACATTTAGAATAAATTGGATCTGAGAAATTCATTTCAAGGGTCTGAATTTATGTGTTTTTAAGTATTAGCAATAAATATTAGACTTCTACGACGACATAATATATGCAATAACACGTATATTTGCCATTTTTGAGCAATTAAAATGTGTTCCTGTCAGTACACTTGATTTCTCCTTAAATACATACATTTTGGCTGTATATTTTCAGTCGAAAAAGTATGGAAATAGATTTTTGTATTAGAAGGAATTAGAGTCATCAAACTTCTACTCAAGAAAGTGCATATCATATTTAATTTTTGCCAACTATTTTTAGTCAAAAAAGTATTGAAACATGAATACTAATTTTGTTAAGGAAACCCCTAATGATCCTGACAGGAGAAGTTTCCGTGGTATTAGATATTATATAGACTATGACGTGAATTGAGTACTTACCAGTTATTGACTTGAAGAATGGTAAGACCTGTATCTTGGGCAAGCTGTTTCTTCTGATCTTCTGATGGATATGGATGCTGTAAAATAATAAGAAATAAATGAGATATGAACATACAAAGCATATAAAATATAATATGTAGACACATCATTCTCCGTGGGAGGCCCCTTAAGAGATGGATTTACATTTCATTTGTACTTATAAAAAGATAGAGAACCTTGACCTTAGAAATTTAAACTTTGTAGAGAAAAACAACAATGGGAAGAAGAAGAAGAAGAAGAGGAAAAATCATTTAAAACAGAAAATGAATTTCCATCTGAGGGTGAAAAATATGAGTGAAAACGTGAAAAGAATTTCGGGGAAGAAGAAATCTTTAGTTTAAATAAAATAAAAATAAGTTGAAAATATGTACAAGATGAGGGAAGGAAGAAGAAAATTGGAAGAGGTTCACTTTTTCATATATATATATATATATATTAGTGTTGGATTGGGTTTCGGTCTCAAATACAAATAATATTTATATAGGTCCCAAAGAATAAATCACTCTTATTTAAACCGATTCTATGGATGAGTTGTTGATAATATTATGAGTGTCAGTTGTCAGCCTCCGAACAATCACGTCCTATCAAGTTGAAGGTGTTAGATAAATAGAATTCCTACATCAGGGAAGAAAATCGCTTCATAGATTCAGACCGAAAAAAATCCATTTACATTTTGAGAGGGGAAAAGCTGGGTTTACGGCCTGTCATCGCTTTGGGACCGATATATCACTTAAAACTAGTGTTTGATCGGTCCTAGGACGGATTTTCGAATCAGTCTTTTTTTAATGGTCCTATCTTTTTTTACCGTTCAACGTTACAAAGGACCGATTAGTTGGTCCATGTGTCCAATGGCCCTAGCTATCTTTTTATTTTCTTCACTCCTAGCTAGGATTGCCGAAATTAAATTTCAAAAAAACCTAATTAATGATAAGTAAAACGTATAATAATACCTTTTGCTTAAACGTTTTTTTTTTTTTAAATAAACAAATAAAAAATTTATTTTCCTTTAAACTATTTTTCATTAATTTTCAAAAGTTGACTTTTGTATGATTACTTCCACATTAAATCCGAGGTATTTCGTCTCTCTGAAAAAAGTTATGTGGAATCTTCAACAACTAAAATGACATAGGTAGTCGCTACGTCATTTGATCTGCATATAAGATCGGTCCTAGGACTGACAAATCTTATTAGAAACGGATTGAATGGACTGTAGTCTTTATAGTTTTTGTTTTTTTTAACCGATTCAACATTTTTTTAAACCAAATAGGAAAAATTCGGTCCGAATCGAGTCTCAACACTAATATATATATGTACAAAACAGAGATGATATTTTTCCTTTTGGTTGTGTATGTTACTTCTAGTAGTAGTCACAATCATAACTCTGTATATATAGCTACCCCGGGAAAAATAAGATAATCCCAGCGACGTCGTATATTTCAAGAAAATTTATGAGCGTCTAGAAAACTCTAGGGATAAAGCAGGAGTAGTCGTAAGAAGAAGAAGAAGAAGTAATTCTATAAAGATACAAACATACATGGTTTTGTGTTTGCTAGGAGAAAAAATAAATAAGTAAGATGAAATACGACCAAGAAAAGCCCAAAGGTTTAAATATTAATAAAAATGATGCTCCTTGAAATTTAATCATTCCTTTTGCAAAAATACATAACCCAATATCATTCATATATATATATATGAATAGAAAAAAAAATCAACAAAAAACCGATCACTTCTTCCCCACTTTACGTTAATACTAATTAATAATATATTATCAATGATCAATAATCATGTTCTTATATTATGTATGTACAATATAATTTTGGAACACGGTGTGATACTCTTTCACTTTTACTTTAAAGGGTCATAACCCTTCCTTCCTTCCTTCCCTCCCGGCTCTACATCACACATTTATAGCCTCAGCAGATAGTATACACACTTTAATTAGCCACTTTAACAAGTCGTAAAAAGATCCTCCCAAGTAATTCATGGATAGAATGAGAGATTGCGTGAAAGCTTACCGTTAAATGTTGAAAGAGCCATGCTCGAAGGATATTGGTAGCGACTTTGGGAAATATGCCTCTCTTTTTGGAGTTCTTTTTACTAGAGGGATCGTCATCATCACATCCGTCAGTTCCATCACCACTTCCAACAGAAGCGTTACTTGCATCACCTATACAGAGAATGGGGGTTAAAGAAAAAACAAAGTTAGTACAAGATATCAATTCATCATTATCAATACATAATAGGTATAAGTAAGGGAGAATATGAAACCTTGCGGTTCTGACACCTACCCCCTGCTGTTGCCCCCCTCTCTCTCTTGGATTGGAAGAGCGAGGCAATGTATTATTCTATATGTATATACTTAAATGTACAGAAAACTCATTATAAAAGTTGATTTGAAAAATAGATAAAGAGAAGGCGGAGGGAAGAAGAAGAAGAAGAAGGTTTGAGGAGTGAGATTTTAAAAGGGCATGCAGGGGGCCTTTGTAACTGCTGCTCCTAGTACCTACTCCAGGTGAATAATCCCGGAGGGACCACACACACCATATATCTTTCCGCAAGAGTCGTACTTATATGTATATATATATTCTGTAGAAGTAGCGATTTTATGTACAATTTGTAACTTGTATATATCAGCAGATTCTTCTACAAGTATCAATTTCTATGTGACATTAAGCTTTATTAATATACTAACGGTAGTAGTAACGCACTATTCGTTATTAGACGTCGACTAATGGACAAACTTTGCTTTAATAATAGAGCAGATACATTCCTTAAAGTATCTCCAGTGTATGCACATTGCTTGGATCTTATGTCCTCAATAATAATATCAGCTTAAGAAAATATGATATAACATTCAGACTGCCAACAACGACAAAACTCAGACGCTAAAAATGCTTAGGATTTACAATCCTAAATATGTATATGCACTTTCTTTTCTTTTATACTAATTATTTTATTAGGCGCTGAGCTATATCTACACAGGCTCCTTCTAAAAATGAGTCCTTGCAGACAATCAAACCAACAGACAAACTTTGCTCTATTAGTATGGTTTTCATGACACATCCGTTATTTTAATTAGAAGTACATATTGATATTGATATATCATTGCATTTTGATTGATCAAACTATATACTTATAAGTCCGTGATTGAGCTAGTGATCCTTGAACCATAGAAAACATGTCAATGAGTAGTTTGTATAAAAATTAAAGTCCTTTATTACATGTATATAAATATATGGACAATTTAATGAAGATTCAATTTACTGCATGGTCCTCTCATCACAAGACCTATTTTTGCATTGGAAATTGTACAATTTGTACACGTCACACACAGCCTTATTCGATTACTAAGATTTAATGAATGCTATCCTTGCAGTTTAATGAATTAACATTGGCCATGTATTTATAAGTAATATAACTTGCCACAGAACCTTTATTTATCAATGAGTCATTTCCAACAAAATAGTAAAAATATGGTCCATTTATAAATGGTCAACAATCACAAAAATGAGTTGTAACTTGTACAACTTCCTCATCAAACACTAGGTACAAATCCATGAAAGTATCCCTTCAAATATACATGAATGGAAAAAGGAATTAAAAATAGTCAAATTGTTTGACTATTTTTTTAAAATAAATAAATACATTTATATATATATAAATAAAAGGGTTTCCCTTTCTCTCTCTTCATTTTTTGTATAGAGATAGAAACGAAGGGAAAAAAACTATAAATAAAATTTGGGGAGAGGGAGACAGTGATTAATGAGATCCATTTCTTATTTTTACGATGTGTTCCGGAGGAGGAGAAGCAAGGGGGGAAGGAGAAACAGAAGAAGGGAAGAGTACCCCTCTTCTTCTTCTCCTGACTACATACTACAAATAGCTAATATGATATGAACATTGAACAAGAACCAAATTCTTTATATAATGTAAAAAAAAAAAAAAATCATAGACCAAAAAAAAAAGGATTCATATAATATATCTCACGCAACTTCTTCCCCCCTCTCCTCTCAAATAATCCCAACAATAATAATAATAACAAAAAGCAGAAGAAGAAAAAAAAATTCTTTTTTTTTTTTATTTCAAAATAATAAGTTGACATCTCATCAAAAAAGAAAAAAAAAAGAGGAAAAAAAACAAGACAGGGTGTCATGAATTTGAAAAGCGAAACGTCTGACAGTTACCGCAGCTTTTTATTATTGTTGTTGTTTTTCTTATCATTTTATGTTATATTCCCGCTAAGAAATAAATTTCTCGCTTTGCGCGCAGGGAAAAAGAGAGAATAGAGGAAAAGGAACGGCGGGAATATATTCATTGTGTAGTTATTTTTAATATATATACATTTTCATTTCATCATGCTCATCAAGAACGGCTATTCATCATCCATCCATCCTTCCTTATTATTCTCCTCACTCTGTAGTAACTGATGATCACCCCCACCCCCAATTTAATAGTGAATTTATTCATTCTTTTTCATCTTGAGGAGATCTTTCAATTCGAATAATATTGTGTACAAATGTATTTATTTATAGGGGTTAAGATAGAAGTGTAGATACTCGGATCTGTCAGTCAGTCAGTTCGTCTGTCAGTTAATCAAAGTCACAGAATAGGAATTGAAATTCATATATATAAATCTCTATAACCCACAGTAGAAAAAACAATCTTCAAAAGATTGTTAATGTCATAAAATAGTTATATACAACATAGGCAGTCATAGACAAAGATAAGGGACTGCACTTTCAAAATACAACTTGGAGGACAGGAGATCATTAATAGAGATGAGAAAATTGTGGAAATCCTCGCGAGCGTAAATCAAATGTTTGGCGAGTATGTTTGAATGTTCAAAATATCTTGTAGGTTACATATAAATACGCTCGCCGGAATTTAAACTTTTTTCACATCTCCAAGTCCATAAGTCATTTTATAATTAATTCTTACTGGCATACAAATGACTGTTTGGTATGACGAGAGGGAGACGCAAAAAGGTTGGAAATAACCCATTCTAGAAATTTTGTGTTCATCTCTCATTTTAGTTGCAAACAACAAGATGTGGGCCGAGAATTAGTCAGTCATTATTTGTTGTCAACCATCAAGAATTGCACTTTTAAAGAGACTCTTAGAGGATGGGGTGCAAGACGATCATTAGTCATTTTTATGATCATATGAAGCAATGATACAAATTACATTGTTTGGGGATACCAGAGAGATATGAGAAGCTCACTACTAAATCAATGTGTTTTTCTGTGACATCAAGAACGAGCATTATATACCATCATCACACATTATTTACCTACAAGGAGTAGCCAAATTAAAGTCAAAATCTATCTGCTTTTGAAATGTGGAGGGGGTACCCGGAGATTCCCCCCTCATAATGATCTATGGTATACGTCAAAATGATGAAAATTGAAGGAAGTAAAGACGAAATAATAATATTCATCAGTATGATGATGATGATGATTTAGAGGGGGGGAGAGAGAGAGTTACGACCAATGCTTAAATTGGGTCTCTTCTCGCTCTTCCTTTCTCTCTCCTCTTGTCAGCTGTCAATCAAGTTCTTCCCCCTCCGTTTCTCTCTTTCTCTCTCTCCTGGGATATGGTTGTAATATACATATAAACCCCTACCACGTCTCCGACCAAAAGGCTTGAGAAAGAGGGAAACAGAGAAAAAGACCGTCTAAAGGGGGGAAAAGGCTTCTTCCTTCTCCTCATTGGATGAGAGGCAGAGAACCTGAGGTAAATGGCGGAGAAAGTAGAGTCATACTTAGATATACAAACGTAGTGGAATCAATAACTCTGGTGGTAGAAGAATAAAGAACAAAACTGAAAGTCGTCGTTCCCTCTCCCCCTCTATCAGAAAGAAAGGCAGTAAAAAAAGAAAAAAGGTTTTCTTCTTATAACAATAATAAAAAGTTGTACTATTATTGTTCTTCTTCTTCTTCTTTGGAGGAGTATAGTAGATAAGCAGAGGCAGAGGCAAGTAAGAAGAAGAAGAAGAAGCAAGCAAGCAACCAATCAATCTTATTTTACCCTCTCCTTTTCAAAAATAAAAATAAAAAGTACAGGAGAGGAAAATAATAACAATTGTGAAAGCCTTTTTCCCTCTATTCATCTTCTTTATATACACACACATATATATTAAAGTTAGGGAAGGAGTGTCTAGCAAAGTCTCTTTATACTATACGCTATATATATATAAGCTTTTGCCTCAAAGAACCTACATACAAAAAAAAAAAAACTGTTCATTTTCCCCAAGACTACTCCTCAAATAAATAATTAATAAACCATTACTATCATTATGGCGAAACAAGGGAATCAAGATGATGTTAGTAGTAGAAGTAGTCGTAACGATAATGATGATGTTAGTAGTCCATAGGGTCACATTCCAAGATCAACCCCCCCACTCTCCTTACTTCTTCTTCTTCTTTGTGAGTCTATCTCTCTCCCAAGGGACTCACTCACTATTAATACACATAACTCATATATATGACCGACATAGGTATCTTTCCTCAGCACTTACAAAAGTGAATGCAATGACTCGAGTCGACAAAACTATATGACCTACCCACCCGTATGTCAAATAAAAGAAAATGAAAAGTGACAATGTAACTAAGTCCTCCTCCATCCAGGGTATAGGTGCGGATCATAACGTTTTCGAGACTCATTTCTAATCAGTCCAATCTGTCTTGGAACAGATGAGTCGGTTGTTCTTTGGTCCAAGCTATAACATATTGAATGATGATAGCTAGTTCATAATGCAAGACCTTATATATAAATATATGTCCATGTTATGAATGAGGAGGGTTGATCCGAACTATTAATGGAACAGCTGAAATGATGTGTGTACTAAAATACGGATCGATCATGGGAATAATACGATTATTGCTTTTACAAGACCGATCCAAAACCATATTTGATTAAATATAAAATCCTCTTAACTATGATGAATTCTCGAAAAGTCGTGGGGCCTGAACAAGGCTTTACACTTAGAAATCATCAAGTGCACTTTTTGTCATGACCCCCGTCCTCTCCATCATTCCAGGTCATACAACTAGTCACGGAATTGTGATAGAGTGTCTATTTTAAATGTATTTTAACACTTAATGATATATTGTGATAGACGATCGTTTTATTTAGTAATAATAACAACAAAACGAGGAAGAAGAAGTTGTCGAGAGTGCTAAGAAGAAGAAGAAGCTATGATGAACACATAACATAATAAACGTCTGTTTGTGGCTTCATTTATTTATTTTAAGAGTGTGTTATAGTTAATATAAACATTGATGTACATTGTACAGCCAACAGAGATTCTGTTATGTATATATATATATATATATAGGTGTTGTGGTGATGTAGTCGTCATTGGTGGTGGTGGTGGTGTTGATGATGGTGTTGGTGTAAGAAGTATGCTGTAGATCATTAAAACACTGATTGTACATGTTAATAATTAAATATAAAAATAAGATATATTATGATTGTAAAGACAAACAGAGAGTCAAACAGTACAGAGTATCAAATCACCAACAATTCTACATCTACATTATGTAATTTCACGAGGAGAATATGAAAAGGTAATGCATATTTATATAGACGACCAGGTAGAGAGAGTATCTACCACACCAGAACTATAACCACACTCTCCCAGGTGTGTGTGTGTGTGCAAACATAATATGATAGTGTAAAAATTAAGTAAAACTAAAAGGGAAGAAGAGACGTCATGATACAACATATTTGCATGTATAATTGCTGGAAGACGCTCAGAAACCCTCTTCATATCATATCTATATAAGGAGAAGAAACATATGTCAATTTTTTTCATATAATAATAATTATGTATTATTAGAGAGATATGTACATATAGAGTAGTGAACTAACTGACTCACTCACTCATACTGGCCCCAACACCAAAAGAAAGAGAGAAGGAAAGGAAGGAAGGAAATGCTCACGGAGTTCATTAGTAATTAGTGCTGGATTCGAGTTGAAATACTCGAGTTTTTTTATGAGTTTGGACAATATTAAAAACCCATTTTCCACAAATGTTGTTAGGCCTGGCCTAACTCACCGTTCATAGACGTCGGATACATTTCTTTAGTGAAAAAGTAAGGACTCTGATACATATATAATTGTAAGGGACTTTCAGTCACATATTCACGGTTAGCCATTGGAGGAAGAGGCCTGATTTGAAGGACTATTCGCACTTTAATAACTCTACTACTACTGAAAAAAATATTGGGACGGGGCAATATCTTCATTAACCGTCTCGGTGATAACAGTCCGGGATTTCTCGGACTTTTTAATCGATAACCTATGCTTTTGAGTGATGTTATATAGTAGACAAATGATACCAATTACTTGAATGCCTCAATTTACGATTGAATACTCAAGTAAGGTAGAGTTTTCCAGACAATTATATTAATAAAGCAAAGTTTATGTATGAAACACAGTCACAAGGTGAATGGTATCCAGTGCTCCCTGATATATATCACATACCAATAGAGTATAACAATAAAAAGAGAGAATGGGATAAAATGAAGTAAATCTTGCAGGCGGTTAGGTTAACTCAAGTTTTAAAAATAAAAAAAGAAGGTAGTACTTTATATAAAAATAAATAAAAAAGGAAGTACTTTATAATTTTATTTTTATTTTTGAAGGAAGTACTTTGTATATATATATATAAAAGAGTGTGACATTCGCAAAGAGCTAAAGGTCTTCCCGGCTCATCATATCATATTATTTTTTTTTTTCTCAAGCTGTTGTAATTGAATATTAGTTTATTTTTGAGGAGAGAACGTCTAAGTATTGTGTGAGTAACGAATTTTTAAGGGAATTATCTTCTATATTTTTGAAGCAAAGTTGGTCTGTTTGTCAACACTTATTAACTGTAATACTACCGGGTACTACCATTAATATATATAAATCGAACGATTTATAGTCATTTTCAGGAAATTGTCCTTTTCTTTGTGTCAGAAAAGTCTAGTTTTGATTATTCAAATTTGAATATATGTACACAGCCCTAAAATATAGTTGATATGATTTTTTGGGTGAGGGGTCTTCTTTCTCCTCCTCTTCTTTCCGTCCAGGGTCAAGGTCTGAATTACTATTATAATCACCATCATCAAGAATGAAGAAGACATATATAATGGGTGTAGAACATTCTACGGAGAGGGAATTGAGTAAAATGTTGTAATAGGATATGGGTAAACGATTTTTACATACATATGTATGTACTTTAAAATAGAAAGAAAAGAACAGTCAAAAAGAATAAGAATTAGAAGGAGAAACACAGAGAGGGGGAAATCCCATCATCATTCGTCTTTGTCAAGATATGGAATGTGTTTAAAAAATAGGGAGACTTTTTTCTCTCCTTCTTTCTTCAATTTTCTTCTTTTCTTTCCTATGTATGTAGTTACATTGTAGTAGTATTATATATATCTATGAAATGATTAACATTATGATATTACAACACTCATGTTAGATATTGTAAAAGTATCGTGTATACATATATGTATATCTCTTAATAATGATTAAAAGATCCATTTGAATGCGTACGAGTTCTAACCAAAAGAAAATGAGTTGAAAAGAAGACAATAATAGTCTTCATCAATAGTTCATCTCCTTGTTCCAGCCTCATTACTCTTCCATTTCTAATAACTTTCATCATAAAAAAAGGTCCGATATTGTTGCATACACAATAGGATTTGTTTGCTATTAATTATAACATGCCATTGACAAAATAATTAGTTTGAGTGCCTCGGACTGGAGTTGGACTCCGGAGCGAGGAATAAACTGTGGATGAAATATAGAAAGAATCCAAGGAATTGCTATACTATTATGATTCTGGAATTGAATCTATTACTTATCAAGGTAGAGTTGGTTGAATGGATAACGGATAAGAATATCTAATTTCTTTTTATATTGGTGAATGTCAAAGGGGTTGTTGTGGGGGGGTTGACAACATACGAATAAAATATATATTCTTTAGTTTGTTTATGCCTCATGGATATAATTTTTTACCTAGAGATGTAAAAATGAGCGTCTAATTATGCAAGTTATACATATAATGCAAAAACATGTACAAATTAATTATACTATTGATTCCTTACATGCTTAAAAATCCGCACATTTTTACATCTTAATGAATGAATAAATAATTTGAAGAGTGTTATTATAAAGTGTTCAGGGCAAGTGTTATTTAATTTGTAATAAAGGTATGGGGATATTACGTAGATCACAATGCAATGATATAATATTAACACAAAAGTCTTATTAATAATAATAATTAATTAAGACGCTAATATACTCCCAAATGGATACTCGTACAAAATTGCAAGGGTTGCAGAGAAATAAATACAGTCATATCCCGGATTACGAGCACTATGAGGCATATAAGGCACCTTACAAAGCAAGGGAAGAATGAGGATATATAATCTACTCAGTACAATTGAGTACCTATCAAAACGCTCGCAATATGAGTTATGACTGTCTATATATTTAGAAAAGAAAAGTGATGTTGTCTTACCTGCTTCACTAATGTTGTCTCCTGAGAGAAGGGATCCGGGTGGCATAAGTCCTGGTGTTCCACCTCCAGAACTGGGTGATCGGGTGTCCTCATTCATTAGGCCATAGGCCGATAAGGATGAACTAGGAGGTCTCTGGAAGTACATCAGTAATGATGAAAAAAAATAGATACAATTAGTTTACGCTGACTGAAACAACATTTTAAAATAAAGACAGAAAAAAGGGCACATTACATTTTTGACATTTTTTAGTTTTTTTTAAAAGAAAGGGGGCCCTTGATGATGACTGTTGTTTAGTCCCTTCCTTCTTTTTGAATCTTGAAGAGCGAGAAGAAGAAACAATGCAGATAATTCATAGAGATACGAATATTTTTATGGTTCAAAAAAGACCCTTCACAAAAAGAATGAACACAAATAATAAAGAAAAAATCAGGGAAGAAAAGATCTTTTATGGAGGTCCTTTTTTTATATGGTTGTACATATATATATATAACAGAGAGTACTACTTGTAGTAGGTAGATAAAAAGTAAAGTACAAGGTCAAAAGAAAAGAATTGTTAATTTTTCCTATTTTTTTTTGTAAAACATTTTCTTCGTGTTTTTATTTTGTCGAGGGTAAAAATATGTTATGTGAAGGAATTTTTCCATTTTGCCTGTGAATCCCTTATGCCAATGAAGAAGAAAAAGAAGGTGAATCATTATAATGGTTGTTATAATCACCAGAATTAACAAAGAGGAGTACCACGAGCTTATCTGGAGGCAATTCTCTTACCTCACACACCACCACCTACCTACGAATAAAACATAACATTATGTTAAAATGTATGTTTTTCATTTTCTTTTTTCTTTGTATTGTTTCAAGAAGAATCTAATATATACACATACATATTTGTCTTGAAAAGTCCTATTTCCTTCTTTTAATCCCTACGAATTAAATCCAAGAGAGGTGAGGTGAGGTGAGGTGAGGGGGGAAACATTGGACTTAAAGACGACGAAAAAGTCAATCTCATGGATATTGTATATCAAAAACACAGAGCATATCAAAATACAATCTCTAGTCTGTGGGAAGTAATTGTCTATTTCCGAAACACGCAAAATTTTGATATATATAAATAATAATACCACTATCATACATAATTATGTTTTGGCTCGAACAAAACACTATTTTTTCCTCTTTTTAAAACACACACACACAAGCAAAGAGGAAATCAGACAAATAATCCTCTTGCCCTCTACACCAATCTTTCTCCCACACCATGTCATACTCGTCTCATGAAGAGTGTTGGGTCATACGGCTTGGTTATTTATTACAAGTTAGTACTTTGCAGAAAAGTAATTTCAATTAGATGACTATTTTCCATAGTATGCAATAATCCAATCGGTGATTAATTGAAAAATGATTAGCCTCACTTATATATTCAGTCCCCTACCCTTCAAAAACTAATTCCCTACTACCTCAACATCAAACCAATTTGTAACAAGAATCACGAAAAGGAGAAAATCTCAATTTAGTTGTTTATTTCATGGACATATTTGAGTGGATTATCGATCAATTATTCAAATTTGTGGGGTGAGTGGAGATACCCCAGAATTTTAAGAATAGTTTAAAGTCTTTATTTGATGTAAGAGACTTGCCCCGACATCCTCTTTCATCCATATAATCCTGTATAATTCTCAATTTTGTGTCAAACTTTAAGACAAATCAATTGAACTTTGACTTCCTACATATATGTTGCTTGGATTTTTTATAAATCATCTTTTGATCGGATTAAGGCATTCTACTAATCATTACTTCTCTAATGGCAGTAATATATTATAAAAGATATATCTCAATTAAAAAGTAATTTCGTTCAACTATTATTTACTAGATAAGTAATATTATCATTATTACAGATATATATTACCAACTATCCCCTTTCTACCCAAGAGAGCTGCTCATGAATAAACAAAAAGAGGAACTTACACCACCTTTGAGGGCTAATTGATGTATAAATAAACTATCATCCATCCCTCTATCTAAGTTTTACAAACATAGAATGCAAATCAATAATGGACCTCTCAAGTTACAAACATCTTCTACTCATTCACTAATTGGTAACCGAATCCCCCTGGTGCTCTCTCTCCCTATCTCGTTCTTCCGACACCCCCAAAGGCTCATCTTCTTTTCAGAGATGATCTGATAGCATATACACACTATACACGAACAACATCATTCCCCATAAAGATCCTTTTTCGACATATTCCTTCACAATAATAACACTACACAAAAACATAATAAAATCTTTTTTTTTTACAAATTATTCTTTGATTTTGAACAAAAAAAAAGAATATGAACGACACATAAAAAAAAAATCCGTTACAAAAAAAATACTTTTTTTTTTTTGTTCAATAGAAGAAAGAAAAAAAACAGCGGGGGTCTGGCTCGGAATGTGGCTTCAATGGCCCCAGGTCAGGTTGTCAATAATTTTGAGCGTTGTTATTTTTCTCATTATACCTGAATATAAAAAAATAAAACATATTTTAAACCCCCCCAAAAAAACATAGCAACAAGAAGAGCCTTTGAACAAAAAAAAAAAAAAAAAAAAAAAATGTTTATGAAAAATCAAAGAGGGCCAAGAAGATCATCATCATCAACAACAACAACAGCCAAGTAGTCTGAACATAAGGGATGGGCCTAGTAGGGGGCATCCATAAATGGGATTCATTAAGCTAGTATTAGGAGATATTATTATTTTTACAAAAAAAGGAGAGGAACCTGTTGCTCCCAAGAAGGGAGTCATTTGCATGAAGAGCCCCCCTTACTTTTTAAGTGGGAAATTATGCAAATAATAACAGCAGACTCACTTCCTCTTTCACCACAAACAAAAAAGAAAGGGTAAGAAGACCTCACAAGGTGCTAGAAATAGAAGGAAATGGAGCAGGGAAAATGGATGGATGAATCAGTGAGCTAAGAGACATGACATCCCTAAGCAATGAGAGAGAAGTTATAATAATAATAATATAGAAGGGCTTCTCCATCATTTAAAGTACATATAGAGTACATTTTGAGTAATGTAATAATAATAGACCTCACTCCACCAGACTGTGTGCAAGATAGATAATGATACTATTTATGTAGGGTATTATATCCACGTGACAACAATCTCTTTAAAAAGCAGAAGACGTAAATTAGAGGGTTTGATGAAATTCAAAGGAATGAGGCAGGCAAGAAGCAATTACACAAGAGTGTTACAATTACACTTTTATATAGTTATTATTATTCTTGTTACTCTTAGAGACTATTATTAACCTCATTATATATTATATAGTACCATGTACCCAGGGTGGTTGTTGCTCTATGATACTTGTTAGATGTATATTTCCTTGAATTCCTTTCTTCCCCCATTCTGAATCAATGGAATTTGTTGCGTTTTCTTTCTCTTCAAGCCTCATAAGATGAGTAGTAACCAAGATTTTTTTATATTTTTTTTTTATCATTTTCTTCTCTAACAAGCTAACATTTCACATCTACATATCGTTGATGTACCCTGTACTACATCAACCAGTCTTAGTTATGAAGAAAAGAAGAAGAAACGCAAAGGAAAAAAAAAAAAAAAGAATTAAGGAGATTAAATGGAAATTTGTTCCCAGGCTTCAAACCCCCCTCCTGTATACATATGTATTATGTACATACACATCTTCTTCCTAACAATCTCATTCTTCTTGCTTATTCGCTCCTTCCTTGACCCATATTCAATAATAATATAATTTACAATAGGCAGAGATTTAAGAAGAAGGTTCTTCTTTCTCATTCTTTGGGGGACCCCAAAGAATGAGCAAGGACTGAGGGATTGGAAATATAGAATAAAGAACGAAAAGAATGTGAAAAGAGCAGCAGCAGCTTACTGCACAAAGCAGTGAAGCAAGCAAGCATCTCTTTTGCAACGACTGTACATTTGGAAAAGCCCCCTTCCCCCTGAATCCATTCAATTATTATATATGAATCCCCCACCCCCCACTATTTAATCCATTATACCAAATACAATAAGCCATTGTAGTACATACTAAAATACCCCTCTGATCATCAGATGTGCCCAAAATCTCACATATATTAGGATGTACTAGGGTCTTACCTTCATATTTGGAATTGAGACTAGGCCGTCTTCCATCTTTATATTGGCTAACCCGTTATAGCCGACAGGTCCCTGCAAGAAAAAGAAAGAAATATATTAAGACCTCATTCATTAGATTAAGTTGTTTCAAAATCATAGTAGTCAATCCCCTCTCTCTCTCTCTCAGCCGTCATCCCCTCATCTCCATTTCATTCTTGACCTCTCTTCAGAGATGAAGTTAATCCTTCTTACACAGCTGTTGCTCCCAGGAGTTCATACACATTAATATATGTATAAACGACACAGAAAATAAGAAGAACAACAACAACACCTGAATATGGATGAAAGTGAGAGATGAGCATCAGAACAGCAGATGTGGTGTAGCTATTATGAGTGACTCTGAGGGAATATGACGATGATGATTTTTTTTTTTTTATGTTCTCTATGTATTTCTTCCTTACCACATCAGGCGTTGAGGCTCCATCCGTATGTGACGTAGAGTCTGCTGTACTCCTATTGGCGTTATTATTACTATCCCCTAGGCCCCCTTCCGTTTTGGGACCACTCTCTCGTTCGTCTATTACTAGGTCAATCGGCATTTTCCCTTTTAAACAACTGATATAACGATGACAAAAATTATCGCAAAGCTCGTGAACCTATAAATAGAAATTATAGTGTTTAATGAGATGGTTGGTTGATAATGGTTATGATTAGAGGGAAATCATTTTCAGCATCTTTTTCTCTAGTTGTATTTCAAATGGATGGATAATAATAATATTGGAGGAAGAAGAAGAAAAAATACGAGGGGGGATGGCAGTTGCAGGAATGTCTGGATATGACATGACCCCTTCTTTCTTTCTGCTGTGTTTGTATATATATATATATATATTTATGTATTATGACTACTGCTCCTAACGTTAGTAACACACACTAAAAATAAAAAGAAGGGAAAAAATTGGAATGTTTTTGACAGATTTTGAATGAGAAAAAAAAAAAATACCATATATATACATACACACTCGACGAATGTACTAAGACTATCGATCCAAATAAATACATAAATGTTAGCTGAATAATAAGAGCCAATAATAATAATAATAAGGAGAAGAAAAACACGAACCTTTTCCAATTCCAATAAGTGAAATCGAAGAACTTGAATGGCCTGTACCATCTATATTATAAAAAAAAGTATAATATTAATAGACATATATAATTAATACAAGTATGGAATATCGCGGATGCAAATATGGACTACTAATTGTTGAGAATTAGTTTATTTCATTAAAAAAGTAACTAATTCCCGCTACATCAAGAGATGATGTTGATTTTGCGTTTGTCCGATACATCACATACATAAATTGTGGATATAGATTAGTGTTGAGATTCGGTTTAAACCCATTATTTTCGTTGGATTTCGTTCTAAGTGATATTTTCTATATATTATTATTTATGTTTTTGGTCAAGACTGTGCTCTGAAACTGTGGATTGAAATGGATTTTGTAGATACGAAAATTAAAGTGTTGGACTAAAAGAGTCTTACTAGAAAGCAAAGTTAAAAAGTGGACCAAAATTGAAGACGGAAAATATATATTTGAAAAAAAAAAATCATTTTCTTTTTGACCGATCTAAACACAGTTTTTTGTATGTAGACCGATTTTTTATCTTCTACCGAAGCAGTTTCATACCGAATTCGTACAATCTTAGAATAATAATTAACACAGATTGATTTCATACCGAACTTGTGCTCTGATATGTTCTGTATTACACAATTAGGCCAATTTAGTCTTGTTTTGAGACCGAATCTCAACACGTCTCCCTAGAACCATAATAGGGATATGATATATAAATAATTACAAAGAATACTTACTAGACTATCTACTTCAGGGTCTGCCATGTAATAAGGTTTTTCTGCTCGAATCTGCAAAGAGAAAAAAATAATGTAGAATTTGATATTAATAGTATGTAAATTATGGTAATAGCGGATTTAATGAGGAGGAAAGGGGGAACTTTTTTTCTCATATCTCCCATCATAGATACACACACCTGATGATGATGATGATCATTGTATTAATGAGACTGCGAATAGGAATAACAACAAGGAGAGCAAATGAACAAAATTGTTCGTTCATATCATAATATGATTGCACAATGAATATGAAAACTACGAAAGAAAATGCATTCATCACGGAATGACGCTTATCAATGTCGTTAAACTTATGTATTTATTCATCTCTCATATATACGGCATGCTACTACTACCCATCTGCTTCTGATTCTCACTCACTCACTCACTAGCAGCTCATTCACTCTCTTTGTAGTCCTATGTAGTAGTAGTATTGTGTATATTTGTTAATATTCCTTCAAAATCCCTTGACGATTTCTATTCCTAGTTTTTGTTTTGAATTGTTTTTTACTCCATGTTTTGCTCGTCAAAATCGATTACATATCCAGAGTGATTATGTGTACATACACTATGGGTATGTACAAATAATCACTCGTATAAGCAGATTGTACAAGCTGCAATGCTTCATATCTTACTTATAGTGCCAAAAATATATCAATGCTATGCATAATTTTCCCTGTATATGGAGGTATTTTGACTAATATCTAGTGTTGGATCCGTCTAAAAAGACTGTCAGTCCTCGAACCCTTCCTTGGTCTTTTATGGTAATTACAACAGCTGAAATGACACAGTTACAGAATGTAAGGAGTGTTGGATCGGTCCGAAGTCTTTTTTTTATCAGTTCGATCTTTTTTAGCATATATACATCGGTATTTCAGTCCTACGGTCCTATTTTTTTATTTTCTTTAGGATTGATTAATATATGAACTAAGATAATAACAAATGATATCCAGAAAGTATAATAATACCTTCTACTCACACATTTTTTAACTTAAGCTCTCTTTTTTTCTGTAAAGAGGTGAGTCTTTTTTTTTTGCAGTCTTTTTATTTAGACCGATCCATCACTAGCTATGAGACCAGATAGCTGAACTTTAAAGTAGAATGTCTACGGATTATTATTTATTTTCTTCTTTTATATATAATTCAATCCCAGCTTTTAGCGAATAATAACTATAAAGAAAGCTATTAACATATGCCTAATGGAACGAAGTGTCGTTCCACAGCACCGTTGAATAGTAAAAATTGATCGGACCAATACATAAAAAAAGACGGAAAAGGGGAGGGAGAAAGAGGACTGATCAGGCAATCAGTCCTAGGACCGATCTATCACTACTAATTGGGTATCTATGAGCATCTTTTGACTCTCTTCATTGTTAGAGATTGGGAAATTTAATGGAGAAATATTAAATTTGCACTCTACTCCCACTCTACAAAAGTCCCATACTCATAGTCATTGTGTGGCCGAGGGTGTGTGAATGAGTGACCATAATTGATTGCTTTTGTTTCAACCGTTTAGTCTCCTCATCCCTTAGAGTATCTGACGAACCCCTGGTCCACAGAATACATATCAATGACTAATTTTTGTTTGATAAAAAGTACAAAATTGTAGACACTCCATGGATTTTTGAATTATTGCATGATCCTCTCATCACAAGTCCTGCAATTCATCTATGGAGTTGCAACTTCTACATTACATATAATTATGAGCAAGGATTAATTTCTTAATCATACATATTATCCATTATTTGACATGACCCCCTCTCAAGCCTCTCAATGACTTTTTAGCTTGATTTTTTTAAAATTTTAAATGTTGCCTGAATCCTACTCTTCCTCCCACAACTATTTAGGGGATATTAATAGCTAGTCTATGACTATGAGTAGGTACACTTTCATATACAGAAAAGTGACTCTTTGAATAGGAGAGGGGAAATAGAAAGAGCATCTGGATGCTGTCTTGGAAAAAAAAAACACAGTAGAAAATAATATTGTGTGCTTCTTCTTCTTATGAGCAGAAGTTTTTTTTTTTTTTTTTCTGTATTTGAAATACATTAGAGTTAAATAAAAATACGGGAAATACTATTTAACCACAGTCTTGAAAAAATATATGTATATATATACATAGTATGTGAAAAAGCTATGAATATAATAATATTGTACACAAAGACTGACTGACTAACTAAGAGTTGATGAAGAAAAACACACACACACACACAAAAAAGCAAAAATAAGGGGGGTGGACTACATAAATACAATATATGAGTGACTGACTGAGTGTTGAGATTTTGAGTCAAAGAGCAAAAAACGCGAAAGAGCTTAGGGAATGAGTGAGTGACTAAGTAAAGACAAAAGGAAAATATTCAACTATGTAAATGACCTCTTCTCTCCCCCCTCAACAGCTGCTTTGAAAACACATATTGATGTATGCGTTATGCAGATCATGGTTTTGTAACCATATCTCCTTCCCCATAAAACACTGCTTCCCAATCTTAAGGGCTTTTGAGATATGATAACAATAAATAAAACAATTCGTTGAACATAAATTATATCTATGCCACAAGATATAGTCAAACCTTGTCTAACGGTCACCTATTGTAAGCGATTCACCGTTTTTAGCAGTCATATCTAGTTTTCAAATTGTTACAAAATAAGAAACTTGGTTTAAGGAGTCACTTTCTCCGTTCCTCTTGACTGACCGCTTAATACAGTTTTGTTTGTACATTGGTCATAACTAGTTTTTTAATTTAGAATTGTTACAAAATAGAAAGCCTGGTGTACGAGGCCTCATACATTGAGGGATCGCTTATTCAGATTTCATAGGGCTTAATATAGGTTTGAGTGTACATTTAAAAAAATATGAGGTTCTGTCTATCATTGTGTCATAATAGAAGAAGAAGACCTTGAACTTACCTGTTTAGAAAATACTGCGATGTCCTCATTGAATGATTCTGATGAGCAGACATCTCCACCCGTCACAGTTGGATCCCGCGGTGTACAAGTTGCTAATTCACATTTCTCAAAAATGAGAGCCAATAACGGAAATAACGGATGGCTAAAAGAAAGACCCAAATAAATAATGTTTCTAATTTAGGAAGTTCTTTCATAAACGTCAAAACTTACCCATAGATGGCATCTTTGTCCCTTTTGTGGACATCAGGGACTTGGCCTCCCATGACATGATTGCCAGGTCCCCCTCCGCCGCCGCCTCCACCAGAATGATTGTTGGATGCGGCTGCATAGGGGTTATGCATCACATGGTTCATTTGAGATGCAGCTGCCGCAGCTGCTGCCGCTGAATGATGTGCACTTAATTGATCTAGAGCGGTACGGGTGTGTGGATCTCCATACATGGAGCTGGGAGGAATCTCTGGCCAGCCGGAACCTTCGTACTATGAATTGGAAGAAGATGAGATGGTTATAGGATTAAGGGATAAAAATAAGGAGAAAAGTGTTCAATAACAACAAAAAAAAAAAAAAAAAAAAAAAAAAAATCCTCATTTTTTGCTCATTTGAAAACCATATATGTATGTAAAAAAAAAAACTAATAAAAAAAACTTTATCAACTTCTTCTTTTTTTAAAATGACAAAATCACTTGAGAATTTCTTCCTTCAGAACTTTCCCCCCCTTCCTATTATACACATAAAATGGCTCTAAAAATTTATGACCAATAAATTTGGGTAGACGTAAGTAGTATCTAATATTGTGCATAATGCTCTATTCGTTCATCGAATGGACTTTGAACAAACAACAAGAGAGGAGGGGATGCATCCAAAGGAATGTGAGCACATAATTTCTTACAAGGTCAATATTAATTATCCCTTATTAAGTCTATTATTATGTGTACAAAGTGCCTTCAAAATTTCTTTATCTATTTTTTTGTGTGTTATTTTGCGCGCGCGCGCGCAAGGAGGCAATAGAAAAACTCTCTTAATGAAGAAATATGATGGTCGTAAACGGAGCGATAAATTCGATGTATAAGAAGAACGTTTTTTTTTTTTTTGTTTTTTTATTATTATTTTTAGTCGCAGTATTAAATAAAATAAAAAAGACTAAAAATTGCTTTATTAAGCCGAGATGCAATACGGATCATGAGAACGTATTCTTATAAGCGACCTCAAAAAGTTTTGATTTGATATATATTTACTTCTTGAATGATGAACGTTTGACGGACATTTGAGGAGGATAGGATTGAAGGAATATTAACGATAAAAATAATAAAAAACATAATGGCTTTTTGATGAGTCGAATAAATGAGGAGGGGTGAGAGTATTAACAAGTGAAGATGATTCATAAAACAATAATTTGAAAGAAATAAAACAACAGAATAAAAAATAAAAAATTCCAAACATTTGATTTCGAGATTTTTTTACTCTTTTGAATGGTCTATTTGATCGATCTACAGACTAATATGAATCCATGTCATTTTAAAAAGCTATTCATTTGATAGCGTACAGTAAATTATTCTGTATAAAAAACCGGCGTTTTGTACAATAATAAATCAAGTCATTTGTAAATGTAAAAAGAAATCCAGAGATTTAGGTTTTAATTGCAAAGGCGACCTTTAATTACAATTTAAAATGCGGGAAATGTTATATGGATTTTCTTTTCAAAAGACTGAAATCTTTAATTGAATTTAAAATCTGCCAAATTTAGAAGATTTCTGTTGTTGGGTACAAACAGAACCCTAATACAATTTAAAAAGTGGCGAATATGGAATTGATATTTTCTATTTTTTTTATTTAAAAATATTTCCTTTATTACGGTACAAAGGATTGAAATCTTTACTACAATTTAAAATGTGGCAAATTGTGGATGGATTTTATTTTTCAGAAGGGAGCCGGGATTGAAACTTTCAGACCATTTATAAATGTGGCAAATTTTGCATTTGTTTTTGTGTTTTTTAATAATGAAAGAACGGACTTTTTTAATGGATTTATAAATTTGAGACAAATTATCGTGGATTTTCTTTTTTTTCAAATCTTAAAGGATTTGAAATTTGAAGAATTAAACATTCAGAATTCTATTTGTAAGTGGAAACGCGACTGATATCCTAAATAGAATTTAAAAAGTGGGAAATTAAGCGTTGATAATTTTGTTTGAAGGTGCAAAGGCAACCTTTGGACTATTTATAAATGGATTTTTCCGTTTGTGAGTGTAAGGTTGTATAATCAGTAAAATAAGAGAGGACTTACCCGTGGCTGTGCCATTTTTGGTGATGGAATAATGTTGTTGGTTCTTGAAGGAATAAGTTGTGATAAAGGTACTTTGAGATTTAGGAGTCTAAATCTCAAAATGTGTGTTTATAAAAAAGAGAGATAAAAGTCTGAGTGGATGATTAATGTTGATGAATTGTGTATTCTGACTGAATTTATGTAGATTCTATTCCTGGAATAATAAATGATATACTATTGGCGTTTTGGAGAAATAGGAGAGACGGAAAGTTCTCCGACTCCTCTCAATCTCGTGTGGGAGAAATAACAGCTGCTGGGGCTGTCGTTGATGTTCCCAACTACTCCTTATGTATATCTACACATGCGAGAAGTGGGAAAGAAGAGTTGATGGGGTAGAGTGAGCGTTTGAACAATTTTGATTGTATATATATCCGTGAAGCTCCTATTGCAGGGAATGACTGGTGATGGAGGAAGTATCTAAAGATTGAGCAGCTCAGGGACCTCACTTTTTCTCATTTATGAAAAATTCACATTAAATATGAAATAGAATCACACCACTAAATTTCACTACTCAGGTTGAGATTCGAATAAGAGAATGTGGTGAGGAAGGATCTCCGACGGACGACACTCTTGAATGCTGATTCTGAATGAAGGACTTTTCTAGTAGGATTAAGAGAGGATGTAATCTCAGAGGTCCTCTGTGCATCTTGCTCGAACAAGGAGCAAGGGGAGAAGGATTAGGGACTTTGGCGGCGATGATCACAAATCACGGGAATAATAAAATTGAACTTCAACAACACCACATTCAAACAAACAAAAAAACAAAACATGTAAAATAACAACAGCACTTGAGTATAATAATAATGAATGATTGTTCCCAATGTTCCTCCAGAGTTAGTTAGAATGTCGGTTTCATGGTGGTCAACTCACTGACGACGGAAGGAAGGACCCATCAACCACGGTGTGAATGTGGAGAGAGTTTTAATGTGAGAGACAGCACTTTAATTGATTATTGGATGAAATAATTATTTTTTTTTGTCACCAAGTCTAACAGCTAGCTATTTGACACACACACTGACTCCTAATTTTTTTTTAATATTTATTATTATTATTATTGTTATTATTTCTGTCAGACGACGACGAATCGGTCAACTTTGAGTAGTAGTAGTAGTAGTAGTTGTTGGATTCTTCTTCTTCTTCATTTCTAAATAATAATAACAATAACAATAAAAATAATAATAAAGCAGCTTACTACTCTCTGTTCTTGAACCTCTTCTGTCTTCGTCTTACATACTCTTACTCTTTTTTTCTCTCTTTATTTTTACTCTCCTACAGGCTCCTGCTCCCTCTCATTCCCTGCTCCTCACCGTGCACTCTCTCCCTTTACTCACACTCCTCGCTCTCCTTTCACTCACGCAGGCACGCAATCCCTAGAACCGAATGAAGGAAGTAAAAGCTCCCGCGTTAACCTTCTTCTTTTCCTTTTTTCCCCCAGTCACGACGACAAGTACGACGTCGTATCCTCTTGATACCGGCGGCGGGACGACGATTCATCATCTTCTTCTTTCCCCCTCCCGTTCTTCTTATTCTTATTGTTATTTTCATTATTATTATTATTCGCATTTCCCTACCTCTGCCTTCCTCTGCCCTCTCTTCTTCCCTTTTCTACATCTCACGCGCTCAAAGAGTGCGAGGGAACATCAGATACATACACAACCTATGTACTACAAATAACTAAGTATGTAAGTATTTCTATTATTCTATTTAATAATAACAATTCCTCTTCTCCGCCCCGGATTATTATTATTATTACTCCTATTAAAAAAATATGATGATTTTGATGATATTGAGTCGTTTGTATATGATGTACTTTGGTGGTTTTGATGGATGGATGGATGGATGGAGAGGAGGGTATCATTTCATTGAAAGGGTTAAAGGAGGACACCTTTTCCCTCTTTTTCTCTATTTCTAGCTCAAAATGCATCGTGATCTGTATGTAATTCATTATTCACTTTGTATTTCCCCCTCCGCTCTTTCTTCGTTTCTCTTTCTCTCTCTTTTCCCCATAAAATAAATGACCGAACATAACTCTTAAATTATCGACTATTAACCCCTTATTCTACATACATATATACGCAAAAAAAGCGTCACCATTTGAATATTAACATATATATATAAACAAAATAGAAGACAACATATGTATCTAATTTATGAAGGAACTACAAACGAAAGGGTGAAAAATAAGATGAACTTGGTAGCAGCGGGATTGAGGGGAGGAGGGGGTATCCTTCAAGTGATTGTTGTTGGGTACTAGAAGGAGAGTTGTTTCTTCACTCTTTTCACCACCCAGGAATAGAAGCTCTAATTGCTCTTAAAAATTCAATCCCTTTTGACAAGATTGTTTCATTTTTTTGAAGAGTGATGATCCCAGCAGCGAGGTGGAGGGCGGAGGAGTTAATCCTATTTTATTAGCTCATAAGTAGGTCTCTAAACTATTCTTCCAACACCACCCCCACCATTCCCCTCTCACCTTTGTCGTGTCGTTGTGGTTTTTAGCCGCATTTATTGATTCATTTGTATTTGAAATATTCCTCAACATCTTTCTGCTTTTTTTCACAAACTGGATAGAGGATACTGGATAAATAGCAAGCTGGTGACTAAATTAACACCTTAGAATACTTTATTAGTAAATAAAAACCTTGCTAATTGATTGACGCACATTCCTGCAAATCAAGATACAAATTCTTGAATCTTATTTTTTCAATCAGCATTAAATCCAAATGGTGTAGAGTTCTTGCCAGGCTATTGGCATTTATCGTCATCTTGGACGACTATTCGAATGTTCCAGAGTTTTCGTATGTCTTTTATATCATCTATAAATAAGGAGTGACCATTTGAGGCATGAAAACATCCCATAATTAAGTGATGCGAATTGGTCGTCCATCACTCATGGTAGAAATGGCTAAGTGAAACAACTTCCTTGAAAAAACCATTGCTGACTAAATCAGTCGATTGCAAACACCTTATTGATGATGGGCTGTAGAGATTATATTGTAACAATGTGATTTATTTATAAAAAATCGTCTGTAAAGTTGTATATGTTCTTATACATTTATTTAAAAGTCAATAAAATTCTGACCTTTTATGAGGATAAGTGGATCTTAGTGCAAAGGACCAGTTGAGAAAGACTTGACTTCTTGGGATGTACCGTCCATAATTTTAAGGATCCGTCGATATGTTTAATAAATACAGTCATTATAGATAATTACTAGGGCCGTCATCATATGTCAATTTTTCTTCATTTTAACAAGCTTAATGTATACATTCACTAGGCCTAACTAAAGAAAAATGTCTAAATATTCAGGTGTTTTTAAAATACTTAAAGTTTTACTCAATTAAGCACCTTTACACCAATGATAATATTAGGGAAAATGATGCCTTATAGAGAGTGCTTTAAAATTTGTATCAAGAACTGATACAAGTAATGTTGTTTTCGACTTGAACCCCCTTGAGTTCTGTCTCTGTACGCTCCAATTCAGTACTGCATATCAATTTGAACTTCTTCAACCATTATATTAGTCAGTAGTTTTCCCCAAAAATTGAATTTGAATGCAGGTTCGTGGATTTTGAGTTGAATAGAAGTTGATCATGTTAAAAAGGTCCCCTTTGTTGTACACATTTATAACAATAGACAACTTCCATCTGGGACGTCCACGGCATTACATATATATTTTTGGGAGGGGGGTTGGATTTTTTTGCAAAAAATACGAAAATTATTTTTGTTAGAAAAAAAATGAACATTTTAATTTCTAATATCAAATTTTTTGGAAAAAAATTTCAAAAATCTAGAGCCATTCACAAAAAAATCCATTTTTTCAAAAATAATATCAAAAATCAGCTATTTACAAAAATTTAGAAAATTAAATTTTTTGAAAAAAATTAAATTTTTTAGTAAAATGCAAAAATTCTTCAGCCCACCCCATGCAGACGCCCCTGGCCATTTATACTAATGAGTACTGCTGTGTCAGTCCTTAATTAGGACTGAAGACATGAGTCCTATCCAGTTCTGTCTACGTCCAGTCCTGTTCGGTCCTTAATGACGTCACTCAACGTTATTTTTTCTTTTCTTTTTTTCTAATCAGTTTTAGTACTGACAGTCTTAAGGACTGGACCAGAGCAAATAAATGAGGACTGGTACAATACTAGAAATTCTCCTATTACACTTTTTAATTATTTGCTGATTGACGTCATATTCCTTTTTTCCACAATAAAAGTGTAATTAAAAAGTGTGGGATGGTAATTGTCCACCTTGGCACCACCTATTGTATCCACTAGAGCCCTACATTACTTATTATTAGTATGAGCGACATAAAGTTTTTAATCAGGAACATTACATGGAAAACATAACAACAACGTACAAACTAAAAAGCGATGTATCTCTCAGATCAATCAGATGATTTTTAGTGCTCCACAGTTGTAGTATGTGGAATTAGGGGGTCCTACTTTTTTCTCTTCTTTTTTTAGCTCCTACAACTAATAACAATAACAAAAAAAAACAACACAATAATAATCAGGGTTCAAGTTAACGAGTCAATCCAAATGTACAAACCAACAGCCGTTGCGTTGCAACAGAAGAGAATTAAATTTGATTAGGATTTCTCTCTTTATTTTCCAACTCCTGCATCGCCTTTTTTTTTTTTTTGGGTTGGAGGGGGTGATGAACACAACAATAGCGAGGAGCAGCAGCTCATTTTGGTGTGTGAGGTACCTAAATACAATCTACTACAAATACTCTTCATTAGAGCTCACAAAAGATTCTTCTCTTTTTTTTTTTTTTACCTTTGACAAAGAAGAAGAAAAATTCTCTTAAATTTTAAATACACTTAATTTGTAAAAGGACCCTTAGGCTCTAATTTGTTGCTGACACATTTAAGTATACCTTTGAGCGAGTGAGCAACAACCCTCAATTATCTGGCCCACAACCTACCAACAATGTATGTATTCTAAAGAAACCCTTAGAAAATACAAATTATGTCTAATCATTTCACCTCCTTAAATAAGTTCTTAAATAACAATAGTATCTAAATAAAAAAAAGTAGTACGGAAATCTACTTTTTGAGCATGTGTCAGAGAGTTATTTTATGAGATTTTTGTGAGGCAAATCCTTCTTTAACCATTTAACAAAGTCTTCACCATCCATTTTTTCCCTCTCTCTCTCTCTCTCTTTCAAAGACCATATGGACTTCATTAACGTGATACATGAGACATTTTTTTGTGTGTCAGTTGTAATTTAATCTTTATGCAAATTGAGATTTTTTTTTTTTTGAACTTCTCACCCAAAAAAAGAACAAGAAAAAAAAAAAAAAAGAGAATGAAAAATGTGCTACAATTTTCTTTCCCTCGTCTTTTTGATTTAATAATTTTTTTTGTCAAATGGTACGTACACCTCATTACTGATTCATGAGGAAGAAACTTTCAGTTTTGTATAAATGGGTTTGAAATGAGTATGTAAATAATTTTTAGAACATGGATTAGGTATAGATCTACTATTTTTGTAAGGCCAAACTTTTTCCGTCAGAGTTTCGTGCTAGACCAGTTTTGAAGTAAAAAGCGGACTAAATTGATCAAATCTAATGATTTTTGTAAAAAAAAACGATTAGAGGTATGTGGTTTCAAACCAGGGATCAGGATTACGCAGAAGATTTGAATGAACATAATTATGGACGTCTGTAGAAATTTTTCTTCATTTTAACAAGCTTAATGTATACATTCACTAGTGTTTTTAAAATAATTAAAGTTTTACTCAATTAAGCACCTTTACACCAATAATAATTTTTGAAATTGAAGACGGAAAAAGTTTAATACAAATCCAAGCATCCCACAAAATAGCCCCGTATATTTGATGTCCAGTAAGATATAAATTAAATGATGGAAGAGTAAGCGAGGAAAACATCCATTCACTATTTAAATTTCGGTTCAAATCCCTTTAGAATAAATGACTTAAGATCGAACCGGAGAAAAAATGCAGTTTCGGACCGATTCTCAATACGATCACTTATAACTCTAGAACTGGACCTCCTTGGTAGTACGGAACATACAAGACAAAATGGCATGCAAACTTTACCTATAAGCTCATCCAACAAAAATTCCGAATCTGACCCGACTCACGGGACTGTTTAAAACAAAATACAGTTCGTGCTTTGATCCCTTATCGTTAGTTGGCGTTGCTCCAAGTTTTTTTTCCTGTATTTTAACTGGGGTTTTTTTTTTGTGGGTTTATGTCATATTTTTATTCTAAAAAAATGGGTCTTAAGAAAAACAATGTATATATCATTTAACTCTGGGCATATTTCTCTATAAAAAAAGCAAACTTTTGGTTTACAAACAGATTCCTTTTTTTATTAATTTCTTAGGTGGAAAATTGATTCAGAAATCCACTGCTGTATATATTCCTTCTCAATGCTTCCTAATTTTAGAATGAATTAGAGTCGAGTTCCGGGGTTTTATTGCTTTCTTTTACTATATAAGAAGTATCCTTTCTTTTCCTGTAAAATCCAGCATTTAATTCATTCATGATACTTCAATTTCAAGGTATTTATTATTTACTAACAGGATCTCTACATTTCCCGGTTGTAATAGAGATTTAGTATTGTGTCGTCCAAATTCTTCAGTGCTCCGAACAACAGTAATTATTCATTACTATCTCAGCCTCGAGTTCCCAACGTCCCAAAAATTAGAAATTTAGTTTCCTGAGATCTCGTTCTAAGACAATTTATCAGGGTATGGGGAAGCCTATTAGATACATATATATGGAAAGAATATTCGACAACTAGACATTTTAAATCTGGAATTTTGACAAGTTTAATTTCAGAAACTAGGGGAGCTAGATTAGCTAAACTTTGTACGGATATTAGTAGATGTAGTGTCATTTCTAATCTTTAATGTTGTCTCAATCGACTGTGATAATGGGCTTGCTACCGTGCTTGAAGCCCTGATGAGTAGTAGTAATTTAATCGGGGCACATGGAGTTTTAATGCTAGAATACTAGAGCTTTGATATTCAGTGCCTTTGTCTGGCAGGCCCTGACCTGAATATGCGATCAAGTTGTCTTCTTGTAGTAATATGGTGCCCATATTGTTTTGTGAAAATATTGGATTACTAAAGTACTGAGTAACTTTTACTGTGTGTACTGGTGCACCCAGTAGTGTTGAAGTTCGTCTCTACTCCAATACCGTCATTTATGATCTATTCTCTTTGCTTGCGAACTAAAGACACAATTTCGATTCTTGTGTCTTTTTGTGAGACCATTTTTTGATTGATTGTATTTATTATTTTTTTGAGTCAATACAATCAGTTTGTGAGCTGATGGAAGGAATGATCAATTCAGATTTCCACTATACACCTGGTAAATGTTTATATGTACATATATAATAAACACAATTGATTGATAAAATGGAAAAGTCGTTCTTTCCCTAGTTTTCATTTTTTTTTTTTTAAATTCCCATTGGAGTATGAAAATTTAATTATATTAGTTTGTTTCACTCTTTGAACAAAAAAAAATAAATAAATAGAAAATAGAAAAAAATAAAAGAAATAGACGCGTCAATTCGATATTTTTTTCTTTTTCTATATATAAATAACTTTATATATAGGTATAGGTTCCTTGTTGTAGTAGATAGTTGAATCGACAATGTAACTGACATACAATCGAACATATTGATTTCCTTCAATCTCAGAGTGAATATATATGTACTTACAGTCAGTCAGTCAATATATAAATATATTATAAATATTACCATTCGTTTCCATTGTTATTTGAATCAATAGGTTGTTGCCTCTCTTTTTTTTCCGCTTCAAAATTTCCCCAATTTCAATTAACATTTAATTAAATTAAAAGCTCTATCTCGCAACCTACACTCAGTTGTATTCGACATGCTCGAACAACAACATCAATATTCCTATTATTTCATCTCCTTTTCATCAAAACACGACATATACGTCATATGAACATAGTCAATCTTTAATTAATATTAATTGACGAAATGATTGATTCTGTCGACTGAGTACTACTACTTATTCTACACCCCAAATCTCCCTTCTGTCTTAATTAACACCAGATTTGCTATGCAAGTAGTTTGTTGTAGTTTCTAAGTAGTAGCATAATATATATAAAAGTCAGTCAGACAAGTTCTAATCGACATGCAAGAATATGTGCCATAATTACTTATTAAATATTCTGAGAAATGATTGTCTTTCCGGTAAGTTTTAAGAGTGGGAAGGGAAGAGGGGAAAATGAATATTTTTTTGTTGCTAGAGTTATAGGAATTGAGTGCACTGTCGCATGATATGTAGCCTCTTTAACAGTGATCTCGGGATTTATCGGTAGTGATGATACTCGTCTCTATTCCGAATTGGTCATATATATGTTGTCAATAATATTTAACTCCTAATTGTGAACTTCCTTTTCTACAACATTCAATTATATTTCAAACCACATTGAACTGATTCCTGTGTGCTTATAGCTTGCGAATTTCTCGCAGAGTTATAATTATTAGTCCCTGTTGGTCTCAGAGCAGAATTGAGGATCAACAAACGAGTAGTTTTTGTAAAAATGTTATTTATTTCTCCACCTCACTCCACATCAGGGCTCATTATAGCTGATCAAATGAAAAGTCATGACAACGAAGCTACACCCCTTCAAAACATTCTTCAAATGGTTAGGGTCTTCATGTTGATTTTTTTTTCTTAATATGCTCAAAATATACACGATTCTCATAACTTAAATCTTGCAATTAATTTATTCATAATAGAAGCATCCGTTATGTTGTAATTAATTGGAGGAAAAGTTGAATGAATACACATGATTGAAGATTCAATTAAGATAGAGTTTTTAACCTTTTAGGACACATGAAGTTGACTCGAGTTTGTTTTCCAAAAAGAGGAGATAAGGTTGGATCAGTAGCAGTTTAAGATTGTTGTTTTGTTTTTTGATATTTTTAAATTAAAAGGCTCAAATATTGATAAATTTTAATATTTCTTTTTTGATTTTGTTTGTTTTATTTCAATTAAATCTTCGACAAGTTTCTCCAACAAAACCCTCGACATTTCAGAAATTGATGGAAATAAAATAATTGTGGAGCAACGTTGCTCGATGGCCAACGCAATAAGGGAGAAATCATTCTCTTGAACTCAATGTTTCTAAGCTCCTAGAGAAATAAATATACATTATGCATATGGACTTCACAAACTATGCCTAAGTTGAAATACTATAATGTTTACCTATACTTAAAATCGTGCAACTTCATATGACCAATTAAAAGAACATAAAAAAAAATCTACGGACTGACTGTTTTTTAAGACTAAAGTGTAATATTTATATAATAAAAGTATAAGGTTGCGTGACGTCAACATTATATAGTCCCCCCCCTGTACTTGCAAATACATTCTACATTCTGGTAACGCTGCCCAGGGCAGCCAAGAAATTTAAATTCCATTAAAACTCGACGTTCTAAATAATGAAAATATGAGTTTTGAAACCGTTTTAAATGTGTACCATTCGGTTTCCGTCGACTATGTTAATGCATTTATAACTCCCGAGCATCCCCTCTTTGTTACTTTCTGTCTTTTATGAGCACAAGCATTAGTTATTACTCTCTACTTGTATGTTCTCTCTTCTTTAGGAATTCAATAATAACAATGGGAACTTTGAAAAATAAAATAAAACCGTTTGGGATTTCCATCTAGGAAAAGGCCCTCCCGCCTTCTGGTACATACTTTATACACCTAGTATGGGTATACCCAATAGAACTATTTTACAGTACAGTCAAATATGGTATAAGTGTCAGCTGTTGTAAGTGTGTCACTGCACTAAGTGCCCATATCCAGTTTTAAATTCATAATTTGTTACAAAAAAACCAACTTTGTTTAAGGTGTGACCTGCACTTAGCGGCTGTTTTTTCAGTTTTTCTTGGATGTTCGCTTAATGCAGGTTTCATTTATTTTAATCTTACTATCTCATCCCTTAATTTCTTGTATGTGGGGGAAGGGTTTTTACTGAAGGATGCATTGCTGGAGAATGAGAAGCCTTAATAGATACTATTCAAAATGACCACATTGCTACCATATACATACATAGTAAGTAATATTCTTCATTCTTAAAACACAATATGGATGATTGCATCTACCTATATATGTATATAATATATACATATTCACAAATTAACATATGTACATCTACTATGTAGGTAAGTAATAACTAAAAACTTGTAGTATTATCAGTAGCTAGGTAAACGTAAACTTCATCACTAACATTAATCCTAAGAAAAAAAATACATATATAACTTATCAAAAATAAATCTTTTTGAGCTCGTTTATGCTTAGATACTTATTATTTTTAATGCATATCATCATGGACCTGAAAGATATGTTTTATTTCTTTTAAATTGCATCGTGTTTTTTTTTTTTTTTTTTGCAAATAAGAATGTTATATATTTATATGAACACGCAGTTTCATATCTGTATCCCTTCCAAAAATATATATTATTAAGAAATAAACTGTCAATTAAGTTGTACACAGGTATGTATGTATATCCTACAAACATAGGTACTTTAAGTCCAAATCAAATGGGCTGTCAAACTACACCGACATGAGTCTCTACATATAATTAATATCACATATCATACTAGAATGGGTACTCTGCAGAGTGCAATCCTGGGTATAAAATCATAAACCACTAAACATTACACTCTATTATGCGTCTTTAACGTTTAATGCCACCATGACCTCTCAAAATGTAATGGCTTCTAACTCATTACATTTATAGTCTCTTTACAAAATTTGACCAAAATTGATCGGTAACTTTTTCCTTAATATTTACAAATAAACAAACAGAGGCGATTGTATACAACTTTGTTGATCTATGTAATAATACAGTAAAACTAGGCCTAACGACCACCTTTTCAAAGTCTATCACTGTACCTAGTCAGGAGCGTCCTTAGAGTTTTTATTTTCAGGGGGATCATTCTTAAATGTTTTCTCATTGAAATGTTCCCTACAAACTGATAATTTCTTAATGGTCATAACAAAAATTTCTCAATTTGTAAGTAACTATTTCCAACGAGTTTCTGAAATTATCCTTTGAAATTATGAGATTATTGCCTATATATTCTGATAGCTCTGTAGACCAGAACAAGGAACTAACAGGATTTTCTTGAGTAACATTTATATGTTGCATTTGTTTGTCTGTTGGTCGCCAGAAGTACGGAAAACGCTACAGATTGATTTTGATCAAACTTTGTACGAAGATTATATGTAATCACATTAAGAGGCCGTTAAATTTTGAGTGGTGATAAAAGCACAAAACGTCAAAAATACATAATTGCCCGTAACTTTGCAACGCTTTGAGGTACAGAGCCCAAAATGATGTCGTTATGTAGGTTATATAAAGATGCCTCATAAAAGAAAAAATGCAATCTAAAAAATTGAGCATAGGCGGAGGCTTGCGCTCTACCGAGTGCCCATTCAAGGCGGTTTATATTTTTAGTCGAAAACATTGAAAAGTAAAAAAATAACGATACTCATTTTGGTACTGGAACCCGTACTAAAATATTCGTATCGGTACAACACTAGTTTCATGTGAGCTATTCATTTTATATATTCTTATTCATGCAGATTGACATTATTATTTTATTTCTTGCCTTTCCAAGAAATTCATTTTTGTATTATTTAAATCACATAGTTCATGAGTATTTATTTTATTTATTTGCAAGGGGGTTGGAGAGTTATTCAGGCAGTCATTTTAGGATACATTGATATGATATTGATGAATATTATATATATATATACTATAGTGCATACTCGAAAATGTTCCGTTAAAAAAATTCATACTTGGCAACTCAATATAGTCAGATATCTGGTTAATTCGTTAAAATGTTTATCTATAGTTTCCAAAGTTTATGCAAAATTAGATTATAAATGGGAGAGCCGGAAGTGAAAAAAGACACAAAATCAATCATCTTTTTGACGCGCATTTTAGTAAAAATGCATTGCCAAGTACTGGACTAGAAACTGATATGCTCAAAGGACCTTCTAGGCACAAAAAGAAGCTAAATACTAACTTCATCAGTATCATGGAAGCCAAAATCAATACAAGAATGATCCCACATACAATCTACATATATTTATAAAGCAAAGTTTGCCTACTTGTAAGAATCTCTGAAGGTATGAATATATGAAAACGAGTCACCGGATCCACTGTGTATAGTGCTCCCTGATGTATATCATAATCATATTTTGATCCCTGAAATAACCATTAGTGAAGTATTGCAGGTGTGTGTATAGCATCGAACGGATAAACAGAGTACATTCTATAAAGTGAGCCCTGATGTAAAACATAGACTACATATTTTGATGTAACAATTACTACTTTAGTCGTATTAAGGAAATATTGTAGGCGTGTGAAATGTGTATGAAGAACAAGAGCGATATTTCTGGATTTTTCTTGGTCTCTTATGCATATCATAATTGATGTACATTTTAATTACATCTTAAGATTTGAATTAATTATACCGCTGTTACATTAAAATGAAATTTGTTTTTTTTAAAGACTAAAGTACTCAGAACTAATATTTTTTTATTTTATTTATTAAAATCTTACTATTATTGTTGAGGACGGTACAGATATAAATTGATATAAGTATTGAGTAGCTATGTGTGAGATTGCTCGTCAAAAACGGAGAGTAACATTGATGATTTCTTGGAGTCTTATATTCGATATTATTAAAGTAAAATTTGTCTTTTAGCGTACACCTAATTACTCCGGGCAATGCGGGGTACTACCGTTATTTAAATAATAAGTTTAGATCTTTAAAGTTAGGATTATCAGATCCAATATTTTTGCGAACGCACTTTGTATATATAATGAATACAATAATTCTATTCTACTCCATATTTTATGCATACACAGTATGCATATAGAAAAAGCCAAGGGAAATCGGCAGAGATGTACACTTGCGTCAGAGAATTCATGATGTCACAAGGCTACGAGTTGAATTGCTACTCTAGTCAAATTACATAGGTAAAGTAAGTAATTTGTAGTCTAGTGTCTTTGAGTTTTTTATTAATTTATTTAAATGCCCGGTTTTATGGATTTTTGTCAAGGCTCTAAATATTCTTTCTTCTTTAAAAAAAAATCCAAAATATTATTTATTAAATAAAAAAAGAATCAAAATGTATAAATACTTTTTTGTTTTATAATTTCAAATTAACTGACCACTTAAAATCGGCACAGATCGCTCAGATCAGATTGTATATGTCTGGGGCTAATCGGTCTTGTCTTGGTCCAAGTGGCTTACCTTTTGGAGATCAAAATATGGTCACCCTAATTAAAGTGACTCAAATCTTCTGGAGCCACATAAATCAAGTTACTTCCGAGTAGGGCTTAAAAATGTTATTTAAAACAAGCAAATTTGTGTTACCATCATCTAATTCTTTATGAGTCTTTTACACATCTCTGGCTTTGCAGATATACCAGAATCTTTGGTACATCGCAATCTAGTGTTGTCACGATACCAATATTTTAGTAGCAGTTACGATACCAATAAGTATTTCGATATTTTTCCATCTAAAAATGTTATTAATGGGTAATTCACATTTAAATACAATGGGTGTTCGCAGGGTTTATGTCTGGTATGGAAAGAAGAAGATCCATCATAAAACTATTGGCCCAACACCAACAATTATTGAGGCCGTAGTATTTGTCTGTATTAATGTTGAGTCGTCCATAGTCACTTCAATCAGGCTCCCAATGAAAAAGTCTAATTACAACAATACATCAGTAGACGGTTAATGCTCAAGTACTAGTAGAATTCAGTTTATTACCGTTTTAAATACGGGAGTGTTCCGGTATAACTATTATAGTACCGGTATACCGGACAACCCCTTTACGAAAAAAAATATATTGTTCGAGTATGCATCTAAACCTTGGAATTGATGACTAACATGCTCTAAAAATGAAAAAAAATCCGGACTGATTAATCTTCGTACTAAATGGGCTATCACTGTATGTATATGTATATATTTTTCATCAATGACGACCTATGAACTAATTGCATTAAAAGAGTCAAATAAACTGTGACTTTATCAGATTCGTCATCACTTGACCCCCAACTATGATTATGTATGATGATGCCATGACCTACTTATATATTTATATGTGTGTACAATGCAGTAGCCTGTCAATTTCTATCAAACTAACTCGGATTCCTCATCACTACCCCCCCTCCCTCCCCCAAAATCCAAAAAGAGATATTAATAATAGTATGTAACCTACATCAATCTATGTTACATTAGACTGTCCCGTTTTCGAGTAAATATATAATCTCTTTCTCAGTAGAAATGCTTCTTCTGATTGAAAAAATAGACAACTATACTTTAAGAAAGTTAGAGAGGCCTCTCAAGCCGTTTTGGTGTCGTAAATACCATTTTAGATTTTGTTTAAATTACTCATGTAAAGACCTTTTGTACCTTTCCAAATATGAGTAGAAAATTGTACTTTTATATATTTTTAGCATTCGGTTTATCCGTTTAAAAAAATGGTGCAGTTTGTTTTTAATAATTCAAGGTACATAAGCAGCGGTATCCACAGTGGGTAGGCCAGAGGGGCTGTAGCCAAGCTAAATTTAGGAATTTTGGCTTTTTACAAGAATTATTTATGGTCAAGACTAAAATAGGGTTAAAATTTATTTTCTGTAAAAAAAAGATTATTCGAGTGTAAATTATGCATCATAGGAAAAA
Source organism: Lepeophtheirus salmonis (assembly GCF_016086655.4). Lineage (NCBI taxonomy): Eukaryota > Metazoa > Arthropoda > Copepoda > Siphonostomatoida > Caligidae > Lepeophtheirus > Lepeophtheirus salmonis. Next base: position 29,057,799 of record NC_052138.2, on the reverse strand, counting down.
ATTTAATTTTTGAAACTTTTTTCCTAATAATTAAACATGTGAAATTTAATTTTCAAATTTTTTTTCCAAAATAAGTAATTTTTCTTATTTTCTCCAAACAAATTAATTTTCTGTTAATAGATATGGATTTTGAATTTTTTTCCAAAAAAATTAATTTTCTGTCAACAACGAGTGATTTCTGAATTTTTTTTTTCAAAATCTTTTACTTTTTGTTAATAGCAATAAATTTTTGAAATTTTTTGTGAATAGTTATAGATTTTGAAATTTTTTCTAAAAAAAACTAATTTTTTGAGAATAGCTATAGATTTTAAAATTTTTTTCAGAAATTTGTATATTTGATTTTTTTTCTTTTCAAAAACTTAATTAATTATCTGTGGTCAACTGTAGATTTAAAAAAAAAAAATTCAAATTATTTTTGCTTATTGTAATTGACTATTGATTTTTGAATTTTTTTTCCAAAAAATTTAATTTTCTCTAAACAACCGGTTATTTTGAAAAATTTTCAAAACCTTTTTGCTTTTTGATCAATAACTATACAGTTTTGAAATTTTTCTGTGAATTGCTATGGATTGGAAAAAAAATTTACAAAAAATTATTTGCTCCCCCAAAAAAAAAAAAAATCAAAAAAATATATATATCATCTTCCGGATTCCCCTGATAAGATGTGCTAAACGATTTGCATTCTCCTTTTTTTATCAAAGATAATACAAGATAATATTTCTTAAAAACGGGAAACTCCAAATCATGTGACCTAAAAATTGTCATTTTTTCCAAATTAAAACGATCTATACCACCCCAAAAATAGTCTGAATCCCTTTAACTTTGCGTAAGTCAGTTTTATGAAGGTCCTTCGCAGAAAATTTCTTTGAACATGGAGAGAGAATTATTAACCGGAAATCGAGACAATATAACCTACATACATCCATAGGTTCTACAATATTCCCTGAAGCAATAGGCTAAAAAGCAATCAAAGAGATGAGTTTGAGCATTATGATATCTTATACATATTATAACATAGGTAACAGTTAATATACCCCGCGCACGCCCTTTATCGCCGTATTAATGATGTACTAGGTAATTCTATGCCTGTAGTATGCACATTACAACAGGGTCCATGAAAAAAGGGACTAACAAAGCCACCACCACCACGATAGATAGATGGATGCAAAAAAAAAAAAAAATACCTGGAACATTCATACTTTAATTTTCCTCACGACTAAGTCTTATTTCATAAATGGACATTTTATATATTATATTAGTGTTCGAAAGAGATCGAATTTTGTTGCCGGTTCGGTTTTCAATGATTTTTTAGACCCACAGGCGGTCCGGAAATGATATCTGAAACCGTGGATCGATGTTAGTTGGAATCGTAGACATAAATTTAACTTCCAGCAATAAACATTATTTTTCCAAAATTAAAATGTCAGTTTTCTTTTTTGAGGCACACATCCTGGTCCATGACTAGAGGGTGACATCTATGTAAAAAAATCGTTCATAGTTTTACCATAATGCTCCGCAAACAGATTTTCAAATGAACCATGTTTCCAGCTCCTAAAACTAGCCCATACTATAAGGTGTATAGAGAGGAAATTTTGTTCAAAAGCCACTGTTTACTTTCGTTTTACAAAAAATTGCTTCAATTTCAGACCGTTCTAAGATTGATTTTCATACCTAAACCCATCACTAATATATATTGTATACCTATATGTAGGAAAGTATTCTGTATATATATATATATATAACCAAAAAGACCGGACATACAGATAAAAAAAAATGACGAGAATAAAAAACTTTTTTCTTTCGTTCTTATTCCCTCATTTCTCCAAATTGAGTTACTACATATATTTTTTCCATTTTAAAAATATATATTAGATATGTAAAAGCATCAAACGGAACAAAAAATATACATATTTTTAGTCTTTTATTTAAAAAAAAAATATGCAACTATCTGACCCAATTATGTATGTATATTAGGGTGGGTCGTATTTTTGAAAGGGGGGTAATCAACTTTGTTTAATTATGAAAACGGAGTGTAAGGAAACGTTGTGTATGGCTATAAAAATAATAATCGGTTGAAAATATGAGGTCCTGAAGTTCTCCAGGACATATGCACTTTTAAAATGACTATTTTGTTTTCGTATAAAGGATTTCATTGATGACATTCAATCTTTCGTAAAGATAAGATCACCATACTTAATTTTATGGAGATTAACTGTTTATGATTATTAATAACTATAATGTTAGAAAAATTGAAATATGATGGTTTTGCTAATGATTCATTAAAAATTAAATGAAAATTAAGACAATATAGAACAGTAAATAAAAAATTTGATTTATAAAACTTTTTTTTTTTTCTTAATTGAAAACTAAACTTGAGCTATTTTCTGAATTGTTTCTTTAATTTGTCCGGTATTTTATAGTATTACAATTACTCCATCTAGATATTGTCCTTGCAGTCCATATAAAGGGCTGTCCGCAGGAATCGATATATATATATACATTTTTTTTTTTTTTGAGGGGGTTTTAAAAAAAAAAATAATTAGACTTAAAATATTAGCTTTTTCTAAAAAAAAAATTCAAAATCCACAACTATTCAGAAAAAAAAAAATTTTGGAAAAAAATTTCAAAAATCCCAATTGGAAACAAAAACAATAATTTTTAGGAAAAAATTTCAAAGATTTTCTAATTTTTGCAAAATCCGTAGATATGCTCAAAAGATAAAAATTTTTGAAAAAAAAATTACCGAAAATTAATTTTTTGGAAAAAAATTACCGAAATTTAATTTTTTTGGGAAATTAAAAAAAAAATCAATTAAATTGAAAGTACTAAATTTTCTACTATTTTCTAGCTTTATTTGTCTTTTGGGGTATTACAAATTTCCTAATACACCATACCCCCATCAAATTCTGGTTTAAAACCAAGCCCCCCTTCCCCCAAATAAAAAATAATTAAACATATATATAATCCTGCGGACGCCCCTGCATATGTGCCCTGTAAATACAAAAGCAACCTAGAATGATTGAACTCAAAATTGAGTGTGAATTACGTTTGTATTCTTCAACGAATTATCGTCAATTTCTATGATATCAATGATCTTTATTAATTCTTTGAACGCTTTACCGCAAATTGCACTCCATGTCGCCAAAATAGATCGTCACAACAACATAATAATAAATTGATTTATTTTATGGTTGAAAGGGACAATATCCGAGACGATAAAAGTTTTTTAAATCAAATAAAAGCTTTTAAACTATTGTTAAAATTCTGGGGTATCTCCACTCATCACTCAAATTTGAATAATGTACCGATAATTGACTCAAATATGTCTATGAAATGAACAACTAAATTGAGATTTTCTCTTTTTCTAGATTTTTGTTACAAATTGTTTTAATGATGAGGTAACACATATGTAGTAACAATTAGTTTTTGAAGGGTAGCTCATTATTATTGAATAAAAGAAACTCGCTGAAAAGATTTTTGCATTTTATGGAAAAATAAGTAATCTTATTATTTTTGATTCCAAGTAATGTTACTAAATTACTTTTCCACGGAATATATAATAATGAAAAAAAAGTAATATTTCCTATAATTGAATCAAATATGGCTATCAAATATTGGGCTGTAATTGTACACACAAGGGTGTCCACAGCCTTATTTTTGGTTTTCCATAGCTATTTTCAAATAATTTGAAATATTGAATTTTTTGTAAAAAATTTACACAAATCAATAAATATTCAGAAAAAATTAATTTTTTGGAAAAAAAAAAAATATATATTTTTCGCAAAAAAAAAACAAAAAAATTTCTAATATTAACTTTTTTGGAAAAAAAAAAATGTCGAAAATCTATAGATGTTTACAAAAATTAAATTTTTGGAAAAAAAAATTAAAAATTAAATTTTTCAGAAAAGAAATATCATAAACTTAACTTCAAATATTAAATTTTTTGGAAAAAAATATCCAAAATCTGTAGGTATTCAAAAAAAATTAAATTTTCTGAAATTTTCATTTAAAAAATTTCAAATATTAAATTTTTGGGAATAAAAATCAAAAATCCATGGTTATTTACAAAAAAATATTTTTTCTACTCTACTGCATAATTTGACCGAATGACCTTTTTTTAAGAAACAAAATCTTGAAAAATTTTTTACTCCATTGTCGTATCAAGTTTTGTCATCCTGGGCAAAAATAAATCTATTAAAAAGCAAAAAATCCTAATTTGGGAGGTGCCTACAGCCCTTCCGGCCACCCCTGAGGACGCCCCTGACATATATATGAAACAATTATATATAAATTGGGATTTTATCATTTACTTAATTTTTGTTCAAGTTTGGATCTATGTTGACGCACAACATTGGTCATATGTAAAGTAGATTGTTTATTTAATACACTATAAAAATATACAAAAAAATTTGGAAAAAACACACACACACAACAGGGCTACAAAGATATATTAAAAAAATAACAAAAAAGAAAACAAGAATGATAATCGTAAAAGACGTGTCAAAAAGATAAACATCAGAAATTAGATCTTGATTAATTTATAGATAAGTTCAAAGGCATTTAATAATTTAATAGCTCCCAAGTACATATATATTATTATATTGACTGGTCAACATTTTTTGTTTTTTGGTTAAATAAATCCACTTATTGATGGGTAGAAATATATGTTTAGGTATATATTTCTACGGATTTTGTATAAATATAATGAGCTTTTCTGCTGAACTATGACAATGAGCTTTTAATTTTCAATTTTGATTCGTATAAAGGTAATTTTACACCGCGTCATCATTGGCTTTTTCTTCGTTCAGGGGTCGAGCATAACAAAGACATTATGCAAATTATTTATAGTTTTGTAGAGAGCAGCTAGTCGGGGCTGTGTGTGTGTGTGTGTGTGCGTTGAATCTTGTGATTATCGCTGTACCAGAGTCAAATGAAAAAGAAGTAAATTGCAAAAATAATAACTACAACAAAATACCTTCATGCAAAAAAAAAAAAAAATGCCGCTAAAACAATTAAAAAATCAATTATTACTTTTTATTTATTATGGAAAAACAGAACGATCTACCTTTTTATTTTTTAGTTATGTTCACGTACTTACAAACATTATAAAATGATATACGCCATACTCAGTGTCAGTGGGACTCAATTCTACTCAGGAAACATACTATATAGAAACATTATTTTATTGATTGAATGAAATTTAATTAAAAAAATAGTTGTTTGTACGTAATATTATAATAAATTTTGCTTGTTTATCAATGACATAATCAAATCATATAGAAAATGAATATTAAAAAAACCCCAGTCTGCATATTATATTGAAAAATAATAATTATAATAACAGCACCAACAAAATGATGTTGCAACAAATAAAACACAGTAATAATAACAAAAAAATCGCCATAAATAATCCAGTCATTTATTATAAATTGAGTTGTCAAACATACATATATATAATAGGTTGCGCGAGTGAGTGTGCCCGTCCACTTTTTCCGAAAGTTTTTTTCTTTTCTTCTTTAAAAATATCACATACTCGCTTCTTATAACTACGAGTACATAATACTAATATTCTATTGATTTTAAAAGTTGTCAAATCACGCTTAAAGAACTAAAGCGGCGTAATAAATCATGATGGCTTCATCATCAAGAATCCCAAGTTCTTATTCATTTACTTTATGGGTGAGTATTTATTTATTTATTTTATGATAGGACTGCTGTAAAGAGTATTTACTCACATTGAGTAAATATATTGTATAAATATGAATACGTGTAGCTGATGTACATATGTAAACTCTCTATATTCTGCATACTGCTCCACTACACTTTCTTGTTGTTATTCTGGACAATAAGCTTGATAGATGAGTAAAGTCTGATCGACACGAAAATTGATTTAGGAAAGTATGCTTCCTTAAAATATTAGCATTTGTTATTTACGTTGAGGATTAAATGTAATCGTATTCTGATTAGGGAAAAGGGGAATTGCAACATCTCTTTGACTCTTCAAATAATTGTCACCAACACGGACATCCATTAAATCAGTGTTTCTCAACCGGGGAGCTCATCAAAAATGTTTATAACTGGAAAGTATTTCATCAATCCCAAAATTTTAAAACTATCTGTCGTAAATCTTAAGAATGAATCCGAATGGAACGTAATTAGCAATATTTGTTCACTGACGATATCATAGATATTAGACATCCTCAATATATTTTGTGCATCTTCGTGCAATTAATTTCCAATCCGTAAATGAATGATAAATACTATAAAATATCATAAATTTACCATTAAAGTACCTGTCATATTTTGAATTCGACTCAAAAGAATTAGACAACTTTGCTCGAAATAAAACTTTGGAATCACGAGATTTTTAAAACCATTATCAGGCTGTCTCCCAAGCCTTTCTTTATTTTTTTAGGTAAAACATATCCTGGTTGAGACAGGATTAATTCATTTTCGGATATTTTTTGGAACTTGACTTTTTGCATATTGACAAATTAGGGTTGAGTTCGTCTGCAAATTGGTAAACTAACGCTGGAAAGTTCGTTAATTTAATATTTGTGATAATGAGGCCATGTTGAGGCTTTTTTTTAAATATGGGACATTCTTCAAGGACCGATAATAGGGACTGATAATTTTCGAGTAAGGTAGGAATTAATTGAAGTCGCATATTAAGGACAAATAGAGCCCTAGTTACTAGTCTTCAAATTTCATATCTGGTACTAATTGCAACCATAATTTAAGATGGAATAAATGAATTCAAGACATTCACAATTTAAAATCAAAATTCCTATGTTAGTTTTGATATCAAAAACGTAAAAATCCAAACGATCTACCCAACTGAAATACAATCAAACTGGATCACTCATACCATGACAAAATGTGATTCTCATTGTGATAAGAGTCAAATATATATTTGAACTCCAAAAAAGCATTTAATTTCGAACACTTTACATCAAAATCGATTATTGCAAGCATTTATTGATATACTATATTGTAAAAATTAAATCCAATATATCAATGTGAAATCCAATGCGTTTCATTTAATTTACTGTTGTTTTGATGGCTGTTAGAAATCCATTTTATATATGGGTATTTTACGGTCTCTTTATAACCTAATCATGTTTTTTACAATCAATGATAAAAATAAAGGAATAATGACGTAAAATTGTGTTTGATGTCTAAATTAGAGTGTTTTTTTTACATCCTGTTCAAAGCGTCCAGGGACTTTTATATTAATTCAAGGTATACTCTGTTTTTGTGAGATAAACAGTTGAATATTTCCTTTAAATAATAAAAAAGGCCAACCCCCCCCCCTCCCTCCAGGACGATTGTACCGTGAGTGGGGCCTTAAGCAAATATATATGTGCAGTGTTCATTTATTCTTTTTTTTATTTATTTGAATTTAATTTTGATTTTTTTTTACAAATCTTTTTAGTTTTTTAATCCTTCCGATTTCTCGTTTTATTTAAATATGTATAGAAAATAACAACCAGGTCGGTTTTTATGTGTATTTCATTTCAAAAGTGTATTATCTACATTTCTTACGATAAAGAACATACCCTGGAGTAACTTCCCCCTCACTAAAACCGACCCTGCTTCCTCAAAATCTGATCGGCCCAAGTGTCATCTTTTTCCGGAAATCAGGCTATGCTCACCCTAATCTAGAACAATGCAAACATTTGATCATTTATTTTGAAAAAAAAAGCAATTAAATAATTGTATATAAACAACACAGTTATAACGAATCCTCTTTTCGCTTCCTTTAAGAAGCCAAAAATAAAAGATGTAATATTTTGATTTAATTATAATTAAAGCCATGTTTGTTGCTTGTATCAAAACATTCATAATGATAATGGCATAACGTTAATACATTTTTTTAAATTTTGTAAAGAGACAACAATTATGATATTGCAGATATAAATCTGGTGCTGTCTACATTCTCTGTGAAAAATAAAGTAAAACATACATAGATCTTTATTTGTGTATTTTTCTAGAGGTGAGAGCACACCACCACCTCCTTCAAACCCTTACTTACTGCCTCTCTCTGTCTTCCTTCCGCTGTGTATATAATTAACTCATCTAATCTCTTTATCTGCAACAAAAGATCATCACTTTTTTCATTAACAAATTGAAAATTAATTGATATTATCATCTAATGTCCATTTAAATATAATCAATCCATCAGGACATGAATCAATTTAATAGATGAACATAGGTATAAAACACTTGTTTTACTTCAGTATTTATTTCTTTGAAAGGAAGGTTGCGTGCTAAAGGGAAGAGTGTATTATTTCTGATGTCCATAGTGAATCAACATTTTGTTCTTTCATCTATTGTTGTATTCAGTATCGTATTATAAATATATATATAGATATATTTTTTTTTTGTACAAACTGATTTGATTTATATCGTTATTTAAAAAAACAAAACACTCATTAAACTCTCTTGTTTGTAGTTCTTGGGATTGTTTGAATATTGTTTGATTATTTCGTTCTCTCATTTCTGTTTAATTATTATTATTTTTGTAGCTTGAATTTCTTTTCTGTACAAATTCAAGTGTACTTATCTTTGGGAATTACAAAGAGGAGTTTACATGGTTTTTTGTTTTGTTCTCAATTTGCTCATCGATGTTCATTCTTGATGATACTACAATGTTTAATATGATTATTAATATAGCTCCATTCTACTATCATTCGATTCAATAATATACATTATGTAGACTCATTTATAAAGATTCTTAAAAGACGATATTGCAGAGATCAACTTCTGGTTTTTCCCCCCTCAGTGACATGTTTATTATTGCTATTAAACGATCTTTTATAAAATACATGTTTATAATTCGAACAGCAACCATGGCAATTGTACATATACAATATATGCATTTATTTTCTTATATGTAGGTATTAGGGTTTCTTTTTGGGGGTCCCCTTTTTCTGGGATTTTAAATCTACTGGGAAATCCGAATAGATATTTATTTTTCTAGGCAAATCCTGCATTTAATTATTCCATTTGTATAAGCTCATTTAATTAAACGTTGAAAACAAATTAAACAATTAATCATCTTAAAGTTTCAACAAAATGATACGCTATGATATGCATCGATAATAAATAATCCCGAAAGAAGAACCAGAATGTTTCGAATAATATATAAGAAAATTAGGATGGAGAATATATGACGAGCAAAAAATATATTTTATATTTTTAAAATGCTTCGATTTTTTTAGTATTAATTGTTTAATACCGGAATCACAACTTTTTTTTTCAAAAATAGTTTCCTTAGAAATGAGAAACCCGTAGTAGATACACGCACTGACATCAAAATGTTAATTCAAGAGGGGTGGTCAAATTATATTATGGCACATGGAGTGCCAACTTCACAATTTCTAAACAATGATTGTGCCACTATCTACAATAATGGTAAAAATCAAACAAACTAAGGGAATATGTTCTAATTTGCACGCGCCAGTGAATAAGCCTCAGCAGTGGCACGTGTGCCAAAGGTTGCCGACCCCTGCCTTAGATTTGATCATGCTGTATAAGAAAATTCTTTTGTTTACGTTGTATAAAGGACAATTTTCTAGCTCATAAATTACGCACGGACATTTTTTATGTGACGTAATGACGTTCCAAGAACCGGTTTCAATATGAATATAACTATTTTAAATGTGTGAGTAGTCTAGTACATCTATGTATAGTACCAGGAAAAGAGAACAATAATTTGACGATGTAAATTGCATCGTAGAAGTTACTTTAAAGCAAAATTCATCATCATAAAAAGAAGTCTCGCTCCTTGACAAAACAACAGAGATGAAAGAACAATGGAATTAATTGTGTAGCTGTAATAAATAATTTGTAATACAACTTTTGTTTTAAATATTATGATAAACAAGGTATATTATTATAAACATTATGAATACTTGTGGTTTTTCCTGTTTCCCACTATTAGTAAAACTTTTTATATATATAGAATTTTTAAAGAAATGCCTTAAAAAATAATTTATAATGAATAAACTGTGAATAGACTTTGTAAGGGAAGAAAGCTTTGATATCTTGTCTTAATTAAAAATCTTATCCAGGGCATTTAAAGATCACAACAAAGCAATGAGAAAAAACTCTAAATAGATTAGTACATTTAACAAAACATCTTGTTAGTAACGGCTTGAAATCAATTATGTTGTTTTAAGAGAATATAGTATTGTATATTGAGTTCGATAAATGTGTGTGTTTGTTTTTGAAATATTATGTTATGAATGTTTTTTATATATCATTATTTTTTTTTTTTAAAGAATCAAAACATGAAGTAGGGAGTTATGAAGTACGTTCTTGGGGAATTAATAATTTTTGAGTTTCAAAAAAATATTTCGTGACTTATTCTTTGAACTCTAGAGGTTATGAAAGGCCAGAATGAATCAAACACAATATCATGGAAAATTAAATATTACATTTATGTGAATATATGTATACATATGAATATTTTATTTGAGTGATTAGACAGTTTGAATTTATATATGTGGTGTACATATGTATACAAATAAAAAATCAGCTGGGGAATTCGTCCTAACGTTTATTGTTGTTGCATTTGTCAACTTTTAAACAAATACATAATTTAGGTAGGTACTAGAGTTGGGACTCAGTTTGGAAATCGATCCTAGACTAGTCTGAGATCCTTGTAATTTTGTTAAGGAAAACTAAATCGATCTGCATTTGTCCAGTAGTAAAATTTGGATCATGGTTTGAGCATGCAATATATCGCAGACCGATATATCACTAACACCAAAATTGATAATGTATTTCCCCCTAACCAGTGTGGCTTCTAACGTTCTTTCGTTGAATGAGTGATTGTTAATAACCTACAAAAAATTCACAACAATGATTGACTAATAAATCTACAGTCGGGGATAGTAATAAGCTAACTGTTATCAACAGATCTGGTTCTTTTTGTTAAGAAATCTATCCTTGACAGATCTGGGATCTTTATAATTTTTGTAAGACGGAACTAATTGGATCTGGATTTGTTCCTTAGTAAAATACAGCCATGTAACTTTGGCTCACGGATTGAGACTGCTGTAAGGAATTTACAGAGTATTTTGTTATTAACTGTCGATTTTTCTCCTTATCAGTTTTGTTCTGAATGTTTATTGGTTGAATAAGCTCTTGTAAATAGCCTACGGCCAATTAATAGCAATAATTGAAAATAATTCCATATTTGCGGAGAAATAGCTAATTGTTACAAACTAATTTGTGGCTTTTTGTTAGGAAATCAATCTTACATCGGTCTGAGATCCTTATCATTTTTTTAGAGGGAATTTTATTAGATCTTAATTTGTTCCGCAGTAAAATTTGGCAGTGAAAATTTAGATCACGGATTGGGTCTGTGGTTAGGATATTGCAAAGCAATATCTTGATCCTAACACAAAAATATACACTCTATTTTGTTTTCCACTGTCGTTTTTTCGCTTCTTTTGACACATTAGTATTGTTGTAAACTTTGATTGGTTGAATGAGCTCTTATTAAAAACCTACAAACAATTTACAGGAATGATTGAAAATAACTCCATAGTTAATGGCTAACTGTTATCAACTGATTTGTGGCCTTTTTGTTAGGAAATAAATCCTCGACCGGTCTGAGATACTAATAGTTTTAAGAATGAACTAATTCAGTCTATATTTGTCCAACCAACAAAAAGTTATAAAATTTTGGTCAATAGTTTGAAAATGCAATCAGCAACGAAATATTGAAGAACGTTATTTCATTAACACAGCTGCTTTTTTCTTCCTTTTTCAGTGTTTTTCTGAAGGTTGACAGGTTGAATTAGCTCTTGTTAAGGCGTTGTGAACAATTCCCATCAGTTATTAAAAAATAATCGCATAGTTGGAAGAATTGGCAAAGAACCAACTGATATTGGGCCTTTTTCCCGTTTTTTTTTTTTTGGAGGAAAGGTTGCAAAATACAATATAGGTAACAATATGATTTACATGAGAAAAAAATAAAAAAGACAGAATGGAAAAAAATCGCTTGTGGACCGAGGTTCAACATAGGGGCGTACGCAAGGGGTAGGTTGGAGGGGCAGTAGCACTCCCCAATAAAGGAATCTTTACTTTTTAGAAAAAAATTAATTTTCTGTGAATTGTCTTAGATTTTTGAAATTTTCTTTCAAAAAATTTAATATTTGAAGTTCAAGTTTTTAAATTTTTTTTGTTAATAACTGGATTTTTGAAATTTTTTTTTACAAAAAAGCCCCCCAAAAAAATAATAATCATCATATATATAATCCTGTGGACGTTGAATAATTATTATACTGCCAAAAAAAAAAATCAAAAAAAATCGGCTATTATCACATAATATTTAGAGGTGTATTTCAAATATATAGAGACATAATATATTAGTGTGTACCATTAATATGATTTATGGCCATGAAACTGTAGTGTACCTATTGACAATTCATACAGAAAAATACAAAAAATAACTTGTCAAAATTTTATTTGAGGATTTTACAACCTTATTATACATAGGTAATTATACTCGTATGTAGGTAGGGATATTCTTTACGATTATCTACGGTATTTGAATCGGGGTTTCTTGTTGCAGGAGGTTTGTGTGTGTGTTACAAATACCTACGTTTTTTTCTGTGTCCTCAACACAACGTCGCTGCAGTTCATCACTCAAAGAGTCCTTGACTTTAGAAAATGGTTTCTATACCTATGACTTATAGTTGTAAAAATAGGATAGAAGAATGAATATTTTCCATGTGCTGTTGTTAAGGGACACAGTTTCTTAGAAAATGGATTTGCCTCTTCGCTTTACTACTATGTACAATGTACATTAGTTTCATAGACTATAGATATAGAAATTAATCCAGCATGAAGACAATACATTAGAGAGGGACTTAATCCGTATTCGTGCTCTAAAATTACGTAAATGGATGATGTCTCACAGCTCAATGTTTTCTCAAGTAATACATATCTACATACCTAATTACTTTTATAATATGTGTTGAGTCAACATCAAAACAATCTTGGAACAAAAATCAGGAGATTGGGAAAATCGCTTGTTATTTTTTACACAATATTTCACAGACATATTTGAGTCAATTATAGGGTTTTTATTCAAATTTCTGAGACAGGTAGAGATACCCAAGAATTGAAGATATTGTTGAAAACCTTTATTTGATTTGAAATACTTATAATTTCCATTTTTCATTTTTTTTATAGCGTCGATCAATTTGGGGGTCTTTCAAAGAATAATTGTTGATCAAAATTGACAATAATTTATTGTAGGAGAATTACAAATATAATTTACACATATCTTTGTGTAAATTAGTTCTAGCTTGCTTTTGTGTTAACAAAACACATATGTAATTTAACCAGGTAATATTTAGATAGATAAAAAAAGAAGTCGTTGCAAAGCATTTGAAAATGTAACTTATTCAAATTATTTTTCGAAATCCTCATAAATCATGATGCTAGAAAAGATAATAATAAAAAAAAACTACATTTAATCTGTGGACAAACCCAACCACCAAGAATAGCATATTATCTATGAATAAAATAATTAAATTATGTGAACTAGATTCTTTAGGTGTAAACTTTTATAAATTATTTGAGGTATGAATATTTTGAATATCACAGAAACTTTACAATGGAATGTCCAATGTTATTAGTGCAGCGGGGGTGGGGGGGGTATTTTATTTATTTAAATGTTTACACTCTCAAAATATACTCTTACCTAGATTGCAAATAATACACATAACATCAATGAATGTGATCAGGGGCGTCCGCAGGATTATATTTGAAGGGCCTTGTTTTTGGAGAAAAAAAATTCCCCAAAATTAAAATTCTTTGGAAAAAATTTCAAATATAAAATTTTGTGAATTTAAAAAAAAAATCCATATCTAATCTCAAAAAATAAAAAATTTTGACTAAAAAATTCACAAATGTTCACAAAAAAATCAACCCTATTATTTGACATCCCATAACTTTGAGGATCTCGCGAAAGGACTATTTTTCAGGGAAATGAGAAAACCCCATAGTGTATTTATGTGAACAAGATGCAACAATTTTTTGCTTCCAATTTAAATAATCATACTATTATTATTTTATTACAAATCAGAGTAAACTTTGGAGTCAGATAGCAACAACTTATCTTATCAGGAGTTAGAAGAGGATAAGGAGGAGGCTACCTTCAAATTGACCTAACTTTTTTCATATTTTGCAAATCCAAAAAATAAATAAAAAAGAATCTTTTACTATATTTATTTATCTACTTTTATGGCTACGCTGTGTTTTTTTAAACAAATCTTATATTTTTCTTCTTTTTTAACAGTATCTTTTTTTTTGTGAAGAGATTCTTAAGAAACTAAGCAAAGCAAAAAAAAAAAAAAAGTTTTTCCAAATAAAACATTTCGTTTGGAAAAAAATGAATACATTTTATTTTTATGTACACTAGACTGTTCCGTTTTTAAGTTAATATTTTCGTATCCCCCCCCCCCCTATAAAAATACCTTTTCTGCCGAGAACAATAAAAAAAAAAACTTTGCTAAAGTTGTAGGCTTTAATTTGAAAAACAGGACTCCATTTATTTATTCAAACATACAAAGCTTCAAATTTAACTCTAGTTGAAGTGATGGCTGCTCAACAGAAAGAGGGAACATTATTTTTGATAGAACAGAAAAACAGTAAATCTAGTGATGAAAATCAGATGCCTTTTTTTGGAGTTGACAAACACAAGAGTGAATTTTCTTTTTTTAAGCTGTTGTCATTATTATTCAATTTGTAAGTCGGTAACTTCCTTTTCTACGGCATTCAAAACCTATGTATGATCAGAAAAAACAGAGAGTAATCTTAAAAATTGCAAGTCCTTGTTGGACTCAGAGTAGAATTGAGGATCGACAAGGGAGTAATTCGTACCTATATCCAAGCCTTCTCTCCTTGTCAGAGTTGCTTGTAGCCAATCCAATGACACGACATGAGAGCTAAGCTGCTCTCCTTTAAACCATTCATCAAATTAGGATTAACATCATTGCTTACACCTCTTAAATGATTAAAAACAAAAGTGTTTTTGTCTCATAAACTGAATACGAAAGTTGTACAATGCATTATTTTTACTCATCATGAAATGGACGCAATATAAAGCAAAATACTATAGCGTAGCACGTCAACAATGGCATGAGAGGCCTTCATCTTGATCAGTCAGTTTTTTGAATGTCCTCAGGAGTAAATGTCATTCTTCAAGAGGAATAATGTACATTTTATATTCATAAGTGCTCATTGTTTTTCGTATATTAGAAGAGTCAGAGGTGATCAGGTGTTTGTACAAATAACAAAATAAAACCTTCATAGACTGCATACTTCCCCTCCCCTCCATTCAATAAATATGTATGTAAACTAATTCAATAAGATTGACATTTTTCATTATCATAATTTACCTTTACCAATTTGAAACATCAAATTGTGACGACAAATATATAATTATTAACTGTCATGAAACAGTCGAAACGAAGCCGTTTGTAAGTACGAGTATACTTACAACGTGTCGTTAGATGTAAATCATATATCATAATATGTATATACATATATATAAATAGAGGAACTGCTAGCTCATAACTAAAAATATATCTGTAAATATCACACAACACGTCTGTTTCCGTCCTCCCTTAGTTATTCAAATAAATACTTAAATACACAATTTTGTAACCTCTAATTTTCATTTTTATTTAAAAAAAAGATATAAATTATATGTACACTTACATATAATATAACCTATTTTAGAGTTAATATTACTGCTACTAGAACGAGTAATGATACGTTCTTTTTATTTCCTACTCATAAATATAATGTAACAATTATTTTATCTTTTATCAACAAAGTTGACAGGTTTGCAAATCCTGTAGCAATTAGGTTTGAATTAATTAAAGGATGGAAGGGAAAACTTCAAATTATATTAATATATTATTGCATCTCAAAGTCCCAATCTTTACTATTATTATGGATATCGATATATTATTATTAATAATATGGGATTTGAAATTTAGAAGGATCTGCCATTATGATTATTGGCGACAAGTCTGGCTGTCTCCTTCCTAGAAAAGAAAGGAGATAGCCATATCTGCCGTTACAGAATGATAAAGAGAAGGAAAGAGACAAGCCAGGGCGAACGACGTTGGAGAAGAAGAAAAAGGAAAAAGAAGAATCATATATACCGTGTGCTACTGGAGTAACTAACTTAGTACGTTCAGAGAAGATGGATCCTTCTTTTTCTATATTATATCATGTATGTCGATCTATTCTAAATATGTAAACATATCATATATAAGATGGGCATTTTAAATCCAGAGCAAGGTTAGATCTCAATGTTTTGTCAACCCTGAGGTTTATGAAAGTGTTTTCATCAGATTTAATTGACAAAACTTTATAAGAAAAAATACAAAATCCTTGAGATGTCCTTGAATACGAACGCCGTGCTGACATTATTTTGTGCCGGGCGCAAGCTCAACTACGGAATAACTACATCGATAATTAAGCTGGATATCTTCTATTGATGCTAACAGTGTATTCGGTGTCATGCTATAATTTTAAATTCGTACAGTTTGTCAAAATCATGTAATTTGAACCGTATTTCCACAGCGGAAAAACAGTATTTTTAAGAATTTTATGTTTTGGGCAAAGAAAATTGGCCTCCTAGCCAATTGGATTTGATGTTTGGGGGTTCTTGGAGGGATTCCAATAAACGTGCACTGTCTACTTCTTGCAGGCTTCCATTCTCGAGGCAGTTCCTCATCGAAGGATGGGCCAGGTTGAAGTTGGAAGTGATTGGTTTGAGTGATTTACTTCACTATGGACCTCCTATATGCTAAAGATTAGTGGATACCTAAATTAATTGTAGACACTGAAATTGTAATTTACATTCACTGGATTTAAAATCGCCACCCTGTATATATCTATATATTGGAAGTCAACTCGAAGATACCTACTAGACCTAAAATCTCTGCTCTTAATTAAAAAAACCCAACTTATATAATATATATTATTTGATATGTCAATTGAAAGATGAAGAGTTAAGTGGTGAATCCACGATTGGATTGAGTTGATAATAAAAGTAGCTATATAATAATAATAATAATATCCAATGATATAACAAGTACCACTACTCAAAAGGCACTGTCCATTATATTTTTTGTAAATCAATCAAGAAGATTACCTAAAAACACGTTTGTGCCCAACTCTGATATTAAGACAATTTTTTCTACATATGAAAGTATGAAATATATATTACTGAAACAAAGTCGATTGCAAAATTATGATAAGGAGAAATGCTTATATTTTTATTAATAATAATAATAATCTATATGAAAGTACACATTAACAAAATAAAATAATAAATATTTATTGGAATGGTATAACAGCTTTGGAATATCTTCAATTTTCATAGGGTAAAGAGTAGGCTCATTATAAAGTTTTGTTCATTAAGATGATCCATTCAGAGAAGTATTAGAAATACAATATGTAGATATTTATTAAGTAAATACTTTTACGGAATAAATATAACATATTATATATTGTAATAATTCCTTGTTTTTCATAATAAAAAATAAAACTTTCCACTTTCAAAACTTTCATTGAGGCTAAAAAATAAATAAGAAAGAAAAAAAATTAGTTTGATCAATGTTCAATATTGATATATATATAATATATAAGAATGTTATACTTTTAACTAAATGGATTATTCGAAAAATAATATAAATATATATTTTTTTTTCATACGGAAGAAGTTATTCCTTCTAACAATCTCCCCCTAAGCTGCTGTAAATATCCAACATCTATATGTACTAAGGGGTTGGTAGACACAATAAACTGTGGCTAGTAAAAACCAGTCAGGCTTTTGAAGGGTGCCTTGTAACTAGCCCGTTTGCCTACGTAATGCCGTACCTTCAATACCGCATATTCATAGGCAATTTTGTGTGTTCTAATCAAAAAGTATTACCTACATATTGTTAACGTCTCGTACGTAAAATAAACATTGAAAAAAAAGGCGCCCCATAATTTTACCTACGAACATTTTCCCTTAAAGCCATTTTGCCACAAGGATATTTCGCCTTAAAAAAATAAATAAATGAAGTTTAAACATGGCTATTGTTTATTCTTGGTTGAAATTAATGTTGCCTTTGAACTTTTAAATGGTTCGAATTTATAAAATAGTGAGATTTTCTTGCTGTATGCATTTAAATTTGTTAGGCATGACTCCATCATTTTTCCTACACATAAAAATCCTTTTAATACGTTTTATATTAATACACATAACATTTTTTGATTAAAAAACTCCAAGGGAATATCAATTTCAACCAATAATAAACAATATTGACGTATAAATCTCATTTATTTAAGTATAAAGGCAAAATTTCCTTGAGTCAAAATAATTTAAGGAAAAATTACCTAGCGCTGAAAACAAATATAATGGGTGATTTGTAAGCTAAATATATATTTTTAAAGAATAAATTTTGCAATATCTCCCTTACCGTGCAGTTTAGAAATGGTTTTTTAAAATAAAACTGACATTTCTAAGCTTTGAACACTCTGTAAATTTCAATTTCAGACACAATCGATCGATTGAACATATTCCATAAGGTACTTTGTGCCCTTCTTTCTGATAGTACAAAACTGTATTCTATAGAGGTTTCCTTTTGAATCTAAGCCAAGCATTTATACCAAGTACCTAGTTTATATTTTGTGAAAGTCTAGGCTATTGTATTTTTCAAAGATCTAGTAAAAAAAATTATTGACTAGCCCTGTGGGCTAGTCAATAATTTTATGGACAATGAAAGCCTGTATGAACTACTTCAAAATATGAGTGACAGAGTTTTATATCTAACTAATATATTAGCATACATTATTTAAAAAAACACAACCTTGCGGATTATGTTTAAACATCTGTTCTAATAGCAGAGTGCCCCTTGAATGAATGATATTTTTTAAACCAAGGCATAAAAATGAATATTTAAAGTAGCGCAGTAAGTTTGTTGACTTATTTGGCTAACGTCCAGATGATTTCGGGTTTTTTAAAGGTTTCTTTTTGCAGCAGTTGCGTGTTACAATAAAGCTAACGAGGACTCCCCTCCTGTTCATGGACATGAAATATTAAAAGGTTATACAAATACCAAATATTACAATAAACGAAAATAAACACAAGAACCGAGACCGATAAGCAATATATTGCGCCCTTGGTTAGACTTGGCTGCTTTTGGTTCGAGAACCGAAACTGCTTGAATCGTTAAAACTGCTAAACGGATAAAAGCACAAGTATAAAGTAGCGTGTGGGCTCATGAAAGACGGTGAGTAGAAATAAGCGTTTCCTAGGGAGTAAAAAAATAAAAACCAAAATTATCATGGTAACCCTGACAATTTGAAGAAGTTTGGGAGGAAACCTGTCATGATATTTCATTAAATTAGCTGCGAGCAGCTACGAGATGAATGAAATAAACGCAAACCACACTCCATATCTAGCAAGGATATGGGTAAGAATTGCAGCAATATCGATCCTCAATTCTACTTTGAGTCCAACAAGGACTTACAATTATAACTCCACAATCCTATGTTACTCTTCGTGATTTACGCACCAGTGATTATTTTATACTTATTTTTCTCTCTTTAAAAATAAAAGAATAATGACGAAAACTTTGAAAAAAAAAACCTTTTTCAGGTGTCAAATACAAAAATAGGGCCATCTTCAAATTTAATATTTTTTTACTTCTGGCTATAACTGTAAGTCTTGTTGGACTGGAAGTAGAATTGAGAATCGACATTATTATATAAGGACTGGGATTTGTATTTATTTGCTTTTTATCACAACAGCTTGCAGTTGATCTAATAAAACGTCACTCCTAAGCTGTTCTCCTCCAGAACATTCTTTAAATAGTCAGGATTACCAAGTTCATTTCCGTTTTTATTTTATATTTCTACATAATGGGAGGACATATTTTATACGCCATAGCCTTTTACCAATACATGATACTTTTTTCAATAATGTTACGAGTCTCAAAGCCATACACCAAGTGACTAAACAAATACCACGTGATATATATTTGTACAAACTAGTAGCTCTATCTGGATTTTTTGTCCACTAGGGGGCGTTCAATCACCTTTAATATTACACTATAACTATCTAAACATGAAATTTTCCTTTTAACAAGGTGAATTTAGGAAAGGGAAGAACATGTTGTATACAACATCAGGGGAAATGACAGAAAATTATGAAATGACGTCAGTTGTGGGATCATAAAAAGCCACATCTTCAAGGGCGTTCACAGGGAGTAGTTTGGGGTGGCTGTAGTCTTTCCCGCAAAAAAAAATTAATTTTTGTAAGTAGCTGTGGATTTTAAAAACCCTATTCGAAAAATTTAATTTTGGAATCTTTTTTCCAATTTTTTTATTTTGTGTAGCTATAGATTTTTGTAATTGAATATTGGAAATTTAAAAAAAAAAAACTAATTATTTCTTAGCAGCCGTGGATTTTTGAAATCTATTTCCAAAAAAATAATTTTTTTTTTCAATAGCTGTGGATTTTGAATTTTTTCCAAAAAATTAATTTTCAGTGAATATCTAGAGAATATTGAAGTAAAAAAAAAAATGATTATTTGCAATTTTTTTCAAAAAATTTTAACATTTGTAATTTTTTTTCGAAAAAATTTAATTCTTAAAATCATGTCCGCCCCCGAAATATAATCCTCCTGTCGCCCCTGATATTACGTGTGAGAAAATATATCCATACGACAGAAATCTACTCAAGCTAACAGTTGCGTTTCGCCTCTTTGTTTTAATACTTCAATAAGTCTTAAATAATAATCACTAAAAATACAGAAGCTGTTATTATTTTAATACGTGGGTGTTGTTAGAGGGGGTAGGGGGACAAGCCCCAAGTTTAAAAATACAAACTACGCAGAAGTTTTGCTGTCTGATATTATTGTAGTTTTACTACTTTAATCCATTTTTGCACATTACACGACAGAAACAAATTAAGAAGTAATTTGCACATAATATGTGTATTTTTAAAATTGTAATATCCATGATTGTGAACGAAACACAAAATTGAACGACGTTCCATTGAACATTCAATCAACGGAATGGAGTTTTTATAATTATTTTTGAACGCTGTACGCGTAGAATGAGTTTTTAGCGTTCTGTTCCAATATTAATCAGAAAAAATTCAAGTAATCCAAGTTTATATTTTTAAAAATATGATTTCAGGGGCTGGTAAAGCAAAGACAAACACTTGGAAGACCGTTTTTGTGGCCCTCTTATTCCACCATAGTCTCGAGCCTGAAGGCTGCACACACTTGACGACGCAGGACCTACTTTCGACTTAGCCCCAGATACCATAGTCGAGAAGATTCATGTGAGGTGAGGAGGGAGTCCACAAATGGTGTTTCCAGAAATTAGGAAAAACTCTCTATGGGGCAAATGCTGAATGGTCCTAGTTTTGTGCCCCAGGGCTGCTAGGACACATAATTTTCCTCTCGGTAGTTTGACTTAACCCAGGGCAAGAGTACCTCTTTGAGGACGTCCTAGTGCTCCTTGGCCCAATTTCAGGCCTTTTGGGAACCAATTCGAGGCATCCTCAACGTTTGATGTACGATTTCCAGCAAAATCCTGGAGGCTGACAACTTATCCTGCTTAACCGGGAGAACCTCATCAATCGAAAGATAATGTAGTGTTTGTTCTTGGAGTTTCTCGTAAGTCCATGGTCCAGTTGTTCTTGTCATAGTGCTGTGTCAAATCGGCTATACCTTGCCTTTTGACTTCCATCTCGACAATTAACTGCTAACTGCTGTGACACGCTTAAAACAATTGAACGTTTAACCAGGGTTGTCTATATCTGTAGAGAAGATACTCAAAATGAATGTAAATTGAGTAAAAAAGAGCTACTGAATAGTGTTGAATACTAATAATAATAGTCACAACAATTGAATCATCGATTCAGAGTTCATCCTCCTCCTCTTTAACTCTCCAAATACAATCATTATTATAATAATAATTACAGCCACAGCAGATAGACATTTGCTTAAATTATAATATACTTTTATATACCTCTATATTTTGTATGAATATATAAACTATATACATAAACATGACTCAACATTCCTCGTCAGGAACAATCATTTGTAGCATTCATCATAATATCAAGGAATGAATCCAAAAATATGACCTGCTACTTCATAGTTAAATATGTGCCTGTTAAACAAACCATAGTCAACGACTTCTTCTTCTTCCATATTGTGAGGAGTGAGAGAAATCAGATAATGACTAAAATTATACAGCGAGAAAATAGTGGGTTGTCAAAAGCACATTTGTAAGTAGTAACCAACTACATAATATGTTCCCATTTCCCCGGGATGTATCCGGGGTTTGCACTAAACGGAAATTCCAAGGAAACCCGGATTTTAATTATTTTTTAATTCCACAACAAAGTTGAACGGAGGTTGCCTTTGTTTGTCTGTTTGTTAGTTATCAGGATTACAGCAAAAGTTACACAACGCTTTTGATCTATCTAAGGGTCATTCCACCTCAGTTCACCCAAGGGTTGTAACCTTGCCATCTCCGATTTTAATGAAACTTGGCACTATTGATGTCTGTGGATAGAAACTCACTCCTGTGAAATCTTTTGACTTTTTCGACAAATTTGACCTGGACCACAACTTTTAAAATCCCATATCTCCACAACCACTTGACCAATATCGACGTATGAACTATCATTGAAAAGGTAATAAGCCCAAAAAACCAATTCCCCCTATCATTTTTAGACCTTCTGGCCTTGCATGGAAACTAATCTTCGTACTGTTAACTATAACATTTCAAAAAATTGGAGGGCATTATTTTTTGTTCTCGTGTTATTTAGAGTTGAAGTTCAAATTTTATAACGTATATTACTATCAATTGAGAAAATATGTATTAATTTAGAACACATTGAGATACTGATTTGAGGCGGAGGTTTTGGCATACACCGAGTGTTTAATATAAGTTCCATTTAATTATTGAAAACCCAACTGAAATTAGCTTGTTCATCACTAACTATTTAATTCTGTGTTGTTTTTTTTTTTTTGCGGTTTGGATCGGAGAATGTAATTGTTGACTCAACAAAACAGCACTTGGAATTTTAGAGGTGATGGTGAAAAAGAGAATTTATAATAGTAAATGTATATGCAATACTGTTTTAAAATGGATTATTTCTTTTTCAAATATAAAAAAACATACTTCAATTTCATAGTACATAGATATAATTTACTATCAGGATCCCGTAACTCAAGAAGATATTTCCAGGGATCCCGCTCAAAATCCAATTTCCCGGAGATGAACAACTCTAGTAGGTACAATATTGTATATATATATATACACATAAGAGGAGATAAAGTTTTCTGGATATTCTCTTAAGATTCACCACCACAAAATGCTAATTCATGGTTCCTTATAAATACTTCCTCTCTTTCTCTGTAAAACAACTTGGTTGATGAGTGGATATGAGATATAATTACAACAATTCTACTGAGAGTCTTAGCTGCTTATGTGCAAACTAGTGTTGAATTTGCGTATTATTTGAAATCTACTCCATATCGACTCTACTAAAAATAACTCCCACTAGCCCAAAAAATGTATTTGGAAAACTGAAACTAAATCTCCCGGTTGTTTCTACATTTTTTATTGATAAATACCTTATAAATGATGAATTATTTATCCATTCCAGCACCTTTGGCGCCGAACAAGAGGATCTCTTCCGCTGCTTCTTGGAATTGATAAAAAAAAAGAAGAACAATAATTGGTAGTGATTATGTGACTGAGATGTTTATAAAAAATCATTGTAATCTAAATTAGCGTAATTTTTACTTTGTTTTGTTGTATTATATATAGGATGCAACGACATCCGACCCTTCAAATTTCCGGATTTTTACGGCATATATGATAACAAAATTGCACAGTGTTTTTTTGTTTTTTTTGTGGTGGAATTTATACATTAACATTTCGCTTAGTAGCCAAAACACCGCCATACAGTCAATTACAAAAGGTTTCAAGCCTATTAATTTTTCAGAAGGAGAAGATAAATGTGTTGTTGTAATGATTTTCCTGAACAAAATATCTAGATGCTGAGATATCAAAGATGACAACAAAAGAGATGCAGAGTTGAGGAGGGCTCTGATGGAGACGAGGGACCCCAGAAGCAATGCTACAACTGAGTGTTCAAGCATATTTAGCCTCCTACCTTTCCCCGACCTGAATGTTATTGATTATTTTTTCTGTAGCTGTCCTGAGCCAAAGATCAACAGAGGACAAAGACCATCAAGAAAACCCAGAATATGGATTAGGCTTTAGTTTCCAGGGCCTGCAGGACCCGAATCAAGGCTGTTATTAAGGCCAAAGAAGGGTACGTTGCGTGAGGTATATTCACAATGATTGGCTCTCCCGCTTAGTTTTTGTTTTTTAACAAATCATAAAAAAGTGATCGTTGCATGTGAAGCTGATTGAGCAAAAGTCCAGGAATTCCTTGTTATGTCCAGTAGGGAAAACTGTTTAAAATAATTTTCTATTATGCGCATAACCTTTTTCTAGAGTTACCTATAGTACTTGACTAATCATGATGGACCACCTGCCATATTGAAGTGGTCTAACTGATGTCTGCTTTTTTCCATGCTCAAAAACTACATACTCAAAAATTCAAACTCGAATTCAACACTAATGCTAACGGTGAATCAATGCAATCTGAGCAATAATAATAACAACAAAATAATAGACAAAAACAGAGTAAGAAACAAAGAAATGATTTTTTTTGGGGGCACCAATTTACTCATCAAATGCACGTAAATGAGCCTTGAAGATATATGTATGTGTGTATAATTTTTCTTTCTTTCCTTCTTACTTTCGTTGGTTGTTTCGTTTGCTCTAACATTTTATTTTAAATGAATTATTAATGAGTTTGGGATAATTACTCTTTAGGAGCGAGCAAGCAAGACAGCAAAGCAGCGATAAGAAGGAGAGCAAGTAAACATGAGTATTCCCAATATTATAATTATATAATAATAATAACAGGGGGAAAGGAAGAACAATTGCTGGTCATCATGATCAGTACTAACTTGCAACATCATCCTCATCATTGCAAGTTCTTTGATCCTTTCAAACTATTGACTTTATTGTCAGCTATGTCAAGACCGTACGCAGGATTATATATATATTATTATCATTACTATTATTATTTTTTTTTTTTGAAATTTGAAATATAAATTTTTTTTGAAATTTTTTTTCAAAAATCCACAGATCTTCAAAAAGATTAATTTTTGGAATTAAAATAAATTTCAAATATGATTTTTTTTTGTAATTAAAATGAATTTAAAGTATTAAATTTTTTTTATGAAAAAAATTTAAAAATCCACAGTTCTTTACAAAAAATTAAATTTTTTGAATTAGACTGAATTTCAAATATATATATATATTTTTTTTTGAATGAAACTGAATTTCAAGTATAAATTTTTTTTTGGAAAAAAAATCTCCTAATCCAGAGATTTTCACAAAAAAATTAATTTTTTGGTAATTTTTGTTGAAAAATTAATTAAATTTTAAATATGAAATGATTTGAAACAAAATAAAAAATAAAACTTTGAAAAAAAAATTAAAAAATGCACAGATCTTCAGAAAAAAAAGTTTAACTATTAAATTTCAAATATTAAATTTTTTGAAATTTTTTTTTTCAAATAATAATTAAAAAAAAAAATCATGTAATAAATTTTCTTGTAAAAAAAAATCTTTCATTTTGGGATGCTACAGCCCCTCTAGCCCACCCCCTACGGACAGTCCTGTAGGTGTGTATTGTCAGGATACCCAATTTTTTGTACCGGCCTGCTCCTTAAAATTGCTATTTGTATTTCGATACTTTTTTATTAATAAAAATATTTCAAAAAAGGGCAATTCATAATTTGTGGTGCGTCTATACAATTATTGTTTTAGTTAAAGGTCAAGCATAGATAATAGCTAGTGATGTAAAAAAACAAAAAAACCCTGAAAATCAACATGGTAACCCTGACAATTTGAAGAATTTTTTGGAGGAGAGAAAGAATAATGCTCATGACGTTTCATTAGATAAGCTACAATCAGCTGTGACAAGATAGGAAGGAAAAAAGGATATAAACAAGGACATTTGCTAGTTTTACTCCAATGTCGATCCCCAATTCTACTTTGAGTCCAACAAGGACTTACAATTATAACTCTGCAAAAAATCCTCTGGGTTAAACTCCGTCGTTTATGAGCACATCCAAACGTTCAAACAGGTTTGGAATATAATTGAAACTATTTAGGAAATGAACTTCACTAGTCAGGAATTAAATAATAATGAAAACTGCTAAGGAAAAGAAAATTCATTCATTCACAAAACAACATGTATATACATTATGTCCACTCATTCACACACCCTCAATCACAAAATGACTAAGGATATGATACTTTTGTAGAGCGCGAGAAGAATACAAATGTAATGTTTCTCTACAAAAATCCCATTCCTAACAATAAAGGAAGTCAATACGTGAACACCACACACAAACAATTTTATAGAATTCAATGTAATAACCATTTTATTATTAAATTGATATGTTAGTGTCCTTTTTCTATAGAATATACTTAGTTTAAGGAAATTTGGGGGGGGCTACGTCACCGGCAGTTCAATAGTATTATCACGCAATGATGCAGCAAGTATCAGTTTTAATATCAATTTAGTTTTAATTGGGCGAGTTTCCCGGTACAACTATAGTACCGGAATACCGAGCAACATTAGTTTGTAGATATTATATCGATCTGTTTATACAAATTGTAATTTGAATAAACTGATTGTACAATTAATATCAATTTGTTTGTCTTCTAAAAGTATTGTAACATCAGTCATTTTAATTGCCAACTATTCATAGATGCTAAAGCATTGCATTGTGATCTATTCAAATGATGCATTTATTAAGTGTTTATAAATAACTAGCAGGAGTATCCACACTTATTGCACGAATTTATTAGAAGTCGACGAACAGACACATTTTATTACAATAATATAAATGATAACTCTACAACACAGGAGTTTTCTCCATTTTTCATGAATTCATTAACACTTCCAATACTAAGATAATCTCCCCTCAAGAATAAAACGGCGTTACTTCGCTACAACAAATATATCCTATGTATTTTGTTGTCAGCTGTCGATTCCCTCGTCTCGCTTGTACCCCATGGCTATTTCATAATTCATTCTTCTTGATAAATAAATAAATGTTTAAGTTATTCTATACTTATGCCCCGCTTCCAAAAGGACAGGAATGGGTAATCCCAATATATTTCAATTAATTTTAAACTATTTTATACCCACTACGATGAAAATTTATTTTACTATGCTATTGCAAAGAGTATCATTAAATATGATCACCTAAAAGAATAGTTTTAAAATCGGCCAACCAGTTAGCGAGATAGATTAGGAGCTTGAATTTGATGGTAGACTGAGTGTAAAACAAAGGAAATGCAATGAGTTTCAATGTTTTTATGTTAAATACAAATTATATTTGCATTTGGTTTGATTAAAATAATTCTTATGAATAAGTTTTTCTGAGTTGAATATGGAATTCTTGAAGAAATCCATTTTTTTTCTTCAAAAATTCCATGCAATCTTTCATCCTCAAATTGGATCCTACAGATATGTCTTTCCAAACATAAAAACATTAAAAATCATTGCATTCCCTTGGTTTTAGACTGATTATACCATCAAATTTAAGCTCCTCGTCCCAAAAAACATATAATTTGATACCAAAATCATATTTTTATCATAAGTATGACCTCTAAAATCAGTGACTAAACTTTTTCAATATGTGAGCGTCACCCAGTGGAAAAGATCTAAAAAACAAGACAACAATCATATCTCACTAACCGGTTGGCCAATTTTAAAATGATTTATTTGAAAGTGTAAGTTTAACTGCATAAATGCAATTTTTAAATGGGGTTTTCCACATAATTCAACCATGGGTATATTGCATATTTTGAAATATAATGGAAATACCTGAAACCAATTTTTTGTTGATCCCTCTTCGTTTTTATAATATATATATATTGACCAATTTATTATTTCAATGAAGAAATTTTGGCTATCATACACAAATGTATAAAGTTATTATTTTAATCAAATATTGCCACTCAATATTATAATAATGAATCGAATAAATACTATATGCCTGGATTTTATTTTTAAAAATGGCGAAGACATGAAATGGCAGTGTTAGTCTGCGAGCACATACGATGTAACTGGTAGTCAGTATGATACGACTTATTTGGCTAATTACCAGATGATTTCGGGCCTTTATGAATGTAAGAGCGTAATGCAATAAAGGTACGCCGTACCATACATACAGATAAACTTTTCTTTATTAATATAGATAGCCTTTGACCTTTATAATTGTCCACATAATTGATATGTACATATCAATTATGTTGTAATTTGTATTAAAACAGTAAAAAATTACACCATTAATGCTCCGACCATCACTGAAATATTCAATTATTGCAATATCCTTACCACAAACACTGTAAATTCTTCATATAAAGTAATTCATTCATTCCATTTTTTGGTTGCAACTAGTACAGTACATGTAATATGTATATTATAAAAAATATGTACGTATACTCTACGTTTCCTAAAACTTGTAATTGATTATAACGCACATAAATATGATTTCAAATAGCCATATGGTGACGAAAATATATTCATATTAAAAGAAGAGAGAAAGAGAAGATTCTCGAAGGTAATAATGGAAAGTAGAATGAATTTTTCTAGACGCAGTTCATAGACCTCTTAAGAGAATAATTTTATTTATGTACAATGTTCATCCATCAATGCAGATTCATCAAATCATTCTCAGGTGCATCCGCAGTATTATATAAATACATATATATATTTTTTTTTTTTTTTTTGGGGGAGGGGCTTCTTTCTTAAATAAATAAAAAAAAATCGAAAAATTATGTTATTGAAAAAAAATTACATATATTATTTTTTTTTTGAAAAAATTTCAGAAATCCATAGCTTATTCAAAAAATATTGAAAAAACCATAGCTATTAAACACAAGTTGAATTTTTTGGAAAAAAATTCAAAAATTAAATTTTAATAAAAAAATTTCAAATAATATATTTTTTCGAGAAACAATTCGGATATCTATAGGTATTCTGAGAAAGTTAAACTTTTTGGGAAAAAATTGAAAAAACCATAGCTATTAACAATTTTTTTATTTTTTGTAAAAAAAATTCAAAAATTAAATTTAAATTATGACATTTTTGAAAAAAAAATTCAAATATTAAATTTTTTGATTGAAAATATGAGAAAATCAATAGCTTTTGATATTGATTTTTTAGAAAAAAATTTAGAAAATTTTTTTATCTGGGAAAAAAAAAAAAATATTTCATTTGGAATTTTTTTTTGAAAAACTTTATTGAAAATATTATTTTTTTTCATCAAATCTGATTTTTTTTTTAGAAAAATGCATAAATTCCTCAATTTTGGGAGCTACAGCCCCTCCAATCCGTGCCCTGCGGACGCCCTTGATTGCATATCGGAACGTTGCTACTTGCTAGCAAACTACTACACACTTAAATGTTAACAACGACGATTCCTTTTGAACAATCACTAAAAACACCAACATTACTCCAAATAATATATGTAAAATATTATAGTCTCAATAAAACAACTAGTTTTAATGTCAAAATGTCAAATTAATGACAGATTAATAATGTATAGCGTATACATAAATAATAAACATTTGTTTAAAAAAAAAAAAGAAAAAAAAAACAACAAAAAAACCCTTTTCAATCAAACACCTTCTTAATTAATATTTTGCTTCGCTCTCTAAGGTGACATTAGTCATGATACACGTACGTTAATAGATAAATAGATTCAGCCCCGTGAGGCTACGGGTATGTGTATTAAGGGGTTGCTACATCCTTCTTTAAAAAAATCTATTTGTAAAATTCGTCAAAAAGTCAACGTTTTTTTCAAATTGCTACAGTGATAATTTTACTTGTTGTCAAAAAAAGAATACCAAACATTTGTCAAAAAACCATTCCCATATATGGAACCTTTTGATCTGACGTCACAATTTTGATGTCGTCAATTTTTGGGTCAAAACAACCAAGTTTTATAACAATGAAACCCTTTTTTCATAAATAGTAAGCGAAATAGTGAACTTTTTGACGTCAAAAGAAGTATGCACCAATAGAAGGACTTAAGCCTTACTGTATATTATAATTTATACCTTTATTGCCTAGATTTATTATATATATATGATCCTAAAATGTATTGCAAATTAGTTATAGCATCGTTATATAGTCTCATCTCCGTATTGTAGATACAAATTAATTAATATGATGGAAAAAATAAGATATTTTTGTCTAATTAACCTACTTTTCTTTTCCCGAATCGATAAAAAACAAAAACTACAAATCTAGCCATTATTAGGGATTTTCAGTATATATTACTTTGATTTAATACAAGTAAAACTGTTTATGAAAGAGATCAAGTAGTATTCAATGCAAGTGTTTTTTAGTCTTTTTCTTATTTTTAAAGCCATTTGATGAAGTTTCATCAAGATTTATAGGAAACTTGCCCATTTTATGTTGTAAATATATCATCTTTGAGCCCCCCCCCAAAATGGCGTCTCAATTATGATGCAATTTAAGAAGTAAGTTAAAATGCTCTACACTAAGAATTATAACTACATTATTGAAATTACATCAGATCAAATTTAATAAAACCCAAAAAATCACTTACTTCAAGACGGGACTCGATGATGATATTGCATCCATAATGAAAAAGGGATTGGATAGTCAGAGTCCCAATGCGATGAAGGATCACTAGTAGAAAATGTCAAAGGATATTTAGTTTCCAACCCTTGAACCGTGTCTTTCATCTCCTTATTCGTGGCTGAGCAATGTTTTAAAATATCAAACGCAAATTTAAATTCTTTGTTTTCGTAACAGATGGCTAAAATTTCTTTTATATTGCTTAGGTGATGAAGGGAAAATTTATGGAGGTCCTGACTAAAGCTCTGTCCTATTTTCTGCTTGGATATAAATTTAAGAATGTCCGATTTGATCTCAATATATTCCGTTTCCTGTTCCTCCCAAAAAGTGACAAGCTCAAGGATGGCAGATACATTATGAGGGGGTGTCAAATTTGCTTCAGTCATCATTTTGTGAAGGAAGTCTGCTTTATTATTCAAATTAGGAAGAAGGTTCTCTACATTGCTAAATTTGTTTGCTAAAATCAAACGTGATTTGTGTAGAGAAACTGCATCTAATGCATTTTGGTCATCAGATTTGTTGCGGACAAAATTAATGACGACGTCTTTAATGTCCAAACACTGATTATGATGCTCTTCCTTCATACACCAGTCAATGAGGAATCTATGGATCTTTTCTATTTCATCTTCGTCATTAATTAAATCATAATCCGTTAAAATGGACTCGAGGGTACTTATCTTTGGACTCTCAGACCCTAGAAAATCCCTTACTATTTGAATAAAAATCTCATCTTTTTTATATGAAGTGAGTTTTTCAAGAATGGGAATTAATTCCTTGAATGAATCTTTTCCTTCAATGACTCGCTGAGTAATCAATTGTTTAATTTCCTCTTGGTCACCAAGTGTACCTCCCAAATCAAATAAAAACTCAGGAGAATAATGAATCTCCTCATCCAATTCCCTTAAATTAGTATTATGCTGAATCCACACATCCATCTCAGAATTTAACTCTTTCTCCACCACAAAGTTCTCCTTTAAATGCATCAAAAAAACTTCTCTATCCCTAAAATCTAAAGAAATATTCCGACTCTTAAAACTGACAGTTATAACAAATTCTTTCAATTGTTGTATGCTCATTTTTTTAAAGTACTCTTCACATTGTTCAAATATTTGCTCTATGGATAACCCCTTACTCATTCTTCCACTTTCAAAGTACCTCTCACATAGACTCTGATAAATAAGACCCGTATTCGCATTAGGATTGATCTTGTTGAGAACCTCAGTTAGTGAAATGATTTTTTCTAAGCTGGAGGACTCTATTATGGATTTGATAGTCTTTGAAAATGCATCTGAATCACCTAGGACTTCTTTCAAGTCCATTTGAAAGGATGAAGTGCAAAGAGCCTTGGACTTCATTATGAGTTTCTTATACTGCTTCAGCTCAGACTCGGATATCAATTCAAAGGAGAGCAGAAATCTAAAGTACATCAACATTGATTCATAGTCCTTTCCATCCAATGACTGATAAATGTATTTCTTTAAATTTTGTAAGAGTTTATGTGGATTCTCTTTTAAAATTTGAGAGACTCTAAGATTATTGCTTAAAATTTCAAACACTTTAGAGGGACTCTCGTCAAAGACGCAACGAAGAAAATTAAAACAAATTTCCCATTTGTCTATGTCTTCATTTTGAAGTGCATATTTCATGGCGAGATTAAAACTATGAACATCACTAGACATGGAGAGGCCCATGATTGTATCTAATTTGTACGTTTCATCATTGACAAATCTAACGACATCAATATTGGCATCAACATCGTACAAACGCCGTGCCTCAATATAATTGTTGAATTTGGACATGACTGCTTCAATAGGATGATCCTTTACTGTCCTTGATTCTTCGATAGCAGCAGAAATAAGGATTTTCGGAGGAACAAACAGAACATCTTGTCTGAGTGACGAGGAAAAGGCTTGAATAGATGCAACATAGGCCTTGATAAAAAGATAATTTTTTCCATCTTTATCTTCGTTCCAGTGGGTATCCCCCATCACGGATGACATGAGAGAAATAGCTCCAAGTATGTCATAGCCCATAAGATTATTAATCCAGGAATGGATTGAACTTTTGTGAATGGGACCCTTTTTCAAGGACCAGGGCTCTGTTTGATTGCCTAAACTAGGAGCATTGTCATAAAATGGATGAAATACAAAATTTTGAAATTTTAAATGAGAGGACTCCTCAGGGATGAACGAATCTTTGAATTGCCGCTCGGAACACTCTTCCAGTTCGTCTAAGAGACTAAGAACATGAAGAGGCTCACCAAATTGTAGGCAAAAGTTGTTTAAAAGTTGACGATCCTCAATAGATAAATGAGGAGCGCATTGAAGGATATCAAAACAAAGTTTTGCAGCTGGTTCATAGGAATATTGAATCATATTTTTGACCATGACGAGTGCACGACGAATATCCTCTGCCTCTAAAGAAGTCTCTGCAATCATCTCCTCCGTTTCCCTCAAGAAGCGATCCTCTGAGCTGAGACATGAAGCTATTTGAAGGATATCACTGTGTTTCTTATAGTTGTTTTTATTCTTAGTGAGAATGTCCCTTATGATACACTTAGAATTCTCTGAATTATTGATGTAGGAGGGTGAAGCTTGAATGGAGAAATCATTTAAATGATATCCAACCCTAAGTACATTTCTCAAGTTTTTGACTTGTTTATCCTCTGGAGAAAGTTTTTTGAGACAGACCTCTGCCAGAGACACATTGTGATCCCCAATGAAATTTGACTCCTCCAAATAGTACTCGGCAGTTGAGAGTAGGATTTGCTTTTTTTGAACTAAGGTCAGATCCATTAAATCATAGTTTTTGAGAGCTTTGTGGTAGAAGCAAGACTCACACTTTTTCATGGTGAAGGCGGGAAAACATTCTAAACACTCCACAATTAGATGTACAATTTTATTATTTTCAGAGCGTAGCAATTGAGTCAGAGTGGATTTGAAATATTGGTTTAAATCAATTTGCAAATTACTTTTACAAATGGTGAATATGTCATCCAGGGCTTTGGATGCGAGCTCCGGGTTCTGAAAAAGAAAGAAAAAATATATATAGTAAGTTGAATATGTAAGTATTCAGCGTTTTAATTATGATAACTGTTTGATAAGATCATTTATTAGTGTATGCTATGAGGTATTATTACTGATATATCAGGGAGTATATATATGGCCCGTCAACAATAAAGCAATCTATAATAATTAAAAAAAAAAAAAAGTCCTGACTACATATTTCGTATGCTTCAATAAATAGTAATCGTCAATTTCCATGTAGAAATTATTCTAATTAATCCTTTACAGGTGCCAAAAATTGCACTTAAAAAGCAAGGATTCATAATAAGATCATTAGAAATTGATAGATTTTATTTGAAAGACCATATCCGGGCCAATTTATGTCTCATAAATCAAATAAAGACTTTAAACTATAGTTAACATACCTGACAAATCTCAACTCATTACATAAATATGAATACAAAGCATGTGATTCAACAATATATGTAAAGGAAATACATATATTGTCGTATGAGTTTATTGGACATTTATTATTTTCTTGTTTTTTTTTTCGCGATTGCTTTGGTAACAACTCATCACATACTTATAGGGACAGTTTGATGTACAAGAATAGCCACTAGGGCGCCCTCTATCCAATTAAAACCTGAAAGGATCTCATATTTTGAACTCAAAGAGGAAGGCTAATTTCTGTCGAAAAATTCAAATGAATCCATGCTATTACTTTTGTGTAATAAAAGCTTTGCTTTGAGCATGGATTTTTAACATTTCAAAACTTTTCCAGTCATAATTACCTCCGCCAACAAAGTTGACCAAAGGTTATGTTTTTGCCTGTTTGTTTGTAAGCAGCAGGATTACGGCAAAAGTTACAGATCGACTTTGATCTAACATTGTACGAAGATTATAGATGATCACAGTAAAAGGCCATTAAATTTTCAGAGGTCAAAGTAACGTAAAACGTAAAAATTGTATAATCGAACAACTTTGGAACAAATTTAAATACATGCATTACTCAATTTTCATTTTAGGCGGAGATTTTGCGTTCTATCGAGTGCGCATTCTAGTTATAGATAAAAATCCTATCGAGTCTTGCCGTGATAATAGCGCCGTTCATCTGCAGGCAAGTCGTGCCAGACGTTAAACAGCCCCTATATCACGTTGTACCTCGTTAACACAATGTATATTTTATACATTAAATTTGGATGTGAGCTGTGGATGTTTCTACTTCTTTTCTTTTAAACAATGTTCCAACCGTTGATTGGTTGAATTAGAATGAGCTCTTGCTAAGGTGCTATGATCAATTACCAACAACTAATTATGAAATAATAATTCCATAGATGGAAAGAATTGGCTAGCTAAGTACAGGGCGTTCAGATCAAATCGGGATTTGCGTGCACCGGCAATTTTTTATGATACAGCTGTATGATGGCGTCTTTTTTTTGCCGGCAGAAACTTTGCCATATCATCATACTTTAGTCGAGTTAAGGGTATCATGGGAACAGCTGCTCCATATATAAAAAAATATGTTGAATTGACAGAGGGGGAACAACATTGGGCCGTGTCGAAGATTTATGTCTACACAATCCAGAGTTCTCACATGTAACTGGGTCCCAATCCGGACCATGTATAAAATTAGTTGGACTCTTTTGGAGACTTATGATTCCAGATCCATAGCTGACTTCATTGGGAAGGAGATATGACCCTCAGAAGTCTGGACCTTAATTGAATAGTTAATTTTTTCTGGGGCTACATTGAATTTAAAACAAATCGAACATCTCATGCCGTTAATGACTCTCTGATTGGCTCCATCAGAGGAAATAATGACCAAAATACCAAGGACTTACTTCGTCAACACCTTTTCCTCCTTTCGGGCCCGGCTCCAGGAAATGGTAGATGCAAGAGGCAGATACAACAAATGAAATATTTTTCAACATTTATCTTAACTATTTCAGCCAATTATCAAGTAACTCATTCCAAAAAAGTGGACTCAGTGACAATTTAAATATTTTTGAAAAATGCGCGGATTTGATTTTAACACTGATTTTGAGGGTTTTTTTCTGTTTCTTATCGTATGCAAGGTTGCTATATACAATTCAGGAAACAAGGACGAATATATATGTTTATTAGATTATGTTAAGTTATTAAGCAATTCAAGTGGTATTGTTCTCGTTGGTGTGTTATTTACACATCATGTATGTATCTACTCCATAGATGCATACTCTATTTCCACACAAACAGAATCATTATCGTCTCTTCAAAAGACATGCATTTTCTTTAACGATTTACAAGTTCAATCTTATACAAATAATATGTACATATTTACATACAAATCGTTCGTCCCTTACTTAGTTTGAGAACTTTTCATTTTGTTTATTTATTTATGTATTTGTTTTCTTTATGATTTCATTATTGAAGAATAAACATCAGATACACAACCAAAAACTGTCATGTCCACATCATGTTCTCACAACAAAATTACTATTATTGTTCCTCTATTCATTTTAATTCTATTGTATTAACATAGAAATATGCAGAGGTGACCACTATTACTTATCTAGCATATCCCGTTGCTACAGTTATTGCATCACGCAACCTTTCATACAAAAAGAAACCCCGGGAAAACTACACTAGCCACTCGGTAGAGCAGGAAACCTCTACTTACAATCCATTTGAGTTATGTATCTCAATTTGTTCTAAAGGTATGGCCCATTATTATGGATTTATTACGTTTTGAATTACCTTGACCTTTGAGCTTGACCCCTCAAAATTTAATCCCCTCTTACTGTGACCATATATAATCTTCATACCACGTTTGATCAAGATCAATCTCTAACTTTTGCCGTAATCTTGGTGACCAACAAACATACAAAGGCAATATCAAAACCTCCGTTCAACTTCGTTGACGGGGGTAGAAATAGGCCCAAAATCACTTGGTTGCACTATGCCAATTCTTACCAACAATTGAACTATATGGACTATTTGATGTATAAGAATATACACTAGAGCGCCCTCTACCCAATTCAAACATCACAGAAGCTCAAATTTTAAAAACTAAGGGTAAGGTTAATAGAAATACAAGGTCAGACAATCATGTAATCGGGCATTCTAGAATTTTCAATCTGATATATTGTACCGACCACTGGGCAAGATGGGCTGATTTTGACAAAACACGCAACCCCTCATACTTTATGACGTCAATATTTAAACCGTGGTGGAAATTAAACATCAGTCCTACACGCGTTATTGTATAACCTTCTATTTATATTAACCTTGACTAAGAAGAAGTCAAATTTCTGAAAAAAATCAAATGACTGCATTGCATAATTTTCTTGTGTTATAAGCATCTCTTTGGAACTGAATTTTCACATTCCATAATGTTTCACGATACCAGCACCTTCCATCACCTAACAAGACTATTAAAACAGTATTATTATTCAATAATTTTTGACAACTGTTCACAGCTTAACAAACAAAAAAGCTAATTCTAATGCAACCAATCAACATTCAGAACACTGATTAGGGGAAAGAACCAGAAAAATAGACGCCTGATAACAAAATACACCATAGTGTTGGTCTTGTGTATCGATTTGGAAATCCTGGATCGGTGTGGGATCGTCATAATTTTAACTTTTTCGAATTTGAATTGCGCTCCATGATTCTAATTTTGGATTCACTCTTTTAAATATCGGTCCAAATCAGTATACAGAGGCGTCTGCACGCGGGGGTTGTATCTCTTAGTTTCAAGGTTTCAAGAAAAAAAAATTGAACAAAAATAGGGCTAAACGTTGTTTTTTTGAAAGATTTATTTTCTTTAGAAAATAAGATCATTCGGGGATATAATTTTTAATTTTTAAATTATTTTCCAAGAAAACAAAACAAATAACTAATATATAATTCCAGGGGACGGCCCTGGTATAGAAAAAATTCCCCTTGAAGAGCTAACAGAAAATAAAATCGCTCTAGATCGAGTCTCAAAAGATAGGAAGGAAGCCTTAATGATTTTGCTCAAAAATGAGCCTAGATTATCATGTCTGCATTCTTCGACGAGTAATAATCGACCATGTCTATCAACAAATTAGTATGATCAGACCCTTGGTAGCGTCACAAATTGCAAATAAAAGTAGTAAATCCATCGTCAAATTAAATGAAAAGGCTATATCGTAAGCATATGAAATCTCATCAATAAAATAAAGGCTCTACAGTATGGCGAATATTCTTGGGTATCTCAGCCATCTCAAAAAATTGAATACAAAGTCATTAATTGACCGAAATAATGAGGAACATTTCTCCTTGATATTTGTGCAAGATTGTTTTTATGTCAACTCGCCACATATTACAGAGTGAGGACTCAAAAATGATCACTTCTTGACTGAACCAAGAGTTCAGGTTGAGGGAACCACCAGGACCAAACATCCAGCTCAGGTTATGATCCTCAGTGTCGTGGCGTCTGATGGCAGAGAGATGCCTTCCTACTCCTTCAAAGCCAACGAGAAAGTCAACACAAACGTCTACTACAAGGTCATCAGATCCTGCCATGATCTGCAGGAAGAACATGAGTGCATTTTGTACAAGATAATTCAGGCCTTTGTTCTCACCCAATGTGAAACCCCTGGACTAGTGTGTCTTCGAGGGCAAGACGAACAAGACTTTTCCCCCAAATTTCGATGGCATGAAGGTCGTGATCACGGAGGAGTGGAACGAATTGTATGCAGAATTCATCAAGGCAACCCTTGCTTCTGTATGTCACCGTATTGAAGCCATCATTCAGATTAGAGGGGGACATATTGAATAAAAAGCGTAGGAAATGATTAAATCACCACAATTCTTATTTTTGAGTCCTCAACCCCGTACTTTTATTCAAAAGAGAACTAAGAAAAATGATTGTAAGCAAAGATTGTTTCAAAGAATAAGGGTCACTCAACCCATCCTTTCTATCTTTCTTCGTTCTTCTAACAAGTAAGTATAAGTAGATAATGATAGATTAGATACATAAAAAAATTCCTTTTACAAGTCATTTAAATTAACACAGATAGTTGTTTAAAATATACATATATTGGTGGTAGTTATTAGTTAAATAATAGGAGACGCGACCAACATCACATCACCTTTATGAGAGACGCCCCCCCCCACTCCACATCTTCTCCTCAAACAAATCATCATCATAAAAACTGAGCTGTGATAAAAAAAAAAGAGTTTAAATTTATTGTGTGAAAAAACTAACAGATCCATGATTTATGAAGTTCCTTTTTTCTTCTTCTTTTCGTTTTTTTTCTCTCTTTTTTTTCTTTACTAATTCAAAAAAACAAAAACAAATAAAAAAGAAGAATCAATGACTGACGACTTTTATGTCCATTTTCTTTTTTTGCTCAAAGGTATTATTACCATTTAAAATTATGAACTATGTTTGATAATTCTTATGCTTCTGTATTAAGCATGAAAGGACTAATATGTGGCCGTCAACACAAAATCCAGCTAGAATAACTATGGTCCATTTCTATCAACAAAGTTTGTTCTTTTGAGCCCTTCATTTGATTGGCAAATTGCTCTTGAAGTAGACAAAATGAGTCAAAATTAATTGACGGATATCTGGGTTAATATCAAACTAAGTCTGTAAACTATAGTGAACATTTTTGAGTAATTCAAACCATTCCAGAAATTTGAATACAATCCCTTTTATGTACTCAAATATTTCTATGAAATATTGTGTTATAACCAAATTGGAATTTTCTTGATTCTTGTTCAATATATACATTTTATATACAAGACCCCATATCTCCCTCAAATTCAGTCTTTTAAATCAAATAAAAACTCTATAGGTTAGGTAACATTATTGGGTATATCAACTCATTCCAGATATTTGTTTACAAAGCCCAAAAGTGATCTAAATATGCTAATGAAATATTAGGGGGTAATATTGGATTTTCCCCTTTTCTTGACTTTAGTAAAGTATTGTTTTTATACTGACGTGGCACATAGATACGTAAATAAATACATTATCATATGAAGGCAAAAAGCAAAAAGAAAAAGAAGTTTTCTTTGACTGTAGAAACATATTATTTGAAAATATAATATGCATTATTAAAAGACCGCAGGAAAATGTTTTTTTTTCTCTCTCTCTCTCTTTCTATTTCTTCTTCTTCAAGAAGAAAAAGAACGAGAAATTAAAGTGTTGCTGTATTACTCTTAAATTACTCCTTTATACATATATATATATTATATTTCTAAATAAAGAAAACGTCAAAAAAGTATATATGTATGTATACAGAAAAAATACAAAAAGTTGCATCCGCTGAGGATAACACAAATACATACATATGAACTTATACATATATATTATATATGTATAAGGCACCATAATATATAATATAATTGAAGAAATCTTGACATCGGGAGAAGTTCTTGTCGCTTCTTATTTTTTCACCGCGCGGTGAAAAAAGAAGCGGGTGAGAGCGGAAAGACTTGCAGAGTCGTTTATTGAAGAGCATATCTATACTTTACAGAAAGAGAGTAATAAATTATATTCATGTAGCATAAATGTATCCCACTAATACAACCTAGAACCCTGCACATCATTCAACCACCAAAAGACACTCTTAATTATCTCTTTAAGTCCTCCTTCCTTAATGAAGAGGATTTGGGAGTCCTGGAGATCAGGGATCGCTATTTTTACTATAACTTTGATAGTGAAAATTAATTATAGATTGCTCTGTTAATGAAATAAACTCATTATGTAAGAAAGTTGGGTCGAGATCGGACTTCAGGGCCGTTCGCAAGATTATATGTTGGTAGGCTTGGTTTTTGAAGTTTTTTTTTAAATTCCAATAATTAGGTTTGTTAAAAATTCATAGCTGTTCACCAAAGATTTCAAATATTAATTTTTTGGAAAAAACATTTCAAAAATTCCTTATTTTTCGGGGTAGGGGATACATCCCCTCCACCCTACCCCATCAGACGCCCCTGGTCTTGTATATAGTCAAGTTTCCTCACCACAAAGGAAAAACAGTTTTGGTGTACTCGGAAAATAACGCTGATTTGATCGTAAATTACCGGTTTCAAACAATAGATAAAACATGTATCTCAATTTCCAGGTGAACGATTTTAATCAACTTTCGAACTAACATTTCTATTTTGATGATTCAGGTTTTCAGATATGGATCTTTCTAAGAAAAATCAATACTTATGATTGAATTGGAATAAATAAAAAAATCGCTCTCGGATCGAGTCTCAACAATACTTAATAATGAAATCAATGGGCTAATAATTTGCTCATATATCAATGGCATAATATTGGTACAAGAGTCCAAGGATTATTCGTCCGTACTATTTGTAGCGGGAATGATTCGTTGGTTCTTAGAACATACGTCGTATGTAAATCTTAAGGAAGCGTTCGAAGCCGCTTCACAGAACAATTTTTAAAAAATAACGTCATTCTAATAATGATGTAATCATCAATCCATCTTCACCAATGATTGTAAGAATGATGAATACTTTATAATTAAGTTTTAATTATCTAAGAGTAATGGCGAACTAATGCCGTTCATGACAGATACTTAAAGTTTTACTGAATTGATGTTTACTCACGTCCTTATCTTGTTTGTATCTCGCAACCTTTCCTTCTACAATAAAGAAAGCGGAAAAGGTTCAAAATTAGTTGGTATCTGTTAATTAATTCTTCCCCATTGTTGTAAATTGTTTACAGCAAAACAAAAACGTATTATAATTTAACCAATCAACGTTCATTACTGATAAGGGTAAAATAAGCAGAAAAATCAATAGCTGACAACATTCTAAGTTTTAGTGTTTGGGATATTAGTATCTTCGTGAACGAGATACATTATAGAGGCCGCTATATAATTTGGACCAGTTGGCAAGGACTGACTAGAGGAACAGACGGATTTAAAGTCCCATAATATTAAGGACCGATCTAAGCTAATTTTTGAGACTTGTACAAAAACTTATTAATTTATAACTTTTACCAAATTAACTCAGTTAGTAAACTAAATTAAATCATGGCATTACCTTACTA
The DNA here is from genome assembly GCF_016086655.4 of Lepeophtheirus salmonis. Classification (NCBI taxonomy): domain Eukaryota; kingdom Metazoa; phylum Arthropoda; class Copepoda; order Siphonostomatoida; family Caligidae; genus Lepeophtheirus; species Lepeophtheirus salmonis. The sequence continues at coordinate 29,015,933 of NC_052138.2, read as the reverse complement.
ATATAAAAATTAACACTGAATATTGTGTATCAGCTATCGATTTTTAAGCCTTCTGCCCACTTAGTGGTAGTGTTATGCACGTTGTATGGCTTGAAAGAATTGACTAACAGCTACTAACTAATTTTAAGGCGTTGGTTTTTGTTTCAATTTGTATGAAAGGTTGTTGCATTATACAATAAAGCCAAAAATTAGATACTGCATTATAATATTAAAGCCAATAAAAGGTTGTTTTATAATTTGGGACCGTAAGTCAAGGACGAAAACAAGAGTGTCCGGATTTTAAGTCTCACAATATTAAAGGCGAATAATTGATGCCGGAACCATTGGGTAAGTGTAAAATATTATTGCCTTTATTGCAGCAATAACAGTTGGTAGCACATAGGCATTTCTTGTCGACTAAGGATATGATTATTCAATAATTGTTAGGAATTGGACCTTAACAAGAGCTAAATATAATTCAACCAATAAATATTCCATGGGCGAAAAAAGCAGGCACATTGACAGATGACAATAAAATAGATTGTATATTTTTGTGTTAGTGAGATAACCTCCCCCCCGTGTTAATAGTTGTAGATTACAAATGATGTAAGGTTGCGTGACTATGACAATCACAATTATATCTTTCCCCATTAGCAAATACATTTTGGTGCCACTGGGACGCATACGGCCCTATTTTTGAGGAGTAAAATACATATTCATAAGTAGACAAGGAGTATATATTTTAAAAAGCGTCTAATAAGTATTTAGGAAGAAATAAAAGAATTGAACAATAAATCATATCTTTTACATACTACAGAGACAGCAAACAAAAACAAACATCTCCCCCCTCTTGACAGTGTATTATTGTTAATATTATTACTATTATTCATTTCTATTAAAGTAAGTAAAATTGAGGAATTTTTTGCGGACAAAAAATGAATATATATTCATTCAATTATCACCAACACTATACAATGAATATGTCCATAATGTTATAGAATCTATCACCTACTTGAAAGCAATCGAAATCTCATAAACTAATAACAATAGATAATCATAGGGGCGTCCCTAGGGGGTGAGCTAGAAGCCCCCCCCAAAAAAAAAATTAAGGAATTTGTGCTTGTTAGTAGATAATGTAATATTATTTTTTTTTTTTAAATTTATATTTCAAATTTAATGAAATTTAAAAAAAAAAAAATAATCTTTCAAATTTTTTCCCAAAAAAATTAATTTTCTATGAATAGCTATAAATTTTTTAAATTTCTCTTCAAAATTTGCAGTATTTGAAGTTATATCAGAATTTTAACCTTTGAAAATTTTCCAAAAAATTTAATTTTTGGTTAACAGCTAGGGATTTAAAAAAAAAATTCTAAAAAATTTTATATTAGAAATTCAATTTTTGTAAATTTTTTTCCAAAAAATTTAATATTTTTTGAATAACTATAGATCCAAAGGATTTTTGAAATTCTTTTTCAAAAAATTTAATATGTGTAATTTAATTTTTATTTTTTTAACAAAAAAAATAAAAATTTGAAATTTTTTCCAAATAAAGATTCTAAACGATAGCTTATGTTAATGTGTATGTACACTCATCCCAGAAATTTAAATATAAAGCCTATAAGTAATCTAAATATACTTATTAATTATTAGGCTGTATTGGGATTTTATCCTGTTCTTGAGTTTTGTTTAATATTGTTTTAATGTTGACATAGGATATATGTATGTATTATACACGCTTTTTATAAATAAATATCTCTATAATGTATGTATAAAGGTATACTAAATACTTTAACGGAGCGAGAGATGAGAGGGAAAGGGGAGTGAGGGGTTGCGTGAGATTTATTTGTTGAGGTTCCATATTTTACAATGTATTACTCTTTGATAACAATATATGTAGGTATATATAACAAAGGAATAATCGTTGTTTTTCCTTCAAAAGTTTTATGAAATTCGTCAAAATATGTAATGATGATGACTACAATAAACGAACTTGATGGCAAACTTTACTTTGGCAATATAAATCTCTCTTTTTTTTCTCTTTAAAACAGCTTTAATCAATGCTGTCACTAATTTTAATTGGTATGATTATAACAAAAAAAATATATATATATTTATATAATAAGAATGAAAATCATCGCAGACTTTAGGAAATAAAACTTTTTCCGGGAATTGCTCCATCAATGCATGCACATTTTCAAGAATTAAGAAAATAAAGATATACATAATATATTTATTAAGAAAAGACCCTCAAATAATATCCACAACCAAAAATAAGCTGAGTAAAGAAAAAGAAAGAAGTCTCATTAATTAAAAGAATTATATAGATACATTTGAAATAACAAATATATACCGTTATCAAGAACTTAATCAGAACTGAGTTGCCCGCATTTCGAAGAAATGACATGAACTGACCATCGCTTTTGTGTAGTGTTGGATCCGTCTAAAAAGATTGGAGTCCTATCAATCCGATCCTTATAACATTCCAGATCGTTTTTTTCATGACAACTACAACATATTAATAAGTGAATTCAACATAACCTCTTTCAAAGAGACAGTCCATTAAAATCTGAAGACTTTTAATTTTAAACTTTACCAAGATGTAACTTATTAATTAACAATTGAATTTCTACAAAAATAATACTATGAATAGATGTGTTTCTGAGCTCTCTTAATCATTAACATAGTAGCCCTTAAGGGCAATGATAGCTTTTAAACGGTGGCGGAAGGCTTGGCAGCCGTTGAGAATGTCTGTCATGGAGTCCCAGTGCTGGCTTACTGTGGCTTTGACAGCCTCGGTGTTTAGATGACGTACTCTGCAAGATTTCTCCTCAAAATGCTCCCAATAGATGTAGTCGAAGAGGTGGTATAAGGGTTTTAGGGGGGGTGCAAAAGTGTCGAAAAAAGAGTAAAAAATAAATCAACAACAGAGTCTTACAACGGAGGAGATTTTATTACTGGTGTCAAAGGTGACCTCTTCACATTTACAAAGCTCTGTCCAACCACTTTTTGATAGCTCTCTGGACAGTCTGGCGTTAACCCCCGAAATCTCTTGCTTGGGTCCTCATGGACAAGAGCTGGGCTGTTTTATTTAACTCCTCCGGGTCGAGTTTGGCCTTTTTGAAAGATACCTTCTTCCTCTCCAACGGTTCGGACGTGGTGACGGCGTAGACGGTGGTATTGTAGACGCCAAACTGATTAGATTGCTTGAATGGAAATTCGTCGATCACATTTAAGTGTCCTTTTCCTGACTTGTATGTAAGCAAGAGAGCTCAAATTTGTTCTGTTTGGTTGCTCATTGTTTATGCTTTAAGTTTTCAGATTTCAATGAAACATCTGGTAGACCAACGGTTGAAAGTATACAGTGTGTGGCTAGAACGTATGATATTCAAGTTATTATACGTTCTAGCTATCATTAAATATTTTCTTGTTTTTATGCTCATCAATCATAACAAGGAATGAAGAAATAAAATGATAGCTAGGACTAAAGGACTGACTAATCGGTCCTTAGGACCGTTCCATGGAAAAAAAGACTGAAAAGAGAAAAGAGGAGGGGTGGGGGAAACTGATTAGAAAATCAGTCCTTGGACGGATTCAACCCTACTTTTGTGGCATTCTTCTCTTCTACATAAGTTACAAAAATTATTATACCGTGTGGCAAATCTCTGAGAAAATGACTCGAACTCGCCCAACATATTTCATTATTTAGATAAGTCGACTTTATTTGACCTCAAATCAAACATACGAGTAATGATTAATTAGTTAAGTTTCTATTACTATTCAAAATGACTGGGAAAACTATATACAGACGCTCATTTACTGAGTTACCCACATTTCGAAGAATTGCAATGAACTGACCATCACTTTTGTAGCATTTCTCCCCATTGTGAAGGCGTCAAAAATGAAGGAGATAATTTTTATTTTACCATTTGAAGAACTTAAAATCTCTGAAAATAAACTAACAATAGTGTTGGATTCGAGTATTTATCGAACTTGAAAAAAACCAATTTTACTAAAGTATTTCTTTCATTTTTTTTGAAGATTCGACATAACTCGAATAAAAACATATATAAATACTTTTGTGAATTTTATGATACCCCTCAGTCAACGCTCTTTAACTCATCATCATTTTGGTAGCATTTCCCCCCCAACTCCTAGACTACAAAATGAAAGAAAGACTCATCATACCGTGTGGCAAACTAAAAAAAAAAAAAAAAAAAAAAAAATCTGATAATTTAACACCAATACCTCGACTTTAATACAAAAGCCCACAATTTAGGAAAAAGACTACAACTCGCCTAAAATATTTTGTTTCGAAAATTCGACTTAAAATATGTCGAGCTTCCATTATTACTCACTTAGTAAAAAACTACATAAAGCCACTTCATAACTGAGCATAATTTAAGCCGCATTATTCCCTTCTGGGAAGACTACAAATATGATATAAATAATTATTATGCCGTCTGGCGAACGAATATGACAGGAACAATGATGGCATTAAGTGTAAGGAACTAAATTTGAGTTGCTCTTTATTTATTTGGCTCAGTTCAGTCTTAATACCGGTCCTTAACAATGGGTCATTGGAATTTTTCCCATAAATGAAGATGATTTATTGAGCCAAATAAGATATCAAAGATGATATTTATTAAGAGCATTGCACAAATCCTGTAAAAAATATTCATGTTTACATAATATAGCAATGTAATATATACAAATTATTCGATGTCACGAGGGATGGATTTTACCTTTTAAAATTACCGACAAGTAGGAGTGGACTGTGATCCTAAATAAGGATCGACACAACACTACAAGGAACTCTCCATCCTAGATGAATGGTCTCCAAATTGATATGCTATGGAGCCAAATCATGCAAAACGGATTTAACATTGTAAAATCCAAGAGATTTAAGCAAATATCTATGGCAATTATACCTTTAGCCTCATAAAAATAATATGATCCCAGGGGTCGTTCTCAGATCTTATTCGTTTCTTCTTTGTAACAATTTTTCTTCCATAACATAATAAGAGAAAAATGAGGAAGAAAAAAAAAAAAAGAAGAAAAATAATGACGTCCATAAATCAAGCTATTTTTTTTTTTGTCGAGTCACCATTACCGAAAGAAAAGAGAGAATGAGAAGGTTGATCGACCCCTAGGATTATGTACTTTAATACTAAAATATGTATGTTAAAACTAGCCATAGATAAAAGATTCAATTGATAGATTTGTTTCTCTTCTTCTCTATTAATATTGAAACGACAGATTCGTTGAAGTCCTCATTTAGCCGTCAATGTTCCCTTGATTAATATTTAATTATACAAAATGATTCAATTAATCTTAATTGATACACACTTATAATAACCAATTAGTATATTAGCTATTACAATTTCAAACACAGGAAAAACAAGCATTCCACTAAATTTTATTTCATAAGAAACAATGGCCAGAGTATTGTTTCATCACTCAACCTCTTGAATCCTTAAAATCCAATGTAAAAGTAAAATTATTTGCAGACATGTTGCTTGGAATTTGATTTTAAAACGTACCAAATTGTCAAACATTTCATTCTTTTTTAAGTATGCATATAAATTTGCTAAACAACTATGGTTGAGCAGAGTTGAGTTGAAAAAAAAGTAGGGAAAGATAAAGTAGCCTTACATGCCCACTGCCAAAACGCAAAATGAAAAAAAAAAAAGAAGTAAATATTTAGTCTGTCCATACTTAAACTCCAAATAGAGGGACAGCAGGGGGTCATAGCACCTCCCACGCTTTGGTAATTAGCAATTATCATACAGCAACAAAAACAATTATTCTTTTAATTTAAGTTATTGTCCCCCTTCAATAACGATGTGCTGAGCCTCAAATAGGAATTATGTTTGGTTTCAATTAAGTATATGAATTTGGAAAACTAATTTCTTGTGAATATTTCCATATATTCCTCATTCGTATTACAAATATAAATCAGTTCCAAAGTGAAGAAACTATGATCAATAAAACTTATTTTGGATCGCCTGGATTGTGTAGCCAAAAATGTTCTCTTGGCAGCAGTGGTTGAGTAGCACATTTAAAATAAAATTTTAGGTCTTTGTTAGGGGGATTTGGGATCGAGTATTTTTTTAATAATTTGGTCAAGGGGAGAGGGCATACATCCTTGCCTGCCACTGCCTATTATAAGGCCTATTTAAATTATCATTTATCGCATTAACCACTTACAGACGCTCCTTAACTGACAATTACTTTACCCGCACTATTCGCCTCTGTAAAAACTATCAATATGAAAGAAATAATTATGATACCGTGTGGCGAACTAATAGGAAATAGAAGAATAGTCATGAGGCAGTAAGTGTAAGGAACTATGTAGTGTTGTGTCACTACTCAAAAAACATTGAGTCCACCCAGGGTTTTTAAAATATGAAAATCGACTCACAATCTGAGTCGAATAAAAACAATTAAGTCACAAATCGAGTTCAATATTTCTTGAGTTGCCAGAGGTCTAAAATGAACGTCTTACTCACTGAAACTGATTTTCCACATAGCGCCGGGTTTGACGCTACATTTATTTATTTCCTCTAGGTATCTTCTTTGACGCTGTTCCTCTTTTCTACGATCAATATTTAGATATAAAAACAGAAAAAGGGAGAGAATATAATTAAACGTCATGTCAAATACGGTGATATGAAGAAATGTAAAGAACGCCATACCTTTTTGTTCCATATACATATATATATATATATATGTATATATAATATCCCCCTCCACAACCCCAAAACGGAAACTATCTCCAAGTGTGTAGCCCAATTAAAAAGCATGTAGAAGGAACATTATGATGTTTTAAAATAATTGGAATTAGAACATTGGAATTTTTATATATATAAAAACCTAAGTTAAAAACTAATAACCAATCAATGATCTAAACTAAGGTGCCTTATTGTGAGTGAAGAAAAAGAGAAGACATGTGACTAGTGTTTTGTTGGTCTTTATTTAGAATGAATAACCACAGTCCAGTCCAGTTCATGCCAGTCTTAATGATCTGTCCAAAGACTTGACTGAATTAATAAGGACCGACATTAACAAACATATATTCTGTTTATTTAAATGTTGGTCTTTGATTATCATATATGTATATTTAACTTATACAATAACTCTATCTTTCATGAACCATTAAAAAGCTATCAGACGACCAGGATAGGATGTCAAAAGCAGAATGTTAGTTGGCCTAAATACAACAGAAAAAAGTGGGATACTTGATATTGTTATCAAGAAGATTAGAAAAAAAGGTTGCACAATATATTTGAGACACTTGTGAACAATATTTAACTTATAACATTAAGTTATAAGAAAGATTAATTATGACAATTAAAATGTATACTGCAAAGAATGAACTTAAAGAGTTTAACCAAACGATTGTTTGTACAATTATAATTTAAAAATAATTCTGCAACGAACAAACACAAATTTATTTGAGAATAAAATAAAATAATCTTCTTAATTAAAAAACTCTAGTGAATGTAAATAATCTGGGAGAAAAATCCCCTGAGGGAGGAAGTCCATCATATTTTTTAAAGATGTTTTAAAAATCGGAACATAAAATAATTAGAACTCACACAACCTACCCTTTTATAAATATTAAGATTAGATATTGTATTTTTGTGTTTATATTAGTTAGAAGGTAAATGTATTTTCCTAATATAGGAACAAGATAAGAAAAAAAATTGAAAAATAAAGATTTTTCCATTTAAAAAAATTAATTATATCAATCATTTAACAATTCATTCTTGTAAATAATATGTCTATGAGTAGTCCAGAGTAGTTTCATGCATAAATTAAATTATAAATACTTTAATGATATTAAATAAATTATCACTAAAATACTTTTGATCAAATACAAGAGATGAGCAACACTAAACGATGTTGTATTTCTGAAAAAGCTTCACCTGCATCTATTCGAGCCTGGGAATCCTTTTGTTACTAACTAGAGAAGGGAAAATGAGCGCATTCGGCGTGTAAAAATCAATTCCTCCTCTTAATTTGTACAAGTTTTTTTTAAATGCGTAAACGGTGTTGTCAGATTCTTCGCCTTTAGAACCCATTTTTGAAAAAAAAAATAAAAAGAATCCTTTTAGATTAAGCTGATAAATATTTTGCGTTTTCTTCTGAAAACGCGTCTTTTGTGAACAAGGGCTAATTAATTGCCAACGTAAGTCATTGGACTACGCTGAATTATATCAAATACGATGATGGAAAATATTTCCGTCCGTAGAACTATGTAAGGCCTCATTTTTTCCTATTTTAAAATATTTTAATGTATTAAGAGTGTCACCATAGATAAGTAGTGATGGAAATCGCGTGTATTTTGGGCATGTTAAAAAAGAAACCAAAATTCAATATGGTAACCCTTACAATTTGAAGATTGTTTTAAAGGGGAGCAGGTAGGCTGTCATGACGTTTCCTTAGATCAGCTAGTAGCAGCTGTAACGGGGGAAGAGAGGGAGAAGGAAATAAATGAGAACATTTGGAAGAATAACTCTGATTTTGATCCTCAATTCTACTCGGAGTCAAACAAGGACTTAAAATCAGAACTCTGCTACAAACAATGGAGGTTGATTTCCGTATTTTATGGGCACACATGAATGCTGAATCAGGGTTTGAATATAATTTGAATGTAGTAGAAAAGGAGGCTTACTACTCAGGAGTCAAATAATTATGACAAGAGCTTATTCATAGAAAATTTATTCTGCAGATTACCAATCCCAGAAAAAATGGGCGACCTAAAAAATACACCTGATTTTCAACAAGTTGGATAACTACTAAGGTTTCCAAGATGTATTAACCGCAGTATTAAAGATACGCAGTCATATCAGCTATCACAAATCCATATATTAGTAGATACAAAACAACTGAACTTATTAAAATAAATCATTATGATACTTCTAAAATCAAAAGAAATTCCTAACTTTAAAAATTAAATAAGATTAAAACTCGCTAATTTCATACGACTAGCAGAAGTTTGTATGTAATATGTGAAATAAGTATGGCAACATCCCCACCAATCAAAGTTAAAGTATTCCAATGGACAGCGACACCGAAATGTATATGCAAGTGTTTTAATGGCTTCTATGGTTCTGGCACCTATGATACACAATTTTCATGGAATGATATTGAAAAGAATAAAAATAGCAATCGTTTGTTTTAGAGAAAAGATCTAAAATACTTAAAATCTAAAATCATACTAAAATTCCCGATGACGATTAACATAAATCTTAATCTTAACATTAATTAAAAGCAGTTGTTATCTCTCTAGACATATATTAAAACAAGAAGGTTGATGATTGCAACTTTGGTCTACCCCGGCCATGACACCTTGGATATCGTCAAGCAGCTCCAAGTTGACCACCACACCATCCAACCCGTTTGCAAGCATCTGGAATATGGGTTAGGTTTTAAGGACATTTTTCGAAACTGTAGGCTAGTCAACCTAACCACCAAAGCAGCCAAACACTCTTTTGAGGCTAACCGGCCCATGTCATTGGTCGAATTTACAAAAAAGTAGTCCTTAGACCGGTCTACCATGTCAAAGATTGTCAAGAGTATTGGAGAGGGGGTCGGGGTGGGTCTAGTAGAAGATTTTTGAAGAGATGCCATTCTTGACTAAAAAAATCAACAATTCCATGAGGTTTGGTGTTGCAGTATTTTTTAAAAACTTTAACATAATTGCAACTGGGTGATTTTCATCACCAATGAGAATATATTCACGGTAGATTCAGTTATCAATAAGCGGAACGACCGGATTGTCTGCTTCGAGGATACACCCAGCAAGTTCTTCTTCATCACCATGACCAAACATCCGTCGCGGCATCGACATGGGACAAAATGCTATACATTTGCTTCGATAATGGCCACTTACTATTTTGCACTCTTGAAGTCCAAAGTGATACCGTAGATCACCAAGATTATCAAGACGTCAGACAAATCACCTTATGTGTTGCAGCAGGATGTTGCACCAGCTCACACAAACGATCATGTGCAGACCTTGATGGCATAAAAGATGAACTTCTGACCACCTTTGAGCCTGGACCTTAAGCAACTTGACTACAGCATCTGATGGCATTCGTAGTCTTAAGCCTGCCATGTCCGCCACAGCAAAATTGCCGACTTCAAGTCTTCTGTGAATAAGGAATGGAAGAAGATTAACTGTTGCTACATATCACATGTGTGGCCAGCCTTCCAGTCCCGCATGGAGGCTGTCATTGCAGCCAATGTTTCCAAGTTCATAAATAATGTTATAATATCTATATTAAATAACTATGTTTGACATCCACCATGGCCGAGTTCATTTGACTTCATTCTTACTTAAATGAAGTACAGTATGCCAGGGGGTGAAAAACTTATTCACTTGCCGGTATATGCCACTTTTATGCGAACCAAAGCTATAAATCAAGTGGCACAGTGATCACGTGATCATTATTTCTCTAATTATTTCATCATGGAGATTGTGTAAATAAGGTAAAGTTATGATAACGAGTGAAAATGATAAAATATCGTCATCCTGGGTATCTCAAAAGGAAGGAATTCAGTAAATCTCCACAAGCTAACAGGCCCTATATCCACATTACCACATACCCTCTTCCAGTAAGCTCTGCGCAACATTTTTGAAAGTAGAATAACTGTAATTCAAAGTAAACATTTTTTGCTGCTGTATGATGCTGTAAAATATAAATTAATTGAGGGCCATGGTCCGCTATTGTAGGGGTCCTACCCAACTACTATTTATAGGATCTGGATTGAAATGAAAAAAAAAAATTATATAGAAGTTAAACAAATGGGTCCACCTTCTTTTCCAATGATCAACATTCCATGAAGTAATTCTGAATAAGAATTTAAAAAAATACATTATAACTACACTAAATATACTCATACTAAGAATTTCTATGTAATTATAATAAATTTAACGTGGCTGACATTACTTTTATCATTGTGGATTCAATTTCACATGTGGTTCCCAAAAAGTAAGAAAAAATTATCTTTAATATTGTTTTTCACATCTGCATCAAAGTAAATAAAAAATCACACTAAATTAATATTATTACTACACAACTGTGTTGAACTTTTGAAAGTTTTAGTGGAAGGAAAACAATACTACAAAAATTGTTTCAGCTTAGGTCGCTAAGAACTGAGGTCTCAGTCCTGAGAACTTCAGTTCCAAGAACCGGTTTGATTTTGAACTTGAATAGACATGAATATTAAGAGGAGAAAGCCACTATAAACTACAAATATTTCCCTAATATAATTCCGAAAATAGGTAATAAATATATTTTAAGGATGTTTACACCAAAAACATAATGTTATATTTATATTAATTGAAAAAATAATAAAATTTAGAATCTATAAGATTTCTTACACTATTTTAGTCTAATTTAAAATATGATACTTTCAATTTTATACAAATAAAAGGTTTTGTTGACTTTAAAATATTGCGACCTTGTATTATAATGGACAGAATGTAGAGAAGAAAAATATTTCAAGCAGCCCCCCCTACCTTTTTAAATCAAATGTTTGAGCCATAGAGATAAAAAAAAATAGAGCGATGATGTGAATAAGAAGTTGAAGCCATCGTAGTTGACCAAAGCAATTAATAGGGTTAGGGTTTTTAACAACGTAGAGAGTGCTTCAAATATTTTTATGTTCAAACCTCACTCTATTTTACATTTTATAATATGTTCTTTATGAAATTCTTCTGTTTGTATAGAAGTATAGGATAAATCCATGGAAGATCTGTAGTGATTGATGTATAAATAACTATATTTTCGATTGTTTTGGTCAATTAACTTTCGACTTCAAAAAATATCCCTTGCTTTTGCTTGTCAAAAGTACTCAATGTATTTTTGAATCATTTTTTTCCCAAAAATGTAATATTTAAAAATAAATTCAAAAATTAAATACTTGCTATTAAATTTTTGAAATTTTCTTCCTAAATATTTAATTTTACAATTTTTTGATTATATTCTGAGCCCAACAAACTTTTAAAAACCCAAACAAATCATCAGTATTACTATTTAACTTTTATGACCACACACACTAGTAATTACATGATACGGATATATTTTCTCTTCAATTATAAGTAAAGAATAATTATAATAGTATTGAGAAATAAAAAAAACTCACTTCAGATTGACAATTAGAAAAAAATATGCTGATCAATACCCTATTTTTTATGCAACACTATGTATTAGGCAGAGTTTTTACAAAGGGCCGTGCCCCCTCCCTAAATTATATATAAATACCTATATACCTTACTGAAATTTGATTCTATTAAAACTGCAGAATTCTGACCACATTTTTAAATTATTGCACTTGACAATCGTTTCTTTTTTTTTAGTGTGTTCCCACAGACCTGTGACTACTACTCAGGTATATATAAATAATGAAATTAAATCCTAAATAAATTGTATTTACTAAAAAATAATATTAACTTCAAATTTTGGGCTTTTAGAAAGTCAAAAAGATCATTAACAAGCATAAATAAATATAAATTTAATCTCAATCTAGTCAAAGAAAAATCTTAGTCACCAAAGTCGATATCCTCAATACTTCATAGTATTTAAAATGCTTCTTCTTCGATAAAAGTCTGGTTACGGGATTGATATTAGGTATTTAATAATGAAATTGGTCAGTAAATTCTTCAATATACCCAATTCAAGCAATTTTATTACGTAATTATTGAACAAAACTGCAATATAATTTTATTATTTGTATTTTAATGATGGTAGATAATTATATAACTCAAAAATATGTCAATATTTTTGAAAGTCAAAGTAATTAATTATCTCGAGAAGGAGTAGAACTATAACTTAACAGGTCCAAAGTCTGAGTACAAAGTCACAACAATGTGTTCATTAAAAGATAGTTTGCTATGTTTTAAGGCTTGGAAAAAAGAGAAGACCTCTATAATATTCGTATTACGTTGAAAATTATCAATAAGAGTTTTTGGATGTTAAATATATGTACATTCACATGAATATTTAATAGTAAATGATAACAATATTCACAGCATGGGCATATATTTAATATGATGAGAAGCAATCAAATTGATATTAATACATGAGTGGGGGCCTAATATTTCTCATATCAAGAAGTATTTACTACACAGAAAGATGGATAGACTAAATTAAATCCTTAAATACCTATTTTCAACACAGATCATACTTAGTAAATAACAACAGTGTATTATTTTGATATTATTAATTTCATCAAAATATTGTTAATGGGCATAATTTATTAGAGTATGACTCAACCTAAATATATAGAACGTTCAAATTAAATTAGGAGTAGGTCAAGGTTAATAGAAATACAAGTTTAGACCATCATGTAATCGGGCTTGTTATAATCTTCAATCTGATATACATATTATACCGACTACTGGGCAAGACAGGCATATTTTGACAAAACACGCAACCCCTCATCTACTATAACGTCAACACTAAAAGCGTGGTGGAAGTCAAACATCAGTCGTACATGCGTTATGGTATAACCTTCTATTTCTATTAACCTTGGAGTAGGTGTATTATGTTCAAGATAAAAAGGGAGCATCACGTTTCAAGTAAAGTGTTTCATACAGCCCTTTTCTTAGAAAAATAACTGGATATGTCCTTTAGTCAGGGCAGATTTTACACTTTCTATCCTCTTACTTAAATAAAATAAAATATATATATATATAATACTATTTTTAAGATTAATTGCAGGCTTCAGGCAAGTGGATCCAATAACTTCTACCACTAAAATTGACACCGTCTTCGGACTCACAGTATCAAAATATTGCATGTCCAAGGAATAATGTAACAGTATAGCAATGTGAAACTAAATTGAAACATTTTTTTGCGCTCGACTTTTAAAGGTTGATTTTGAACCAGAATATAAATTTAAATGTTTTATGATCAGAATTATTGTTGCCAATGACTTGATTTTTGTCATCGACATTTTTGTTCAAGTGAACTTTCAAAGATAGACTTTAAATACAAGCCTGATTTCCCCCCGCAAAAACATAAATAGAGAATAATATATTATTTATCGATATGAATAAAGAAAAGTTTGTCCGTTTGTCGATTTGCTTGTTTGATTCTCAAAAAAGAACTCCATTTAAGAACGAGCTCATATTAGAAAAGAAGAGTGAAGTACAAATAAGCAATACTGAATGTGAAATACTACAAAGCTTAGCAACAAGCCTGTGTAGGTAAAGCACATCCAGTGAGCGCTCTAAAGACTAAAGTACTCACTGACTCATCACATCATATTAAAAAAAATCTTTATAATTATTCTTTTATTCTTGAGGAGACAAGATCTAAGAATTGAGTAGCTACGTTCTCATGAAAAATGTAAGTGGAGGGAGTTATCTTCTATATTATTAAAGCACATTTTGTAGATCATTTTTACGCCTAATAACTCCGGGCAATGGCTGGTACTAAAATAATGCATGTCAGGAAAATATCATGTCATAACGAAACTAAATACTGTATGATAATAAATTAATAAGGTGAAGACTTAACAGATTGAATTAAAATAGCATAATTAAAGCAAGTTCATGGCTCGCTCCGTTTATAGTTTATTTTTTGTAACCATTAACTGTACTGACTATTTTGCTGCTAGTTGGTACGTGTAACACATGTGTTTCCTTCTCATTGGAGAAATAAAATGATTCGCAACCAAATAAAACAAAAAAAACTCATGTTAGTAACTTTGTGCTTTAATCTAATTGTAACTTCAAGGATCAACGATTGTATCTTGTTTTCGTTGGGTCTTTTCACAGTATGCTGCTGTTAGTCTAACAGGCTGCAAACCTAATACAATCCTACAAAATAACTATTATAATCAACGCTATCATGTTAATTTACGGTTTTTCTTCTTTATATTTTATCCTTAATAGGAATCAGGTGAAGGGCTAGGTCAAAAATTTTAATCCAAGTATAATTTATTTTTTTGGTAGTGAATGTCTCAGAAAATCACAAATATTTGATGTCTGAAAATCTTTTTGAAAAACACGATGAGATAAAATAGATTTTTAATTTGGTGTTTTTGGTTCACTGTAAAATGATAGTGGTAAAGAGATTGCGGACAAAATTGTTGGGGTAATATCGTTGCGTGGTAAAATCTTGGTATACATTATCATTGTGATACAAAATTGTCGTGGGCAATATCATTGCAAAGCAACATCATAGTCAACTATCTGATCGTGTGCAATTTCATTGCAATTATATTATATTCTGGCAATCAAACCTTGCACGAAAATTGCCCTGGAGAAAATTATCATTCGGGAAAATTACCCCCATTAGACAATTGCCAGTGTGGAAAATTGCTATTGGGAAAATTTAACGTCATTTACTAACAAAACCTCTATACCCTACTCCGAAACTTGTTTTGTGCAATATCAGGTCAACCAAGGAGGCTAACTACCAACTTTACCAAACCTTGTGACATTAAAATGGGAAGCGAGAGAGACAATCGTCTAAATTAATCACTTTCACCGACGCAGGATTGACTGTATGAGCAATTGTTAGGCAGCTTGGGATCGCAAGGTCAACAGCTTACAGGATCAAAAAGTGTGTTGATTCAGGTGACAGCTTTAACAGAAAAGCTGGAGGCAGTCGCAAGCCCAAGGTCCACTCCAAGGACATCAAAAGGCGGATCGAGGCTAATCCAAAGGAGTACATGCAACACTCTACAGAAGACCTTCGGCATCTCGGCCATGGCAGTTTCCAGAGCCGTCAAGAAGGGGAACGGGAAGAACCTCTTGATGACGGGGAAGGTGTTGTTTATCCCTTGAATAAAGCAATCACATCTCCATCGTTGCACTGACCTCATAAACGAATTGAAGTCAGCGCCTACAGGTTGCGTCATCATCTTCAGCGCTGAAAAACCTTGAACTGTGTATCCAGTCTGTAATTGCCATAAGGAGTGTGAGAGTAAGGATTGATGAGAACTTACCCGAGGGGAATGTATTACTCCAATAGGATGGAGCACCTGCTCATACTGCCAATCTCACCCAAAACTTCCTTCTGAAAACTCTCTATACAGCACCGACCTCAATTCCTTGAACTTCACTGTGTGGCAGCACGTCGAGTTTAAGGCCTGCCGCGTTCACCACCCAAGATATTGGAACAAAATACATAAAAAAGGCTGTTTTCTGTTCATTAGAAGCAGGGTAGAATTTCAAATAAGAAATAAGATAGACAAGAGTGCAAAAAGAATCGAAGGACTTGAAAAAATGAGGATGATACTCAGTGGGGTCGCTAGTCCCCAATTGTATCTGAAGCTCCCTAAGTTACTTTTCATATATATGAATTATATGGTATTGATATTTTTTAGGGCTAAGCCCCTTTCCAAAATCATCGCCCCTGATGATACTAAATACAAACCGCCTCAACAATTTACCATTCCGAAACAAAGATGTTCTATTTTTTATTACTTTTCTTGTTCTGAGGAGAGAAAATGCCACGTTAGTAATTTTCGTGTTTTCAAAATTTAATTTATCTCATTACTTTTTCTCCCGTAAACAAAACTTGACGAGGGTTGTGAGCATTGGCTAAATTGCAGCGAGTATAAAAACATGCTTGAAAGAATGTCATTTATTTTATTAAAGCAAAGTCTATCTACATGTAAGTGTCTAGGTACTACGTAAAGTCATTTTTGAGTGTATCTTAGCACTGCACTAAAACTTGATCTAAGAAATAACAACCCAAGGGAACGTTTATGCCATATTAAAAGAAAGAAGGGATCATATATGTATAGAGTACTTTTGTCTATAGAAGCTAAAGCACTCCGTGGTGCATACAATCGTATTACAAAATTCTCAAGCTGCAATAACTTAAGGCAATGGCAGATACTAAAAATATAGGAATGACTCTGATACGTTCGAATTTCCAAAATACGGACCCATAATAATATTTTGCTCTTACCAACATATACTCGCTTGATTAGAGTTGAGTAGATTGTTATAAAAAAAAACTACATTTGAAAAGGAAAAACGCTTCTTGCGTGTGCTCTTTCCTCTTTTTTGTTCATTTTTTAAAATGTCGTCGTTGTGTTAACTTCTTCATTGAAGTAAGCATTTCATCCATCTTTTGTGTAAAATGTTTTAAAAATGCATAATGAAATATGAGGTTGAATATAACTATAATATTTCATTTGCACTAATGTAATTTTAAATGTTGAAGGTTCTCCTCTTTATGGCAGTAATTCCTTTTCTCCCCCCAAATTCATATAACAGGCAGCTTAATTCAGATGTACCATATATCTCACTGTATCCTTCTCCTCGCACTCTTTTTTTCATTATAAACTACTCAACTCTACATATGATAGATTAATACAAAAAATTAGCTATTACAATAAGATCTTTCTATTGTACATAGGAAATACTGGTGGTATGAAGTCTTCTAAAACACTAATTCACATTACAACTTTGCTTAGCTACATATATTTAATTATAATAGCTATTTCTTACATAAATATACAATTAAAACTCGGATAAAAGAAGGAAAAAACATTTAAAATGCATATAATTATAAAGTTTCAACCAAATTAATTGAATAAAATAATTAATTTTCCGTGAATGTGCTATAATATACTATATACTGACTGTCTCCAAAACTTTTTGTATTTAAAAAAAAATTATATACTCAAATATGTTATAAGTACATTAAAAGATTAAGAATAAAATTTGGACACGCTTAGTTATTAATTGAAAATAGTCCATAAATACATACAGTAACCCCTTGGATTACAAGAAACTTGTAGTCAAACACAGGCAAAACAAATTACTTGTAATCCAAGGGGTCACTGTTTGACTGCAAGTTTCTATTTTAAATCATGAAAATAAAGGTGCACATGTTAGCTCATCCAAGGCATCCGCAGGATTATATTTGGGGGGGGGGGGAAGGAGGCTTGTTTTTTGAATAGAAATCCAAATTTTTTTTTTTTTTTTTTTAAATTACGAAATTTTAAATTAAATTTCAAATATTAAATTTTTTGAAAAAAAAGTTCAACTATGAATTTTTTTGGAGAAAAATTTCAAAAGTCCATAGCTATTCACAGAAAATTAGACTTTTTCGAAAAAGAATTTGAAAAATTAAACCAACCCCTCCAGCCCACTCCCTGTGGATGCCCTGACATCTATCATGCGTGTATTATGTATAGAGACTTTGCACTTTATAATCTTCTAACCACAGCAATCCTCCTTTTAAAAATGAAAAGTTCTTGTGATTTGAAATGTGTCTTGTTTGTAGGATTGAAACCTTTTTTGTGGCATTTTGTTACTTTTTAAAGATTTAAAATTACAGGGCATTGTTGAGGTTTGGAGATTAAAATATCTAAAGTCCTTAGAAATGAATCATCCATTCCGAAAAACGTTGTTTACGAACACACAAGAATATATATCTCGGGATCCGTTTTTCCCAGGATTTCTTGGAGTTTTACAGATTTAATTATTTCATAATAGGGGGGGTAATGGATAAGTCTTGCACAACAGCAAGTAACTTTAATTTTGAGAGGTGTAAAGATTTTCAATAATAAACTTGCGCACATTAATGAAAAGCTGTAGTTGTCATCTTTCAAACAAGATACAACAAACAAATATATCTCACTTCTAGACAACGAAGTGTTATCTCGCTAACACTAAAATAACCTATGTATTATTATGTCAGATGTCGATGCCCTCGTTTCACTTGATACGTCATCAGAGGCGCCCGCAGGGAGTTGTAGGAAGACAGGTTGCGTGATACAATAAAAGTAACGACTTGACAAAGATGGAAATAGAAGGTTTGGAGATTACTATTTTGATACTTGTCGTATTTGTCTTTAGTATTCTTTGCACTGACACAGACTATTTAGAGGTGAATGTCGTCATCTATCAGACGTGTGCACTAGGGTAGGGATTCTTTCTCAACTTTTTTTTCAGTAATGTGCCACTATCAAAATATTTTTTCAACCAATTACCTCGTAACCTGTGCCAGGCATTTTTAGTTTCAGTACAACTTGTAAAATATTTTCACAAAATCTCACGAAATTATGGGATTTCAGGAAATCGGCATCCTGTTTTTAGCAAATAATAAATATGGTGAATTTTAAGTATTTATTAAAATATTTTAACAATAAATAATAAATTTTAAACTAGTCCTACCCAAATATATTCTCGATTATAATGTTCTTAATTTTTATCATTATCACAAGGGCGCAGAAACATACGTGTTCATATATTTTCTCAAATTTTTGGACTATAATGCCATAATTATCACTAAAAGTGCATCAGTCGTTTTTTAGTGTCCACGGATCCTGATTTTTGAATTTCGTTATCAGATCTGACAAACAACAACAACAAAATAGTAATTTATGAACCAGCTAATTTTTGTTGGATTTATATAAATAAATGAAACTTATACCAGGTAGTGAATAAATCTTGCACGACCTTACAAGCTGTACTTCATTTTAATCTCAATTAAATCAAATGAACTCGGACATGGTAGACATCAAAGAGAGATTTATTCAATATATGTAGAGGAACATTATTTGTGAGCTTGGCAGCCATTGGTGGGAATGCTAGCCTCTAAAAGAGGCCGGCAGGAATCGCGAATATATGAGATTTGGCTCTGGCTCATTGTCTTCCACTCCGTATTCACGGAGGACTAGAATTCGTCTATGTTGCTGTGGCAGGGCTCGGCAGATTTTGGACTCCACTTGCAACTAGATATTGTAGTCCAGCAGGCTCAGGTTTGGGTTCTGGAGGAGCCAAAAGCTAATTTTTTCTGTCATCCAGTTTTTATTACAACTAAATCCCAATTTAAGAGGTAATAATGTCACCGATGAAATACCTACAAACATTTAAAAGCTCAACGCTAGTATTTAGCTATTATGTGGCCCATTGAAATTTGAGCACTTACTAATGCAATAATTAATGAAGGTTGAGTGATTGAAATGAATTCATATTTCGATATATTAAAGCATAACAATTTAGTTACAAAACAAAACAACCCTGAGCTCTCTACAGTGTCCTACACCAAGCCCCCCAAAGCCACTCTCAGCCAGCAATGGGACGCCATGACAGAGGACTACATTTGCAGCAGGTGTCAGTCATCATTGCCGCTAAGGGCGGCTATATTAATGATTAAGAGAGCTCATACACAAATCTATTTATATTATTAATTTTGTTGAAATTCTATTGTTAAGTAATAAATTATACCTTGTTGAAGTTTAAAATTCTAAGTGTTCAAGTTTTGATGTACCTCTTAGGATCTAAATATATCGAGCTTTTGAAGATAGTTTATTGGTAAATATCGACTTGCTAACTTGTGAAAATCCTAAGTGGAAAACTACTAACTACATGTTAACAGTTGTTTGTACAAATTAGAATAAATTAATTTCTAAATAACATTGGAATATAGCTGTGAAAAAGCTGTGCAAACATGATATCGTATAGTCGATATTATTCTGTTCTCTACTTCTCTAATGAAATGTTTGCTGAAATTTGATTCTGCAAACGCTTAGAAGGCTCAAAGCTATGATAACAAAGTACTGATAATTTAAACAATTGTAATGATCACAGGATTATGGTATCGGCTGAACAGATTAGGTTATCTTTGAAGATCTCGTACCAAATTCAACCATATTTTGCATTCCTGAAGTTAACTTCTTAGGTTGTCAGACATATCATGAAACATACTACACGGAGAATTTTTTTGGTCACTATATATTACTTAAAAGTCTTAAATATTAATAAAATTGCTTAATAACCAATGCAGTCGACAGAATTTTGCAGCTTATATAATCAGCTGACCCTATTCTATTTTCAGTACTTCTATTTTAAGTTGTCATTAATGAGAGCCGGTATTTACAATGATCTTTTGCACTGACTATGAACAAATATAATAGATAAATTCGATCTTATTTGACTACTATAGTAGTTGAAAATACAAAACAAATTTCCTTATTCTTTTTCTTTACTGACTTTTCTCCCTTTTCTCTTTTAGCGCCAATGAGTCCTCCACAATAAAGATTCTAACTCTTTTTGACAACCAAACCTCTCCCACCTCATATTACACTTTATTCCATCGAACTTAAACTAAGTTGCACCACCAATAAACCATGCAACTCATCATTTGAAGATTGTAATAGCACCGAAACAACATTATGCACTTATTAATCATATTAAGTTGCGTATAATATATGATGTAAATTATAATTTAAAACAGTTAATGATAATTTGAATATGTCGTAGTATTTTTTAGGTGAAAATATGGTTCAGACACTTAATAGGCTACACCGACCCAAAATGTAGAATGGTCCAACTTGAAAGTCGATAATAATAAAATGGGACTAAATCTATACTTAAGAGCTAGATCTAGGTCATTTTCTGAAACGTGTTATACAGGATCGTTCACGACAATTAGAGCACACTTTGACCTCATCAGATCCCACAAAAATCACAGCCAAGTTTTTCCAATCATACAATAAGTTATGTGACCACTAAAATAAATTTCCGTTTATTTTCATTTGGAGTTAGTTTTCGTGTCTGAGAAACTTAGAAAACACATAATCACCGAATTATTCCACGCGGGTCACAAATGATTGTCATTGCCTATCCCACAAACAGAGTTTGTATTATCTTAAAGAGGCTGGATACCTCCGGCAAAATCCCCAGAAAAAGTATCATGTGAACAAGTCGACTTCTACATTCAAAGTAGGGCTGAATAACTCTATCAACCCCAATCCAGGGACCCTCATGTCTGTTATGTCGAAATAGTGCTCCGTCCATCGCTCCAATATCAAAAGGGATGACAAAAGCATGAGTTTGTACTCAAAGCAGAGGGTTCAGGCAACCTCTAGACATCGGCGATGAAAGACATAAGTTTAAAAAGGTCCAGGAAGATTTTGAAAGCATGGAGTCGATGCCAACGCCGAGTCTCTTATTCTTCTCAGATGAAAAAAATTATATTGTTGATCAATCAAGCCATCGACAAAAAGCCGTTGGCTGGCCAACAAGAAGACATACTTCACAGCCACCTTAAGGATAACTAATCCTGTCTCCATCATACTCCTAGATATAATCAGCTGGAAGAGTGATCCACCGATCCACTTGCTTCAACCAGGGGAGATAAAATGAACACAGAGGTCTACATCGGATTCCTGAGTTGGGAGGTGAAGCCTCGCATAGTCGAGAAGGCAAACGGAATACCATAAGGTTCAAGTATGGTACAAGGATAATGTGGCAGGCTTTTTGGACCCCCGCTCCCCAATGGTTCTCAAACATCCCTAACCTAAACAACTTTGACTTATATATTTTGAGAGAGTTGGAGAAGCACACCTGCGACACCTCAAACAACAGCGTGAAGTCCCACAAGGTCACCATCAAGCACTTGCTGCAAAGCTCCCCTCTGCAAATATCCCCAATGTCTGCCGAACATTCTAAAGGAGAACTGAGGCAGTGATCGAATCCAATGAATGTGATATTGGATTATAAAATTTCATTACCGTCTATACTATTAAATAAAACCAAAATAATCGTCACAATGCATTTGCTCAGGATCTAAATGGGATCAAAGTTTGTTTCAATAGGGATGCGCAAACAAAAAAATATGTATTATCCATAAGTTAGAACGACAGTCTGTAGCTTATTGTTAAAAAAAATGGCATATTCTGAAAATAATTTTCGCAGCGCCTTCTATGTAAGTTACATAAAACTAAATTTTATACTAAATAATTTTATCCTTCAGGGAGTTATATTATTTTGCCACAAGACGGCGCCACTCTCTGTCGCTTTGTTTACAAACTAATATATGTAAACAACGCTCATGCCACCATTGTAATACACGTCCATGTACACGAAATCCAAATGGTCTCAAATGACAATTTCTAACTCTGATTGCGAGAAACATTTAGCAAATTGTAGCTAGGTACGTCAATAATACTCTTAACAATAATAAAACAGTACCCCTTCAATCCTTAAAAAGCAAGATGTCAGTCATGTTCAGTTAACTAACACTTTTCTGAGACGAATAATGCGCGAAATCCAAGTTGACTACTGTATATAGTCAACAGGTCAAACATAAAATGTTTTGTTAACAGCATTGATATCCAAGATGATTTAAATAAATACAGATTTGTAACTCGACTATAATAAAAAGTATACACATAATTTAAATTATAATGATAAATGCAAAATAGGAGTTTTCAATATGATTTAAGTTTAAAATGATCTTAAAATAGGAGATTTGAATATGATTTTAAGTTTGAAATGATCTTAAAATAATAGATTTGATAATAATCAATTTTAAATTTCCAAAATGGTATTCAGCTTTTACCAAAATTTATTCCCTTTTTATGAAAACAAATGCCAGAAGATATTTATTAATTCTTTTTTTTTTTTTGTTAATAGACAGAGGTTGAGTGTGAGAAAAGGAGGATTACCGTATTTATTGTGTTCTTTATTATTTATTAGAAAAGTCCTCTTTTCTTCTATTTAACTGTCGCACCGTGGATACTCGGAAAATAAGGACTTTTTATCTTTTTCACAACAAACCTCTTGGCACAAGATACTCTGATTAATATTTTTACACTTCCTCTACATATAAAACATAATAGTTTGACTATTCCTTTTGTAACGAATTGCATTTAGTATTCGATTTTAGATATATGAAGCAGCATTATAACCCAATATGTAGTAAGATCATAAAAATTATATAATGAAATATCCTCTATTAATTAACTAAACAATTTAAACGATTAAAAAAAAATCCAAATACCAATTCTGATGAGATTCTAGTAAAAATTCCGAATTCTGATTTTTCATTATTTTAAAATAGTTAAAAATAACAAATTGCTATTTTTTTCACAAAAAAATATCTTTTTTTTAAAAAAAATTCAAAAATTCAATTTTTAATATAAATTTTTTTGAAAAAATCAAATTTTAATTTATTAGGGGACAATTTTTCCAAATACTAGCTATTCACAGAAAATTAAATTTTTTAGAAAAAAATTTCAAAAATCTGTAGCTGCTTTAAAAAAAATAACATTTTCAACAAAGTTACAAAAATTACCAGCTGTTCCCAAAAAAATACATTTTTTTGGAAAAAAAAATTGAAAAATTAAATTTTTACAATAACATTTTTTGAAAAAAATCAAATATTAATTTGTTAGGAGAAAAATTTCCAAAATACATAGTTAATTACAGAAAAATCAAATTTCCTTAATTTTTTTTTCTTTTTGGAGGGGGCACTTTTATTTTTCAAAACTTCAAAAAGTAATAAATAATTAAATACCACTAATAAATAACAATCGGAATCGATAATGAAACTATATTTTCCTGATGGCGATCCCTATTCCAGAAAAGAACCCCGATTTTCCGATTAATCGTCCCATCACAATTGTTTAGACACATAGAACGATCTTCAAAAATAAATTCAAATATAATAAATTTTAAATAATGGAAATATTGGTTAAATTGAATCATTTATGTCAGTATTAATTTTATTTTAAGTTTATGGAAAGAGGTTGAGGGAGAAAAAGTGACGGTCTACTTTTTTTCATTATTTTAATAGTCCTCCTCTTTTCCCTCCACGCCATGGATACTCTCAATATAAGGACGTTTTCCCTTTTTCACAACAAACCTTGCCCCACAACACATAGTTCGATATAACATTTTCTTACAATATAAAATATGTTATCCATATTTTTGCTTATAGCAAATTGAATTTAATATTAAATGTTTCTCAGCTTTAATTAATTTATAACTCTAGCAACCCTTTTCTCAAGAAATATGCCCATGGCGTAACAAAATAACTATATATTTAATGTAATTTATGTTTAACTGCAAACCCATAATCAAATTACGAAAGAAAAAATACAAATAATCCCTAACCATTGAAAAAGATTCGTGGAAAAGTCAAAACATCAAGCATTTTGTAGCATAATTACATTTGCACCTTATTTCATAGTAATCGGTAGTTACTAATCAAGGGCGTTTGGCAGGGAGGTGTGGCTTGCTATTACGGAATTGTTTGTAAAAAATTAAAAACCCATTTTAACAAATAATGAAAAAAATTTCAGATTTTAAATTGTTGCTCTGGTGTATGTATAATTTGCCCGACAGGCCCATTTTGTAAGAAAATAAATCTTTCAAAAAAAGAACATCTTTTACCCCTAATTTCTCTTAAAAATTCTTCACCCTCACCAAATTTTTTTGAATTCTAAAACAAAGATTCCTTCATTTCGGTGGTGGGCTACAGCCCCTCCAACCTTCCCTCCTGCGGACGCCCCTGCTAATCCAAACACTTATTTTGTAAAAGTATTTCGACAAACTATGTGGGTTGTCTAGATTAACATCAATATTTAATCACTTATTCAATTTTGTAATTCGAATAATAAATTAAAGTAACTCACATTCACATAGAGCATATCTAAATTTAGAATAATTTCCCTAAGCTGTCAAGAGATACAAATGATAATGCAGTATCTAAATAGACTAAATAATTCAATACCCTCATCCTCAATGACAAGTTTTTTCTCGATCGACATATTAGATCCACACAAAAGCAAGCTAGAGTGATTTTTTCGTAAAATTGAGTTAGGATTACAATTGTACTCTTTGACGCAGTATCGTTCATTTCTACCACCACATTATTTTGATTAATCTATTGGAGTCACTGCAAATTGCCAGGGACCTCCGGAGGAGGTGGGCTGGTGCCCCCAATTACTAAAAAATTTAATATTTGAATTAAAAAAAAAAATTAATTCAATTTTTCCAAGTTATTCTTGTATTTAAGACAAATATTTCCGTTTTGCTTTTTACAAAGGATCTTAAATTCAAATTATATTTTCAATTTAAGTCAATATTAACATGCATACTTGTTCTTTTTAAAATAACCGGACATTTTATGAGTTTACCCAGGGGATCTTATAAAAGGAAGACATGTCCGGGAAAAAGAGGGAGTTGCTCACCCTAATAATTGATATTGTTTTTTGCTTTAACTCACTACAAATGTTAATTTGATTATAATTTCCGTAATAGTTGTAACTTAAATTCTGGAGATAGAAATTACAAAGCTTTTCATATATATAAGATGGAATATAATATGAATGAAACCATGAGTCAGTTATAGTAGCACATAGTAGCCGAAAAAAGAATCAATACAACATTGAACGTACATGATTATTACATTAGATATTGTTCACAAAAAATGGGGGAAAAACGAATTTGAAACATGAAGAACATAGATATAAATAATATTGTAGAATCACGCGTCACTCACTCCCTCCCCCTCCCGTAGCATACAGCTACAAAGTGTTCCTGACCTCCTCTTTCTTTCTTCCCTTCCTTTGTGTATCTCCCATTCCTCCTCTTCTTTCTCATTTACATACTATGGCCATATTTTGAATTTCTCAACGAAACCATTCAACATAAGAATATCAAAAGAAATCCGTCGGAAAAGCATAAAATTTGAGTAATAAATTGATGTACTTTTGACAATAAATAAAATGATTTTTTTTTCTTTTTCAAAATAGTCTCATTCAGATTTTAATTTTATTGTTACTTATTCAAGTTCAAAATATAGGAAGTTGATATTTTAAAGTGTATCGTTTAAGCATTCATTCCAAAATGAATAATTATTTTTGTCAAACTGAAATTAACTCTTGTTATAATGTAACCAGCAATAATCTCAGGATTATGCACAATTTCAAACTCTGGATTTAAAATTAAAATATATTTGTAAGAATATTTTTCCATCTATAACTTTTTTTTTCATCACTTCTATGAAATAATTAAGACATTGAAAACGAAGGGAAGATTTCAATTATATTCAAAAATATATCAAAGCACTCTAAATCATAGCTAAACTCATCTTCAAACTTCATAATTAAGATGTCCCAAAATATAGAGTGTTATTTTTTTTTTATCAATCATGTTTTTTGATTATTTTTTAATGATTACAGGATTGTTGATGAATCATGGTGAGTTAAAAAAAAAAGATTTAAAATAGAAATAAATTGTCATGCGATAAAAATATAGTAATATGGAAATTGTAAACATAGGCATGTCAATAAATTGTTCATCAAATAAAAAACGAAAAGTAACAACTCGCACAAGTTCAAATTCAGAACGTATTGTCAAATTGTGACACTATTGTTTTGTTCTAAAGCATTGATTTTGAAACAATGGTTAGGACACGAAGAATAAATATAAAAAATCTTCATAAGATGATACAAGACCCAAACCATGGAGCGTGCAACTCTCTGGGTGGTCGATTCCCCCACCTCCCCTCCACGGGCGTATATCAAAAATTATTTTGTTACAATAAAGGAAGGGTTAGTAGCACATATATTCAAATACTTATTGAAGAAAGTAACAAGTTTGAGAACCGCTGACAGAAGAGTACAAACATTTATTCATACTCAAATGATGATAAGTTTGAGCATCCATATTTTAGAAGATTTTATTGATAGTAATTATTTATTAAGAAAAATGAGGCCACTGGCATGATTTGTTTCAATATAGACAATGCAAATATTTAATAATCAAACCATTGACTATTTTATATACATTTTCTGTTTACATTGTTACTTGTCACCAATATTTTTTGTTTAATCAGGGCTGTCGGAAGTGTTCGTGTGCTCGGTTGGTTATAGGAGGCATAAGGGCACATATGTTTTTCTACAAAAATATTTTAATAAAATATATATTCTAAAAAAAGAAATGGGACTCAATTAAATATTTACCTTAGAACCCGCTCACACTTAAACTAGCCCTTAAAGTATGCGTCCTGAGGAAGACAAAACCTAATTATACTCCATTTTTATTAAGAATTAAAAAACACTAATAATAAGTTACATCCGGATATTAAGCGCAATTTTAAATGGAAATTTTCATTAATGCAGGATGAAAAGAGTAATCAATGATTCTTCATGATTATATTTTCGAAGTGTACATTTTGTAACGGCATTTCCATAACATTTTTAAGTATGTTTTTGTAGAGAAAAAATACAAAAATGGTTTATGTTTTTAGTTTAAAGGAGGTTTTGTGAGATAAAGATCATAAAATGATCCGCGAAAAAGATCGTAATATCATTTTTCAATATGAAAATTATCCATCTGCTTTATTTTTATTGATAAAGAAAAACACATTAAAAGGCGTTAGATTTGGAGTAATTGTTGATCTCCATTCTATAATTTTGATAAATCCAAGTTTATTTAAGTCTTTTTAAACAATTGATTGAATATTATCTAAATTATTGTTTATTATTAACAACTGGTTGGTTTATGAGTATTCACTAGTTAAATGATTGTGCAATTAAGATTCGAGTTTTAAAAAAAATGCTGAATAGTTGTGCACGTAAATAAATAATAATTTCAATAGGCAATCAGCATAGTTCAGTCATTCATTAAGAGTTGTAAATCATATGCGCAATGGTATTTTCAGGTAAAAAAAAGGAAACCAAACGACATCAAAATCAATTAACATACTCGTAAGATTTGTAATTATGATGTCATTTACATTGAAGATATATGTTTTATCTTATTGGTTGTAGGTTGAAAAATGATCAGGGGCGTGACAGGGGCTGGGGTGGCTGTAGCTCCCCCAAAAATGAATTTTTGCTTTTTTACAAGAAAATTTAATTTATTTTTTCCAATTTATAATTTTTAATATTCCTTTCTATAGATTTAATAAATCTCACTTTGATGTCTACAATGAACGAGTTTATTTCACTTCAATCAAATTAAAGTGAAGTACAGTTTGCCATGTAATGCAAAACTTATTCACTATCCAGTATAATTTAATACTCGTAACACGAATTTACATAGATATACATTCGTTGTTAGGGCATCAATTTGTAAATTAAAGGTTTTAGAGAGACCCACTATCAAATTTACTGTTATACAGGGTTATTGATTTATTTTATTATGCATAAAATATTTGATATAGAAAGGCAATTAATATAAGTATTGTATAATATCGTAAGAAGAGATCCATTTGTTATGTACTCGTACGATTAGAAAATATTTTCTATGGACTCTTCTTTACTAACTATTAATTCTTGCTAACAAAACCTCTTCTCAAATATTAGGAATCCTTCATTTCTTATTTTACCTTCATATGTCTATAATTATTTATACAATTAGGATGTGGCAGAGGTTTTGCGCTCCACCGAGTGCCCAATCTAGCTGAAGTTTTTTTAAAAACAACAATTGATTGATGTTATCACAAAACCTATTTTTTCATAATAAGTATATATAAGTAGAGTTTATTTATAGAATATTAAACCGCAGGGCCGGTTTTAGTAGGAACTTGTACCCGTTCTCTGCTCTTGATAAGGGCCCGGCGTTGGGAATTTGTAAATATATAAAAGAACATGAAATTTTAAAAGAACCAATAACATACAGAGTCAAATCCTACATCTATAATAAAATCCGGATATAATAAAAATACGCTTATAGTCGCACATTTTCTCAGATACAAATTTTTAACTACATAAAAAACTTCAAATAGAAGAAACACAAAGTATAAAATCCATATCAATTCAACTGCGTCTTCCCTTTTTTGGTATCAACTTCATAGGAATCAATAGGATTTTCCTTTTTGTATAGGTACAAATAGTTAGCTGGGGCAACATCTTTGTTCTGTATCTTTATATTTAAATTTATTTCATATAGTTTTTCAATCAATATGGATATATATTATGAGTACCCCTCCCAAAAACATTTTTGCTTAAACATAAGATATAAACTATCGATTAATTATCTGTCAAAAACAGGATCTAATCAAACGTGGGTTACCTCGAAATGGGATATTCATAATTACTTATTTACAAATGTATATAAAAATTGGTTTTTTTTTAAAAATATACTTCAAATATTAGAAGAATCTAGTTATAGTCTACTTTTTATCTGAAAAATAGGAGTTTCCCACATCCAGATTTGACTCTATGTATAAATAAATATTTTTTTCTAAACATAAACGATTTAGAGATGAAATCTGGACATAAATTATTAAAAATAAAGGCTTGGACTTTCCTAAAAAATGTCATTTTAAAATAAAATAAAACATTTTTCATCTTCTTTTTTTACCAAGAGAAGGCCATTTGAAAAGGGAAAAAGGCCTCGCATTGACTTTTGTCTAAAAAAGTCAAAAAATAAAAAGGAGTTAAAGAAAAGGGCTAATCTCATTTATCTTTGATCCGCTTCCCTTGCCTTAAAAGCCACCATATAAATAAGAGCCAATGGTGTCAGATAAGTAGTGTGCTTTGAATTTATTAACAAAAAATAATTCAATTGCATAATTAAGAAGGAGATGAGTTGGTTGTCACACTTTTTTTTTCTATTCATACCCCGAAAGATATGGGACAAGAACAGAAGTCCCAAAATCAAGGAATCTCCAATTTAATGCAGCAAACCATGCGTATAGTATACAGCCCAGAAGTTGAGGTATAATTCATTACCAACGAAGCAAATTTGAACGGAGGGTATGCTTTGTCCTCCGTTTGTTAATCCCCAGGATGAAAAAAAGAAGTTATAGATCGATTTTGACCAAATTTGGTCAGAGTAAGAGGCCATTAAATTTGAGAGCTCAAGATCAAGGTAACACAAAACGTAAAAAATGCATATTAAACCATCACTTTCGAACAAATTGAGATACTTATATCAATTTGATTTTATGTGGAGGTTTTGTGTTTAACCGAGTACCCCTTCTAGTTTCATTTACACCTCTAAGAAAAATCATGACATCAGTACAAACCAAAATAAAATCCCGTTATATTTAAGGAGTGAAAATTTTAAGTTCAAGAATTATTTCTTTATCAGAGTACAAATTATTCAAAATAATATAATTACGTTCCGTTTTTGAACTGATAAAACAATTAACAAAATAGGCGTTGTCATAAATTTGTGATAAAAATATTAATTAATTATTTACTTATGACGTAAATTAGGACAACATACGGGTCATTAATAGTAAAACAAAAGCATAGATCGATTATTTATGTGCTGACATCCCAGTTTAATTAACTTATTTGACTAATTGTCAGTATGGTACAAAATGGTATATTTTTTATGAAGTAAAATCTGGAAAACATATTAAATATTTGAACAAAAAAATTATACTCAAAGGTTTTTAGATAATAGTATACAAAAAAATAATTTTAACAATAATAATTTACTAATCATGAATGTTACAGTTCTGTATAGAAGTATTATTTACGCTTCGTTAACGCTATTTTTCTGAATTTTTTAAACCATGAGTTTTGATAATGGCAATCAGCAAACATAATTAATTATCTATTAATAAATTCCCTCATACTTTCACCGATATTCTAATATGAGTAATCAGGGGCGTCCATAGTATTATATTGGGCGGGGGGCTTGGTTTGAAATTCAGTAGCTATTCTCAAAAACGGAAATGTTTAAAATTTCCAGTATTAAATTTTTTGAAGAAAAATTTCAAAAATCCATAGCTATTCACAAAAAATAAAAAAAGATTTCAAAAATTCAGAGCTGTTCACAAAAGCTAAAAATCTATAGCTATTAAATAATTAAATTTTTTGTAAAACAAATTCAAAAATCCAGAACTGTTTAGAAAAAACTGACTTTTTTCAAAGAAATTTAGAACATAAATTTTTTCGGAGAAATTTTTAAAAATCCATATCTATTCACAGACAATTAAATTAAAATTTGAAAAATTTCAAATATTAAATTTCAAATACTAAATTTAGTTGTAAGATTTTTTTTTTTTTTTTTTGGGGGGGGGGGAGTCTTCAACCCCTCCAGCCTTTATCTTACAGACACCACTGGTAATTTCAGTATAGATAATTTTTTCTATTTCCCTTTTCTCTTTTAGCGCCAATGACTCCTCTACAATAAGGATTCTCAATCTTTTTGACAACAAAACCTCTACCCATTCATATTACACTTATTTAATGGAAGTTAAATTGAAATACTTTGCAATTTTAATAGAACAAAACAAAATTATTATGTTATTTATGAATTTTTTAACCATATTAACTTCTCATATAATGTTTGATTTAATGGATAATTTAAAATATTTAATGCTGATCGTTTAGTCATTTTTAAGAAAAACTGTGGTTCCTACAATAAGTGTCATGATTCTAAAATGTAACTTGCATAAATTATAAAATTACAGAGCAAGATGAAAATTTATTTATAGTATTTTAATCGGTGTCCGATAAAATGACTGTGGTGAAAAGGTTGCAAACAAAATTGATGGGTTGATATCGTTGCGTGATAAAATCATGGTGTTCATTATCATTGTGAGACAAAAGTCTTGTGGTTAATATAAGCAATATAATTGCAATTTCTTAGCAATTACAAAATATTATGGGCAATCGAACTATTGAAAGATATAAAAAATTCAAGTGCTCCTTCTTCCCTGAGTATCATGCCCTCCTTTTAAAGGGCATTTTAAACTCAGCCGTTGCTACGTGGATGTAAACTGCTGGGCCACAATGCAGGTAAAATTTATCTACCTACGTTTCCTGAGCATCAAGGAACCTTTCTTATATATAAAAAAACACATCAGCCAACGGCTAGTGCAGATGAACTGCTCGTTAAATTATTCCACCGCCGTTTCTCTGAGCATCAAGGACCCCTTATCATATCCGAGGGGCGGAGTGTATAACAGGATATCAAAAGGGGTATTTGATGTTCAGAGAAGCTACGACGGTGGAATTTGATCTACCTTGGGGGCAAGCAGTTCACCTTTACAACCTGTGGTCAATGGGTGCTTTTTTTTTTTTTTTAAATCCCAAAATCATTTTTTTCGAAAAATAATTTAAAAGATTACAATTTTTGGAAAAAAATTCCAAAAATTATTTTTTTTAGAAAAAAATAAAAAAATCCACAGCTAATCACACAAAATTAAAATTTCAGCAAAAAATTTTAAAATAACAAAAAAAATTTCGAAAATCTATAGCTCTATTCTCAAAAATTTAATTTTTTGGAAGAAAATTTTAAAATTTGATAATTAGTATCTAATTTTTACGGGAAAAATTTCGAAAATTAATAACTATTCTCAAAAAATTAACTTTTTTGAAAAAAAAAATCAAAAATCCACAGCTGTTCACAAAAAATGAAATCATTTGATTAAAATTAAATTTAATTTAAAATATTACATTTAAAATAAAATCAAATATTACATTTTTTACTAAACTGCAAAAATTCCAAAATGGGGGGGCTACAACCCCTCCAGGCCACTTCTTGTGGACGCCCCTGACTACAAATGGTAAAATGAACACATTCGACGTGAAAAAATTAACTTCTCTCCTTGATGACATCAAAAACGATAATTTGCCATAAATGTCAGCTTATTTGGTGTCCACGTAGCGCGATGAATGTGAGAGCTCTTATGCTCATGTTCCTACTGCTAAGAAGAACGCAGATAAAAAAATTACAACAGCTTAATGAAGGAATATGTTAGATTAATTATTAACTGGATGTGTATTCAGTTCTTCTCACACGCTTAAAATGCTCACATTTAAGCAATTGAATTATGCAATGTACGTGTAATTTTGGCTGTTGGCCTCTGAAATATGTAAATATTTCCGTACATGGGAAGCAGATTGAGTATTGAGCTGAGACATTTTAAACAGATGAACTGTGGAAATTGTGCAGTAAGTGTCACTACTTTGGAATTCAGTCACCTTCATTTCCTGTTTTCGATACTTATTTTTACTATTGATTAAAATAGATAACATAGTGACTGTTGAAAATTAATCACCGATATTAGAGCGATAGAGTGAGATTATTTAAGTTCTGTCCTGATAGATACACAAAAATAAGGGTAGACCATTATGGGATGAGCAGCAACAAATGCGTTCTATAATACAAACTGGCTAATATTAGTAATTTAGTCATACCATAGCTTGACAACTTTACATAAGGACAAAGATTCTCAAACTTTAAGTCGCTTTTTAGGGAAGGGGGTTAAAGCAACTGTGGAGAGGGCGCAAAAAGATAAGATCCTTAAATAATATCTTACAAGGGACACAAGTCAATAAGTTTGAGAAACACAGCACTAATGACAGCCCCATCGTCCCCCCTCCCTCTATTACCCACTTCCACTGCATACCCACCTTTTGCACCACCGAATAAGGGATGCAAAAGATTTACAAGTTTTACTTGAGCTGCAGGTTGCCAACTGCGCCCTAAACTAAACTGAAATTATTATAAGGTTTAACTTAATCCCTCCAAAAAAGTGCCCGGTATTGGTTTCGTATACCTCTGTCAATCCCTACTGGATAACACAAGTTGGGCCGGAAATATGTACCTAGTTCTCAAATATTATCCAGGTACTCGTTGTCAATTTGAACCTTATCCCCCGGTACCAATTTCTGATCATGAATTAAAAATTATTGCTTCCAGAAATGGCCCTTCTCAAACCGACACTGTTATAATTATTTATAGCACTGTTCTTAATTATGACATTAAATCCTATTTTTGTTTTGTTCTTAGTAATATTTATCAAACTAGTCCAATAGATATAATATAAGAAACTTCAGAATCATATATAATATTAGTCCATAAAGTCTGTTTTAAAAGGGACGTGCATTTTGTCTTTGGCATTGCCCGCTCTTTACAAAAAAAAACGTGCCTGATGATATCCCTATTTCTCAGTTACCACATTGAAAATTAAATTAAAAACTTTTAAATGTGAGATAGGTTTTTACTGAGCAATGTACTCAATATGAACATTCTGAATCTTAAATAATTTTTGCAGGCGTACAGTTGGTATTCAACATATTCAAAATTATGTTTTTCTCATAAAAACAAAAATAAGAGGTTTTGTAACCACCAATATTAGAAGTCCAAAAAAAGGTAATATCAAAAAAGGGGAACTAAGGGGAGTGTAACGCTTGTATGTGTACGCTTTCTTTTTCTTTTTTCCTTTCCTTTCATTCCCCGTTCCTAGGGAAAGATTGTTTTATAATGGAAAAATATATAACCTTTCACGAAACCTTTGTAAATTGTAAATACACATTTTTTGAAGAAGTTATCTGCATGATAATAAATTAATTTCATTTCCATTTTTCCTTCAGATTTTTTTTGTTGCACAATAATAAAAATACCCCATAAATCACCATAATGATTGGTTTATCCCAAATACGTCATCTACTTTAACTGTGAAGTTTTATAATAATTAAACAAAAGTTAGAAATTAAAGAGTAGCAACTTCATAAAATAAAATTTATGAACTAGCGTTACAAAGGAATTGAATGATTCGGAAATTTTCCAAGACAACTTCGCTTTGGGAATTTTCAAATGAGTAGGTTATGTGATTTTGAAATGTTCCGTAAACAATTAAAGAACAATATTTTAGAATTTTTACTATTCATATTTAGCATTTATCCTTTATTATGAATTAATAATCTCTTTCTGGCTTAATATTAAGGATTGCAGAAGTATGTAGAGTGAACTTCGTGATCACGATGTTAATAAAAAGACGTTCCAACTCATGAATGACTATAAGATAATCATAAATGAAATAAAAGTATAATGGATGATTCAAATTACTATCTACTCAGTTTATTATAGGCAGTATCAGGTTTTAAATTGGACGTAATCCTTATTTTTGAATCTCCTCATCCTACATCGATAAAAATCAATGTAAAAATACATTCATGTATAGGAACGTCCATAGGGGGTGGGCTAGAGGGGCTGTAGTATGTTATTTAATTTTTTATGAACAGCTGTGGATTCCAAAAATTGTATATTTTTATTATTTTATATTTGAATTTTTTCCCCAAAAATTTGATTAAGTGCTGCCCACTACTCATTCTCACTTCGAATAGTATTTTTTAGCAAAATTGGTATATCATCAAAACACATAGAACGTGCATAGTACGTTTTGATATTTTTGAAAAATTATTGCTCTGGGGGAAGAAAAATTTAATGAAACAACAACAGAGACAAAAATGTTTTTCTATGGATTTCTATGGAAAATTTAAATTTTCTTCAAAAAGTTTTTTAAAAAAACAAGCCTCCCCCCTTCAAAAAATCATAATCCTACAGATACCCCTGAGTAGGGTTGCCAGATTCGTCTTTTTTTATCAGTTTGGCCTTGAAAAATCTAATTTGGCCTTTTTAAATATATTTGACCTAAATTTGAAATAAATATGCATTTAATGATTTCTTTGGCGCAATAAAATGTTTCAAGTGATAATATTAAAAGGTTGGAAATCCTTGCTCTAAGCTATAGTTAAAATTCTTGAGTATCTCAATTTATCCCAAAGTTATACCATCACATAATCGGGCAGTAACATTCAAGGAAGGCCATACTCTTGGTGCTACTCTTGGTAATAGTTATACTCTTTGACGTCACTATTAAAAAGCGTGGCGGACGTTAAACATCAATCGGAAAAGCGCTATGGCATAACCTTGTATTTCTATTAACCTTGATTTATCATAGAAATTTAAATATAAATATTATAATTGACTGATATTGCTTGAGGGCGCTAGTGTCGCGTAAGATCATGTGATTTTTCCTTTTATAGAATAATTTTTAAAATGTAACGCCTACAAAGGTGGACCATATTTTTGAGTAAACTTTGTCAACTTAAGATACCCATGTATTTTTCTAAATACTCAAATTTCAAATATTTATAGATGTTAAGCATATTATTATTATAATTCTGGTTTAATTTATGCATTACTGCTACAAAGTATTTCTTTTTCAGAAAATTCAATTTGATGACTTTCTTTAAACTCATAATATTCTATAAAATTTTTAACTTAAATAATGCAATCGTTTAAAAAATTATCAGTCTTTTTCGATCAAGTAGAAATGTTGCACCACAATAATCAGCTAAAAACCGTATATTTTTCGATTTCTGGAAAATTATATCTCGTTAAATTAGTGATATAAATTTTGAACCAATGATACCCAGAGATCATTAAAACGAAAATGTCACGTAACCAGGGACACAAACGTATTAAAGTTGCAACCAAGGTTAATAGAAATACAATGATAGACCATCATGCAATCGGGCTTGCTAGAATTTTCAATTAGATGTACCGTACTGACTGTTTGGAAGACAGACATATTTTGACGTCATTGAGTATAATAACGGTATATTAACATCAAATAGTACCAGCCTTATTGATCGAAGTTTTTCTGATCGGCAATCAATTGTGATATTATATCACAATCGGTCCTGACCTTTATATCGCAACAGAAATAGCAAAAAAATTGGGATACGATCAATTTGTACAAAATTACAGATCATGTAATTGTGTTGTGGTTATTGAGACCCGTCTTTATATTGAGACTGCTCTCGAGACTGTTTTTGGTATCGTCTCGGTCTTGACATATCAAATTCTTGGGTCTCCTTCAATTCAAAGTAGCCTGCCTTTCTTACTGTGGAGACTCAAGAAAAAGCAAAACAGGGCTAGACAGAGGTTGAGAGACGACAACTTCGAGAAGCTGCTCCTGTTAGTCTCAAATAGAGATAGAAGAGAAATGATTTATGCAGACATTTTATTTTTGCCGGCAGACTATATTCTAGTTTTTATCGAAATATATTTTATTTTTTTATCATAGTAAAATATTGTAAATAAATACATTTGAAAAAGGTGTATAAATCGTTTATTTAAGTGTAAAATGTATTTATATAGGTTTCAAGAATTTGTTTTTTGAATATGATCACAAGTAAATTGATCGTTATATCGCTTTATTGTAGTGAATTTCTGATCGCAATTTTTTCCTGATCGCTCACAAGCCTGTATAATACTAGAAATTCTATGATAAATACGATAGTTGTTTGAAAACTCCGTGCAAAGTCCAAGAGATTGCACTATTGGCGCGTATCGAGGTTATGTCTTTCTTAAAAAAAAGTATCATCTCAATTTTGATTTTGATTTATGCCAAAAAAGTAAATTTAATGCAAATATAATAATTGGCCTTTCATCTATAAAATAGTATTTGCATCTAAGAGGTATAGTTCAACAGTAATATGCATTAGAATATAAAAAAATAAGAAGCAGAAATTTCTCGAGGTAAAGTTAGAATTTTATTTTTAATTTCCGTCATAATATTGTATTAAAAAAGAAATACATGAATACAAACATTAAGGTATAAAAAATAGAATTTTTAATTATAATCATATCAACCTCGATAAATTTCTACTTTAAAGAAAATTAAAATCAAATCCTTTGTTTTTGTTGAGTTCCCTAATCGCAGTATAACTACATATAGCAGGTTTACCATTTTAAAAGCAATCTTTGCTCATCCGTTTTGGATTATGATCATTTTTTAAATAGGGCATGAGTAAAGGATAAAACAAATATATATTACCCGCAAGGTGGCGTGACAGTCTATAACTTGTTGTTGAAAAAAAAAAATAGCGCATGCTCGGAAGAATTTTCACAGCGTTCTCTATGTGAGTAACGTACTTTTTTTTATATTATTAAACAATATTATAATTCATGGAATTATATTATTTTGCCACTAGACAGCACCACTATCTGTCGCTTTGTTTACTATCTAATATAAGTAACAAAGGCCCTCTTACAAGCAAAAATTATAATAACTGAAATATGAACTATAATATTTTCTGAATGGTAAACAAATACATTTTTAAAAACACAATCGGAAATAATGTCATTTAATAGAAAATTTTGAAGTTTAACTGATTTTGCCAAATGAAAAGCCAGTAAAGCAATTTATATGCATGAAGTTATCATTAATTTATCAGTGTTGAAAATTATTTAATAATATGGAGAAAACAATGCTTAAGTAGTGGCTTCTACAGGATTAAAATTTTAATAATAAAAACTTTGAAATATTATTTTTTTTGGAAAAAAAATTCAAAAATCCATAGTTTATAAAAGAGATTTCAAAAATTATATGTCAAATGTTAAATTTTTTGGAAAAAAAAGTTTATAAATCAATAGTTATTCTAAAAAAAAATCAAAAATCCACAGCTTTTTACAGAAAATTAAATTAACACGTACAAATTTGAAAAATTAAATATCAAAAATTAAACTTTTTGGAGAAAAAATTTAAAAATCCATACCTATTGGCAGATAATATATTTTTTCGAAGAAAATTTTGAAAAATTAAATTAAACTTCAGATATTAAATTCTTTGAAACAAAATCTCAAATATTAAATTTTCTCGTAAAAAGCAAAAAATTCCTTAATTTTGGTTGGGGGCTACAGCCTCACCAGCGCACACCCTGAGGACGCCCCTGTTAAGACACAATTATATACACAAATAATATTCAATATGGTAATATATATCACAGCGTTACTTAACTAACATAAAAATGTACACTCTATTTTGTTGTCAGTTGTCGATGTTTCAGCTTCTAAAACAGCTTCTGAGTGTTCAGGATTAGAACACTTATCAGTGTTCTAATCCTTTGATTAATTGAAATTGAATTAGCTCTGTTTTAGGTGTTGTGAGTAATTTAAAATAATTATTATTGAATAATAATTCCAAAGTTTGGAAAAATGGTTTGTGGACCTTTATTTGTTTCTTTTTCGGGGAAAGGTGGCAAGATACAATAAAGGACGTCATATATAAATCTTATGGATTGTAAAAGAATATATCCAATGTATAAATCCTAAAGAATATTAATTTATGAGTCCAATACACCTATTTTGCTATAATATAAAACAATAAGGAGGTTGTGCGACTAAAAAAGCACATGTCCACTTTACAATCGTAAAGTAATAACAAAGAAATACAGCGTTCGTGGATCAATATTCAAAAAGAATGATAAAGGATGATGATACATGAAAAATGAGTTTCCACATTTATCATGTCAAGAGTAATCACAATTTATTTATTTATGTCAAACCAGTTACAAACAAGGAACTTTTATGAGTAATTTAAGAATATTGGTAATATTTTCTGAACTTAAAAAGAAAAAAAAAATACTTCTCCCTTCCCATGAAGAAAAGTTTTGTATAAATCTGTAATTTTCAAATATACACGAGTAACTAGCTTTATTTTTATAATTTAATTTTTTTTTTAAATAAATGATTTTAACTAACAGAAGTTATATTTTCATGTTTATTTTTTCCTATGAACTTCAACTTCAAAAAATATTCAGTTTTTGAACTTCCTCCTAGCTCCACTATAAGTTTCACAACCCTTCTTGCATTTTGATTTGATCATAGAATGTCAATCAACGATTCTTCACATTTCCAATAGGTTTTCAGGCATATTATTACTTTATCACATTGCATCTTGCAAAGTGAGGTCAACAACTTCATGCAAGTGAATTTAATGTAGTTTAAAGTATGAAACCGAGCATCTCCTAATTTGAGATGAAATCACATACTGAAACTAAGATACTAAGACTGTTTGGCAAAATGAAAAAAGGCTATAAGTATAAACATATATTGCTCTTGAACTCAATCGTGCTTGTAAGTTCGGAAGCTTCTCTACATGATTTGAGGTCAATGCGAAGATATTTTATAATGACAATAGGTCTAGCATAATTCTTATAAGTTCTTGAAATCCTGCCGCCATCCAGGGTTTTCACTTTTTTAACATCACCCATCGCAACATGGTTATAATCTTTTTGAAGGTACATTGGTATATTTTCAATAAATTAGTAAATTAATGTTGTATGTTGCGTCAGTAAACTTGGAGTTGTAGTTTCTGTACTTCTTCGCTTTAACTTTTATTGTGGAGATGTAGACAATGAAGAATAAATTATTCTGATTTGGGCAAGACTCATAGCCATACTCAGTCAGTTAGTTGTCAAGACTGAGTTTGGATTGTTGGTATGGGTCGTTTTCCTGTGTACATTGATTTTAAAGATGCCACTTTTATCTGTAGAATAACAACCTTGCGTCCACTCTTAATCTACTTCAAGTAGAGTTCCTTTTTCTTAGGATTTCCATTCTCCATTGACGTTGGTGACATCAAATCATTTAGAAAATGAAACATTGAATTTTTCAGATGGATTCTTTTTGTTTTTTATGAGTTGTTTTTTTTTCGAAAAAGACCCATAGAGGAGAAATCGAGAATTTCATTTCAAAGTAAAGTTTCCAATAATTTGACGATTTGTTAGCATCCGACCAAGATTTGAAAGTCGATCAACCATTGGAATATTTGGATGAAATTTTGGCTTTGAAAGAGAAGGAAGATTTTTCTTCCAAATTGACGAATTGGTCATTGTACTACTATAAGAATTTTTAGACATTTTCTATCGTTTGTACTAAAAATAATAATCATTTCAAATAAACACTTCACTACTCTTACTTCTGACTATTATAGAATCACACTGTTTATTTAGTCTATATTAAAGGTATAAGTAAAGTACTTTAGTTTATATAAACACTGTCAGGGCGCCTATTAGATATTTTATGAAAAATAAATTTTACAATCTTCATAATAAGGGGAAATTTTTCATAAATTTAAATAAATAATATTATAAATGACTTATCAAAGTAATCAGTTCCTCGAAGTTAACTCCTAAATCTTATGCAAAATAGAATAGTAATCAAACTACTATACTGTGTATACGTGAATGCATGTTTGAGTATAAACAATTTATTTCCAGGAATTTTTTAAATAATAACCTCAACAATTACATGGCTCAAAATGAAGAGGTTCTGTAATTCTGTAATGTTTCTTGTTTTGGGAAAGAAAATGTAATGATAAATTAAATTTTGGAAGGACACAAATGATTAACGCATATACAAATAAATAAATGTATCTCTTCCTTGGGGTTTCTCTCCCCAAACAAGATTTTTTTATTTGATAACAGAACCTCTTTATTTTAAAGTGGATAATTGTTGAGGATTATTACATAAAAACTTTTTGGAAAAACATTCTCATTAGTCTGTTCTAAGCATAGAGATAAAATACATAGAGTAATGAAGTGAAGAAGTAGTAGACGTTGCAAAAAAAAACAAAAAACATTCGAATTGTGATAGTAATAGGATTTTTAACTTTCAAATAAATATTGAAAAGTACATGTACAGAGATGTGTAGGTAAATTGGGACATTTTTTAGAGCGCCATAACATAGAAAATTTTAATTTTACAGGTGAAATGTGAGGTTGAGTGTCTAGTGTAAGCAAAAAAGTTTCGTTCAAATAGAAAACGAAGAGGGAAAAGGTCGGCCTTTGTCAACCTAATTCACACGAGAAAAAAGCCTTCCACAATCGCCAAGAAACTAACGTACACTAGGTCGACGGGTTACAGTATCTACTACAAGTGGAAGCTAACTGGTCAGTTCGAACGGAAGTCCCACAAGGCAAGAACCGACAAGAATAGGAATCCCACGTATCTGGCGGGCCTCAAACGATCGATTTAGTAAAACCGATGACGCCGATGACCGTGCTCACAAAAACTGCGGAGTCAGCACGCGGATTCACATCTTGACATCGAAGATGAAGGAAATCCAGTTGAATAGGAGCCGCAAATTATTGAACCTCCTCAAAGATAATCGTCTTCCTGTAACTCCCTTCATTGACGAGAAGAAGTTGACCGTTAACATAGTATACATCAGCCAAAACGACCGCTTCTTAGCTGACAAGAAAAAAATGGTCTCATGGTCTACACAACCAAGTTTCCGGTCTCTATCATAACGTTGCAGATCATCAGGTCCAACGAAACGGTGATCCCGCCGATATTCTTTAACCAAAAAGAGAGGGTCGGCTCTGACAAGTCCTGCGAGATGCTGAAGAACAAAGTCATCAAGTGGATGAAAGCCAACGATGGTAGCAACGGTTTCACCT
Organism: Lepeophtheirus salmonis; assembly: GCF_016086655.4. Lineage (NCBI taxonomy): Eukaryota > Metazoa > Arthropoda > Copepoda > Siphonostomatoida > Caligidae > Lepeophtheirus > Lepeophtheirus salmonis. The sequence goes on along the minus strand of NC_052138.2, from coordinate 28,973,222 downwards.
TCATGCAGGACTCAGCTCCCGCACACAAGGCCAAGAAGATCCTCATCATGCTCAAGGAGGAAAACATTGACTTCTGGTGCCCACAGACTTGGCCCTCTAACTCTCCCTATTTGAACTCTATAGACTTCTTCTTCAGGGGGAGTTAGAGAGGTAAGTCTTCTAATGACCCCGCAACAGTTTGGCCGACCTCCAAAAATCTTTCATGACCCGCCTCGACAGGGCTATCCCAGCCAACGGCAGACACATCAAATAATCACCTTCTCCATTGATAGTTGAACAACTTTTGTTTTAAAAAAAAAAAGTGTCAAATTAAAATTTTAGGAGTTACAACCCATTAAAAAATGTCCCAATTTACCTGTACATCCCTGTATAATTATTTATATCACAAGTTGGTTTGCTTTTTAATCATGAAAATATAAGACTATTGAAGATATACTAAGTAGAAAAAGTAATCATCTGTAAAACCCCTCAACGCAATGGTAAAATATGTCACATTATTATAATAAAATTGAACTTGTTATAGATAAAATAAAATATTCAGAAATATACTTTTAAAATGTATACAAAGTAATATAATATTAAAAGAAAAGTTGTAACTTTTTTTTACGTCTTATTACGTAATCCAAGATTTAAAATTCGAAGATAAATATGAACCTACTTATTGTTACTTAGGAACAAAACTAAGATTTAAAAAATAGTTGAATTAAATTAAGTTGCTTTTCCGTATAATGTATACTTCCATATGTAGTGTGTCAAAACAAAAGCAACCTTGAACAAAAATTGAGAAGAGGAAAAACTCCCAATTTGCTTCCTTCCTTAATATAAAACAGTCTGCTGGATTATTCTTAGGGGCAGGTTAGGTTTTTGAATTTTTTTCAAAAAAATTCAAAAATTAAATTTCAAATATTTAAGAAAAAAGTTCCAAAAATACAAAGTTATTCACAAAAAAATAATTTTTTGGGAAATTTTTTAAAAAATCTGCATCTGTTTGTTCACAATAAGTTTGAGAAATAAAACTTAGTCCAAAAAAAAACTTTTTTAAAAAAATTTAAAAAAATTATTTGTTTGGAAAAAATTTCAAATATTATATTTTTAGAGAAAAAAAATAAAAGAATGATTTTTTTTAAATATTTGGGCTGGAGGGACTACAGCCCCTCCAGCCCAAATATATAATAAGTTTTCTATTCAAATACAACTTAAAAGATTAATGAAATTAATATCTAGGAAATATATTGACTTATAACAGAAAATAATTAAGTATTTTCAAATTAAATATGCCAAAAAAACAATTTAAAATAATAGAATATCTAGAAATAAAATTTTTTTCCGACATAATAGAAGATAATCATTCATATTATTACACTAATATAGAAAGAAATTTCTTAGAAAAGTGATAAGATTAATGAAAAGTAAGATGATAGATTTTGTGAGTATATATTAGTAACTAGACAGTCCTTTATTAAGTTGTCTACACTATATGAGGTTGCGAGACTATTATAAAAGTTCCATGATTTTTTAAATGAACAAAATGTACATCAATTTTAAAACAAATTCAACAACAATGATATATATGGATATTAATTATATGTATAATTAATTCAAACTTACTAATGAATGAAAAATATTATAATTCGAATTCATATAGTTTTAAACAAAAATTAGTATGTCGTAAGACTTTGCATTATTATCGATAGAAACTAAAAAAGAAAAAAAAATATGCTTCAAGTAATTGTCATCAAAGAAAGGTTTGAATCCTGCTTACTTAGTAAAAATAATGCAAACTGAATATACAATCTAAACAATAAATCTTGACACAAACAGTTATCATGTTAAATAAATATTTACTAAAAAATAAAAAGGATAAAATTTACATACCTCAATATGTTGAAGAAAGATAGCATTTCGACACAGGTCCTCAATAACAGTATCAATATACTCAACATCTTTATAATCTTGACATCCCATTTTCATGGACTTTGAATAGCCATATTTTTTGGTGATTACATTAATGTTCATGACCGTGTATACTTCATGCAAAATATTCAAGTTTGAATGTTCCATGAAGAGTAACAATATTTCACAAAGAGTATCATAATCATCATTTAATCGAAATAATGAATTTAAACAGAGTGAAATAAAGTCCGGATCTTTTATCTTTCTTTCCGGTAAATTAAATATGATTTCTTTATCAAAAACTATATCTCTTGGACGAGAACGACTAAAATAATCTTTTAAAATGGTATTATAACTTCCGTCGTTTATTTTATTCTGTAATTCCAGGAAAGGTATAAGATATTCTTGAATACGAGGAGAAACAAGAACTTTTTCTTTGGAATTATCACAAAGAATAAACACATCCACTTTTTCAGCATTTGACATCTTTTTGAATATAGTATAATTAAGATCACTTTTCCCCAAATCATAAATAAGAGTACGTAAGGTAATTAAATCAAGATAATATTCTTCATCAATGTCCACACCATGAATTTTTGCGAAGTCCAATAAATCAATTGAATTATCTGGAAGGCCAGTAGCCTTTTCTATTGCTGAAGATCTAGATTTGTACCAATTTTGTAGGGCATCAAAGGATAATCCATTCAAATTGGAATTCGAATTACCAAATGGATAAATGACATTCTTTGTTTTTAAGTCAGCAAAAGGAAGAATAAATGAATACTCCAATGGAGAATATGACTCAGGGATACTAGATATCAGATCTATATAATCATCTGAAATTTCTTCAAAATGCATTTCAAATAGTACTCGAATAGAGTCCCAGTATCCAAGTTGAGCAAAGTTTTGAATAGATTTCTTTATAGTTGTATCTCGAAATTTAATAAAAAACTGGGAATTAAATTTAATATCCTGACGATTGAAAGACCTTATAAGTCTTTCGTATGTCTTTAAGAGTTTTATATATTTTTGAAACTTTTTTTCATAGTCATGATTGATTATTTCTTCAGCCTGAACTGATTTCAGACCAAACTGAAGTAATTCTTTCGCGTCATGGATATTATTGGGTACTGTATCAAGGCACTCTTGAATAATCGTAGAGATTTCACTAACTTTATAAAGAAAATCACTTTGAGCAATTACCGAAAAATCTGACAAATGCCACCTTCTAAGATAAACTAAGTCGCTATCGAGACTAAATACTTCAGATAAAACAAGGGCTTCACCATATTCTTCTTTGTCGATTTTTCGTTGGTATAACTCTTCAGGAGTCATCTTCACCATTGCAATAAGTCTATAATTACTTATTATATGCTTGTTTTTATTTTTGTCGGAAAAACTCCATGGCCAACTTTTCTTGATAGGTTCATTGACTTCGTTGTCTCGAGTTTCTTCATAATCACGCTCTAAACAAAATATATATCTACCAAACCGTCGAGTAATACACGGAATATCAGCAAAAAATTCAACAGAATCTCCAAGTAAATTTTTGGACTCTTTATTGGCTTCAACGGTAATGATGGAAACTGAGCCCGAAAAGCGACTAATGATGACAGCATCATTATCCCACCATTCAACTTGATAGGGATGCCATTTTACAGATGAATTGAGGAAATCATTTTTACGGTCAACTAACTTTGGATCTTGTAAAAGAGAAGGATTGATCTCATCAAATAGAGGTTGTTCCGCTAGAAGGTTTATAGACAGAAGAGACAATGTAGGAATTTGATAGATTTTGAGGGTTCCTTCTGTATCTAGAGTCAAAATTTTGGACTCACAATGCGATAAAGACATTTTTAGAATGGGATGGACATCTGCTCCTTCAGTATGGGTATCCACTTTTTGGAAATAAGGTTCTTCATTAAGGGGTCGCCAAACTCCAAGAACATATAGGCTATGACTTGGATCCCAATAAGCTATTACATTTAATTTATATTTTTTGGTATGCACTGCACAGCAAACATCTTTTACGCCAAAAGAAAAATTAGCAAACTCTTGAAATCCGGTTTTTCCAACGAGAAACGATATTCCTTTTCCCTTATCGGATATGGCAAGGACTTGATCGCTCCATGTGGAATGAGGAGGAGCCCCAAGAAAATCAATACAAATAGGAGAAGTTGTTCCACTCCATGATGGGGAAAAAATTTGGTATATGAGATGTGCAGAGAAACCATCGTAGAGAGAAAATTTTTTCCCATTATCTGAAGGAATCAGAATATAGTCAGAGTCTTGTGACCAGACCACTTGTCTACTCACGGGTTCATCAAAGCATTTACTTCTCCCTAAATAATAATGATTAGGCTAAGGAATCGCTTAGAAGCAAACAAATAAAAATACCTATGAGTGTTTGAGGGACGGAATATATTTCAAGGAATGAATTAGATAAAACGGCTAAACGTGTTTCGTCCCTTGATATTACAATTTCCCATGAGGGAAGAATCACTCCATTCAAGTTCCTCGTTGTACCTCTTCCAAGGCCAGGAACAAAATTTAATAATGAAAAAGATGACGATGTAGCCACTTTCACCTCCTCTTCCACTGGATCCCATTCCTTGATTTCAAGAAGATCATACAAAAGCGGAGCATTGCTTTCCATTCTCACCAAAGATCTATGAAGCTTAGCAATTTAACTTTTCATAATAATATTTATGTCATAACATCACCGCATGAATGACAACAAAGATGTAGTGACGTCACTCAATCTACATCAGCTGACATCCCCCAATGAACATCCGAATTATATTTCCACTCCAACTAACATAGTTAAGACGGCCAACACTTTAATTATTATTTTAGACAATTAACTCTATCAGACTCGATTCATTTGAATAAAGCTGTCACGAGTTGAAACGATATATTAAATTAGAGTCATTTCTAACTATTTTAAGATAAATGTACAACTTCATAAACCCTTATCAAATGTAACAAACCTATCATTTCAACGAGTATATATTTACACTTCAATAATAACATATAAAAATTCATATAATCTATACAATATAATAAGGTAATGTCTGGAATGCTTATATAAATAGATAAATATAATTCAAACAATTTTATAAAGACCTCCGATGGTACTCTGGGGGAGCTGTTCCATAATCAGTGATCATAAAAAGAGAGGATGCGTTTTTTTTCATGTAGGCTAAAAAGTCATGAATATAATAAACGAGTAATTGAACACTTTTTTCATCAAGAGGAGTATAGGCAATCATTCCACCCAATTTCACAAACAAACGCAATAGATGAATTGCACCGTAGATTTTACACATTGGAGTAGAATCTCCATGCTCTTTTAAAATATCCGCATGTTGCTCTCTTTCAAATTTATAAAGAAGCTGAGATCCGAGCATGACATTGAAATATTCTTTAAGGCCCGCAGTCACCTCCAAAATAGCAGACTCACGGTTCATTTTTGAAGCTACTTTAGACGTCCCACTCTTGGATTTGATATAGTCTTGCAACATTGTTTCGACAGTGATACGACAAGGGAGGATCACTAATTTACGCTGCCTAGTTAAATAGTCCCAGTCGTCTACAAGATAGGGCTTTAGTTCATCAGGTATTTTAATACGAACTTCGATTTTAGTTTGAAACTGTTCCTCAGGTTGTACTGTTGGCTCTGATTCAGTCTGAGATGGAGTTTCTTCTTGAGAGGTACTTGCTCCATCGGAAGGGTCTTTTTTTTCTTTCTCTAATTCTTCCTGAGAAGTTGGAGGTCCATCTGTTTTCAAAACTAAAGGATAAAATGACACATTAAATACATTTTTCATTAATTAATTAATAATAATGCACTATAGAACACCTTTGACGGACTCCTCTTCCATGTCATTAGCTTTTCTTTTCGTCTTTTTAGCGGCACGTCCTTTAGCCTCATGTGCACGAGTGAGTTCTTTTTTCTTCAACAAATTTGCATCATTATACTTGAGCATACGAGGCTCAAGTACCCACTCATCCCAGTTTTTGCTCCATCCATGATAGTGGATAAAGTAGCGACGTCGACTTTTAGCCACATTCTCCTCTAATTTCTGTACTTTGGCTTCATAGATTAATGGGCCATGGAAACAAAGAATCTTTTCTCCTTCCTTAAACTTAGCCGGAGGGATGGCTGTCGTAGGAGACTCCGGTGAAGACATCTATAAAATAGATTGGATAATTTGATCACTTTTATTTTTTAAGTGTACAAAATTGTTCCTACTTGAAATTCCGAAATTGTATTTCACTAAAATGTTGTATATTTATTATTTTTTATATATATTGTTTGTATGTAAAAAAAAAAATGTTTCTAGGATTCCTTCATATCGGACGTTTCATCTTTAATCAACAAAACCTAGTTACGTATTGATATAATATATAAAAACGGGATACTTCTTCAGTACTCTCTGTGTATTAGAAGTAAAAAAATATATCAGATTTGATCATTTGGAACAATGCGTATGAAACATAAAAAACGAAATACTATTTTCGACAGAATACTTCTGTATTTTCTAAAACTGCCAAATTTGACAAAAACTTTTTTTTTTCAATCATCTTAACATTGTGTAATTTTTTTAAACAAGACAATAAAAAATTATTACGATAACTAAAAAAATTCTACAAAAAGTATGGGGAATTGATTTATATAGTTTTGGCGTCAGAGGCATGGATATGCCCGGTTCAGGTTCAGTGGTTTTATTTGTCTCGGTTTTTCTATTTCAACAGTGTCGGTTCCCGTCTTCCATCCCTATTCTTTTTTATATACATGCTCAGGTTGATAACACGAACTTAAAACAAAGGGTGCCGCTAGAAAATTCGGTCCCAGGAAAGGATATTTGATACAAACAGAACCACAGCTACTTTATACGAAGAGTGCGTACTGCCCCAAATTTCTCTCTTGGGTCCCAAAAACCAAGGTTGCTTAATATAACTGTTTTAAAAGTGAGTGCCGTGTGGGGAGTCAATGGGGAAGGGGGGTGCAGGAAGATGGAGAATTGAGGATTGCTTTAAGTCTACACTTACATAGTACACATGTTTTGTATAAAGGGTGTATCAGCTAATAATATATTAGTGAAGGGAACCTTGACATAGTAAAGCTTGGGAAACCTTTGCTTAAGAAATTTCAAAGTTATCACTTTTAGGGCCCAGGAACGCTTAGTAGCGGACTTGGATCCATAATCTATCCCACCCCTTCCCTCTTTTATTTACAGCGTCTGGTACCTAAAACCACTTTTCTAGGTCCATAAGAAACCCTTATCTATTTTAAACTCAGATACAACTGTGTCACCCTGGTGACGTAAAAAAATCACTGGAAAACGTTGAATTTGCAAGTAAGAAACTCATAATATTGACTTGTTGATTAAAGCTTGAACCACTAAACTGATAAGGGTACAACCTTGGTCACAGGTCATGAATAAAAATTTAGTAACCACAGCTTGTCAGGGCATATTGAAAAATAAACAATTGTTAGCACAATAATTATAACAGTTCTAGAATAATAAAGTTTAAATGCTGTTTAAAATTTTTAATTTTAGCACACTCATCGTTTTGAGTTGGGATGTGCAACTATTTGGCACTGTTGTGAAACTTTTTTCTTACGTTGTTTATCTCCTAGTTTTATTGTAATCTTAAAGTACTAGTAGTTTTTATAAACCAAATATAACAGTTTTCTATCCCTATAATATATTAATTTGTGATATATTTTGTTGAGCATTTACCATCTTTTATTTCTATTCATATTCTACTTTATATGGATTGAGAGTAGTAGTATAATTAAATGATTTCATATTAAGTATGGTGTGTTTTTTTTATTGTATCATTTACTAAATATATTTTAAATTCTGTTGAGAATAACGATATAGAAAAAATATTAGTATTAATTTCTTATAAGATATCTTGTTACTTGTAAATTTTAAGAAATCAAATAAAATTTTGTTCGTATTTAACAAAAATAAAATTGCTTTTATTTATTTAAATTCAATTAATATATTGTACGCAAAATCCTTGCTAAAATATTTTATTAAATTTGAATACGAGAGAAAAACGTATTTTCACTTCACTGTCAATCAATAAATATAATATAATTTTTCGTCAAACTCTAATTCTCCCTCTTCGATATTCAAAAATATTCAACAGTTTAAAATATGTATACATATATTTATATTATTTTATTAATATCTATCAAAGTATAAATAATTATAAAAACTTCTTTAATATTTTTTTGAAGTCCGAATTATGTTTCATACTCACGCAACTTCAAATAAACGCTGGATCACACAACCTATCGAAAGGTTTTCCATGGTCTTGTTTTCATAATTCTGGAATAATTAAACTCGTAACCCAAATCACATCAAATAAATGTAATAACTTAGAAGCAGTTTTATAACTATTGATATAGCAAACAACTCTGAACTCTTCAATATACGATGTGATCACTCCTACATTCTTAAGAATTCCTATCAGGACACAAAGGATGAAAATGTTATTTATGAAATTCATATATTAAAATGTAAGGATAAATACTTCATTAAATGAACCATGGGAAAGTTAATGGAAGTATCAGGAAATAAAAAAATAATTATTTAGAGCAAATGAATAGAGTTTTATTTAGTATTGAAATAGAGAGAGTGAGGATACTATTTACGGAGGAGACATGTTAAAATGCCAATAACTTTAAAATGTAAAGTTATTTAACCCCCTTGTTCTTATACAGTTGAATGCCTTCCTTTGTTTATCAAATCAACATAAAGCCCGGGTTGCCTAATGCATTCAACTATAGAGAATTTCGACATTGAAATTTTTGACGCTAAAAGTAAAGATTTTAGTAAGTGTTTGTTTAGATATATTTCTATTATAAACATGAGATTTTAATTTTATTTCATTAAATGTCATAGTCTAGCATGTTGTTCAATTAATTGACATACATACAATTAGTTTGAATATTCAGTTCACATCATTTATTCTGATTCCAACACTATGGAGGAGACTTGTTTCACTCTATTTTTATTATATGTACTCGTAATATATATAAATAAATATATTATATTTAATTATGTTTGGTTTTGCTTTTTGTCTAATTTCATTTTATACTTTAATTATCAATCCCAATAAATAGTAAAAAATATATTTTTTTAAATTTATTATTAACTATGCTCCGTTTCTGTAAATGTTTTATTTGTTTATCTTATATATGCAATTATATGTATTTACTTGATGCTGATAAACTGTATTAAAAAGTCGAACAAATGCTTGAATATAACCAATGACAGTTTTTCCATGTTTCCTCCTGTTGTAACATGTCTAATCCTATTCTGTATCATGTATCCTCCTACCCTATATCATGTCTGTATCAAGTATCCTACTTTTGGTTAGTTTTGAAAACACTAATATATGGCTATTAATTATTGCCCTACATCAAAAATACTTAGGAATTATTTATCTTAGATAACTACTTATGTTATGTTGCCCGGGTGTTGAATTATCTTTTACATTGTGAAACTTATGACAGTTTAAAAAAAAAAGATTTTTTGGAACATGTATCCTCACTCTCCTCTATATAAAGATTCATAAATAGATTTAAGGCTTCCCCAATTCAATAATTTCCAGACATATGTACATAATACTATGTGGAGAAATAGAGTCCTTTCAATAATACTATTGAATACAACAAAATGTATAAAAGTAAGTATAATGTTTTGTAAGAAACAACAATTTATACATGATTGTAATCATGCAGATCATATGTTGCTATTAAAGTATTCCAGAAAATGATTTGCAATTTATGACTGGATGTAATCACTAGAAAATTGATCTTGGAAGGCTTGTCTTTGGGGAAATTTGCCTTGGGAAAGTTTTCTTTTAGCAAAAGTCGTCGGTCTAAAAGTCTTCTTTTATTTAATCTTGCAGTAGTAGCCGGCATTACACAGAATATTATTAGGCGTAGAAAAACAGACAAACTTTATTATAATAATATAGAAGATTACTCCCTAAGAAATCCTGAGTATCACTCTTCGTTTTTCATGAGTACACTCATACGTCGTTACTCAATATTTATATGTTCTCTCCTCACGAAATTAATAGGTATAATAACAGATTGAGAAAAACTTTCTAATATGATGAACCAGGAAGTACTTAAGTCTCGAGACTTTACCTAAATACCTTTGTTGTTGAAAATATTTTATTTCGTAAAATTCTTAATTTGAGCCTCCAAGATACCGTCTCCTTCAATTATGATGTAATTTATGACGTCTGGGAAAACTCTGCTTGATGTCAATGCTACACAATGCTTTTTGAATTAAATCAAAGTGATATGTTTTGAAAATTCCAAAAAATAGTTTGATTTGTACAATTATTATTTTTTATCGTAAGATAATTCGAGAAAAATATGTCATTTTTTCAATTTTCCATTTATCCACAGATCTTTTATATTATTTAGTCTACAAAACCTAGACACGTAATAATTTTTTAAAGATAAATCATTAGCAACTATTAACTTTAATGTAAAATTTTGTTGAAGTTTATATAAAAAAAAAAAAAAATCAATCAAAATGGGTATTCAAGTATGATCATAGTTATCTAAAATGATAAATTTAAGAGATCCAAAGCCATTATTCAAATTCAGAAAAAGATACAGAACTGTTAAAATTGAGTTACCTAAAGTATTAGACCAATTAGCGCATCGAGCACTGTTAGCTAGCTTGAGGAAATAGTATGGCCAATATTTGTCATAATATTTCCGCAAGATGTCGCTTTTCTATGACGTCACTTATTTATTTATTGTATGTTGTATTAATAAGTTTGAATAAGTAATAATACGTTTATAATTTTTTTTGTATTAAATATTATTATAAAGTAAATTTGAAACAAATTACTCCAAAATAATGGGTCATTGTAGTGTCTGAGAATGCAAAAATAGAACTGAGTCAAATTTCCAATAGCTCCAAGGAAACGTTCGTTTTTTTAAATTTCCCATTCCCAAAAATCCAAAAGAAGTCGCAAGAAGAAAAAAATGGATATCAAATCTTAAATATCTTCATAATTGGAAACCATTCTGTATGTGAAAAGCTATTAGCCAAGTGGCGAAACGAAGACCACGTGATGAATATTTGTAAAAGGTAGTGGTTGTAGCCAGTGTTAACTTTGTCAGCTATTTTCAGTTTCGTCTTGTCTTGTCTTTGTCACCCAATAGTCTTAGTCATCATTTCGTCAGCTTTTGTCTTCATCAGAGTTTCGTCTGTGTCATAATATTGTAGTTGTCGGGGTTGGAATTTGTAATTTAAAAAAAATTGAAAAATTAAATCTTTTGAAAAAAAAAAATAAAATATTAAATTTTTTAGAGATTTATTTTCAAAAAAAAATTGAAAAATTAAATTAAATTTCAAATATTAAATTTTTTGAAAAAAAAATTCCAATATTAAATTTTTATAGTTAAAAACAGAAAAATCCTTAATTACTGGAGTGGGGCCACCACCCCCCATTCCAGCCCATCCCACGATGGCGTCCCTCAGTGAGGTATCATAAAAGTGATATAAAACCTCCTCAAAATAATGGGGGCGTTTCTCTACTTTGATCTATAGCTTTAGTTTGACTAAACTCCCCCCTCCCACGACTCCACTTTTTACGTCTTTTCCAGGGGTGCCAACTGACTTTTTAATGTAAATTCGGGAAATATACGTTTTTTGTGAAGGGCAAATGTGTATGTTAAAGATTTACATAAATTTAAAAAAAAAATTAAAGAAAAACAAATATATTTGTTTTAAAAAATCTAAAATTCAAGATACAAAATATCTTTTGTAAAAAAACAAATGTACAAATATCGTAACTAAAAAAAAAAAAGACTCCAATTTTTTTCTAATTATACAAAAACAATAATAAAAAATATTATTAATATACTCCCCCCCCCTCACCTAATTGTTCTCTTCTTGGAAATCTAAATATGGTCAATGTTGAACTTTAAAAAAACTAGTCTATAACTATTTAAGTTAGTTACATTTTTCATTAACATTTTTTTAATGGAAAAAATGAGTTGATATACATTAAAAAACATATCCAGAGATTAAAATGAAATATTTTTATTGAATTAAAATGCCCATTTTCGTGTTTTTCTAACATAAAATTATAAATACAAAGATATGATCACTCAAGAATAATAAAAAATTGTGCTATGGAGTAAAATCATGACAAATCCAAATAAAGTTCCCAATTCGTTAAGTTTAACAAAATTAATATCAAGTTTTGATCTTTATAATGTTCTCTCGGGAATCATCGGCATTGCTCGGAGTTATAAGGCGTCGATAAATAGACAAACAAGCTTTATTTATATTAGAGATGCATCCGACCCAAAATTTTGATGTATTGTATGCCTGTCCTTTTGGAAATTGAGCATACGTATTCTTAACTTATTAGTTCCTTTAATTATCAAACTATGAAATAGCCATGACGTATCAAGTCAGAGGAATAAAATACATGTGATAGCGAGGTAATGCTGTGAAAAGCCACCCCATATAACAATCTTTTGATAAATGACGTCATCGTAGGCATACACCAGTAACGTCAACATAAAAAAAATCTTTTAAAAATTTAAAAAAATATAATTCACATGTTTTAAATATATTTAAAGCTTTAGCAAACTAATTCAAATGGTCAACTGAGATACTTTAGTATAATATTATTTAAAATAATGCATGTATAGGGTGCTTTAAACATTTGGGACTTGTTCAAAAACTGGGCGGGACGTGGGACTGGGCCGATTTGAAGTCCCATCTTAAGGAGTGATACAACCTTAAATAATATAGACATGTTTCTCCTTTTCTTCTTTAGCTATAAACGCTCGTTGCTACATTTTTCTTCCTTAGATTAAGTAGTCACTCATTTCTAAGCTGTTAAGTGCATACTCGAAAATGAGGAGCCGTCAAACTGACACACCAATCTTTATTATTATGTGTTAGCTAATATTTAGAACATAACTTTTAAATAAGAATTTATGTGATGTTGTTTGTATAATTAGGCCATAATTTCATAGTCAACCAATATAAATGAACATATTTGGAGGAATAAACATTAAATATGATATTTCAAAATGTTAATGAGGGTCCAAATAGAGTCGTATAGACATTTGAACAATTTCCTCTCCTTCAATAATAATTTTCCCACTTTTTTTTTTGTTTTTCTATAAAGATTTAAATGTTAAAAGTCAAATAAATAAAAAAGAAAGGAAGATATATTCAAACATTAATTATTTTATGTGTGTAATTCTCTAGGATGTACCCATGTATTGTATATTCAAGATATCCTTTACAACTTGAAATAAGATAAAATAAAAAAGATATTTTGGAGAGTTAATCTGAATTAAAATATGATAGTGTCATTTTTGAGGTACCCTCAAACTTGTTAGGATTCTTTAAGTTTAATAATAATTAGAGTAGGATTGCCCAGAGTTACCTGGGACATTAGGAAATTAATATTTAATTCTGAACTCTTCTGTTTCATATAAAATAAAAAAATATTTTCGCTCAATGTTGTTATGTATCTTTGTACACTTTTTTAAAAACTTAAAGAAGAAAAAATATTCAAGCTGAACTGCCGTTCGCCCATCTTTCATATTATTGTCAAAGATCCTTTGTCTTTTTCTCTTTTCCTCTCAACTCTCTTTCTTTTTTTTTTTTTTTGTCTAAACCTTTTTATAAAAGTATGCAAATATAAATACGACCATGTAGAGAGAAAAGTTCTTCATATTTTACCTTGTCATTTTTTGTTTTACATGAAATAGCCATTTGTTAGCAAAAAAAAATAGTATGTGGAAAAATGCTATTTTAATATGGCCATAGCTTTGAAAGCCAAAAAAAAATCCTTAACAGCATACATAACTATTTTTTTAAGAAAATCCCTTTTTTTAGTTTGGCCATGATTGAAGAACAAAAATAAATAAACATTCTTATTAAATATTCCAAGAAAATTTTATATTCCAAATTTAATTTTTGAAAAAAAAAGATATATTTATTTTTTTAAATTAGTTTTTATTTTTGAACTTCTTAAAAAAAAATTCTCTGTCTGTCAATAACTATGGATTTTTTCAAGAAATTTCCGAAAAATAAATACTTAATTTTTTTTGTCAAAAAAATTAATTTTTGAAATTTAAAATAAAAATTAATTTTAATGAACAGCTTAGGATTTTTTTTTTACATCTCTGCATTTAGGAAATTTCTTTACAAAAATTTAATTTTTTTAGAATAATTATGGATTTTGAAGAAAAATTTATTTGTAATTTTTAATTTTTCAATTTTTTCCCGAAAATTCTTATTTTTTTTTTTTTTTTTCAAATAAATTCCTAAAACCAACCCCTTTTCATAAATATAACCATACAGACATCCCTTTATATAGCAATGTAATTAATTATTAATTATAATTACAAATAATTTCCTTTTTTATAATATGTGACAATTAGGCGTTAGAAGAAGTAAGTGGGTGTTGAGGTCATTCTAGAGGCAAACTTGCGTTTTTTGTCGAAACTAAATATTATTATTTTTTTTCATCACGTTGTTAGAATATAGTTACGATTTAGATACATATTTTGTCATGAAATAACAATATACCAGATGAAAATTAGATATAATTATAACAATTGATAAAAAAACTTTTAACAATTATTTATTAAGCTATCTTTAATAATGTTCCTACAAAATTGATCCAGTCTTACAAAAATAAAATAAAACAAAGGATCATATTATGACGCTAATATTTTTGCAATTGCTTTATATTATTGCTAAAACTAAAGGATAAATCTTATATACAACTTCAACAGATTTTTTGTCAGAAAAAAATAGTTTTTGGTTCATATTTTTCCGTTTGAATTTTAATTTTCTTATAGTATATTTAATAAATAAGCAATGTAAGGTTGCGTAAATAGTTCCGTACTTATATAAAAATACGTCGATTATTGGACTAATTGTATCAAGTAATTAATATTTTAGAGGCAAGAAGATGAACCCCAATTTGAATATATTTAATATACAAGGTGATGACTCCAAAATTAGAATCCTCTTCGAGACCGTCTAGTCTCAGTTATAAAAGTCTGACAATTTTGTACTTGGTGCAATTCGAAAGAACTGACAAAAAGCCAAAATTTGATGGTTGTTTTTGTTCTTGTGCGATTAAAAATGTCCGAGCAACAACCAAAACAGCAGAGGGAGTGAGATCTCCTCCGCACACAAGTCGACAAGTGGATCCTTTTCTGAACAAGAAAAATGGTTGCTTCATGGCTGAATCAACATCTCTGGTTAAGGGAACCTTCAAGACCAAAAATCTAGATCAGGTCATGATCCTCGGTGTCGTGACGTCCCACGGCAGCAAAACACCTTCCTACTTCTTTATGGCCAACGACAAAGTCAACATGCACGTCTCCTACAAGGTACTTAGGTAGCATGTCTTTCCATGGTCGAAGGAACAACTATGTGTTTACCCAAGACGGGCCCCCAGTACACATCTCCAAGAAGATGCTGCATTTCTGTTCATAGAACATGGCTGCCTTAAGGGCGGCATACTTCTGGCATTCGTCCTCATCCGACGTGTACCCCCTGTACTTTTCTGTTGAGAACATCTTGAGGGCTAGACGAACAAGACTTCTCATCCGAATGTTGATGCCCTGAAGGCCGGGATCACGGAGGAGTGGAACAACTTGTCCTCAGACTTCATCAAGGGTAGTTGTGCTTCTTTTTGCCCCCATATTGAAGCCATTTTCAAGAAAGGAGTGGGACACATTTTATAAAAAGTGTAGAAATTTGTTGAATTTCCAACTTTTATTTCAAAAGTTTCCCATAAAAATAGTTCCAAATAAAAATATGGAGAAGTGAATTTTTTGTCTAATTTTTGAGTGCTCACCCTGGAAAATGTATTTTATTAGTATTTATTGCATATTCAGTCATCTTTGCTCAATTTATTTTATTTATGTATGATTAGGCAATTTTCATAGGAATTGTATTCAAGATAATTTAATGTATAATTTATTTTTTTGAATACTGGAATATTTTTTAGCAGTTTTTATGACCTTTAATTTTCATCTACATATATTCTGATTTGACTTCAAAATATAACACTAAATCGTAACTATACTCTGAAACCCCTTACTTAAAAAAAGCTTTAAAGACCAAAGCTACTGCGATTGAAATTTTTAATGATCATTCCCATGTTTTATGACTTAAATAACAATAATAGTTGCATATGCAAGTAAAATTGATTTTAATATCATGTGCAAAGTAGTTTTTTGTAACGTACAATATATACTTATTATAATATAGTTATATTCTAACCCTTTACACCTTTAAATTTATTCATTTATATCCTGCCAGTCCTTTCTTCTAACTCCGTCCTCTTTTCAAGTTCCTCACGGCGCGTCTCCGAGCTCCTAGCCCCTCATAAATCCGTTGAGGGGGTAAAAAATCTAATTATAACTTTATTGTATTTTTGGGAGGAATTGGTTTTTGGAATTTTTTTGAAAACAAATGTTAAATATTGTATTTTTTGGAGAAAAATGTCAAAACTCTATTTTTTACATTTTAAACAATAAATTAAATTTTTAATATTTATTTTTTGGAACTAAAAATTTGAATTTTAAATTTTATAGCATAAGAAAAAATTCCTTAATTGGAGGGGGGGACAGCCCCTCCAGCCTACATCCTTTTTGTTGCGTAGTGTAGTGAATATGGGTAATATTCACTGTGGACATGTGGATTTTATAATGTGCCACAGAATATGCTCTCATCATTTAGTTATTTTCATCTAGAAAAGTAATAAATTACACCATTAACAACCCAGTATATCAACAATCCATGAAATATTCAACTAAGGAACTAACTTCTTAACAAACCCTCATAATTCGTCAATTAAAATTAATTCTCTCATTTTTTAACTGCAACTTGTACAATTTTCTTGTATAAGCTACAAATTGTACACGATATATACATATACAAATTGCATATGTATATGTGCAATTGAGAAGGTCAACAAAAATATATAACATCGCTGGATGAAATCGAGTTATCCCCCCTCACATATTACAAAAATATAGGATGTACACAGTGTTCCTCATAGTGACAGAGTTATGTAAGAAATAATCTTTTAATTTGATAATGATTAACATTAGATCGTGTCATACGTGATTGTAATATCCTTGAAAGTAAAGCGCCTTGAACTTAGTCAATGCTGATTCAACGCAAAAAAATCAAAACAATCTCTCTCATTAAGATAAATGACAAATTATTTCAATCTAAGATGTTTTTTTTTTAATCATGGATTATAATATAGCTAAATATATAGATAGAAATGACTAAAATCCTTTAATTAAATCCAATGAACAGGAGAGTAGTTGTACAATTTGAGTTGATTGATATTCATTCGAGGGGATAATATGATTCTTTTGGCTCAATTACCTGAAGCTGTCCTGCCTTAAACACATACAAAATTATCACAACATTCCCACATATTTCTAGAACTATTTGAATCTATTTAAAAGTTTTACCACCAATTGCATTTGAATGTGACTTGTCCAATATTGCAAATGTCCAAAATAGTTTATTTATGAGGAATAAATATCTAACAATAAGTCTTTTAAAATGTTGAATCATTAACTTTCAAGAAGATATAATTTGATAGATACAGGGTGTTAAGATAAAATCGGCACATTTTTCAAAAATATTTAAATTGTCACTGAGGCCTCATTTTTCGGTGGATTTACTTGTAAATTAGCTTGAATTGTACATATGAATGCTGAAAAAAATCTTATTTGATGTATTTGTCTCCAGCATTAATCACTACATGGATCCGAGCTCAGAAGAAGGAGCCAGTGTTGACGAGGCAGTTCCTAGGCACGTTGGTAATTGTTTCCATGATGGAGGCAATCAGAGTCCATGATGGTTGATTTGTTTTAGATTAAACGTAATTCCAGACAAAATAATCCATCAGATTAAAAGGTGTTGCTTGGGACGCCATTCATATTTGAGGGTAGTAAAAGTTTGCCTGTACGCCCTACTTTCTCTTTCTATCTCAAAATTGGAGACAGCGAGAGCAAAAGGTTGAAATTCAATTATCGAAATCGTTTAATAGTGAAAAAATAACTTTACAAGATGAAACGACGCAAAGACTATATAATTAGAGGAGAGGGACTTGGAATGGATCCAAGAACTGAGGATGAGGCTGGAGGAGATCACATCATAGAGACATTATTAAAAAAATTGTATTTGATCATGTTGTAAACATTCAGTTAATATCCAATGAAAAAAAATAATAATAAACAGGCTAATAAATTGACATGTATGTTCACTGTTGAGGGAAAATACACATTGTTAGTGTTTTTGAGTATAAAATGCACATATCATAATTATGGCACATGCTTGTAAATTTCTTTTAAAAAAAAAGAAAAGAAGCTCAATTTTAATTAAAATACAACTCAGGTTCAATATGAAATAAATACGTAAATTTTTTTTCGTAAAACTTGCTCATGATTTGATCGGTTGATTAATTTTTAGCTGTGAAAAAATCATGAGAATCACTGATTTGCACAAGGCCACAATTTTTTTTTTTGGGCTATATATATTTTTTTTGGGGGTTGAAATACTCATATAAACATACTATTAGAAATTATGAAGGATTATAAAAAAACTTCAATGTTGTCAATTTGTAGAAGGATTAATCTTTGGCACCGTCTACATAGAAAAGTTTTCTAAAGGAAAAAAAAAAAAATCCTTTTTGGATGATTACATCCATACGAAGTCGAAGTTCTGTTTCACTTAAAACTATATCTTTTTGATAAGGACTTTTAGAGAGGAAGAATCTGAAAACGCCGACTACGCGCAATATAACTTATTAAATCTGCTTGTACAAGTAAAAACTCTTACAAATGAGACAGGGGAATTAATTTTTACTAATGATGTCCCTCCCAAATTAATGAATTTTTGATTTATTCAAGAAAAATGAATTTAGTTGAGTTTTTTGCCCCAAAAATTTAATTTACTGTGAATAACTATGTCTTTTTGTAATTTTTCTCCGATTTTTATTTTAAATTTTAAACAGACTGTGGATTTAGATTTTTTTCCAAAAAGTTTAATTTTTTGAGTATAGCCATAGGTTTTTGAAAATTTGTCAAACAAATTTAATTTTATGTGAATAGTTGTGGATTTAAAACAATATATATCATATCAAAGATTTTAATATTTGAAATTTAATTTTTGAATTTTTTTACAAAAATTTAATTTTGAATTTTTGTGAAAAATCAGTATAAATATTTGGTATTGGCTTATTTACCTCTGCTGACAAAGTTGAAGGGATATGATGTTTTTGCCTCTGCTTGTTTGTCAGGATTATGAAAAAAAGTTACGGATCGACGTTGATCTAACTTGCTACGAAAATTATAAATAGTCACATCAAAAGTCCATTATATTTTTTACAAAATACTAAAAATACATAATCAACCATAACTTTAAAATATATTAAGGTACAGAGCTCACATTGGTCTCATTATGTAGATTAAATAAAAATAATTCTTATAGGCAAAAAAAAAAAAAGGTCAAGATTAAAGGTCAAAGTCACACAAAAGGTCAAAAACGACTAATCGACCATCACTTTTGAACAAATTGATATATAAAGCTGCAATCATCTCTTTGTGGTACCCAATATATACACATAAGAGGTGTGTTCAAAAGGTAAAGTGACTTTTCAAATTTCGCGGCAAGGTACATTTGATATACTCGATTATTTTATGCAAGTCCACTCGCCAAGAAATTATATTTACTGTTTCAGCTATATAATATGTTTAGTTTGTTTTAAGAGGCATAATGGTCAGAAGTATTTTACATGTTTATCGATTTATGGCAATTGAAAAACATGGATCAAATTTTTTGGTGTAAAAAATGAAATAAAGTCCTGCTAGACACTTTAAAAGTTGAGTATGGCATATGGTGAAACTGCTCTGAGCATTTAAATAAAATCAAGGGTTACAAACTCTTCCAAGATGAGATAACAAGATACCAGTGATGAGGTTCGATCTGGATATCCAAGTACATCAACAGCAGATGAAAAAGTTGAAGCAGTGAAGAAAATTGTTTTTGAAAATTGTCGAATCATTATCAGGGAAGTTGCGGAGGATATTGACATATCGGTAGCCTAGTGCCATCATTTCTTTTTGAAAGTTTTGGGCATGAGACGAGTGCATGCGAAGCTTGTCCATAGACGGTCTAATTTTGACCGAAAGAATCGTCGCATTTTTTGGGCAAAAACAATACCACAATCATGCCTCAGCCACCATATTCACCAAATTTTGTACCATGTGACTTTTTCTTGTTTCCATAACTGAAGAGACCTGTGAAAGGATGAAGATTGCAACAATTGAGGAGATAAAGACCGCATCACTAGAAGACCTCAAGGCTATACCGAAAAGTGCTTATGAGAAGTGCTTCGAGGATTAGAAAAAGCTTTGTCACAACTGAGTTGTATCTGATGGAGATTACTTTGAAGGGAACATCCTAAATATTGGTCACTAATTTTAAAAATAAAAAGTCACCTTACTTTTTGAACACATTTCGTATATATAAAATCCATATTAATCCGTTATTATGAATGCAAAAGATTCAACATTGCACATTATTGATTTTAACTTAAATGAAAAATTATATTTAATTTAGGGAAAATGACTTTAGGCAGAGGGTTTCCCTTGTACAGGGTGCCCACTCCCTTTTATCGATGTAATAAATAAACAATCAGTATAACTTCTTAAAATGTATTTTTCCAAATGCGATCCTTTTATTAAAAAGATTGCCTACAAAAGGCTTAGAGCTTATGACTTTTATCTGACTTTTTCTCCATTTACTTACATCAATCGAAAAAAAAGTTTACATTGAAAATAAGTTTATTGATTGTATGGATCTTACTTCTTATTTATTTTAAGATCTTCTCATACTTTAAAAAATAAATTGGTATCTTTTCTAATTTAAAAAAAAAAAATGATAATTAAGCAAATTCAGTCATTTCCAGTTTCATCTGTAATTTCCCATAATAATCATTAAGGAAAGAGAAAATGCAAAAATAATGAATTGCTTACCCAAACAATATAAGTATACAATATTAAATTAGAATCAAAGGTCAATTTAGTTGAGTATAAAAGAACCGAGTTTTACAAAGTTAGGCACATTCAGATGTCTCCTCTGATTAAAATGAGAGTCATAGCAATACTTTGCTGTTTTGTTGGTAAGTAGGATATGTAGAATCGGGAATCTGAGTGTGCTGTCCCATCTGGAAGGAGTACATATCCGTGTTCAATTACTCAACTCATTATTTGTAATTCTTTTGTTTCTTTAGCCGCTTCCAGCGGAAGTATCTTTGAGGATGGAACAGAATACACATTTTGAAACCGAGACCTCCGCAGTTGTTGGGACTATGGATCATATCCCTCATTCCTCTGGTTTTTCATACAAGTACATGACTCAAATGCAAATCCATGGAAATAGTATTAAAGTGAAGGTATGAATGTTTAAAATAGTCATTAATTATTAGTCTGACTTATATGTATGATATATTATTCATTATTCTCGATAGTTGTCAGATTTCAAGCTATCCCAATTCAATGGTAAACATGAGGGGGGAGAGTACCCATTTGACCACACCAACTTTATAGCAACAAATAGGGATGTACCTCCATTTGAGGTTAAATTAGATTCTCATGGATTGTTTTCATCCCTCAAAGTTAGTCCTAAATTGACCATTTTTCAAAGGAATATGATCAAGGGCTGGGTTCAAAAACTTCAATTGAACATGGATAAAATCAACCATCATGAACACGGATTCCATTCTCAAGAGGTAAGCAAACGTTTTCTTCATTTTCATCAAAATGCAATCATATATTTTCAATACAAAAAAAAATAAAAAAATGTTTCTTTTAGCAATCCATCTTTGGAGATTGTGATACCCTCTACACTGTGAATGACCACAAAATTGTGAAATCTGTAACTCATACTAAAGATTGCAAGAACAGAGTGCATGTTCTCATTGATGATTGGAGGGGCCACCGTTGCGACATTGAGGACCCAGACCATCCAGAAAGTAGAGAAAATCCAAATGGTCTTTACTCTGCTTCCAACACTATTTATGTCGTGGACAAGAAGGGAGATCATTTCCACCCTAAGGCCATTATTGGATCATCCTCAGTTGTTGCCCAATTCTATGAAAGTCAAGGCATTTCCTTCGTTGCTCACTCTAAGTAAGAATTATAATTATTCGTCGATAAATAACGTCAACTGTTTATTTATTTTTGACACTAGCTCGAGCTCTATTTTGAAATCTTCTGGAGCTATTTCTCAAGAAATTACCGTGGTTGGTGTTGATTTAGATAGCCTTCATTATGAGTTCGAAGATAGTGAATACACTTGGAAATCTGAAAGAGATTTGAAGGCTCGTGAAGGATATCTTGCCACCGGTCAATTCTTTGAAGACGATATGCCAACAATCTCAAAGTATGTCAAAGAAAAACTTGCCAAGACACATGATATAATGAATAAGATGTCAACAGAAGCATCCACCATTGAAAAGGCTCATATGTATGGAATCAATAGCATTTACCCAGCTATGTTAGCTATGGACTATAGTGCTTTGAAGGTAATTATACGTAATATTTTTTAAAGATCCCCATTAATCACTAAAAAATATTTAGCAATTGTCTGAAGAGCTTCACTCTGACAAATCTGCTGAGGGTGTATACAGATATAATCTTTTCAATGAACTTTTGGGAAGTTTAGGAACAAGTGCTTCTGCAATCTTAGTACGTGATATGATTGCAGAAAATAAATTTGACAACTTTAGAGATGCTGTCCGTACCCTTACTGCTGTCCCTTTCCATATTCGCCACCCAAGCAAACAACTCTTGAAAGAATTCGAAACCTTGTACAGCTATGAAGGACATCAATTCATCAAAGATACAATTCCCATTGTTCTTGGACATTTAGCACGAGTTACCTGCGAAAGGGCTGGAGTAATGCACTCCCCTGCTTCTGAAGAATGTTTCCACTCTGTTGTCGATGGATACGCTGACAAAACAATCGAAAAAATTATGGGTAAGTCTTATATTACGGATAATGACGTTCATTTATGTCAATGGTAATTTTCTTGTCATCTCTCTCTCTCTAGGTTCTTCTGACCACACCGAACAAATTAAGCTTCTCGGAATGTTGTTCAATCTTCGGTTTGGAAACGTTGCCGAAAAATTGAAGCCCCTTATTTATGGAGAAACTGAGATCAAGTGTGGACATCTCCGTACTCTTGCTGTTCAAGCTGCTGCTTTTGGAGCGATCAACAGTGGAAAGGGAGCTGAATATCTATTGCCCATTTTTGTAGAGACTGAAAACGATCATGAACTTAGATTGACAGCTCTTTCATACTTGATGGATGCTCATCCCACCTCAACTCACTTTAATACCATTGTTGCCGTCCTTTATAGAGAAAAAGACTATGAAGTTATCAACTACGCATTTACTCTCTTTGAAAAATATGCAAGCAATATTAACCCCTGCAAGAAATCTGTCTCTGTATTGGCCAAATACTTCTTGAAATATCTTAAGCAATACAGCCATTTTGAAACTGACTATGGATTAGGAGTGTCCAAAACTTATAGCCGTCAATTCCAACAACCTAAATACGGTTATGGGGGTGAATACAGTTACTGGGTCATAGGATCTCATAGATCTACCCTTCCTCTGAGTGTCGCAATGTGCATGGACTCAACCATGTTTGGTGGATATACCGCTAATGGAATGTGTGTGCAATTAAGAATTGAAGGATTGTCCAAGGCTCTTATCCGTAAATTCAAGACCATTAGTCCAGACATCTGGAAATCTGAAGAATTAAAAAACATCTTAATGGGAGATATGCACATTAAGGAAAGACCTGATCAACCCATCAACGTTGAGGTTCTCCTTTTCGTCAAGAACTCAGTTGTTGCATTCAGACAATATGACGAAGATTCTATCAAGGAGGGTGGAAGCTTGAAAGAAATTTTCGATGAATTGCAGGGACTTGGAGACACCTACTCCATGAATCACCAAAGAGCAATGAGATTTGGAAGCCTCTTGTACCAACAACCCTTGGAAATTGGTGCTCCAGTCGCTTACATGAACTCATTCACCGGCGTTTTTGATATTCAAGCAACAGTTAAGAAGGGAAATGCCAGAGGTCTTATGTTCAGAGATGTCAAATATACTATGAATATTTTTGGACAAGGTTCAAGAATAATGATGGTGCAAAATCTTCAAACAAAGAATGCATATAGTGTTTCCCAAGATCGTATTTATGGTTCTCACTTCCCAAGAAATTTTGTAATTGGAGTAAATCCATTGAAAAAGGAATTCAAGCTATCTGTAGAAAGACCTCCCTATGAAGATCCCCTCATGATTATGATGCACTCTCAAACCAATGTTGTTACAAGATCTCAATCTATTAATAATAAACAAGATATCTCAGCCAACTGTGCTGAATGCAAGACAATTACTCCAATTTCCTATGGTCCCGACGCTGCAAAAACTAGAGTTATTGTAGACAAAGAATGTGATAATACTGGTTCTTATATCCACGGAGAATACTTTGACTGTGAAATGGAATCAAACAGAGGAAAGGTCCTGTACCATCTGTGGAGAGCGATGACGCCTTACCACAAAAACCCCAAGACTATTGGAAATGGTATTCGTATGGGTATACGTCAAATCAGAGCCTATTTTGTTTTCTTCCCAAGAGCTGAAAAATGTGGAGCAATGCTCCGTTGGTCTCAATCCAAACAAAACCCCGTCAAAGAAATTGAAATCTCACTAAGATTTAATACTTCTCCCAATGGTGAGCGTTTATATTTCAGAGGTAGAAAATGGGCTCTTACTGGTATCGTCAAAGCCAAAGGAGAACCACAAGATAGGGTATACAAAATTATTTTGGGACATGAATTCACCCCTGGATACATTGAGAATCGTCTCAAGTTTAGAATGCAAAGAGTTGCAGTCCCTGGACTTTTGTCTGATTATTCTATTTGCTTTAATATGGAAAACAAGTACCCAGACTTTGGAGAAGAGTTTATGACTTATGACAAGAGCACTCAATTAAAAATGTCTGGAAATGCAAGACTTCAATATGGTGCTGCTGCAGACTGTGACTCTACTCCTGGAGAAATGAAATTAAGCTTCGAACATGAAACAACTGAAGAAGCAAGAGAGGCTATGAAACACACTTGGTACTATGAAAAGTGTATGGAACAGAAGCAACATCCAGAATGGGCAAGCAGAGGTGACAGACTTCCATTCACAGAAGCCTGCCACATGACAACATGGGATGCAACTACTGCTCGTAAATACACATGGAAGATGAACTTTGTTAAGGTACCAATTGAATTATTCAGAAATATACAACTTGATCATAAAAACTAATCATTTTCTATTTTCAGATGACTGATCGCATGAATGCTATTGTTTCTCAATTCCAAAGTGTCATGAAAACTGGTCTTTTACCTTACTGGGACATTGATCCAGAAATTATCCCAGCTACAAGTGCTGATCCACACATGAATATCGAAGCTACCCTTAAAAACCACGACAAGAATGTTGATATCTACATGGAAACTAGTCAGGGTGGTCAACATTTCAACGATATTCCTCTTAGTTTAAATTGGCGCCCAATGTTGAGAAACCTTAAGTTTACATCCAACACTAGACGTCTCATGCAATACAAAATTATCCATGGATGTACTGCCACAATTGACCATGTATATACTCTTGACAATGTCACATATCCTTACACACCTACCTCATGCTGGACTTTGGCTTCTGGACACTGTTCCCCACATCCAACTTATGCAGTTTTCGTCAAAAAGTCTGCTGGATCTCATTTAGATGCTAAAATTTATTTGGGCGGTCACAGCATTGAATTCCAAGCAAGTGGCCCAAAGAAGATTAATGTTCTCATCAACGGTCAAGCTATTGAAGTAGGAGAGAAGGAACATGTGCATGAACAAGACGGACAAGAAATTTTCAAGTACTAATTATAAGATAGAAAATTGTGTAGAATTTCACAAATTTAATTTTCGATTTTAATATTAATTTTTAGGGTCTTGAAATGGGGATCAAGTTATAATGTTTACTCCTTCTTGAAAATCTGGGTTGTCTATGATGGCCATGCAGTCAGCTTAATCCCTGCTCCATCTGTTACGGGTCAACATTGCGGTTTGTGTGGAAACTTCAACAGAAACCAATATGATGAATTTGAAAGCAAGGATGCTCATCAATTGAAGACATCTGAAGAGCTTGTTGAAGATTATAAATGGAAGTGTTAAGAATTTGTTGGTCTAATATTCAATTACATACTTTAAGAAATATTTTTTATATGTTTTCTTAACATTTTCATTCATCCTCTATTCTTGTATTTTCATTTGTATAATTTATTGTTCTTAAGTTCAATATTTTAAGAATAAACTATTAAATTGTCTTCAAAATAGAAATTGTCTACCTTAGAACTTATTCCAAATATTTTTGCTATAAAGAACACATAGTCAATATGCCTAATAATTTCATAGCTGAATACACAATTTAAACTAAATCCACTCTGTCCGGAATAAAGAGCAAATATATATTCATTTTGTAAAATAGTATGGATAATTACTCAGGGATTTGTGTATACAGGGAGGGGGGAGAAACTTGGCATAGCTAAACATTTGTATGAGTACTATTGTTAGAGTTGTAAATCCTAAGCATTTTCAGTATGTAAAAGTAATATACACCCAAAAATCAACATGGACACCTAATAATTTGAAGAATGTTCACAAGGAGAGCAGCTTAGTTGTCATGGAATTTCATTAAAATAGCAGCAAACAGCTCTGAGAGGACAAAGAAATAAGTAACAGAAATTTAACTCCGATATCGATCCTCTATTCGATAATCTGAAACCATAAAGGACTGATCCTTATAACTCCTAAAGAAATCATCGGTCTTAATCTACTTCCTTCAAGAGCCCAAGGACTTGAAATTTGGTTTTTAGTTACTTGATAATGATATAATACAGGGGGGGGGGCTTGGTTTTTTTTTTTTTTCAAAAAAAAATCATAAATTTTATTCACAAAAAATTTCAAATTTTTCGGAAAAAAAGTTTTCTATGCTCAGCTTTTTGGAAAAAAAATGAAAAAATCCATAACTATTCATATAGATTAATTTTTGAAATTTTTATCCCAAAAATTTAATATTATAATTTTTTATTTTCAAAATGAAATGAAATTTCAAATACTACACTTCTACATTTTCTAGTAAAAAACAACAATTCCTTATTGGGGGCCTATAGCTTCTTCAGCCTCCCTTGCATATGCCCCTGTATAATAGCATTGAAAAACACTGCTCAACTTATCAACTACAAAAAACTCGCACGTTAAAAAATTATACTTGCTGTAGTTGACAAAAACAAGTTACGAAACTTGCTCTTAATTTCCCATAAGCTAAAATAAATTTAAAGAAATACATACCCCTAAAGATTAGGCACTTTTTATGCCTAAATAAATTTTGACCTTGATACTCATTGACTTATAATTATAATATAAATGATGAGTCAGTTGTTTTATATTATTGATGAGCTGTATATTGAAGAAATTGTCTTTTTATTTACTTTAATATTTGGTGTGTCAGCACAAAGCCAATCTCTAAAAAAAAATTCAAGAAAATTATAATCATCAATTTATTTATTTAAATCATTAATATAAACTCCCCACGCAAGTATACAATTGTATAATTTCTTTAGCAATCCTTAAGAGCCTTTCAATTATTTTTAAGAACGTTATGCCATTATTAAAATTAAATAAGTACTATTGAACTTCTTTAAAAATGTAAACGAGAACTATTGCGACCTAGCTATGCAATTTGCGGCTGATTCAAAAAACTCCTCAGAATAATAGAAATAAAGAATATTAATTTGTTTTAAAATACAAATGTAATCAAATTGGGTGGTACTGGCCCTTGAAAAAAATGTAACTCCTCTTGAAGGCATTATTTTCATTAATATTAAGGTAAAATACTTTAGTTTATCAATTGAATTGATTGCGTCGTAAAACCCAAGTATCTTTCATATATGGATAATATTTTTTCATTATTCTTAATTAAGGATACATTCAAGTATATAATTAGGTTTTTTTTCAAAAAAAAGTTAAAAAATCCATAGCTATTCACATAAAATAAATTTCTTTGGTAATATATTAAAAAATAAAATAATTTGAAATATTATTTTGTTTTTGGAAAAAAAATTCAAAAATCTATGGCTATTTATAGAAAATAAAGTTGTTTGGAAGAAATGACAAAAATTAAAATTAAAAAAAAATTAAAATAGAATAAATTTTTTTTGGAAAAAAATTCAAAATCTATGGTTATTTACAGAAAATTAAATTTTTTTCCAAAAAAAATTAAGAATACATGATATTGGTCGCTACAAAAAAATAAATTTAAAAAAAAAGAAAACTCCACATATTAAATTTTTTCGATTTTTTTAAAAATCCATAGCTATTCACAAAAAATTACAATGTTTGGAAAAAAATGTACAATATTGAATTATTTTCTCACCAGCATAAATTGCCCACATGACTTTTTTTTTAAGAAAAGAAGTCTTAGCCTGCTTAGGGCAGTAAGTAAAATTAAGCACTATGTTCCTAAAATAGTTAAGAGAAAATGTTTGAGATAGGGTGACCACATTGTCCATTTTCACAAATAAATGGTTTCGGATTCGATTTTATGCTCCTTCTGTCAGGGGCTGTAGAAACCTCGGAGCACCCATTATAATTATCATCGTGTTCCTTAGTCGCCCCTCTAATTTTTGTGGTGAATGCAATCGTTACAGAAAACTACGGAGATTTCCTTTCCAAAAGAGATTGGTTGGTCTCAACAGGGCCAACTATCTCAACAGAATGGAGATATAGACAATCATTTCAAATGTCCAGACAACAATATATTCGGCAAGATGCCACCACAAAGTCACCCTTCCCATTAATATCCTCACCCTAACAAGCATGAAATTCTGGTAATGATAATTATTTTTTAAATCTAAAAAATTCAAAAATTGCGCCCTTATTTACACGTAAATTTTTTTCCTCCTGACTAAAAAACTTTATAGTAAAAAGCAAAAATTTCCTTTGGGGGGGGGGAAGAGGAGCTACAACACTCCCCCACCGCCCGGACGGCTCTGAATGTATGCTTATGTATTTGCAATAAGAGTTTAAACTATCCTTGATTCATCACATTATTAGATAATGAGGAAATGATATCTGAAAGAAACACTTAACTAGACTGTTGACAAAAAAGCCTGATAATTCTTTGCATATAAATTTGTTTACAAAAATAAATTCATTCTTCTTTCTTACTGCAGCTATTAGTCTAGTCGCAATAAATATTACCTGCTGGTATGTTAAAAAGGAGAAACGTAAAATAAACCTGACCACCCTGACAATTTGTAGAATGGTTGGGAAGAGAGCAGCTTAGCTGTCACGATGTTACATTAAATTAGCTAGAAGCTGCGTTGAGATTTTTAAAATTTTGTAGCTAGCAAGGATATAAGACATAATTATTACGATGTCGATCCTCAATTCTACTTACTCTGAGTACAACATGGACTAATACTTTTAACCAGAGCATTAGTCCGCTCAAGAAATCTTGAGTGCACTCCCACTCATTTGCTAATTTCGTGAGTGAACTCTCGCTCTATTTTTAAAGTAGTGAGTGCGCTCCCGCTCAATTAAAAATGAACGCTTCTAATCTTTTCACTCGTATAGGTGTAATTGAATTTGACAGTTCTTTATAATTACAAATTAATTCAATTTATTGCAATTGGAGCTGGTATTGTCACCGGAGGAACCAATAGCTGAGTCTATACGGAGGTAGGAACAGAAAAAGGGAATATAACTTTATAAAAATGAGCGAAAATTCGAGTGATTTTATTGATCTTCTAAAAGGATGAGCGTGCTCCTGCTCTCGCTCGTTATTTAAAGCAATGAGTGCATTCCCGCTCAATAATTTTGAGAAGCGCTCACTAGTGCTTTGCTTATAACTCCCCATCCAATCCTCTTAGTTCATCAAAATTATCTACGACCTAATGCATTTTATGGTTAGATATTCACTCCTCAAGAATGAATAAATAATGGTAAGAGCGTTGGAAAATAAAAAAAACCTGTTCAGGTTACAATTACAAAAAGTATCGCACTAGTCGAACATCATATTTTTTTTTACAACTATAGCTAAAAATACTATATTTGGGTCACCATATTTTGATTTACAATATAGAGAACATGTCGATATTTTGGAAAGGGGATTTTTCCATATTGGCTGTGGTTTTCTCTGGATAGTGTACATGGTGATGACTCAAAAATTAGAATCCTCTTCGAGGCCGTTTAGTTTCAGTTATAAAAGTCTCACAATTTTCTACTTGGCGCAATTCGAAAGAACTGACAAAAAACAAAAATTTGATGTTTTTTTGTTCTTGTGCGATCAAAAATGTCCGAGCAACAACCAAAATAGCAGAGGGAGTGAGATCTCCTCCGCACACAAGTCGACAAGTGGACGCTTTTCTGAACAAGAAAAATGATAGCTGAATCAAGAGCTCAGATCGAGAGAACCTTCAGGACCAAATATCCAGATCAGGGCATGGTCCTCGGTGTCGTGGCGTCCCACGGCAGCAAGATACCTTCCTACTTCTTTAAGGCCAACGACAAAGTCAACACGGACGTCTACTACAAGGTCCTTAGGTACCATGGCTTGCCATGGTCGAAGGGACAACTATGTGTTTACCCAAGACGGGTCCCCAGTACACATCTCCAAGAAGATGCTGCTTTTCTGCTCATAGAACATGGCTTCCATTCCTACTTTTCCTTATTTTATGTACTTTTAAGAGAGTCATAGTTACTCCTGTCGTTTACCCGCGATTGGGTGAATGCGTTCATTTTTAAATTCAAAAGACCCTGCAGAAAAAAGCATTTTCCTATCATGGCTCTACATCCATCTCTATGCTTTTTTTTTAAATTAGGGATTCCCCTTGTCTGTGCCAGTTCTGAGTTGATTGTTGATCAATCACCGAACATGAATACAAGAAAGTTCCCCTCAAGTACATGCGTAGCTTAAGTAATCTACAGGTGCTCTTGAATTGTATTGAATTTTCACAATGGAGCAAGTCCCACATCACTCATCCAGGCCCACCAATGAGAAAACAATTGCTTCTGACACAAAGCCCGACTATCCCAGTCCTCTGAGCAAATCCTTTTCAGGAAGTTACATATCTGGGAATTAATTTTTTGAAATTAGTAAAATTTAAACATTCAAAAATTAATATGTTGAGATTTTAGTCTTTCCATATTTATGAAATTGACTTTTATTTTTTGTTGATTTGAAAATTGACTTTTTCGGACACTCCGGACATGATTTTGGGTGAACAGAGAACGGCTGGCCACACTAATAGGTGTAAGGAAGTAGATTGTTGGGAGTATTTGTCCAAATATGTCGTTCTGCTTGCCCGAAGCATGAATAGTGATCGTTTTCTAAGAATTTGGGGGGAGGGGCAATGCCCCGTTTTCTACGCCTATATCATCCTAAAGATATCAATCCAATCTCTAATGACAATTACAATCTATACACCTAAAATTACATATGTTAACACACTGGAGTTCCTCTTTCATTTTCTTGATTCCACAAATAACAGTTTATGATCTTTCAACATAAGGATAAAGAATGTTTGAGCAAATGTCAGATACTTATTAGAATGCCGTGCTTTCTGATTACATGTAGAGTACAACACCTTTGCAGTTAAAAGAAGAAAAGAAGGTATCTATTTACATAGACAAAATTTACAAGTGACTACTACTACTACTACATACTTAAATTTAATAATATTTCTTCCAGAAAGAAATTAGCTTTCTTATTCATGAGGAGAAGCTTTAATTGTTTTGAAGCTTAGTTCCAAGTAACTTTTCTTTTCAGAGATTTGAGAGTGTGTTTGTTTGCTGTTTGTGTATAAGTAAGTATTAGGTATGAATATGATTATTTCTACGGCTGCATTTTCAAAAATGTCTGCCCGCCCAAAAATATATGTATATATATTTTTTTTTACTTTTTCTATGACTTTATAGACTTTTATCACAATTCAAATTGAGTTGAAATATAGAGAGAAGACATCCTCATCCCCTCTGCGAAGATATTCCATCAAGTGAAGCAAATAACAATAATAGCAATCAAAATGTCAAGATCCGGCTCACGTTATCCCTCTGCTTACGGCCACACCCCCACCTATAGAAGCTACAGATCATCCAATTATCCCTCTGCACTCTCTACAAACAGTTCAGCCGCTACTGCCGCTTCTTCCTTATTGTCGGAGCCCCTTGGTTTGCATCATCACCACCATCATTATGCTGATTTGGATTCCTATCCCTCTGCTCTCACCAGTGGGTCCAGTTTGACCTCCAGAAACAACAACTCTTCGACCATGTCCTCCTCAAAGGTACTTAGTCCAATCATTCTTATTAATAAGTTTAGATATGTCTAAACAATTAAATAATGTGTAGTGTTCCTTTTACATTCAAAGATAGTTTTTCTTTTTTGTTTGAACTAATAATACTATTATTATTCATTTTGGGCGTTAAATGGGTCAAATATGTCAAGTATTTTTTTTTTTTTTTTACATTTGTATTCCTTTATTTTCTACCCCCATGTTTTTGTCCTGGAAGGTCAAAAAACATATTTATCTAATACTAATACTCACTACCTAAGTAGTAGGAGATAAAATGCATGAACTAACTAATTACGTATCGAATAAAGGGGGTGTGTTGTGGAGAGTAAAACACTGAACATCAAACACCAGTAATCCGGGGATATGAATTTTCTTTCAAGTAAATCCTTCATCTTATTATTATTATACAGTCAAACTATCATTTTTGATCTTCCTTCCTAAATATCCATATGTAATAATATAAATAGACAAATGATTTACTTGAAAATAATAATAATAATATTTTTTGAGTGTATATATAACAATCATAATAATAGATTTGCCCTTTCTAATTTTTGGCAGTTGTTTCAAATGCAAGAAGAGAGTAAGGCATGTAAAAATTGTGATACTTTTAGGTTCAATCTTTTTCGTCAAGCTATAGCAGCACCGCAGCAGATGGTGGGAGACCAGTAGTGGAATACTCCAATGACTCAACTTATAAATCCTCTGCTCTTGGGGACAGTGGAATACCAAGAAGCTCATACGCCCATAATTCTTCATCTTACTCCAGCGAAAACCCACTCAAGAACCGCGTTTCTTCCTATTCCTACAACATTTAAAGTGAATAATGGTTACCAAATTGCATATTTTGAAACGTGGCACAAATATGCCTTCTTTATTCTACATACATGACCAACAATTATTTCAAGATGCTACTTATA
The DNA here is from genome assembly GCF_016086655.4 of Lepeophtheirus salmonis. Taxonomy (NCBI): domain Eukaryota; kingdom Metazoa; phylum Arthropoda; class Copepoda; order Siphonostomatoida; family Caligidae; genus Lepeophtheirus; species Lepeophtheirus salmonis. The sequence continues at coordinate 28,939,854 of NC_052138.2, read as the reverse complement.
TAAATAGTTATATTATATGAACGTTCCGGATCATTACTCTCGTCCATCAACACATCTAATTAAATAATCGATTTGCTGTGTTTTCCATGTACCTCACTCATTGTATGTAGTACTAGTATAATCAGTACAGAAAGTAATCAGGAATCCTCCATCAAAATATCAAAAACCCCTTATTGTTTCTTATATCAACAAATCATTCAATAATAAATAATGTTTTCAAGCTTTACAAAATGAACAACTAATCCATCAAATCAAAATTTAAACATTTATATGTCGTACATATTTTATAAATAAAAGTATTTAAGGTAAGGGGCATGTTGGTCTTATTTTTTATTACTTCATACATACGAACTCATATGTGTCAAGGTCGTTAACACAACATGATGGATTAGTACTGACTACAAGTATTGGAATGTTTTCTTTCTCTTTCAAACAATGCTTATTATACTACGAGTCAAAAATGCTTTGATAGATAAAGTGTTGACATTATAATGATATACGCTTAAGTCATAATCTGTTTTCTATAAAATAAATATTTGAGGATACATTTGAGAGAAGATGAAGTTATATGGAGTGTTGGATCGGCTCTTATTTATGGTCAAGGAGGGCTGTCCATTCTAGTCGGGTTACATCCAGTCCAGCCCCACTACTCGGTCCTTAAACAAACCGTTACTTTTATTGCATCACGTAACCTTTCTTCCCAAATAAGTCAATCATACCAACAGTTATTATCTATTTTATAATATTCATGTCCTACACAGTTTTTTAGTCACTATTTATTCATAGAAATAATAAAATGGCGGATATCGTATATTATATAAACAACGAGGGATCTATAAGAAATACCCTCCTTGTTCTTTAGAAAACAGAGCATCAGTATAAAATAACTTATAACTTTGTGTATTTATGAAAAAGATTAAGTTATGAAATAGCCAGGACTAAAGCATTAAACCAAGACGTGCATCGAGCACCCTTAGCCTGAAGAAATAGTATGGTCAATATTTGTCATAATATTTCCGCAAGATGTCGCTTTTCTATGACGTCACTTATTTATTTATTGTATGTAGTATTAATAAGTTTGAATAAGTAATAATACGTTTATAATTTTTTCTTGTCTTAAATATTTCAAATTTACATATTACTATAATGCAAATTTGAAACAAATTACTCCAAAATAAGGGATGGGTCATTGTAGTGCCCAAGGATGCAAAAATAGAACTTATTCTAATTTCCAAAAGCTTCAAAGAAACGTTGCTCTTTTAAATTTACCATTCTCAAAAATTCAAAAGAAGTCGCAAGAAGAAAAAAAAGGATATCAAATTTTAAATATCTTCCTAATTAGAAACCTACTGACCATTCTGTAATTGAAAATCATAATTCCCTTTCCATAATTGCTCAACCAAAAATGAAGTATGAAGTAAATAAAACTAGAAACAGTACAGTGCTTGACTCAGTCACGAGAGAACAGGAAATGATTCTCCAAATGCTTGAAATAAGAATACCTATAGCATACAAAAAAAGTAAATTTTGACCAAGATATTTTTTTTCGCTAATAATGAAGTTAGCCTTCGATGCGCTACTTGGTTGGATGCTTTAGCCATGACGTAGCGAGCGAGACGAGGCAGTCGACAGCTGACAACAAAATACATAATGTATTTTGTTGTTAGTGAGGTGACGCATTCCATCCCTCTTTACGTCATAAGGTTATTTTTCCATTTTCAAATTTTTTCGTAACTAGCAGTAGTACCCGGCAATGCCCGGAGTAATTAGGAGTATATAGAAGATAACTCCCTAAGAAATCCTGAGTCTTACTCTGCGTTTACATGAGCAGACTTAGACGCAAGAACTCAATACTTTTATTTATTCATACGTGTCCTCTCATCAAGAATAAAAGAATAATAATAAGACATTGAGAAGAAAAAAAAATAAATAAATATTGAGATGACGGATGAGTAATTTTAATCTTTCGAGGGCTTACTAATAAAAACAAAAACAAAATTCATTTCAACATAGCAGCGTTTATTTTTAACTCAAATATTTAACACATACCCATAATTCACGTAAATTTTCTTAATAAACATAAGAGGGCAATAACAAAAAATAACATAAACAGTGCCCTTGGTATACATGTACATTGCACACACCTGCAATATTTCATGCATACGACTACATTATTATTTCGCTGTGCATTCATTTGAGCAACAATAAACGAGTATTTATTTGGATGAGCTTCTTTTCAGCGTCATTCTTTTCAGCGACGTTTATACATAGTGAATCAAGAGTAGCTATAGACTATAGGGACCATAGATGTAAATCCCGTGTGGTTTTTAGCTGGCCCATTAATTTGTAATTGGTAGTATGAAGAAGGAATTTTCTTTTCCTTACCAGTTGTCATTATTATTCCATTTCTGAGTGGTGAACATCCTTTCCTAAATAGATTCAATTATATTCAAAACCTGATTGAACGTTCGTGTGTGCTCATAAAAGACGGAGCGTAATCCTGAGGATTTGTTGCGGAGTTATAATTGTAAGTCCTTGATGGACTCAAAGTAGAATTGGGGATCGATATAGGAGTTATTCTTGCCAATATCCTTGTTTATTTCTTTCCTCTCTTGCCACAGCTGATTGTAGCTGATCTAATGCAGCGTCATGAGCATTATTCTTTCTCTCCTCCTAAAGATTCTTCAAGTTGTCAGGGTTACCATGTTGATTTTCGGTTTCTCTTTCTTGAACATGCTCATTCCACACTGGATTTCACCTTTTGATAGGGACTATCTATAGTTTATTTTTTCCTTTAATAATGTTGAATATTTCTTCATTCAATAAAGGTATCAGAGTGATAAAAGAGCACCCAAGAAGATACGTACCAACTCCAACGAACAAAATACAACTATTAATGAACAAAGTCAAAAACGTATCATAAATTAAAGGTTTATTGTCATAAGATTGGACAGCAAAAACGATTGGAGAGGCACATCCTTTTTTAAAGATCCTACTCGACCAGAACCTATCAATCAATGTGTTTTAATGACATCCCACTCAATAAGTTTTGTGAATTTATCCCTCAACAGAATACGTTGTGCTTATAATCCTTATTTGCTCCTGATAGATTTATTCATTTGACTTTAAACACAGCTCGGATGAGGGATGACTTTTAAGAATAAAATCATTCATTTTCTATTGTTTACTATATGAAAATGTAGATGGAATGAACGACGATGAAAAGAAACTAACCCAAATAAATAATTTCTCAAATGAATGTTGCTAAGAGGACCCTTGCTCAAATTAACGCTGCTCATATGAACGGAGATATATTATTTCTTATATCAAAAATATGTTTATAATATACGTCAGGGAGCACTATATACAGTGCACCATGTACACACGTTCGATTCTATATGCACACGCCTGCAAAATTTCATTAATATGACTACATTGTTATTTCTTAGATCAAAAAACGTTTGTGCTATACAACATATATATTGGAGAGTTCGGGCTGTATAGTACCCTTTTGTGTTATCACATAAAAATATACAGAAATAGAATCCACTTCTAAAACAAACATCTGATCATTTATAATGTTTAAAATATAGATATTAAAAACAACATAAGTATTGAAATCCCAAAATACAGTATTAACATATCTAAAAAATAGTTTGTCATTTCAAATAGACAATTCATAGTCAATACAACTTCCATCCAGAGTTTTTGGTTCCTGTCAATCGATAAAAGTCCATAAACGGTTTATGCAAATTTCAGTGTAATAATATTATCTCTCGTTATCTCCGACAACAAGTAGATATCCCCTTCATCAGCAATTTTTAAAATCAAGTCAGAGTCTAACTCTTCCATTTTGTGAATAAGGCCACTTCAGGAATAAATAAATATCATTTTTCTCCTCAAACAACCTGCAAATAATTATACCCTTCTTTTTCATCCATTTATTTGTAGGCAGCGAATTTGTCATAATCTTATAATTTACCCATCATCATAAAGACTCGCAAGACTTTACGTGGAATCAACAGCTAAGTCTCACCTCTCAATTTTGTTATTTTTTATCTGGCTCATGAAAAGCCACTATGGACTTTATATATTTTTTGTAGCCAAGTATAACTAGAGGGTTGATCTTAAATAGTGGACAGTGGCACACATTTTATTATCTTCAATCCGAAATGACATTGTTCAAAAATCACGGAGGAGGACATCAAGACATCTTGTCTGCCCTCCCATTTTTTGTGAAGAGGCTCAATGCAGATGCTTACACCGAACTTCTTGATAAGAAAGTACTACCTTTGGCCTGAGATATGTTTGGGGACAACTTTGTTTTAAATCAAGACGGAGCTCCGTGTCATTGCGCCGCTGAGACATAGGCCTACCTGAGAGACAACTTTCCCTAACTTTGGAGCCTCATCATCATGCCGCCATCCTCTCCAGACACAACCCCTTGCACAACTCTATGTAGGCGTGTATGGAGGAGAGGGTGTTTCCTACTCCTCACAGGAGTGTCCAGTCTCTAGCGGCTTACATCAAGAAGGAATTGATCAAGTTCGAGTCTGATATCATATTCAAGTTCTACTTGGGATTTAGACCTCGTATAGAGACAATTATTAGAATTAAGAGATCACATATTAAAAAAAAAGTTATGCCGATTACTATTTTCAAATGACTTTGTTAAATAAATATACTCACAAAACCTCTCATTAAAATTTTACTCTTGAAAAATTGAATATAGTAAAAAGTGTACCACAAGATAAAATCAGCCCTGTATATTACAATTTATTGTATATATATATTGAGGTATAATGATGAAGTAAAATCATACCTTAGACATAACAAAAAATAAAAGGAAATCAATTCTAATAAAAATATTTGTATACATCTATCAATAATTTGAACATAATTATCAAGGAATGACGTTCTCTGTGATATTAATTTGTATCAAATGCTCTGAACTTCTGTAGTAATATTAATAATTTATTTTGGATTAGGGCTAATTAAAAAAATATGTAACATCATTAGTATTTAATAATTCTTTAAAATTAAAATATTTGTTAAACGCTCAAATTAAGAAAAAATATTTATCCGTTTCCTTGATGACTTATGAAAGAAACCAATTCTCTCTTCATTAGAACATAACCACTACCCAGATACATGTTATCAGGGTTGTCCGTAGGGTATGGGCTGGAGGTACTGTAGGTCCCCCAAATGAAGGATTTTTGCGTCCAATGAGGAATTTTTTGGGTCAGGATGAAAAAATTTTACGCTAAAATAGGGGCAAAAATTTTTCATTCGGGCAAATTGTGCAAAAGAGCAAAAAATTTCATATTAGAATTTTTTTCCCTAAAATATTAATTTTTGTCAATTGCTATGGATTTTTGAGTTTTTTTTTTTTTTTGAATAGCCATGGATTTTTTAACTTTAAAAAAATAATATTTGAAATTTTTTTTGAACCACTGTAAATTTTTGATTCTCTTCTTCTATTATTTCACAGTACTACAAAGAGCAAGAGGGAGAGTGGGCAATGGGCATAATTAACAGCAATTAATGCTTGTGTTTTTGCCTCTTTTGAAAAAATAAAAAATTACCTGTAAAAGATGGGTACAACACCGTATTTTCACTCTTTGCTGGTCTTCTACACGCTGAAACAATACAATGTCAAACAATCACAAAAGTGTCTAAAAGGATTTTAGTACAACATTTTATCTTTCTAACGTCATCTAGCGTAAACTAATTGCACATTATACAAAGATCATGAGATGTTTAGATACACATTACTAGAGGTATCTATTGAAAAAAAAAAAGAATCTTAATACAACCATTATATATTTTTTAACGTCATCTAGCGTAAACTCTGGTGGATAAATTTGAAAACCCAATTTTGGTTTTAATACAAAATGTGTTATATCTTCAAAGTAAAATTATATTACTTTTTTTTTAATATCTACAAAAAAAAAATCTCATTTGGATATTTAACATAATTTCTTCTTTGACAGCACAAGGGCATGTCTCTACTATCGATTATGTCCATTTATTGATCTTCCTGAAATATACAATCAAATCAAACTTCAGGATAGGAGAGTTGGGGTAGTCTTAAACTTTGGATGGACCAATCACAATGGTGAAGGGGCATATGCAAAGGCATAGGAGAGATGGGGCAATAGCCTCCACCTCCCCTGAGGAATAATATCAATAATTGGTTAAGTAATATTGGGGCCCTCCTAAAATTTAAAAAAAAAATCTTCTCTTATGCCGATGGGTATATAAAATTAAACTTAAAGATAAGGTCTCAACCCTATTACTTAAATCCTCACTTCTTAAAAACAGGAAGAAAAAAACAACCTTTGGTTTGATACCTAGACTTACCACTTTAGATTATTACTTATAATAAAAACTTGCAATTGATAAGGTTGCTAAATAAATATTGGTTAAGTTCCGATTATTTAAATTTTACAGTATTGAAATGAACTGATTAACAATAAAGTAAACACCTGATTAAGATTAAATTTTATAATTATTATTTATTTTATCTCGTCTGAGATACATTATTTAAAATAATTTGTAATGAGTAAAATGTTTTTATTCTGATAACCATAGTAAAAACAAAACAAAAAAAAAAAGGATAAATTGTAAAAAGTAGACTATAAAAATAATTTCTCGCATTTTACAGGTTTTAGTAATAAAAAAGTCCCTCGACAAAGCAGATTTCATATAATTAGCGGGGACCTCCAGGTATATCATAATTGAGGGAGAGGAGAATTCATCCATTCTTCTAACGGCTCCGTTGAATCCCCAAATGCCAATCTCCTGAAACATTTCGTTCGAACACCTTCTGTGAGGGAAAATTTAGGATTTGAGAGAGTGATTAGTTCAAATACTTTAATGTACCATAGTTACCTATTTTCACTTTTCAATCAATCATTAATTGTTCTAAATAATACACTTGAAATCAATTTCGGGTTATGTGTAAGCAATTTTTGGCCCCAAATCATAATTGACTAGTTGTAATGCTGTTTGGGGTAGGAACAAGGTCGAGGTAGTGCTGTAAAGAAAAGAAATGAAGTAATTTTTTGGCACATGTTTCAGAAAAACAAAACACTTTTCTTATTGGATTTAATTCATTTCAAAACATGTCAATATGCAATTTGTAAAGTTTTACTTAAATCCGCCAAGTTTAAATAACAATTATATGTGTAAAAAATAATTATCTTATATTGTTAAGCAAACTAAGACAATGTTAAATAAGTACAGGGCATATTTCGAAGGAGGAGGGGGTATAGAATGCCTATGATGACTCAATTGAATGCTTAGTTACAAGAAAAAGTAACAATTTGTAGCAGTTATATCCTTTTAAGGTGAATGATCTCATCAATATTATATATAAATAAAGAGGGAATGTGCTGTGATGTTAATCGTTCTTATTTTTTAGCTCGACTTTTTTGAATTGGTAATCTGCATAATCAATTTTCTTTACCTTAGCCGTTATCATTATTATTTACTTACTGAGTAGTGAACTTCCTTTCCTTAATAGATTCAATTATATTCAAAACTCAGAGTAGAATTGGGATGGACATCGGAGTCATTTTTGTCAATGTCCTTGTTTATTTCCTGCCTCCTTGTCACAGCTGATGGTAGCTGATCTCCTCTAAAATATTTTTCAAATTGTCAGGGTCACCATATTAATTTTTGTTTAATTTTTTTATCATGCCCATTATACAAACAATTTCCATCACTAAGGATGCATGTGAAGAAAAATTGAAGTGTAGCAATTAAAAAAGGAAAAATTGTTGATGCGTGTGCACTTTCTTATTTTTAGTTCATTATTATATAAGTCATGGGTGTGTTAACATCTCTCTCTAAAAGAAGAATCCTTGCCTAACTTTTGTGTAAATTGATTTAAAAATCCAAAAGAAAATAAATGTATTTATTATTTGTAGACCTGAATTAAGACTCTTGTTAATATCAGCTGGCTTTTATATGATATTGGGCTGGAGAAAATGAATTACTGTTATAATGAAGGAGATCCCTTCTACATTTAAAATAGCATGAGTGCTGGGAAAATATCATAATTATATATAAAATAATTTTTATATAATTTATTATGCCATTTTGTAAATACAATTTAACACCTAAGATAGGTGAGAAGGCTTACTTCATTGGGAGAAATTAACACCCTGAATACCTATTAAGTAATGAATAAAAGAGAAAAAAAGTGTACATCCAACAACCATTCTTCTTTTTCTAATTTTTGCAAGTATTTTTTTCATTACAAACATGTCAACTCTACTTATGAGTAAAAAGTCGTTGAACTGTCTAAACCAAAAAGCGACGATATAAAATATAAATAGTCTTAGGCAAATGATATTGAGGTAAAGTCTCTCAATCTACCTGTATGCGTGTGACAAAATTCGATTGTCAAACATTTATAAAACTGTTTACATATTTACAAGTGATTCTACAAATTCTTTGGGCTTACGAGCATATTTATGTAGCTTGTAAATACACAAATTAAAAGCTTTCACAACCCATTAATATCACTTTTGAGGATTCAATACAAAATTGTCCATTTAGCTACAAGGAGTTATGAGAATATTTCTTGTACATGGTACAAGAAATATTTTGAATTTTTCTACTGAATAATAAATCAAAAATCAGACACTATTCACAAAAATAAATAAAGTGGATGGATTATAATTTAATGCAACTTGTGTATCTGTTAAGGCCATATTAGAAGTATTTTTAACTGCTTAACTCATTTGAAAGGCATGACTAGTTGTAGAACTATTGATCTACAACTGTTTGACGGAATTTGTTGTATATTGATAGTAAATTATGTATTCGTTTAGTGTCCTTAATATAATTTACTAAATAATACTTTTCATATTGAAATTATTTTGTTAGGAAACTTGCCAAAAACTCTTTTTCTTTAGCTCATGTTTCTAGTTGTATGAACATCAATTACACTACAAGGGGGAAAAAAACAACATCAATTAATATCATTCATCCATCCTTTTATGTATTTGTTTACTTTGTGTAGTATTTATTATTTGTCCTACTGCACATACATATGTCATCTGTCAACACAAAAGAAGCTTGAATGATTTTACTACAAAATTGGTAGAACAACATATCTTTATTTTTCATTAAGATATTTGAAAATATTTCATTTATGTTTCAAAATGATTGTACAGATTTGAAACTTTGTTTTGAACAGCTTTAAAAAATAAGAGACGTTCCCCATTCCCCATATACAGATTTCTCCAAAATTTGGTATTCCAATACCTAGGGATTTTTTTCATTTCTACTTCAATAACTTTTTATGGTAAAGATGCGTGCACGGAAAACTGCCCTGGAGAAGATTGCCTCTGGAAGATTGTCCTCGAGAAAATTGCCCGTATTGTATTCAAACTTCATGATGATTAATAACATATTATAAATTCGCTAAATATTATTTATGACACAAGCTTAGGTCCTCTTAAAATATGGTTGAATACTCTCCACCCTCGGATTAGCCAGTGTCCCGGAGGTAGTGTGGGATTGTTAAAAACCCCCACCTATACATTACAGGAACCCCTCTAAAAAAAAAAAATCCTCGTGTTGCGGGGGGTACTTGAAGGTAACCCTGGATACTTAAGAACCACCGACAAAGCATCACATACAGCTAAGGAATCCCTCTAATACTAAAAAAAAGTTTCAATCCCTCCAATACCCTCCAAATGTGGAAAGTCTTCAACCATACTTTAAGAGGTCCAAGGCTATTTATCCTCCCTCTTCCCCTCCTTTATTGAAATAATATTACTCACACTTGACCCTTGGGGGATGGAACAAACAAATATATTTATCATTAATAATATTAAGCAAATTATTAATCATCATGAAGTTTGAAGAAAATACGGGCAATTTACTCCCGGGTAATTTTACTAACTGGCGATCTTCAACGAGGAATTTTCCCCAGGGTAGTTTTTTAAGTAGCAAAAATATGCTATATTTAACATAATATATATCTTTTTTTTTTTTGTACAGAAGTACAACAACTTTATTCTAATTAACTAAATTTCTGTAAATACAATATAAACATTTGATTAAAAAAAAAAAAAGTAAAAACACCTACAATGTTAACAAATCCAACCGATATTTTAACATATTTTAGCATGTCTCTGTGAGCCGTCTCTCTAACGTACTTACTGCCAATCTTCAACAGGAAATTTTCCCTAGAGCAGTTGTCCAAGTACCAAAAATATGCTACATTTAATATAATATATATCTTATTTTTCAATTGTGGATGGTTAGATGATTATAATTATTAACTTTTGGGCGATTTTACAAAATACCCCTGAATAAATGCGATTCAAATTATTATTTTATTAGTTCATTCTTATTCAAATTAACCGATTTGAACATACAACATTAATTTATAATTTTTGCAATACACTAAATATATTATAGCACCAATTTTAGCTCTGAAGATATTTGGACGCACCATTCTTTTTCTGTATATAAGCTGTTTTGATTAATTCTCTAGATATACTGCAACTAAGACTTATCATTAAAACGGCCAAGCAGTCCTTTTGACTGCTTTGGGAAATTGAAATACTTGACATTGACTTTGTCATCTCAATTTTACAAGTATTGAGATGTATATTTTATAAATGTAGATGGAAAAATATATGAATATATCACGCTTTTACCTGTTTTGTATTGCACAGCCTTTCTTCCGAAAATAAACAGAAAAAAGGCATAAAATCAGTTATTAGCACACCAACTTTGTTTTAACAATATAGAGGGGCACTCTTTAGGAAATTCTCTGTTTTTCATGAGCAAACTCAAAGAAACCGAAAATCAATATGCTAATCTTCACCATTTGAAGAATGTTATGGAGGAGCTATAATCAGCTGTGACAAAGGAGAAGGAAATAGACAAGTACATACATTGGAAGTAATCACTCCGATGTCGATCTCCAATTCTACTCGAAGTCTAACAAGGAATTACAATTATAGCTCTTCAACAAATCATTAAGTTTACTCTCCGTCTTTTATGACCAGACACGAATGTTGAATCAGGTTTTAAATATGATTGAATCTGTTTAGGAAAGGAAGTTTCACTTCTCAGGAATTAAATAATAATGACAACTTCAAAGGAAAAGAAAATTCCTTTTTCAGATTATCCCTATATATTATCCACAAGAATAGTCTTCTTGTAATAACTAGTTATTTAGAAGAAAAATATGTTACAGAATCCTCTGTGAGAGTAACATACACCACGATTTTATATTAAACTAGCGGTAGTTGTTAGGCGTCGACAAACATACGAATTTTGCTTTAATAACATAAAAGATAACTCCCCAAGAAATCTTTAGTGTTTCTTTCTGTTTTTCATGAGTACACTCACACCTACTTACTCAATACTTGAATGTTCTCTCCTCAAGAATGAAAGAGTTATAATATCAGCTTGATACTATAAAATTAATATGATTTGATGAGCCAAGGAGTACTTTACTCTCTAGAGTGTTTCCTGACTAAGCTACAGCTACACACGCCCAATAATAAACCTCATTTAAAGTCATATACATTATCTTATACAATATATTCTTTTCCTTCATATATGAAGGACACTCTCGATGCTACATTGCCTAAACGTCTGCTTTTTACGGCAGATAGTAAGAAAATCTTTTGGAAAAATAAACCCAGATGATTCACTCAAATTGTATCAACTCACTGAATACACAAATTGTATCTCATGATCACATAATGAAGTGCCTTAATGAATTTTTTTTATACATTGAAGTAGGCAAGATTTTATGTTATTATAAATATCCAAGAATGTGCGTACAAACATATTTGCAGATTGACAAATTTTGCGTTTATAATATTAATAATTTTTGAGAATTGATCACAGCATAGAAGGAACTAATTCTAATTTAACCAATCAACGTTCCTAAAACTGAATTAGAGAAAAGAATAAGAAGCAGTTATGTATATACAATAATTTTATTGAGTAGCTAGACATATTTGTATACAACAGTCAAAATGACTACTTGGTCGGGATTGGTAGGCTTATGACCTGGGTCTTTTCAGTATTAAAGGTCACAAAAGTCCCTTATCATATTTTATTAAAATAATAGATTCTATTTGAAAGCCCCCATCAGGGCCAAATATATGTTTTAAACTATAGCGAACATTATTGGGTATATTAACTCATCCATAAAATAATAATATAAAGCCTATAATTGACAAAATATATCTATAAAATATTATGCTATATCCATGTATGCAGTCAAAAATATATTAGGAATTTCTACTTTTCTTGATATTTTTTTTTTTTTTAAATTTGCGTTGACACATTACATATATTCGTATACTAGGATTATTTCAAGTATAGTGCAAAGTATACATGAAATAAGTAAGCAAGTGTGTAGAAACTTATGTCAAATAGAGTAGATAGACTGGTTTTATTCGAAAATTCTGAACCGATTGAATTTTCCAAAACAGATATTAGAACATATCTGTGAACGAAATCCATGTGTCTCATCTAAAAACTTTGATTTAAAACCAATCAAAGTTTAATGATCTATCAATGATTTCAATTAAATAAGTTAAGAGGGTTTAAAACAGCTTTAAACCTTAAAAATGTATGTCCTTTTTCTAAAGCCCACGAGCTCTGAGAGAAAAAATAAGACCATATTTGGAATTAAGGGATCAAACTCTATTAAATTGAGCATAAGCCGTTTTTGCACCATTTTTGCTGTTGGACAGCATTATTTCATATATTGTGTCATTTTTATTTCTTTCATTTCCATTAATTGATCAGCATTATTGACTGTAAATGACCTCATATAGGAAAATATTGGTCAACACCATTTTTTTAAGACCCATTCCTACTCGATATGTTCCCACAGCCCGATCCATTATACCAACATAATCACTATACTGGCTATAGTTTTTGATACAATCAGGTTCAGGGATGTCTATATTTATTTTTTTAGTTTTGTCCAATATTCGAAATTTCCTTATTGATAAATATCAGTAATGTCTGGCAATATTGAACTCTTTATTATCTATCCTAGGAAGTGGCAAAATGTTGTCTGATGAACGGAAATAATATACGCCTCTTTCTTTCGTTTTTATGTGGTCTTTCCTCCTATAGGGCATTTTTATGTGCGGTTGTACCTACATGTGCCTAATGCAAAATATCTTTTAGATGATATTAAGTCCATTAAACAAATGATAGTAAAGTAGTTGTCAAAAATAATTTAATGGTTTTTATTTGATGGGAGTTTTGGTTTCTCAATCAATTTTAAAACAACTTTTCCTCCCAATAGAATTTTTGAGACATTTTCCATTAAAATTTTTGGTTCCTTACTCATATATAAATCAAAAGAATGGAGATGACTACTCCTTCATTATATTGCTTTCCAAAATATGAGAACATAATTTCGTCAATTGAGACATATTTGGGTATTTTTGCAAATTTTAAATATATATATTTTTTTGTAAATTTGCTTAGCAGTGCTAAGCCCACCAGTTACAAATAAATAAATTGTAATATTTTATATACTTTTTAACATACTAATATATTTTGACAATTTTTTTATGTACAAATGTCCGAAGTGTAGAAATATCGACGTGAAATATAACTTTGTAAATAGATGCAAGAAAAAGAAAAAAAAATTACTTGCTGTACCTTAGTATCTTCTAATTATGATTAAAATTTGAAATGACGGATTTATTTCTTATGAGTAGTAAAAAAGATATAAACTATATTTATCCTTTTCATGGAGACGTTTTCCTTCTTGCCATTATTACAAAATGACTTCAAAAAATTGAAGGAATACATTCAAATAAAGGCAAAAAACCAGTCAATCTTTTTTGTTACAGTATAACAATATAAGCGAATTATACACGTAATTATATTCAACGAAATTTATATTGCATTAGAAAAAAGTAGAACGAAGATATATCTACGCACCGTCCTTAATGGGTGATCTGTCTATTACATCAATTATAATTTCAAATGAGCTAATATATGTATGTATGTCTTACAAAGTCTGAGACCGATTGAATAATGTTCACTGTTTTATCTCACTTAGGTAAAAAATTATAGTGTATTGGTTGAGAGCTAACCATTTTCTCCTTCTTTTCCCAATATCAGTGTTCGGAACGGTGATTAGTTCAATTCTAAATAACTTTTGTTTGGCCGTGAACAATTTCCAAGAAGATTTAGCAAAATACAAACTAATGTTGGTACTTTTTTTCTTTCTACTTAAAGGAAACTTTGTTAGATACAAGAAAAGTAATGACGTGTCTTCTTATTAGTGGTTTGAACACTGTTGATGGGTTGAATTCGAATTAGCTCTTATTAAGCTGTGAATTTGTGAAGAATTACCAGCGTTTATTGAATAATAATTTAACTACCAACTCATTTTGGAATTTTTTTATATTCTTTTAGAAAGAAAGGTTGTGATATCTAAAAACGATAACGACTCGTAGTCAACAGTTGGATAACGATTAAATTCTGTCTACGGTCAATTATAGTATGATGAATAATTTAGTCCAGTTATCAAAGGACATATGAACAATTTTTACCTTGTAATAGTTTTCCTGTATTATTAACTGAATTAGTAGTCTGAATAAGTTTAGAAGGAATCACTAAAGACCAGGAATTAATTAGTTTAGGACCGAGTCTTAACAATATTGAATTTGGTAGATTACAAATATACAGGGTGGACAACAAAACTTCCATTTTCCAAAGCGGAATAAAATAATTTTATTTTGTGTGAACAGTTATAGATTTTTGAATTTTTTTTCCAAAAGCTTTAATTTTTTGTAAAGACGTGTAGATTTTTTAATTTTTTTATCAGAAAATGTAACATTTGAAATGTAATTTTTCAATTTTTTTTCCAAAAAAGTTAATTTTTCAATTTTTTTAACAAAACATTTTTGATTTTTGGAATTTTTTTGAAAAAAATTCCAAAAACCAAGCCCCCCCCAAATATAATCCTTCACACACCCCTGTATTAGTTTTTTTTCTTTTTCTAAATGGGATCTCATTAATATATGAATGCTTTATTACATCTCCACGAAATAATAATCATGATCAAGCTATGGCCATGGAAGTCTTTACATAACATCTACTATCTATAGTTATCGGCCACATGTCGTTTCCCTGATTGACACGCGCATTCATATATCATTCTTGAAAAATACTTTAAGTTTAACACTAAGCAAAATAGTGCTTATCATTTAAATATTCAAAATATTTTAATATCTTTCTAAGTTCAGTCCTTACGAATCAGTGTTAAAAGTAATGATTATTGTAACAATATAAATGACGTCAATAAACGTGGACTTGAAGAAAAATAAAAGCAATTTAGGCTGATTAAACTATTCCATGTCATCATTTTTCTATTAATAAAAATGAACAAAATTATAATGCAATTCAAAGGCATGCAACAATAAAACATAAAATTAAGATGTGTTTTTGGATATAATGAAACTAGGGGAGATCAAATATAGTTGCAAAACTTTTTTTTTTTTTGGCTCAATTACAAACAACTGATTTGAGTTAGGCACGATAAAATTTTACACAAAATACCAACATTTATCTGGATTTGTTTGGATATATTTAGAAAGTTATAGCAGTAAGTAGTTTGACCTCAATTTGCATCTGAATGAGGCCCGTCCAAGGCTGCAACTCTACCAGTAGAAGGTTGCAACAGTTAAAAAATATCACATTTGAGTAATAAATTAATAAAATAGACCCCTTTTAAAATGTCGAATTATAGCAGCTTCCGATGTAATTATATTTATGTTATACACAGATCACTGATTAGTAGTCTACATCGGAGAAATTCACACTGATAAACTTCTTGAGCCCTGTTCTAACTAAAAACATGCTCCAATAAATAAGAATAAATGACAATAGAGCATGAACAAACTAAAAAATATATATTATCCACGAGGTGGTGTGATAGTCTTCTTGCTAAAACTAGTTATTAAGAAAAAAAAATCACAGTGTCTTCTGTTCTGTAACATATACTATTATTAGGCGTAGACAAACATACAAACTTTGCATAAATAATATAAAAGATAATTCCCCAAGAAATCCTCAGTGTTTCTTTCTGTTTTTCATGAGCATACTCACACGTGGTTAATCAACACTTATAACTTCTCTCTTTAAAAATAAAACAATAGTAATACCAGCTTGAGGGGGAAAAAATGATACGATGAGCCAGGAAGTACTTTAGCTCGTTGCTAACCCTCAACTAAAGCCACATTCATTTTTTTCAATTATATAAGGTGCTTCTTCTATATCAGGGGGTCGGTAACCCTTGGCACACGTGTCCCTGCTGGCACGTTCAAATTAGAGCCTATTCTTGTAGTTTGTGTGTGTTTTTACAATTATTGTTGATAGTGGCAGACTCATTGATGAGAAATGTTGAAGTTGACACTCCATGTCTCAAAAGTTACCAACCCTTGTTGTATAGGATACTCCTTCTCTTTCTCCTGTATACTGTATATGATGTACAACAGAAAGCACTATATCAACACTTGTTACTGTTTTTTATACATACGGACCTGTATAAATTCAGGAAGAAATATATACAGTGTATCCGGTGAAGGTTTTAATACATACAGATATAATTATTTTTACTTGCTAAATGGCCCTTAGGCTAATCAATGTTACTTTTGAAAGACTTTTTCTCGACAATTACTCAGATGTTTTGCAAGAGAACGGACGTTTCATTCAATTCCCTTAATTCGGACATCTTTTCTAGATTAAAGGCAACAAGAGTTGATGTTATGATAAATACCCATAAGTTCAACCTTTTACAATGTCTTGTGCGATAGTACTCTATTCTGCCACAAGAAGGCGGTACTAACGGTCGCCCTGTATTAAAAAATTATTATATTTATACATCAGTTATTCCAACACTCCTTGCAACGACCTCTTTTGTATTGAACCTTACAACTGAACATCTGAAATTTCGATCCAATGAGTGAGTTTCAAATTTTGATGTAACTATATCAATTGATTGGAAAATAATAAAATGAAATAAGTTGCCAGGGGTTCCGCTGGGAGAGGGCTGGAGGGGCAGAATCCCCCCCCCTCGAAATTAAGGAATTTTTAATCCCTACTAGAAACTTTAATATTTTGATTTTTTCCGAAAATTTGAAATTTAATTAAATTTTTTTAAAAAATTTCAAAGAATTTAATTGTTTCAGAATAACTAGATTTTTGAAATTTATTTGCAAAAAAATTTATTTTTTGCAAATAGCTATCGATTTTTGATTTTTTTAAGAAATATCTATGAATATTTAAAATATTTTTCAAATAATTTTTTTTTTTTTTTTTTCAGAAAAAAATTTACTTTTCAGATTTTTTCTGAAATATTGTAATTTTTGAAAACCAAACCCCTCTCACAAAAATATATATACCGGTAGTTACATAAATACGCGGACTAATTTTTAAACGCTTATATCTTGAGGTTCCGTGACCGGAAATAAAAAATTTCAGCACAAGTAACTCGGTAAATCTTTTGGCTTTGTTTTTTTTTTTCTTACTCGCATCAAACAAAGTCGTTTACGATGAATGAAGAGGCCCAACGTCATATGGTTGCCACTTTCCTCCGCGCCGGTAGGTCTGTCAAGGAGATAATCAAGGACACTGGACTATCCGGGACTACTCTCTTCAAGGTCCAGAAGCTTGTCATGGAGGAAAAAGATCTGAAAGACCTGAACATATCTCTGGAATGACTCAGGATTGGCTCGCTGCTAACATCCCATTTTGAACAAAAACATTTGGCCACCTCAATCACCTGATTTGAATCCCCTTGACTACAGTGTGTGGTTGCAAATTGAGAAAAAGGCCTGTGCTACCCGCCACCCGAATTTGGACTCATTGAAGGCCAGCGTCAATGAGCAATGGGCAGCCATGGAAGACCATTACATCATCAATGTGTGCAAGGCCTTCCGCGGGCGCTTGGAGGGTGTCATAGTAGCTGATGGCGATTATATTCAGTAATTATATTAAATTTTATACCAGAATAAATTCTGTTTTATATCATTCTCAAAAAAAATATACGTCATACGAATTTTATTACACATTTAATTATTTGTCACAAATAGTCCGCGTATTTATGCAACTACCGGTATATATAATCCTTCGAACACCCCTGGTTGCAGCAAAAACAATCAGAAACTGACTTCAACATCATAAGGATATCTCTTAGTAGAAAAAAATTACTTTATCCCTCAAAATTAGTTTTTATTCAAATTTAATTTCTCGACGAAAAGTTGATGTGAATTATTGATTTTGTTCCCTAGTAATTTACATTATATTACACAATTATAATATACATTTTGTGGATATAGTTTTGTTATGCTTATGAAAAAGTCAGATGTTACAAGTCTTCCCTACTACAATCATAGGATAAATTATTGTTTTGAAATAATGTATCAACATCATCGTGTTGCAAGGTTAATAGAAATATAAGGTTATACCATAAGGCGTGCACAACTGATCTTTTACTTCTACCAAGCTTTTAATATTGACGTCATTGTAGATGAGTGGTTGCGTGTTTTGTCAAAATCTGTTTTTCTTTCCTAGCAGTCGTTACGATACATTAAATTGAAAATTCTAGCAATAGTGACGTCATAGTAGATGAGTGGATGCGTGTTTTGTCAAAATCTGCCTGTCTGCAGTACAATACATCAGATTGAAAATTCTAGGAAGCCCAACTACATGATGGTCTAACCTTGTATTTCTATCAACCTTGATCGTGTTGTTCCTATCCAATGTTGAATCATAAGAAACTTTCTAATTAAAGATTAAGATATACCAAGGGCGTCTGCAGGGGCTGGGCTAGAAGGTCTGTAATTGGGGACCAATTTTTTTTGAAAGATTTATTTTCATAAAAAAAAAAGTAATTCGGACAAATTATGGAGCAGGGACAACAATTTAATATAATAATTTTTTTCTCAAAAATCTAATATTTGAAATTTAATTTTTTGAATTTTTTCCATTAATTTTGAGATTTTTTTCCAAAAAAAATAAATTATTTGAATAGCAATGGATTTTGATTTTTTTCTTCAAAAAAAATTAATTTTGAAAATATCATTTTAAAATTGTTGTTCCAAAAAAAAAATTAGTATTTATAATTTTTTGTGAAGAGCTGTGGATTTTGAATTTTGAAAAAAATTCCAAAAACTTCAATGTTTTATGATTGGAAATTTTTATTTTTAAATTTAATATATGAAAATTTTTATTTCAAATTCAAGATTCGAAATTTTTTTTCCAAAATATGTAAATTTTTATTTTTTTGTGAATAGCTATGGATTTTGGAAATTTTGTTCAAAAAAACAGAAAAACATTAAAAACCAAGTTTTAATTTAAAAACCAAGTACCCCCCCCTAAAAAAAAAAGATATACATATATATAAGCCTGCAGACACCCTTGTACACCCATCCATGTTTCCATTCTACTCAGATCAAAATCTATTAGTCTACAAATTAATAAATAACCTTTCAAATCAATTTTGCACATTTTTATATACACTGATGTGCATTAAGGCTCACAAAAAATCATTCCATGAGTAGATTTAACAAATAAATAAAAAGTTTGTTCGTAAAGAACTCAAATTTGTGCAAAATCCAATTAACTTCCTAAATTATATAATAAAAGCAGTAATTGTTAACGTGCATGTACTCTTCATGAATATAATTAGTGTAATAATAAAGATATTTTATAAGAGATACTCGAGGGAGGAAAAGATTTACATGCAGTTCGTGATAGGCCAAAAAGGCTAAACTTGTCTTAACTTAACTTATTATTATAGAATAACTAATGTTTATCCATCTATTTATGGTTTTTTCTTCATCTCTTTAATGGTTTTAATCACGAATTAAATCTCCCCCTTTCTAAATCTAAATCATTTGTCAATAATAATCATAAACAACTATTAAATGTTATTCGAATTGAAAATCTCATAAAATAGATTCAAACGAGATTTCAAAAAGAAAAGATGTTTTACACAGGTTTTAATGGAAACATATAGCAAATCTAGCTGGTTTCTCATTCAATTTGCCTCTTACATACCCTAATGATCAAATAATTTATGACAAAATGATTTGATCTTTTATTCAATTCCATGTTTTTTCATCTAATGATACATATTTTCTGCTATAAAAACCATTTATAAAAAGGATAAGATAATTTAATATTAATAGAAGTGACTCAGCGAATGCGTGTCCCTCCGCTCGTTACTGTACGTGAGCGTATACTTTAATAACAACATACGGTAGGCAGCTGAATTGACAAAGTAAACGCGCCCTTTTAAAAAAAGAAAAAGAAAAATACAGGCGTTCCAATACTCAATAAGAATGGTTATTTATTTCATTTTTTTAAATGACTGTCACTCTAAGAAGTAACATTGTTATCTTAACGATTGATTTTGTCATACACTACATCATAATTGACATCATAGGGGCTCATAGTTGATATTTTTAATACATAAAACGGCAAATGTCCAACAAACCTTGATTAAACTTCATCAAATCCCCTTAAAAATAAAAAATGACAAACATCTCTTTGAGTACTACTTGATACTAATGATAAACACTTATCTATAATTAAAGTATTGTAATATAAGTAGATTAGTTCCCCTAATTTAATTTTGGAATCAATTAGGAACGAGAAAAAGTAGGATAAGTAGAGAAAAATATCTATATAAAAATTTGTATTAGAGGGATACATTTTATAGTCAATGAGGTTGAAATCCTATTATTTGTTGGCCCCATTTTGACATCCAATGGTTCACTATTTTCCTTAATAATAATATTGGTTAATTGATTGTTTAGCCCCCCAAAATGGCCGACATCAACAATGCTGCCGTCACATGAAAGCACTCTATTCCACTTTTCATTACTGTCCAATGACACTTCCCTTCAATTCAAAATCTTTTATAAATAGTTATATTTGTGTGTTTGTATTTAATTAAAGCTATTTCTTTTGAAAGATATAATCTGCTTATATTTTTAATCCCCACCACCGCCTGGAAACACACACATATGAAACGAAATGATTATTTAGAGAAAGGGGTGACAATAAATCACTGTAATAATGTCTGGAATGGTTTAACTATTATATTATTAAGTTGTACATCCATTGTAAGCGCATGCTGAGAGATTTTGAGGTGAAGGAAAGGTGGAACACTTGCTTTGAATTTACACTTTTTTAAAAGTTATTTTGTTGAATAATGTTTAAATAAGTTTTTTTTAAGAGGAATATTGAATAATAATATCAACATGACGTTCCTATAAATCCAACGTCTCACTTTTATTTTATTCTGCACATCCCATAGGATGAAGTCCTCATATGTATAATCCACATTTAATACACAAATAGGGATGCAACATAATTATTTGCTTAATGATATACTTCATGAATATACATAAACGTTTAATAAGTGGCTTATTTTGAATATTATATATCCACCTAGAGACCATACTATTCAATAATGATGCTTTTAATTATGAAAGAACCAAACGAATAACCCGGAATAATAATAATAAAGTAGAATTATTATTATTATTAATTAAAATAATTTAATACGTTAATGGGTTTATGAATTCATCGCCATAGGAGGTGATATATTTGAAATATAGTTATGTATATTATTCCATTCCGTATTGAATTCGTACCAATTAAATTGGTAATAAAGGCTCTTTAATCATCAATGTCTTGTGGTTTCCTATAATAATTATCTATAGAAAATGTATACACTCCCTCAAGTAGAATAAATTTATTTAGAGATTCATTGTGAAAGTTGAAAAATGAACCTAATATTGTATAATGCAATGCAAAAAAAGAAAAAAGAAAAAAAAAGAGGATAATACGGAAAATTCTAATTTAAATAATCACAAAACCTCTTAAAGTCATCAAACAACTCAATATATTATGAGCAGTTTATATTATCGAAAAAATGTCCCTAAAGAATACACGCACCTTACAATAATAATATACTCAATTGCTATTTGTGTATCACAGCCAAAAATGAACTTCTGTGTAAGCTTATAGGTATATATATATTTATACGAATATAATGTCCAATTAAAGCTTATTGTTCGCAGTAATGCCTTGAATTTCAAATGATATTAATAAAAACGAAATAACATGTCGTTATTTTTGATTTTGCTTCTTTTTTTTTTTTGCAATTCCTTTTATGGAACCTTGTTATGTACATATTATTATTATAAGCGTATGTAAAAGTTTTTTGTTATTTTTTACTCGTAATGATGATTTTTAAAAGAATTATATTACATTAAATGAAGCGTTTTAATTTAATTAGCAGATTTTCGTTAACAATCCCATTTAAGTATAATGTTAATGTATATTGATGTGGACATGACATTCCTTTTAGAGGGTTGACGACAGGTGTTGTACAGACCCATGGTCAGGATTCGGAAATAAGTAAGGTCCTTGAAAAGAACTTGCGCAATTTTCCCTCTAAAATTGGGTCAATTATGAGTTTTGAGGGCTACTAGACAATTACTATTTACTTTAACAAAAAAATACTCTTCTTTATTTTTTAGAGGCTGAATCACTACAATTAGATTATCGAAGGCCTTAGTGATTCAACAACGTTAGGGACCCCTGTTGCAGCCAGGGCAGTTACTAGTATATGCAGTCAAATCCGGATATAAGAAATTCGGATATAATAAAAATACACATATAGTCAACATTTTCTTAGATACCATTTTTTCCTGCTTAAAATACTTGCATACCAGGCCAACTGTTATTATTTACTTATTTCTACTATACAATCTTTCCTTTAATCAATTTTGTAGAAGACATAATTAACTGTCGATTGCTATGAAAAACATTGTCCTAGTCGCCACCATGAGCACACGGTACGAGAAGAGGATTGAGATTGCGGGACTCCTCCGCGCAGGGTTGTCCCAGAAGGTCATCTGGAAGCAGACTGGGGCATCGAGGAAGGCGCTTTACAATGTCTTCCAACCATAAATACATTGTAATTCGTCTTTCTGGCCAATGGACAATGTTTTTCTAAGAAATGGACAGCTAATTAAGTGTTTTACAGCATTGCTCATAGAAAAAACTATTAAAAAAGGGACTCTTAACCTCTCAAAATTTGCATAATAGAGATGAATAAATATTAAAGGTTGGCCCAGTAGAAGGAACTTGAAGTAAAAACTCCGCATAAAGTCTAGTTTTTCTTCCTTTATTTAGTATTAACATAATAGGAATTTATGAGAGTGAAGAATCCCCATGAGGATTTATCCTTTTCATAGGTACAAATTGCAGCCTACAGCCAACATTTTTGTTATGTTAGTTTATTTTTAGTCTAATTTTAGATTGCTTTTCAATCAATACAGATACATATCATGACTGTGCCCGGCAAAAAACCCTTTTGCTTACAGAAAAGTTAAAAATCCTCGATCATCTGTCAAAAACCGGATCTAATCAAACACGGATTGCCTCAAAATGGGGAGTTTCAAAATTACTTATTTGCATAAATGTCCAAAAATTGCGGTTTTCTTAAATCTTTCGGATAGAAGGAAAATCCGGATATATTCAACATTTCATACTGAAAAATAAAAGTTTCCTTTATACGGATTTGACTGTATATACATATTATTCTGGGCTTCTGACAAAACTTTGACAATTTGACACATTATTTTTTTTAAAGCCATTTTTTAGATGACTTTATTTTAAAAACATATTTTTTAAATGATTTTTTTCTTTCCGGAATGACAAAATCATTCAAAGTATAAACAACGATGGATATTAGTTATTTCAAATTGTGACAACATACTTTTATTTTAGACAAAAAAGCTGTGATTTTGATAAGTTAAACAACAATATTTTAGTCAAGGAGGGGTCACCGGCCTGGCTGCACCATAGGTCAGTCTATTATACGGTTGATCAGTTCTTGTCAGTGTTTACCATAATTAAGAAAGAAAGTTAAGTAAATTTTCAATTGGGTAAATTTACTGTTAAAAAATATCAGAAATAGTTCATATGGTTCAGACCTCACAATCTCTTGTTGCTGTATCCCTCTTTTTCCCCCTCTTCAACCTTTTCTTAAAACGTCACTAAGCGTCTTAAAAGCATCAATTATTATACGTTCAACTTTCAAATACATATCTTACACGCACCATAACTCTATGATTAATCAATGGCTTTAAGGGTAACGGTAATAGGGATAACGATAATCGAGTAATCATGGTCATGATTTGAAAGATGCAATTATGCCAATCGGTTAAATAATAATACCTAATATAAATAGTTGATATTATTATCATTTCATTGACTTTTGAGAACCCTGAAGGGTCCTCGGATTACTAGGAATTAATTTGAAATGATAACCATCATGTTTGAAATCCAATTGATGACAGGTTAATTCTCCCTATATATATATATATATGGGCCAGAAGGTCCTAATAATATATATATATATAAATAGTGCAACACACTTTTTGGGGGGTTGTATATTAGGTATATGTTGTATCTAATTGTAGGTGTCTTCTCCTCTGGATTGTTGGAAAGAAAGGTTTGTTAAAGGAAAAATTTTAATTGTTGGGTATTATTTATTTTTACTTGCTACAATGGTAGGCTTCATTCCTTCATGCCCTGCCAATCTGCCTTATAAATATATAGTGTTGTGTCAGCTGGAGTCGACTCAAATCGTTAAGATTGAACATAGTCCACAAATTAGATAAGAAAAAACTAAGTAGCCATGCACTCCCCCTGCCCATTTATTATTTAGGCAATTTTTTTATTACTTTATGAGTACTAATGGACACACATGTAAGATCCTAGCATGGCTAAATTACAAAAAAAGTGATTTTTATTAAATCAAGGAAAGACCACTTAAAACCAATTATTAATATGTTTAAATACTATATTTAGCTGTATTTTTTATCTAATTTGGCCTTCTTGACAAGCAATAATTGCCTCACCAACCCCGACGAACAGATTGTTAACTCTTGACGATGAAGGCGATAAGGTACCACACAGGGGGATCCGAAGGATTAGGTAAATATACTTTTTCTTTTGGGATCAAGGGCTTAGTTTTAGGTATTTCTTTCAAAAAACTCCAAAAATTCAAAAAAATTAGAAAAAAAATTCAAAAAATCCAAAGTAATTCATAAAGGATTTAAGTTTTCAAAAAAATTTCAAAAATCAATGGCTATTCTAAAAAGTTATTTTTTTGTTTAGAAAAAAATAATAATGAAAGATCCACAGTTGTTCACAAAAAAATTCAAATAATACATTTTTTGGAGAATAATTTTAAAAATCCATGGCTAATCACAAAAAATTAAATTTTTTTACAAAACAAAATTGAAAACTTCAATTAAACTTCAAATATTATTTCTTTCAATTTTTTTTTTTCAAATATTGAATTTTCTATTAAAAAGCAAAAATTCCTTGAATTTTTTTTTTGTGGTTGTAGGGGCAGGGGCTTCAGCTCACGCTCTGTGTACGTCCCTGGACGGAGAGAGGATTGAAGTACGCAGTAAATCCAAATTTGAATGAAAGATGCTGCAGACAAGACATGTTAAACTACAAAGTCCAGGGGTTGAAGTCATGGCTGGAGGAGGGCCATAGGGTGTTTGTCCAGAAGTCAGCCATATTGTTGTTGCGGAAGTTTTAGTTCCTCTTGTCTGTATGGGTTTTAATATACTTTTTGATCTTATAGACAGTCCAAATGAAATGCTATCGGTCTCTGGAACCTTCTCAGCGCTGATTCTGGCGTGAAGGAGATTGGCATGTGTTGCCTTTTTTGTTATTACTCTGCCTTTTTACACTGAGAAAGACGGGATAAAAACAAAACTGGTTTATTTTTGTTTTAGCTGTCCTTTGGTTTCGTAATAAAACCATTTATTACTAAAAATAACGGGGATAAAATCGTAATCAAAGACTCTGTCTACATTACATAGTCTGTTCCCTCAGTTATTTGAAGAAGAACTTCATTATAAATTGACATGAATAAGAAAATTACTTAGAAATAACAGCACCACAAAACTCAAAACTAGATTTGATGAGGTTTAGTGATAAAAAAGTCAATCCAACTAATTAAAAGTATGACTCGTGTTTTTTTCGAATTTGAAAATGAATTCACGATTTGAATCGAGTCAGTCATTGTTCGAGTCAACGCAGCACTACTTATAACTCTTAAAAATATAACGAAGTAAAATTTATGGTCTTCTATGTACCAAAAGCAAAAAAACTATTAACTATTTTGATAATTAATTCCAATAAATTATACGTGTATGTAACAAAAGTTCCTCTATGAGGAGGAAAGGGATCTCTAAATAAGTTCTCTCCTATTTATTTATGTTGCGTAGGAATTTTAATGTACATTGTATGTATATACACGTTGCTTATGACCTCATAAACATTCAATTAAATCCCAATAAACTCTAATATGTGTTGGTTTTCCCTTTTCTGTTAATTTTTAATCAAAAAAGATCTCCTACAAACTCACTCCTTTATTAGGAGTCAAACATATTATGGATAATAATTCTATCTCAACAACGCTTGACTCCATGTTAAAGAAGACTGGGGTAGAAATAACTTTACTCTTGCGTATATTTATTTTTATTTCTAAAGGTATTTATATTATTATAATTCAAAAATGGAAAATAAAAAAATTATAATTTAAAGTTAATCCTCTTTTATATAGTCAGGGATAGAAAAGTTATGTTCAAATAAGTACTCACACATATATTAAGTTAAAGTTTAAACGCTGGAAGTAAATCTCTTGGAAAATCTATTTGTTTATATTATACAGGTTACAAACATGGAGTTCCATTAAATTGCAAAACATTTTGGGGAAAAGTTGAAAAAATTTAATCCCAAAAATAGGATATTATGTTGTACATACAGTGGATTGTAAAAGATACATCATTTTTTGAAAAAGAGATCATGCAATCCTTCAACAACTATATTTTGCAACATAGATACTTCAATCTTTATAGTACTAGTATTGGGGTTCGGTTTGGAAAACCTCTCGACTGGTATAAGACAGTTATCATTTTTGCTTGGACCAAACTGAAGAATTTCTTTCAAGATATATCGTACCCACATAAAAAGAAAAAGGCTGTCTCATTTGATAAAGTCATCTGTGCTTTGATGTTGTGAACAATAATCACGGCGTTAATTGTCTAACACCCAAAATACCCCAAGTATTTATTTGTCAGCTGTCGATTCGCTCCTCTGACTACGTCATGGCTACAGGGTGTCCACGATAAATTGGAACTATCTTAAAATTCAACCTGCTTGATAAAAATGGAATTTGGAGTGTATTTGTAAATACGAAAAAGTTAGACATGATATTAAACAATAAATTTATTCAACATGTCCTCCCTCAGCAGCTATGATCTTCTCCATCCTGCCCCTAAAGGATTTGCATGCCCTGATGACTTCCGCGGAATCGACAGCATTCAACTCCCTCGTAATGAAGCCGGGAACTTTGTGGTGAAGACCACAGGGACCTCTTCTCTCTCCTTGGCAAGCCACCTGTCATTCTGGACGTTGTAGCTTCTGTCGACAGTCCAGTTCTTCTCGTCGGAGAAGAAGATGATTCTTCCTCCATGGCTCTTCAGGTCATTGAGGAGACACTTACCGTTGGTGAGCCTGGTGGCCTTCATAGATGCCGTGAGGATGTGTTGTTTGGCCATACCCGTACCCGAGGTCCTCATTCACAGCCTTGGAGACCAGCTACTTGCTCACTCCACGATTCTTGGCCAACCTGGACAAGGAAGTCCCCGACGAAGCCTTGATGGACTTCTGGAGGCCTTCAAGGAAGCGGGGAGTGCGGATTCGGTCACTTCTCATGTTGTGGGCCTTGCGGCAGACCTTCCCCTCAACCTCCCAGGCATTGAAGACCAGGTACACCGTGGTCTTGGGGTAGTTAAGAAGCTTGTAGATAGCAGAAGGCTTGTCTCCTGCGCGAGCCAATTCGAGGATGGCGTCTCTCCTTGCTTGTTCCATGATGACTATTGTTTGTTATCAAAACAATTGTGGTGACAGTTATAGTGTATTGTTCACGCAACCTTTTATATTTGTATGATTTAACCCCGAATATCCACATTATGGATCTAGATGAAGTTTAAAGTAGTTCCAATTTATCGTGGACACCCTGTATATCAGAATTTATTATTTTTGTAAAATAAACCAAGTAATAAGTACTTATTGTCTGTTTCCAAATGGACAGAAATACAATTTCTTATTGATCCATTGTCGTATATACCTACACTTTTAATAAAATATTAAAATCCAATATTATAATACAGTATAAAAACTATGTAGAATTTTAATATTATGAAAATATATATATGTGATTCATTTTAAAAATTGTAGAAGAATAGTATGTCCAAAGGTGAAAATCCAGTGTGGAATGGGCATGTTAAAAAAAAAAGAAACCGAAAATCAACATGGTAATCCTAACAATTGGAAGAATGTTGTGGAGGAGAGAAAGAATAATACTCATGACGTTTCATTAGATCAGCTACAATCAGCTGTGACAAGAGATGAAGGAAAAAAGTATATTAACAAGGACAAGTATTACTCCGATGTCGATCTCCAATTCTACTCTGAGTCCAACAAGGACTTAAAAGTATAACTCCGCAACAAATCCTCAGGAGTTACGCTCCGTCTTTTATGAGCACACACGAACGTTCAAACAGGTTTTGAATATAATTGAATATATTTAGAAAAGGATGTTCACTACT
Source organism: Lepeophtheirus salmonis (assembly GCF_016086655.4). Lineage (NCBI taxonomy): Eukaryota > Metazoa > Arthropoda > Copepoda > Siphonostomatoida > Caligidae > Lepeophtheirus > Lepeophtheirus salmonis. The sequence continues at coordinate 28,911,100 of NC_052138.2, read as the reverse complement.
CAGGAATTAAATAATAATGACAACTGCTAAGGAAAAGATAATTCCTTCTTTATACTACCAATTACAAATTAATGGGCCAGCTAAAAAACACACAAGATTTAAATGTATGAATATGACAATGATAGTTTGGAGTACTTGAGAAATAAATAGAAGTTGGTATGATTGACTTATTTAGCTAAACACCAGATGATTTCGGGCCTTTTTTCTGCTTCTTTTTGGAGGAAAAGTTGCGTGATACAATCAAGGTAACGACGTGTTATAGAAATAAAATACATTGAGTGGTTACAAAGAACTGAAGAGCTCTATTAAGAAAAACATTATCAAATGTAAAACACAGAGAGGTTGGAACATAAACATATTTGAAGCGCCCTCTATGTTGTGAACAATATTATTTATTACTACTACAATGTGAAAAGTTTGATCAACAACGGGGGCGTCAACTTCTGATTCACACCATCACACTATGTTTTTGATCTCTATACATATGACTCGTTCTTACGTTTATGGTACCACGCAACCTTTCTTCTAAAAAGAAAAAAGGCCCGATATTAGTTGGTAGTTATTCAAATAAGTCAATCAAATTACTTGCTATTTATATCTTGAGTACTTCAGAGAGTAATTGTCAAAGAACTCATACATAACTTTTAAAATTAATTACAAATATATATTATATATTTCATAATATTAAAATCTTAAATAGTATTATTTTATTCAATACTGTATTATAATATTACTTAGTAATATTTTATTACAAACCTATATATACATTTATATTTCTGTACGATAGCCATTATTTCTTAATACATGTACAAATATTTGGGTACAGAGCTTAATTATAGGGACTCTTTGATGTGCAAGAGCGCTCTCTATACAATCAAACCCTGAAAGGATCTCAAATTTTGAACACTATTTAAAGAAGTCGAATTTTTGTTGATTACTCCTTGGTGTCATTTTTTTAAAATATACCTTGCACGGAACTTAGATTTTTCCCATTTCATAATGTTTTCAGACATAATGATTAATTAAAAGTCTGTGAGGTTTTGCTGCGATACTAGGCCTTACATTATCTGTGAAAGTGTCCCAATAGAATAACTTATTGCTTCTTTTATTTATCGAAAAGACTGAATACGAAGGAATCAACAGCTGATAACAAAATACACTGAGTATTTTTAGCAAGGTAACGCTGTGATGAAGGTTAAAGTGTTTGCAATGTTAACTGGTACAATTGAGCTGGGGAGAAAATCATTCCAAAGAGTGAAACCGTAAAAACGGGTCCAGAATTTGAAACTGATTACATTTCGGGAAACGGTTTAAGCTGGGCTTATTTTAAGGGGATGTCATTGAGGGCAGTGGCCCATACATCACTCCTTATTAGGGGCCCCTGTCGGGTATATTTTCTTTCACATTCCACTGCATATATACACTGAGAATTGTTTTATTATAAATAAGAAAAAGGATTAACCTTTCCTAAAAAAATTATTTTTTAAATCTATTCCTATTAAGGAAAGAAAAGGGCTCCGCAATCCCTTAATCTGGTTCCCCTGGCGCCGGAATGTATTTTAAGTGGGGAAAGGAGGCAAATTAAATAATGGTGACGTTATCAAGGGCGTTTGCAAGGGGTTTTTTTGTGGGGGGAGGGGGCTTGAACTTTGGTCTTTTTCGACAATTTTGACGGAAAAGATTTTTAGTTCATTTAAAAATGCCAATTTGACAAAAAAAAAATATATATATAAGAGGAAAAAATCTTTTCTTTAAATTTTAGAGTTAAAATCTTTCAGATGAGACTAAATTTAAAGGAGTAATATTTATTTGTTTTTGTATTTTTTTAATTTTTCCAGAAAATTTTGACATTTAAAATTTTTTAGACGTGAAGAAACTTTTTTATTCCGCAACAGAGGGGGTATTTCCCCATTGGCCCCTAATATTCCGTCACGACTATCCCCTTTGTGTCTCAATCCGATGTTTCACAAAAAAATATCCATTCAAATCCTTCTAGAAACATCACTTCAGACCAAATAAAAAAATTAATATATCTGACGGAGTTAACATTAAATGATTAGAATGTACCTTCTCCCAAGGGTACTAGAAATACAAGGTTAGTTTATCCTGTAATCGGGCTTACTAGAATTTTCAATTTGATGTGCCGTATCGACTGCTACGCAAGAAAGACAGATTTTGACGGCATAGAGTATAACAGCTCTACTCTAACTTTATACTTTGTAAAGGAAAACATGTAATTTTTCAATTGTTTTACAAAATATTTAATTCTTTGTAAGAAGCTTTAATTTTTTCAATTTTTTAAGAAATTTTAGATTTTAAATTTTTTTCAAAAATTTTATCATTTACAATTTAATTTTTGACATTTCATTTTTTGTGAGTAATTATAAAGTTTTTGAATTTTTTTTTTTTGAAAACATTAAATAATGGATATTTTGTTTTTAAAATTTTTACCAAAAAATTTAACTTTAAAATTTTTTTCTACCAAAAATTTAGCTTTTGAATTTTTTTTTTTTTTTTTGTGTACAGATGTGAATGTTTCCATTTTTTTCAACAAAATATAATTGAACAGCTTTGGATATTGGATATTTTTTTTTCCAAAAAAATCAAGTTTGTGTGAATAACTATGGTTTTTTGATTTTATTTTTTTTCCCGAAATTTTATATTTATTATTTTTTTAAATAGTGACTATAGGTTTCTTTCTTTCTCCTAAGTAACATATTGACATATTGAATGCACAGTACTGGTGTACTTACTGTATATGGAATAAGTAACATACTCTCATAGAGTTACCCCCTCTCCAACAACATCACCACCAGTCGCCACCACTAATACCACCACCTCCTTCTTCTCTCCGTTTCTAATTTATCCATAACAACTATGTTTTATTTTTAATTTCAACTGCTTTTTCTCCCCTTCTCGTATTCATACCGACATACGTGAAACATATATATATTTCTCATGTTCTTCAATTGCTTGTACAATATACATATACATGGGGGGAGGGGGATACTCCGTCTAATTCTTAAAAGAACAGTCTAAGTGAAAATTTAATCCTAATATTATATATATGTGCATAGAATCAAGTTTCATTGGTATCGGTGTTTTAAGTCCAGGGAATTTCTTCTTTTTTCAATATTTGTTAAAAGCTTTGGGTGTAGCATACATTTTTCTTTGAAGGGGGATGTGTTAACTTAAGGACTTCAATCATCAATGCTTCTCAAAATAAAAACCAATAGTTCAACTGCGATCAAATATCAGGCTTTAAAAATCTTGTAATTATTAGGGATGACCTGAATCATACGGCTTGATCCAATTTTATGTTGTTTGGTATACCAATTCTATCGGGATACCGGGGAATCCGGTATCCCAGATTTAGAATGGTACTCAGGGGTCTCTAGGATGTGGGCTTGAGGGGCTATAACCTCCCAAATTAAAGAATTTTTACTTTGAACTTGAAAATTTAATTTTTTTTTACAAAAACTTTAATTTTTTTGTGAATTGCTGTGGATTTTTGAAATTTTTATCCAAAAGTTTGAATACTTGAAATTGCTTTCCCAAAAGTTTAATATTTGTGAACAGTTATAGATTTTCGAATGTTTTTAGAGAATAGCAATATATTTTTGATTTTTTTTTGTGAAAAGCTGTAGAATTTTCAAAAATTAAATTTTTTTGTGAATAGCTTAGGATTTTAATAATTTTTTTTTCGAAAATTTAATTAAATTTTTCATTTTTTTTTACAAAAAAGTTAATTTTTCTATTTTTTCCCAAACAATTGAATTTTTTGTGAATAGTTTAGAATTTTTGAAATTATTTCCAAAAAATGTTAATTTGGGATTTTTTTTTCAAAAATCTCCTGCGGACGCCATTAGTACAATACTATATTGTTAGCAAACCGCCACTCACAAGGCCACTACATCATTAAAAAAAGACTTACCAATGAGCCCTAAACCCAAAGCAAATTTACCTTTCTAAAAAAAAACAAGAATAAAAATTGTCTTTTATAATTGAAAAAGTAATTAATTTCAGAGACTGGCAAAAAAACAAAAGAAAAAAACCTCTCCATCTGAATTTCCTTAATGCAATTTTTGTTTTATTTCTTTGGTCCAAAAAAATATTGAAATACTAATTCACTTTATATTTCAGTATCGTAACAGCTATCAAAATGTTGGTAGCGATACAATACTAATCCAATATAAATCAAGTATTTAACATAGAAGACATCAAACCTCTTATTTATTTTAATGTCCGCTGTCAATTAAACAACTTTTCTTACCTCTTATTAGTACTCTGAAGGTTGATTGGTTGAACAGTTTTATAACAGTTTACTTATGTTAGTTTATAAAATAAATTTGCACCTTATTGCAGCAATACAATACAACCCCTTGAAAGATATTATTTAAAATCAAATATAGGTGTATTTTACTCGCATAGTACTTTGAAACTTATTTTCGGAGTGCTACGTTTTTGGGGGTTGGGTCAGAGTAGTTACACTTTTTTGACAATTTTGACAGAATGTGTTTGTGTTTTAATAAAAGCCAAATTTAACCAATTTCTTTTTTAGAAGAGACAAAACACATTTTTTTATATTTGATAGCTAAATTTTTTGTGAAGATATTAAATTTCAACAAATCACCATACTTTCTAGCAATAATTTTAGAATTAAATTATTTTTGAAGTGATACAATTTGATCAAATAACAATATTATTTTTAATATTGACAAATTGTCATAATTTTCTCTCCAAAATTATGACTATTTAAAACAAGTCAAACATTTTTTATTGCGATATCTATACAAAATTTAGGGGTGAGGGGCAATGGCGCCTATGTTTCTGTCACAATTGGAGAGAACCATCCTTATTTTGTAGAGTATTTAATAACACAATATCAGGGGTGTTAATTGGAGGGGCTGTAGCCTCCTCCCAAAATTAAGGAATTTTTGTTTTAACTAGTTATTTTGGTCAGGGTTAAAAACTTATAACCTGAAAGAAGTAATTTTTTTATTTTTTTTAATTTGTTTTCTTAAAAAAATTCCGACAAATTTGCAACAGAGCCAAAAATTTCATATTTGAGATTTCATTTTCTTTTAAAAAATTTACCTTTCTTTTAAAAAATTTAACTTTCTTTTAAAAAATTTAACTTTCTTTGAATCGTAATGGATTACATAATTTTTTTCAAAAAAATTATTATTTTATATTTTTTAAAAGAATTTATAATTTGAAGTTTTTTTCCAAAAATTTTATTTTATGTTAAAAGCTGTGGATTTTTAATATTTTTTTCGAAATAAATTTTTTTTTTTTGTGAACAGATAGGTTTTTTGAAATTTTTCCCTACAATTTTTTTTTTTTCAATCAAAACTTTAAAACCAAGCCAATTCTGCAGACGGCCCTGAATATTTGAGATGTTTTTTTTGGTTTGTTTTTTCAGTAGAATGTATGAATCTATTTTCAAGAGATAAGATTCCATCCTCACTCTAAGAGAAATGTTGGGTTTTGTGTTGTTTTTTTGAAGAGGTGGAACTGCAATTCAAGAAAAAACAAACAATGATAATGAATTGAAAGAATTTCCTTCCTACTACATCTCCTAGGAGTACCATGTAAAACCATTGCCTACTGAAAGGAATCTTTTCCCTTCCTAACCACGATCTCATCATCACATCATTAATTGCTTAATTCCAAAAAACAAAACAAAACAAAATGGAATGGAATGAGCTACATAGCTAACTAACTAACTATTCATCATGATCCACGCCCATCATTCCTTTAAGTATCCCCAATTCCTTTCAAAATGAGGAATAATAATGCCTCCTCATTCACTCTGAATAAACAATAACATAATCAAGGGAAACATCTTTATGTACATATTACATTCTAGTGACTCAATTTAGCTCGAGAGAGCGAATGAATGAAAGGATTTCTTTTTTATTATGGTGTAAATCCCAAGAGGACGTTTAAATCAAAAGGGTATAGCAAACCCCAGAGCAGTAAAAAAACCAATATATATATTTTGACGATTATTTATTACAAAAACATAAAGAAACTGATACAATACTTGGATTGGATATTATGAGCTCCCAATAATATATGATGGTTAGTGATGAAAATCAGGTGTACTCTTTTCATTAGCGTCTACATGGTGTTACCCTGCTAACATAAAATACCATATGTATTTTATGTTAGCTGTCGAATCCCTCATCTCCTTTGATACGTTATGGTTGTTTCATAATATATTCTTTTTGATATATTTTTTGATTTGATATTTATGGATAAATAATTACTGATACGCTATTTTATTATTTCTATAGATTAATTTTGGCTCTGATACAAAAATACAATCTATAACTACTATTTTAATAAATAATTATAAGTTATATTCAAATACGGTATCGAGTAAAATACTATATTTATTATAATAATATGTAAATTCCTTTTAAAAATTGTGAAGAAATTCACATTGATAGTCAGGGAATACATAAGAGATAAATAACAGTTGGTATGATTGACTTATTTGGCTAATTACAACATTATTTCGGTGCTTTTTTCTGTTTCTTTTTGTTGGAAAGGTTGAGTGATACTCTGGAGGTAACGACGTGACTATCACTATTATTTAATTCCTGAGGAGGAACTTCCTATTCTACTAAACACAACCATGGACTAATAGAGACCTAGAATAATCACGCATAATTTTAATTCCTAGATGAGGGGAATATTTGAGGTTGAAAAAAAAGGAAGAAAAAAAAGGTCAACCTCATTTTTTACTCGATTCCTTCAAGAGGAGAAATAACGAAGAACAAGCTAAGATTCATGTATGATTGTTCCATCTGCCTGTTAGAGTGTTTCTCAAAGTGGGTGGTGTCACGGCCTACAAGGCTACCCCCTGTATGCCGTATTATGTGCCCCGTCCAAAAAATACGTATTTTGACATCTAATTTAAAAAAAATTAATAATAAATATCCTACTTTTCATATCAAATTTATTCTTTTTCCATATGAAAGGAAAATATTCTATGCTCATATAAGTTAAATAAATATATAAAATGAACCGTCAAAATCTGTCTCAAGTACTAATTGGGAGTAAAGAGTCGTGTCTATAGCTCACCGGGGTCAGTGTTACGGCAGTGTCCATCATATTGTTTAATCCCTTAACCGCGAAAATACATTTGGTTTCACAAAGAATGAGGAAAAAAAGAAGTTACCCATGGATTATTCTAAAAATAAAATTACCCCCAAAACTGGAGATGATTGACTGTGGAATAGAGCCTCAGCATACTTTATGCATTTTATTTGAGTTGTTCTGGTCTTATTATTGGTTACTTCTGTTGTTGTATCACTTAGACGGTCAAACAAGTTTGTAAGCCTGTACATTTATAGGTTAAAGTTATTATTATTCACAGTTTGTATTCTACTCTGTTCATTAATGTCTCGTAAATAAACAGGACATTTGTATTTAGGCTATGGAATCTTTTTTTTAAAGTATATTTTACACAAAAAACCTTGAGATTTTATACAGTTTTAAACGGTGCTCAGGCTGGAAAAAGTTTGAGAAACGCGGATCTATAATTCAATGACACAGCTATCCTTGATATATACAAAACCGGATTGAAAATTTGTGTGAGCTCATAAAAGTTATAATTGATGATTGACGTCAGAATCATTCTTGACTCTGCCCGGGTTTATTTCCATATCCTCCTTTCTCCTTGTTACAGCTGATCTAATGAAACGTCATGACAGCTAAGCTGCCTAAACTGCTCTCCTCTAATAAATTCTTCAAATCGTCAGGATTTCCATGATAATTTCCGGTTTCTTTTTTTTAATATGCCCAAAATTCTCCTAATTAGCATCACTATTGATGATCCAGTGGTGGGCTAGATATAAAAGTCTTTTGATTTATATTAAAGCAACTACCTGCATCCTTTTTCCCCCGATATATCCTCCTTTCAAATACTGTCCAGATCTTTTAGGCACTTTTTTTATAACTTTTCAAAATGTCCGTTTTTATGATGGCAAATGGTGCATTAAAAAAAATCGAATTAAATAGAAAATAAAACTAGTATTAAAAAAAAGATTACAAAAACTCTTTTGCATTCTTTGATTTAATCATTGGCTTACTTCCTTCAAGCCCCTAAGCCTTGTGTCCTCTTTTTTTTTTTGGAAATCAAAATATGGTCGACCTAGCTTATAATCATCACCTATGAATCTGGTGGTCACATTCCATCAATTCATTAAATGTTCATAGCATGTAGATTGCAAAAATAAGAACAAAAAAAAATACCCCCAAAAGTCCCTATCCAGTAACTACCTACCTATTACTCCATATTTGTAAATAATAATAATCATTCATTAGTCCAAAAAAAGGAGAATTTCATGGACTTCATTATTCCTTCACCCAAAAAAATAATAATTTAAAAACAATTAAAAATAAGAATCTTTTTTGTATATATATGTGTTCTGTACAAGTTGATATTTCTTCGTTTAAAAATGATTTATTTAATTAGAAGATAACTCATTCTAATTACCAACTATTCATTGATACTATCATTTATTTTCATCTATTAAAACTATATGGTAATAAAATATATATATAAGTAATATAACTCTGGACATTTAAACTTTATACTGTGCCTGAGAACACTTATATTGGCTAGGGCATCTATAGGGTTGGGCTGGAGGGGCTGTAGCTCCCCCAATTAAGGAATATTTGCTTTTTACAAGAAATTTAATTTCATTTTCCAAAAACATTAAACTTTCTGTGAATAGCAATAAATTTCAGAAATTTTCCTCCAAAAAATTGAATTTTTAAAGATATAATTTTTGCAATTTTTTTCCAAAAAAATTAATTCTTTGGGAACAGCTGGGGATTTTAGAAATGTTATGGGAACACTTATGGACTTTTTATTTTTTTATTCCAAAAAAGCTGTTGATTTTTTTCAACAACTGGGGGTTTTAAAAAAAAATTCTAAAAATTTAATATTTGTGAATATCTGGATTTTGGAATTTTTGAGAATAATTATTGATTTTTAAATTATTTTCCAAAAAAAAAAAAAAATATTTTTTTTATAAATAGCTGTTTGCTTTTTTTATGAGTATTTGTAGATTTTTAAATTTTTTTTTAGAATGATTTTATTTTCTGTGAATTGCTGAAATTTTATGAAATTTTTTTCCCGGAAATATAATTTCTGAATTTTTTTTCCAAAAAATATAATATTGGAATATTTTTTTTCCAAAAATTTAATTTTTTGTTGATTTTTAAATAAAAAAATCCAACAAAAACAAAGTCCCCCCTTCCTAAAAAAAAATTTAAATATATATACACATAATTCTGTGGACACCCCAGATTGTAGTCATTTGTATTAAAGTATTCAATGATTACACTATTAATATACATGAGTCATTCATAAAATATTCAATTATAGCATTATCTTCATCACTAGTAGGCTGAAAATCCTACATTTAAAATTATTGATATCACTTTAAGTTTGTAACTTGTACAACTATCTTATACAAGTTACAACTTGTACATCGTCGCAACTTGTACATAACACTTGTATATATGTAGAATCCTCATTGAAAAATCTGTGGAATGAATCTAACGATTCATTCCTCTTATTTTGGAGCTCTAATTAATGAGTGAATAAATCCAAAAAAGCAAAAACAAAACATTAACAACTTGCCTTTTCTTAATTTAGTATTTAATTTTGTTATCTTTCAACATATCAGCTATTATGCATAATACAATACGTGTATGTGTGTGTATATTATTACATAATTACAACATCTACATACTTATAATATATCTAGGTATGTGAGTACATTAAAGGTAGTGAATAGGCATGTACTAGTACTACTGTGTCAAAATACAGAAAAATGAGTTAGGCAGATTTAAACATTTAGAGATTTGCAGATGTAAATATTTCCCAAATATCGCGATAAATAAATACACAATTCCTGTTCAAGTGGTGGGCAGGGCCAGTTTTAGAGAGTGTTTGAGATCTAGGAGGATTGTGAGAGGGGGACCCCCCTAGCATGAAAATGCTCAAAAATCTAAATGAAAATAGTCTAAAATTATCATACAGGGGGCGCGAAAATGATTTTTTTAAATGCAATTTTATCTCCAGCCAGTTATCAGATTCAAAAAAATAAAAGCAAATTATATTAGTCTAATAGATTTTGATTTATTTTATTCAATAAAATCACCTCCAGCCTCTATTACAACCTCTATAAGAGGCCAAAAAGCACGACCAGTCCTTCACCACTTGGTCCTTGGCAGGTGATGGAATTCATTCTTGATCTGACTGATAAGTTTGCCTTTGATGTTACAAGGGGTGAGTTTGTCGTTCGATCGCACCCCACACACAAAAAAACAACTTTGGATTAAGATCCGGCGAATTTGACGAGATTAAATCATCAAAATTGTCTTGGAGCCACTTGAGACCTTTTGTCTTCGAGGTGTGCTAGGGAGCTGAGTCCTTCTACCATATGGAAGGTCTCTCTGGCAAATATATTGATACAGGGGTTCACCTTGGTCTCTAGCACGTCTAGGTAGGCATCAGTGTTGACCCTAAGACCAGACATATCGAACTTTCATTTCAGCCCGCATTGCTGTTGCCTCAAAATCACCTTTAGAAGCCTCAAATTCTCTCCAAATCCTGGTAACGAACGTCTTACTGAGTCTCAGATTTTGAGTAATTATTATGTTGTTGATCCGGGTGCAGATTTCAAAAGAAAGATCCGTGCCTGTACCAAATATTTGGGACAAAGAATTCGTCAATTGATGTTGTTGTTTTTTTTAACTAGCTATATAACAAAAAAAATCATGTGCATTCGTGCTTGCATTTGCCAAGAGAGTGTGTCATAGACAGCTTGCACACCCTGTATGTTCACTTATTGTGTTTAAATTGTACTTTAATCAACTGTATTAATCACTTGTATTTTCAAAAATATATCGGTGGAGAAACACTCGAACCCCAAATAACCAGAATCCAACGCTGACCATCCCCTTGTTCGATTTTACAACTCAACGACTGAGTTTAAGTGCCTTTGCACCATTTCCATTCTTGATAGGAGCTCACTCTAGACAGATTTAAAAAAATGTAAATACAATGTAATTGGTATTAAACAGCCGGCCAAGGGTAATTGCAAAAGTGACCTCTTAGTGGCGGTGTCCTCTTAAGCCAGGTTTGGTGTTTGGATACAATTCAAAAGTTAAAAATAATGATGGATAAAAATTACATTTGGGCAGCAATGGGTATAGAAGGCTCTTTGTAGTTGCTACCTCAATATGTATGTATATGTTTATAATAATTATTCTATAGAGAGAACTTATAAGTATAATGTAATTACAGTGTGTGAAAGACAAAAGCTACACTTGAGTTATAATTTTAAGTAGTACAATCAAGGATCAACATCCGAGTACATAATTCATGCTATATCATTGCTAGATAGAGTGTTGGGGGTTGTGTTCATTGGCTCCATCTTATGGCTGCATGCAGCTAATTTTATTGAAAACGTCATAACAACTATTCTACTATTCCCCCAAATATTTTTCAAAGGCTCAGAGTGATCACGTTCATTTTTGATCACTTTTATATCTATATCGGTGGATAATAGAAGAACTGAAAGAGTGATATAAAACCCAGGAACATCCGCGAAAGGTGGGGATGGGGGGATGGGTACTGAAGTCCCAGAATGAAAAACTCCGGAAGAAATATGAGATTAAACAGTTCAATCAGTTCATTTTGTTCTTTCTACTAAAGTTCTTATTAATGCTAAACTTATTTGATCTTTTTTAAACATGGTTTGATATTTTGGAACAATTTAAAAGTTGAAAATAGTGGATAAAAAATTACAATAAACGATAGAATTTACGTCTGGACAGTAATGAGATAACATTTATTCTGAGATAGAGAGTATGCAGGCAATATATCAAGTCCATATTTCATTTATTAACTCGTCAAAAGAGGGTCTATAATTGTCGGTCCCTCATTTTTACTATTGTACTCAGTAGTAATTTTTTTTAATGACCGTTAAAAACAGGTCCATCTATTAACATATGTATTAGCTTTGTAACCACACTTTATTGTAGGGAATTGTAAAATATAAAAAACTGATAGCACCAGTCCTAATATTGTACTGGACCAAATTAATAAGTATTGACACAAGACTACATGTTTGTTCCAAAAAATTAAAAAGAACCGACCTTTTCAAAAAAAAAAAAAAAAAAATTTTTATAAAAGATCAAAAAAATTCAAAAAGATTTTAAATTCCTTTTAATAAAAAAAAAATTCTAATTTCAATAAAGGAAAGAAAGAAAAGACACCGCACCTTCATCTTTGCTCCGAAACCCTCACGCTGAAATCAGCTATGGTGGAGGGTTTCTGTAGTAGATTGACTTTAGTAGATGTGACTGAGAAGGAATAGTTCTACACACCTTCAAGTGGGAGTAATATTATAACAATATAGGCTGAGAAGGATTTTTAAGGATCCAGGGGTACCCCTAAGTACCCCCGAACAAACCGAAGGCTTGGAACTATTTTTTAGTATTAGAGGGATTCATTTGATGTATTGGACGCTATGGCAGTGGTTTTTAAGAATCCCACACTATCCCCGTGCCAATTCAAAGGTGGAAGGTATTCAACCATATTTTAAGAGGCCCTCAGCTATTTCTTCCCCCCTCCTTACCACACCTCTTGGTAAATTTGATAGAATATTGGATTGAATTAAAAAAATTTCAAGGAAATTGTATTGCAATAATATTCAGATAAGGTACTCCCTTGGGGTATGGAACAAACAATTATTTTTAGATATTTGTCATAAACAATATTAAGCGAATTTGTAAAGTATTATTATTCATCATGAAGTTGAAACAAAATACAGGCAATTTTCCTAACTGGCAAATTTTTCTCCGGGTCAGTCTTCCACGGGAAATTTTCCTAGCACCATGAAAAAGGAAGAAATCCGTGAAAGAACCACACTTGATATGTATAATGTTGTGAACAATGCAATAATTCTGAAGAACAACATAATATCTGCTGACAGATATAACTATTGTGTTCCTTATCTGTTAAAATACAACCGTATTTTTAAAGTAGAAAAATATTAGAATACTAATAAAATCTTGCAGGTTAACACCATTGAAGTCTTTTTTTTTTTTTAAGTTTACAGTCGTCGATATTTCGACCCTTTTAAAATCCATAGAAATAACTAAGAAAGAATAGTTGTACTGTTATCAACACAAAAATTAAACCAATATTAATCATTTAATCATAAAACTTTTATTATTTAATTTTAAGGCCCTTTACTCACGTTTCTCTCAATCAACTCTCTTTTATCAATAGTGTATGAACGTTGTTTAATTTTATTTGTTTGTAATAAGGCGACAGAGAGTGGGTGCTTTATTGTGATACCATAATGAAAAATAATTATCATTATCACATAGAGGAGACACCAACGCCCTCTAGCTATCTATACTTATATTAGTACAGGCTACAGCTGTTCACAACCCCTTGCAGATAATAGATATTTTCAGTTTGCCCATGCCCTATTGTTTAGATTGAATAAATTCTTAAATTTCAAAAATCTATTCTCAAAAATTATCCAATATTAATTTTTTTTTTAGAAAAAAAATTAATATATTAGATTTTTTGGAAAAAAAAATTTATATATATCAATTTTTTGGAAAAAAACATAATTCCAAAAATTAAATTATATTTTTAGAAATAAAAAGTTAAATTAAATGTCAAATATTACATTTTTTGAATATTAAATTTCTATAAATGAATGTTACTTTATTTTCTTTCTCTATGTCTATTTAATTTAATTAAAAAGATGAATTCATGAAAGTTGGACTCAATTTCTCAAAATGAATAACGATGTATGGTGCGCTCGGCCCATACTGCCTCGATTTTGGGAGAGTCACAATCTCTATATTATTTACTTAATCTCTGGTTGTGCCAATACAATCCTCTGGATTCTTCTTTATGGACCAATTACGACATATTGTTTCAACTTCGATATTATGAAGAAAAAAAAGAAGATATTGATATATTCAAACTTCAGATGCATTTGTAGACCCGCGTGAATGCGGATATTGTATGTATTGTGAACGCAGATGTTAATCTGCGACTCTATATAATATGTGAAATAAACTTGTTAATTCATCTGCCATACATTTTTTCGAATCAAATTCGAAATAGGGAGCTTCAGGAGTTTATAAATTTTGATATATTTTTGATTGTCCAACGATGACTAAAAGTCTATTTTGAATAATTAATTGATATTAAAATAGCAAAAAGTCTGTTTTTAAAATTTGTTAACTAGGGAGAGTCCCGTCCAACAGTCGAGAAAACAAGAATTTAAGAGCAATTGAAGAAAATGAATTTAAACAAAGTAACTTTTCTCTAGAGATGGGGAAAAAAACTATTCTCGGCATGCGTTGATCTCTCTAGGAAATTAGACAAGCTTTTTAACAAGTGGTGAAACGAGGATCACATGATCAATATTCGATAAGGTGACAGCTTTTTTGTCCGCTAGGGGGGTGGGGGTAAATATGCTGCAATGGGATTCTTCAACTATCTATGTTTGAATTTACCTTGTTAATTAAATTAATAAGGTGAATTCTGCCCCAAAAGAAGAAAAAACTGCATCAGTTATAAAACAAAACGATAAAGTAAGGTCCTCTGTGGTTTAATTAATAGCAAACATCTTGCGAGGAAAAAATATATTAATAAGCCAAGGAATCTAGTGCAGCTAATAGGTGCTTTTCACCTCCATGTTAATAACTTTGATTCTCCCTAAAGATGTGAAAAAAGATAGCAGTACTTTGAATGTTTTTTTTTCTATTTTTGTGTTAAATAAACTTCTCTCCCAACCTCATCCAACGGTCATTCTGTTAGTGTATTTTTAATACGCTATAATGCGCGAATGGATATATCCCAAGTATCTATTTAAGTATGCACAAAATAACACATACTTTTACATAAGTATGGAGAAGAAGAAGGCAAAGACATTGGAAGAATGACCCATGGACGACCAAGTAGTAGAACTTTCTTTGCATAAACACGCCTTAAAAAAGGTTAATCTGTATTTATTTTGCTATGATGATATATATTATGTAGATATGAATGTACACATATCAGAGAGAGAGAAAGACGTACTTTGATCATTCCTCTCATTCTTTTGTCGGTAAGTTAGTTTTTTTAAAGCGTATATGTATTGTTCTATAAATTGATTTACAAATCTTTTTATTATTTTTGTTCCTCCTTCTTGAAATAGAAAGAAGGAAAGATTTATATAAGTATGTTCGTAGGTTTGCTCGTTCCTTCGTTCAAAGATATAATAAGTTGGAAATGATTCTATGTATATATACGTCGTATTTATCTAAAGAACCTTTTATGTACAGTTTATTATTAGTGATGTAACGGGCCCTGTATTTGCGGTTCAGGATCTAAGTGGTTCTTTGTACAAACAACAGTTCACGGTTCTGAACGGACCACTAAATAAATATATCGTTTTTTGATATAATTGGATAAATTTCATTACCCGTGGACAGGTGGAGTTGGGCTACCCATAATGTTTATAGTAGTAGTATTTATCTGTCTACTTAGGGTGAGTTATCCATGGGCCCTCCAATCCGTATTAAAATTTTGTCATAATGTTTGTGGCTAGAATATTATCAAAATGACTTTCATGGCATTGTATTTAAGGGAAGACATTTTGATGTCGTTTTTTTTAAAAAGATATATTTTAAGGCAAAGTTTTTCGTTATATTTTCCCCTTGCGTCTTAATCTCGTCAGCTGTCGTTCCCTTCCAAAGAAAATATATACAAAACTATTGGAGTACATTGTCAGCTAAATGAAAGAAGTGAGCTACAGAAAAGAAAACTAAATTGCGTACATCAAAGTAGACATTATATTAATAATTTATAATCAATTGTTTACCTGAATTTCAGGTACATAACTGTCAATTCACCTGAACTGTCCTCATTGCTACTTTAGTTTCAAAGGGACTGTTTGACGTCGTGCCCGACTTGTTTGTAGATTCACGCGGAAAAACTCAATAGGATTCTAAACGATAATTTTGAGTGAAAACATTAAGAAATGTCAAAAAAATAAAAGCTCAAAGCAAAGTTTGTATGACGATAAAATTATGTCACAGAGTCATTTGAATTTTTTGACAAAAATTCGACTTCCTCTTAGTGTTTCAAATTTGAGATATTGGCAGGTTTTTATAACTTGGAGCGCCCCCTAGTGGCAATTCTTGTACATCAAACAGTTTCTATATATAACATTAGGTTTTTTGTCCCGTATCGGGTTCCCCTTCTCATTGCTCGATACAAAATCACAAACTGGTTCTTTTAAGTTTGTTTAAAAACGGTTTCGAGGGTAATCTGATTTTCTCGGTTATGCGGTTTGCGAACCGGTTTGTGGCCGTGACATCACTAGTATATATATATATATATATAAGACAGGTAAGCCTACGAAACCCCAAAGAAAAGAAGAAGAAATAAATTTATAGTTAATAATAGGCTTAAACAGTTTATTTGAAAGATGGAAATTACTCTCTAATTAAGAACTGATGGATGATGAATTTTAAACTGGAATGTGGTTACACACACCTACTTAACTTTGATACTGCCTATGTTTGTAGTACGAACATACATTCGTCAATCTGTATATTGTTCATACTACATATGTCTGTCTACATCATAGCCACATAGGCTGTCTCTGTTTCTTTCTTCAATTTTCTAATTCCACATAGACCATACAAAATAACGAGGCAATGAGATTATAACTTTTATCATTATTATTTAACAGCAGGTGAAATAATTGTGTTTTATTATATAGGAGGCATTGAAAAGGGATCATTTTATGTAGTAAATAGTGTTTTCATGATGATGCCGGTTCCGGTATCAAAATTGGTATCCGTATTTCAATATATTTTTGTTTAAAGAATTCTTGTTACAGACTTACGACAGGTGTGTCGGGAGGGTTTTTTGGTGTGGCAGGTTATCATCTGAAAAATCATATACGACAATGTTCATTTTTCTGAATGTTCAGCAATTTGAAGAGTTTTATATTTGTATGACGTTAACTACGCTCCAACTATTGGTTGTGTAGGTACTTATCTAGGAGCAAGGACTACAGTCCAGTCCGGTGCCCCTTTTCGGGCTTTAGTGAATATAAAATGGACCCCTTGTGACGTCATTGAGAGTGTTTTTCCTCTTTATAATTATTCTGTTAGATAATAGAATAAGTTATATCACTATATCCGTTATATATTGCAATAGCGGTAATACTCGGCATTGTCCAGAGTTTGTTGGCCTCGAGGAACGGACAAACTTTGCTTTAATAATAGAAATGATAACTCTCCAACAAATCCGGAGTGTTACTCTTCGTTTTTTATGAGCACAGTCATTACTCAATATTAATATTCTCATAAAAGTTTAAAAATAACAGCTATTATATGATTTGATGTGGATATCTCATATATTTTATTTGAGTTAACTAATCAATGATATTTATAGGAGAGTTATCAAATCATCAATAGTTAACGATCGGTCCTAAGACTCGACCAAATAAATAAGGACTGAAACACCACTAGTTCAAATACCAATTTTGTATTGTAATGTTCTAAATGTGGCATGATCCCAGTGCGTCATTGGAAGCCGATGGGACTTTGAACCCTTGGTGAAAATTATTTCAGTGTGTGGGATTTTCAAAAGGGCTGCAAATTTCTACATTCAAAAAAGAGAAATTAAAAGCAAAACAATAATTCAGGATTTATATGTATATATATATTAAATTTAGATGCAAAAAGCTCTTACAATTAGTATTTAACTAAATCATCTTATAATTTTTTTGAAAATATAAAATAATGTCACGGGGCAGCAATATTAACACATGCCTCCCCCGATGAAAGTTGTACCAAGAAGACGCCTCTGTACCACTATAGTACTGAATACTAGCTAATATTGTGGTAGTTCCAACTGGTAATTTATTTAATAGATATAATTCCTTCCTTTTATCGATGCTGACCAAAAAGAGGAAGATTGTTCTCAGGACCACTCCCAATCAAAGAAATATTTTCAATACGAAACTTTGATCGGATACCATTTTTTAATGCATTATTGATGACGTTAAATGAGTAAACATTACTTCGATGATGACATAAGAATTAGGAGCTGATTTTGATGTGAGTCCAATAAAATTTTCCAGCCATAGTCTGAAACCAATTCTCAACAATTTAAGAGGGAAAACATTTCAAGCAACGGTTTGAGAATGATTACAAATAAATAATTATTATCAAGGGAAATATCGAACGAAAAGAAATCATCTAAGATCGGACCGGGTAGAAAGTTTTGTCTCGTACCAAGGCACATTATTAGTAGCTAAGGAAAGTCCTTTTAATTTTCTAAAATTTCTGAAGTTTACATAATATTTACTTACTTTGAGTAAATCTCAAAACAATATCGAACGCACACTTTTCCTTACAGGTATTTCAATATCTTTATTTCACCTCCCCCCCCCCTCCCCAATTTTCTTGGAAAACTAGAATAATAACATTATCATATAAATGTATATTGTATACATATTATACATACAAGTATATAAGCCAAACGCATGTATACTTAAAGGTTGTATTACCTACTTTCCATTGAAAAATAGATTCTACATTTAAATAAGCCATTGTTTATGTGCTGTGAGGATTTATGTTAATCGTATTCATTCAGTAGTTATTAAATGTAATTATGGATGCATCTTGGGGCACTAATGATGATATTATAGTCAATTATGGTGTGTAAAAGAGACATCCAATTATGAAAAATGAACCTCGTCACCACAAGAGGAACATTTCGAAATTGCGGACTCAATGGAAGAGGAGAGGAATAAAGTCAAGGGAGTCTGCAAGGGGTGGGCTAAGGGTCTTGTAAATAGGAAAAAATACATACATATAATCCTGCGGACGCCCCTGAAAGTACATTATACAGTGTTATAATTCGATCTGAAAATTCTGGACGGATTGCACATAGTTGTATTTTTTAGTCAGGTCTTCTCTAAATAACTTTGGTCAACATTGGTACCATAGAACAATCAGTCTTGATTGTTGTCATTCAATACTTTGATTTCGACCGATTTTTGAATCAACAGTTAATGATGTCAAATCTGTTTTCAAATACATCAGTAAACATCGATACGTTGAGGTCATACAACAAGTTTTACTGTGTTTCAGTCCCTCTTCACTAAATTTGCATATGAGTAACTAAAGTGCTTCAAAAATTTATTTTTTTGTGGCATTTTTTCTCCTCCCAACGAGGTTCATATAAAATCACAAAACTTCTTTATTTCATTTATGAAGAATTGTTAAAGGTTGAAGATTATAGTATGTAAAGTCCTTCAAAATACATAGTGGATTGGTCCGTTCCAAACTTATACACGTATATTTACAAAACCTCGATAGAACATGTGGTAACCCTCCTTTACTCTCCGTCTTTTATGAGAACACACACTTGTGATTACATCATATTTAGCAATGTTAATAGAAATACAAGGCTAGACCATCTCGTAATCGGGCTAGCTATAATTTTCAATTTGATGTATCGTACGGACTTCTGGGCAATAAAAACAGATTTTGAGAAAACCACTAATACACTATGACGTCAACATTAAAAAGCGTGGTGGAAGTCAAACATCAGTCGTACACGCCTTGTACCTCTATTAACCTTGATACTTTGATGCTATCTCTTTTTAGAATGAAGGAATACTACAAATGGGGCTTTGAAAATGTAAAACACTCTTCAGAAAAAATCTTAGAGACCTTCAGATGATATTTTATACAGCTCTGCTACATACTATTTAGCTGTTTCTTATAACTAAACGTTATGTAAGTTCATAGAAGAATGAGAACCCTCATAATAATTATAGGCAGCATTGTCCTGGAATTCAATGAGCAGCAGCCTTACTAAATAGAGCAGAGAAGTAATAAAAATAAGTGAACAAATTGCAAGAGGTTATTATTCATTTTTAAAACGTTCAAGGTGTTTTGGACCTCATGCCAACGAGCTTTTGTCTATGCTCTCTTGCTTTTTAAGCATTTTAAGTGTCTCTTCTCTCTATGAAGGTAATTCATACACGTTCATAATTTACTGTCCAGTTTTTGTTCCCTTCAAGAAAAGAATAAAAACAAATCCGCAACAAGATCTTTAATTATCCTCAATCCTGGTGTATGTAGACTGTAAAGTGTAGAGTATTCTTACACGACCACCCTGATTGTCTCTTCTTTTTTTTTTGTCTTCCTTTTCTTTCTTGTGTGTTAAGAACAACACAGAAAAGCTCTTTTTTTTTTATTTCTCTTAAAAGAAATAATGTATTATTAGTTTTAGAGTGAGCCAGTTAGGGAATGATTATTATTATTTTATGAGGACCTTTACCCAATAAAAATCAAGAAGAATAAAAAAATCATTTTCTCTTTTTTGTATTTAGTTGAAACAATGGAGACAAAAAGGATCTTATCTTGAAACAAGAAGAGGGGGGGGGGGGAAAGGATGATGGAATGCGACTTACAAAAATGCTGTTGTTTGGACGACTTCTTCACAAGCTTCTTTAATTGTTTATCTCCTTCTTAATTAGGAAGATGAAGTCATGAAGGAGAAGAAAGAGAAAATGATTCATTGATGTTTGGGTAAAGGAAGGAATCGATAAGAGGACAAAAATTGTCTTATCTGTTTTAGTTTAGTTAAAAGTGAGAGAGAGAGAGAGAGATGAAGAATAAACGTATTTGTTCATATAATGACTCATTCGAATATATATATATATAGTCTGTACAAGTTGGTATTTTGTAAAAGTTTCAACTTGTATATAAGCAAATTGTCAAGTTATTTAAACTGCTTATATATGTATGTATCTGAACAAAAAGAATACCTGGAGTACTTGTCCAGGCTTAGAGCCTCAAAACCTTCTGTTAACAGAGGAGAATAAGGCAGACAGAATCAGCAAAGGCATGATTCTGATCAACCTAATGGTTACGTGCCCTTTTTTTCGGATGAGAAAATCTAGCATAATAGTATAAACAATCGATGGATCTGTCTGGACGATCTTGATGAGGTTCACCAGTCATGAAGGCCAAGCATCAAGTTTCGGTTATTGTCCTGGCGGTCATCAGCACGGAGGGACCCCACACTTTTCCAAAAGGGCCAGACGGTGTCCAAGGAGGTTTACAATGACGTGGTCATCCTATGGATGAATGAAATCACTTATGGGAAGCCATACACACTCCATAAGGTCAAGATTGTTCAAGAGTTCTTGAGAAAAAATGAGCCGGATTTTCAGCCCAATGCATTTTAAAATTTCAATCAATCAAACTGAATATTTTGATCTAGTGCAGTTTAATTCCTCGAAATATAAAGATACTTGACAATTTTTTCTCCCCTGCACAAAAAATAATCTTCTATTAATTTTTATTTTATATCGAGTCGCGAGTAAAAGCTTTCTAGTCCAAATCAAGTCTAGAGTATTTAATTTTGTTATCAAGTCGAGCTGTAAATTTTTGAAATATGGGATTGAGTGAAAAATTTCGAGACCCTTCCTCCAGATTGAATATTTACCTCTGCCGACAAAGTTGAGCAAAGGTATGTTTTTTGCCTCTGCTTGTTTGTCTGTTGTTCAACTGGATTAGGGAAATAGTTATGGATCGATTTTGATCTAACTTGGTACAAAAGATTATATAAAAAGTCACATTAAGAGGCCGTTCAATTTTGAGGGGTAATACATAATCGATCATAACTTTAAAACATATTGATGGACAGAGCTCAAATTGGTCTCAATATTTAGGATTAATAAAGATGCTTTATAATGCAAAAAATCCAATTTACTAAAAATCGAGCGCCCATTTTAGTTCTTCGTGAAAATGACTTATGTTTTAAAGGTTAAATTAAACGTTTTGATATGTACAAATTGTCACTTGTAGAGTACACAACATGTATCCAAGATAACAAATGTCGTTAATTTTATGTATATATATATATATACCTAATTTCAATTAGTTTTTGAATAGTTTTTGTTGTTGTTTTTTAAACCAATGGTTGTAATTAGGTCTCATGATGATCCCATCAGAAGTACCTACCTACCTATCTAATTTAATTTGAGTCTCTAATAATGTTTGTAGAAGCAGGGGGGAGTAGATATTTAATGATGATCGTCATAAATGATTACATATAAGCAAGTCTGACATGATAACATGAGTAGGGTAATTTGATGTGAAAAAGATAATTTTCCGTCTTTTGTTTTACCACCCATGTTGTGACACACTGGCTTCTTCTTCTTCTCGTCCTTCCTATGCATGATGGTCTATGTATGTAAGTCACTATCACCTCTCTATATACGACATTAGACTGTCCCGTTTTCGGCTCAATAAAATTTTCTCTCCTAAACAAAAACGTTTTCTGCAGAGGACAATTAATAAAATACACTTTACAAAGTTTTAAGCATCTCAAGCCATTGCATTTCGCGCCATCGTCCCAAACAGTGACGTTTTAGCCTAGCCCCTTCAAAAGTATTTGAAGCACCCCCCCTCCCCACCGCCAAATAATTACATATTGAAAAAATAAACCTATTTATATTATGGCACTGATAATGTTTGGGGCCCTAATGATGAAAGCTAGAAAGCAACACTCTGCTCCCAAATATGATGCTATGAGTCAGAAGGGGGGTCCTTATACTGCATATTCACAAGTCTTAGTTCCTTGAATATCTTGATCGAGTCCAGTTCAAGTCCTTAGGAAATAAAATATACTTTTACACCCTTTGATATTATAATTTAAAAATGGGGATTTTGCCTCAAATCGGACTCAGTTACGTTCTAAATATGAATATATGAGTCAAAAATTGGTCTATTTCTATATCTTAGTATTCAATTTATGTCTAAAAATTAGTGTGAGCCTAGGGCTTACTAGTTTAAGGGATCTAAGATCATTGATTTGCAAGGTACATACTATTAAAAAATTAATAAATAAAAGGATCATTTAGCAGATCTGGGATTCGTTATATGATTTTTTACAAAGGAGCTGTACAATACTTTTTACTACTCCTTCACCAAATTTAACAAACATAATTCCCAATATATGACCCCTCAAACTTTGCCAAAGCCCGTTTTTTAAATTGTCCTCAGGAGAAAAGATCTTTGTGCAAAGGGGAGGGGGATATTAACCCGACAACGGGACAACCTATTTATTGTATGCACATATACCCGATTCCACCTATGTACATATGTAACCATCTACATAATCTTTTCATAATAGTGTTTCTTTTCATTGTTATTATTAATACTATTAAAGGTAAAGATAAATAGGGAAGAGAGAGAAAAAAAAAAGTTTTTCTTCAAAAATAAAGAATAAAAACCTACAAATTATCTCATTTTGTTAAAATAATAATAATAAAAAAAAATGTACAAACATACACATACAAAAATATTAACGAGGCTCAAATTACTTGAAGATTGATTCAGTTTTACCCTCAAGGTGAAGTCCTATATAGTAATAATATTATATATTTTCTACTCTCTTATTATTAAAAAAATAATAATAATATCTGTATCGTTGCTTGCCTGGCGTAGACTCACGATTAAGCGCTCATATAAAACGCTTATTATTATAATTTTATTTTTCTTCTTCATCAGTCAGGTATGTTCTGTAGTTATACCTATAATATGTATATGGTTAACTACAGAAATTAGGGATGTGATGATGAAGATCCTTGTTTGTTTCTCACTCATTTTAAAAGTAAGTAACTACAAGTTAGGACTTCTCATTTCCCGGGAAGCTTTCCGGTAGCTCTGTTACCAGGAAACATATTTGTAAACTAGTGGATCCTAGGAAACTTATTTGGGCATTAGTGGATCCACGGACACATTGGGATCCCGGGAGTAAATACAAAATATTTTACAATTCATGATAGAATGGGCACATTGTAGAGCGCAAACCTCTGCAGATAGTCTTTTTTCCTAAATGACATATCATTTATTCTCTATGTCAAATATGTATTGTGTGCCACACAGAGATGATATCAGCTCGTGATCTCAATTTATATAAAAGTGATGGTCGATACTGCGTTTATGGCCTTTAATTTTGATCATAATTTTGTAATTATACAAAACATATTTATTAAACTTACATAATGACATCAATTTGAGCTCAAAGTGTTTTAAACTTATGGTCGAATATGTATTTTGAACGTTTTTTTATTACAAAATTGACCTTTATATATGACCTTGACCTCTCAAAATGTAATGGACTCTTACTGGGACCCTATATAATCTTTTTACAAAGTTAGATCAAAATGGATCTGTAACTTTTGCCGTAATCCTTGTGACCACAGACAAACAAAATCAAAACCTTCCTTTCAACTTTGTTGACGTTGATGATAATCAATTTTAAGAAAATATCACACATACATCTATTATCAACTAATAGTGCACGGGTACCACTTTTTAGAATATCCTGCCCGGATCCGATCCACAATAAAAAAATTACAAAATACTAAGTGATGAATAATCTGTTTTTTGGTTGATTTTGTATATAACGGCATGAAACTTTATACAGAAATAATGGGATTTCCCGTAGATGTAAAATTGCGAAAAATCCCGGGATCCCGTAAGATAACCCCTACTGCATAGGTAAGCATATAACATATACACACAACATTTAATCGTGACTCTTCAAAGTGGAAGAATTACTATTATTATTATTTAGTTTTTCACTTTAAATGATCAATTTTCTCATAGGCTTTTTGTTCCCTCATCATCTTTATTGTTTTTGTATGTGCTTGCTTGTGTATTTATGGTTGTATAAATCAAAAAAGAAAAAAAATATGTATGTACATCAAGAGCCCGCGTAGTTGAAAGAAAATTACTTAATTTTCTCTACTTTGCGTATGTTCTGCCTATAATATATGCCTCCACTCTCATCATCATAAATAATTATGTATGTTTAGTATATATCTAAATACCTACCTTAAGTAGGATAGAAGGTTAACACTACCTTTGCTTATTTGTAAAGGATCTTTTCATAAGGATACGTAAAAACTTCCCAATTACATACACAACTAGAATGGGATATTGGTAGAGGCCATAACCTCCGCCTCAAATCAAATTGATTTATGTATCTCAATTGGTTCCAAAGTTATGGTCGATGATAGCTGAATGGGTAGAGAGCAAAATCTACCCCTAAAATCAGATGGAATTATGTATCGCAATTTTTTCCAAAATTATGGTCGTATTTATGTATTTTTTAAGTTTGGGTTTACCTTGACCTTGTACCTCTTAAAATGTAAAGCCCCTTATAGTAACCACATGTGATCTTCGTACCAAGTTTGATCAAAATGGATTTCTAACTTTTGCCGTAATTTCGACGAATAACAAACAAACGAACAGAGACAAAGTAATAAACTCCGTTTAACTTTGTTGCAGAGGTAATTAGTTATTCACATAAATGTAATAATTCACGGAAATAGACACTCGGTAGAGAGCAAAACCTCCGTCTAAAATCTGATTGAAAAATGTATCTCATATTTTTTGAAAAGTTATAGTCCATTATGCATTTTTTATGTTTTGTGTTACCTTGACCTTATCCTTTGATATTGACCTCTTCAATTTTAATGAGCGCTTACTTTTGGTCATATATAATCATAGTACCTAATTTGATCCGGAACTTTTTTCGTAATCTTGGTGAATTTTACATACAAAAAAAGAGAAGCAATTTTTTTTTTTTTTCAACTTTGTTGACGGAGATAAATATATCATTGTATTTGGTTGTCAGTTGTTGATTTTTCGACTTATTTTCCTGTTGATAATTGATTGGTTGGATTTGAATTAGCTCTTGGTAATTAAGCCGTGAACAATGACCAAAAATTGTTAACACATCACAACCTCACTGCCACAAAAATCCATAATATATAATGTTGTAAAATGTGGAGCAGTGTTATGGATTTTGACCATTTGAATTGGAAAGGGCTATTGTAAATAGGCTTGTAAAAATTCTCATCAAATTTTTTTAAATTATAATATTTATGGAGAAAAAAATGATTTTTTCTCGTTAATCCTTTAAAATTATCGAGTTGAATCGGGAGACTGGAATTGTATATGATCAAATATTTTAAATGAAAAGTATATATTTCAATAATATATTTGAACAAAATTGTTCTAACTTCCCCACGTTATGAGTATTTTAGTTCCAAGTAAATGAATACACTCTTTTCGTACCGTTTATACAGGCATATATTTTGATTATTATTATTTATTATTTTTGCTATTCAAATCTCGTTTATTGATATCAAGTGTCTAATAAATTATTATCAAATATACTTCCAAAGTTCATTTATGCCAAATATGAAACGCTACAATATTTATTCTATTTTGGACAACCAAAACTGTCTTATAAAGTCTTAAAAGTACAACAAAAAAATTTATTTCATAATACGAGTATGTGTAATGCATTCCAAAAAAAGTTGAATACATTTGAATTATTGTTGAAGATTCACTTGAGATAAAGATTTTTAACGATGATTGGAACTATAGTCTAAATATTGTGTATCAGGAAAAAAGATGTCTAATGAAGCTTCAATTAATACATAATTAATTATTATACCTTCACATTCTAACGTACATAGTAAATAGGAATTAATTTTGTATTATTAGGGAATGTTATGTAGATTCAAACTGATCTTGTCTTCCTAAATTATAATATAAATTGCTCAAAGTTCACATGTATAATTATTCATTATCTCATCCCGTGATTTAATTATTAATGAAGTTTTGTTCATTGAAATTAATTCATATTTCGATATATTGAAGCATAAATAATTAATTATAACACGAAAGAAAACTGAGCTCTATAGCTTACGAACAAATCGAGAAAATGACACTTGAACGTGATTACTGAATTTGCATTCCTGCACTCACTCCAAGCAGTTGGGCGTCTCCAGGTTCACTGTCTACGCCGTCAGCATGTTAAAAAGGCCAAACTGGACTCGGACGAGTTGAAGAAAACAGCTCAAACCATTTACATCAAGTGTATGAGAACCCATGCAAGAGATCACGGGATTTCACAACAAACTATCAGAAAACTAACTAAAAAATGGGTAGAAAGAGCCTTGTATGGGTAAATAGGCCACTTTTGACACAAGTAATTGATGAAACTCATCTCTTTCGTTGCAATACTCTTTTGAATGAGTCTTTTGAACTCTTTTTTGACAATTTTAGTCACTCCTACAGCCTTGATGCCAACCTCCTGTCCTACAACTTTTGGGTGTATATCGAGGGGAAGGCCTGCAGTATCCTTCATCAAAACACAGAGGCTCTCAAAACCATTATTAGCCAGTACTGGGACTCCATAATAAAGGACTACATCTGCAGCGGGTGCAAATCCTTCCACCGCCGCCCGTAAGCCATCGTTGCCACTAAGGGCGGCTATATTAACTTTTAAGAGATCTCAGACACACATCTATTTATAGTATTAATTTTCTTGAAGTTCTATAGTTAATTAATAAATTATATCTTGTTGAAGTTTAAAATTCAAAGCGTTTAGATTTTAATGGACCACTGGGTATAAGCATTTTTGCGGAATATAATTCCTTTTTTAAAACTGTGTTTATAGATTTAGAGTCCAAGGATCGTTAACTTATTGAATATATATATAAGTATAACTTTTCAAAAAAAAAAAAAAAAAAAAAACTTTTAAAAAATCACTTGTAAGTCTATATAATAATAATAATAAAAACAATAATAAGAAAAGAACCAAAGTTCCTTTAAAGTACATAATACATATAGGTAGACGAAGGTAAAAGATATAATATCTTCACGACAAATCTTAACATAAATTGTCACACGAGCGCAGTTGGAATAAGGTACCTTTTGCTTAGTAGTAGTTATATCTTGCCTTAGATGTACATAAGTCTATATATACTTATATACATACATACATGCCTTGTTCCCTCTCTCTCTCTTTGTTCTGTCTAATTAACTCATAGTGTGTTACTTAATTAAAAGATGGTAATTATGTGGAGAGAATAAAGAGGGAAAGAGTCAGTTATTTCATTAAATGGACTCGCTGTGTCCATTTTGAGAGAGAAAGAGCCCATATCCCCATCAGTCACATGGAATGCAAAATAATAATTACTAAATAAGCTACTACATAGGGACAAACAAACTCCTATAAAAATAATGGCAGAAATAACACAATTAGATAAACAAACAAAAAATATTTTGTTTTTGTAGTCATTTTGTTAACTCTCTCTCTTTCTACCCCTAATCAAATAAAAACTATAACATTAGTGTTGGTTTTCGGTCTGGAAATCCATTATTGACTGGGTTTTAGAGCTGTCTAACTAAACTACAAAATCAGTGCCTTAAGTATATTTGGCCTAGATCAGTCACATATAATCATCCCGAAGAAAAATTTGCTCTGGTTTGTTCACATAGAAAAATCCGTCTGGACTGGTCTCATGTAACATTATGTTTAGATAGATTTTATGGATACATTGTTCATGACGTCATAGCGAATTCTTTACATCTGTACAAGGACCTCATAATATGAAGTTTAAAGTGTTTTTTGTTTTTTTCATATGTGCTCAAAAATAAATATTTATGCTGTATTATGGTGTCAGTTGTCGATTATTCTGCTGCTTTTCTCGTAATCAGTGGTATGAACGTTGATTGGTTAGATAAAAATACGCTCTTATTAAGCTATGAACCATTTGCAACATTACTTATTGAACAATAATTATATAATTGGGAAAAATTGGCTAATCATCAACTGATTTTGGGTTTTTCCTTCCTATTTAAAAAAAAAAATTTTTTTATGAAAGGTCGCGAGATACAATTACAGATAGCAACGACGGTTTATAAGATGATCAATCGATACAAAGTCGGTCCATAGTTCAAATACAATTAAATTTCGATCCACTGTCTGGAAATCCTTTTTGACCGGCCTGAGAGCGGTATAAATTTTGTTGGAACTAACAATTCCTTAAATAAATTTACTCTCTATCAGTCACATATAATAATTCGGTCCCAAAGAAAAATTATCTGCGGTCCGTTCATATTGAAAAACCCGTCTGGGTGGGTCTTATATAAAATTCGATTCAGGCAGATTTTATCCATACATTGTTGATGACGTCATAATATGTGTTCTCAAATACTGAACATCGTTACAATGATGTCATAATATAAGATTTAAGGTGTTTCTTTGATATGTGTGTAAAATGTATAAGGGGCTTTCCTTACTAGCATAAAAATGTACACTGTATTACTTAGTCAGCTGTCGATTTTTTTGTTTCTTTTCTCCTAATTAGGGTTCTGAACGTTGATTGGTTAAATTAGAATAAGTTCTTGTTATTCTGTGAAGGATTTCTTACAATTATTTCAAAATTATGAAGAGTACGCCCAACTTATTTTTCTTTTTCGAGGAAAGGTTGCGATATACAATAAAAGGTAACGTCACAGATAGGGGAGAGGATTGGTCCATAGAGTGAGATCGAAATAAAATCAATCCACAGTAAACAACAATTAAACTTGTGTCCACTGTCTGAGTAGATTGCTTTCTGGATCGAAATACCTTTTGAAATCAAATTAAGAAAATATGACGTAAGACCGTAGGGAAAAATCGGGCATGGACCAAGCACAAACACTACTAATAAGTATATATATATGTATATTTAGTATACGTACTATTCATTTAAAGTCTATACTTATCTTGTCATCATCATAAAATGCCTCTTAATCAATATTTATGCTTGTATGATAAAGATATCAAGTTTGGGGTTTTTTATTTATTTTTCATTTTATTTTATTTGAAGTTCTCTCCTTTGCCTGACATTCACCCAAAGAAGAAGAAGAAAAAAAGGAGTAAGTATCACAGCGGGACTTAATTCCACCTTATCATTGTTATTCATTTAAATATGTATATTAGACTGTTTCAAAATGGCAGTCAACATGGAATTTTAAATAGAGGACTCAGTCTTTGGGACGATTTAACCTAATACAGACAAATAATATTTATAAGATGTTGATATTGAGAGGGACTAAAATACGCATTGTAGTATTGTTCGGTGAAGCGGCACTATAGAGTGCTTTCACTGACGTCACAAATGAACAAACAGAGCTATCAAGCCTGTTATATACCTAGAAAACCTCCATCTTGATGGGGTTGTCCATTCATTGTGACGTCATCATAATTGCCCGCAATAAGGGCTGTAGCCTCCCCTCACCAAAATTATTTTTCTGTTTTTTACTAGAAAATTTAATATTTTAAATTTTTTTTTCAAAAATTTAAAATTTAATTTCTGAATTTTTTTTTTTAATTTTTTTTTATCTGTGCAGATGTGGATTTTTGAAATTTTTCCACCAAAAAAATAAGAATATTTGAATTTTTATTTTTGAAATTTTTTTTGGAAAAATTCAATTTTTTGGAGCAGCTGTGGACTTAGGCTCAGAATTTCCAAATATCCCAAAACCAAGGCCCCTCCCCAAAAAATAATCTTGTCGACGCTTTTGGTCACGTGAAAACGCTCTATAGTGATACCCGAGTACTTATAGATTTATAACGGTGCCATAGGGAATTTGTATTTGAAGCCTACTTGCTGGAATATTACGCCATGACATTTCAGAGGAATAACAGCCCCCTACCTACACACATTAAAAACCCCTTCAGAGACTCCTGTAAGGGAAAATACTTAAATGCACTTTATTATATACTAGCGGGATTACCCAGACAATCAAACTTTGCTTTAATAATACGATATAATGTACTTCCCTTTTCTATTCTTATTTAATACGACGAGCGCAGCTTTGTTTCACAGCTTCTTTTTAAGAATATATTTACATATATAAATACAAATTCTTAGTATTAGCTACACACACTTGTAACAACATTGTTATTTCTTAGATAAAAAATGACTTTAAGCCAAAGACCCAGAAAAACTTTACTTTATTAATATAGATTTTGATCGAAAAAGTATTGAAATACCTATACCAATTTTGATACCAGAATCGGTGAAAAATATTGGTATCGTGAGGATACTAGGGAGTATATCCATCCGTGTTATTTATAATTAAGCATACAGTTATACTTGATAAGGAGTGTATGAGCTTTTTTCTTTGTAAAAGTACTCTTGTCTGATGTAGTTTATCTATAAAGTAATCATTACTCAGTTTGAATTAAAGCTGTTACTTAATTTTAAATTTGAAAAAATCCATCGTGAAATAAAGAAAATATGAATTGATTTGCATTTTCGTTCTAACAGCCCTTGTAATAACAAAGTTATCTGAGCATCATTTCCCTTTATTCAGTTTTGTTATAAAATATCACCTATTTAATTTGAGTTAAAGCTTTTATTTAACTTTACTTATTCACCCATTATTATTAAAATAATGATCCAAGGACACTTAAATGCTGTTTTCTTAGGTACCTCACAATGCTGAAATTCTATCTTTTAGAATAACTGATGATATTAATAGCATATCCTACAGCCTTCCTCTATCACATGCATGCCTCTATGCCAAAGCTTCAAGATCGCTGTGCCATCCAGTCACAAAAACATCTAATATTCTTAAAGGTATCAACATTTTATTAGTATTTTTTGTGAACATTAACTAAAATTGACCCGCATAATTGCCTTTTTTAAAGAGTCTAATGTACATAAATTATGTTGGTAAGATTGTGATAAAAACACTTATATTTTTATATATTTTTTTTATGATAAAAAAAATCACCAAATGAAGAAAATGCTTCCATTTTTGTTTTGTTTTTTTACTTGTTTCTTAAATGGTCATTTAAAATGTCCGGACGTAGGTATCTCATTTGAATATTATCCATCTGCTAGTTACTATTTAAGTCATGATAATGAGCTGTTATGAAATCTTTTAGGTACATAAAGAGGGCTGTTGTTATATCGCTTATTTCTTCACTCCTTAAGGTCATACCCATTCCTTCTTTGGTCTGATGATTTGTAACTTATTCAATTTAATGGGTAGCCGTGCGTATATTACCTGGTTCTTCCACATACTTAGTTGGTTGATAGGTATTGGTGCTACTTATTCTTCTTTTATTCCAGTAGATGACTCCTCAAATACTGCTCGTCATGGTTAAAATTGAAATATTTCCATTGGTTTTTTTAAGAGGGGGGAGTCATCGGTTGGTTGGAAGTGACCCTGATAAATTTTTATTATTTATTTTCTACACATATTATGTATATATACTTTTCTTCCATTCTTGAGTAGTTAGTCCTGTGCCAAGATGATGATTGACTCCTCTGACAAACAGAAGAGGAGAGGAGGACCAGTGGAATGTCATGTTTATCCCAGTAAGGGGGTTGAATTGATGAATTGAGCTGAGTTGAGTGTGTGGAGGGACGCTTCTATTTATTTTGAGTGAAAAAAAATAAATTTTCTTTCTTCAAAAAAGAAAAAAAGATTTCGCAACGGGGGTGGAAGATCTAGCAAATTGGCACGGCAGGAGGCTCACTCATGGACAATTTTTTTTTTAAAGAAAAACCCTGAGGTTCTTCCTATAGAAAGTTAGTTAGTTTTTAACTTCTCCTCCTGGTGCCTTCTTCCTCTTTTATTCTTTTATTTTGTAGAGGACAACTCAAATAAAAATAAATATAATTCTTCTTGGTGTATTGTTTAACGGTAATGAAATTGAGGACCCAAAGATCCATGTTTAGAATTAAGGTAGTTGGGAACAGTTTTCCATATTAGAGATGAGCTTCCTTTTTGGTAATCATACAACGGTCAAACACCGTTATATTTTTGTGAGATCATACTGAATTCGGTTATGAGCAATCCGAACCACAAAAAAAAAAAAATCACATTTTCAGACAGCGGAATGGACCGCAATATTGCTTCAGATCAATCGAGTAAAAATCCTGTAAGACTGGACCCAAAAGAATATACAATTTTGTACACTATCTATTATATTGCTAATATATAATACAGGGGCCTCGGCAGGGAGAGGGCCTGTAGTCCTCTCCCCAAATGAAAGAATTAGTACTTTGGACTAGGAACAAGAGGTTAAAATTGATGGTGCAGGATTTATTTTCCAAACAAAAGGTCATTAGACCAAATTTTGCAGAGGGGAAAAAAATTTATTCGTTTTATAAAATTTAGCAAAAACCCCCACTCCAAATATAACCCTGTGGGCGCCCCAATAATAGTAATAGGTAGTATTGTCTCATTCCTTATTTAAGATTATAGACTGCAGTATCGTCCAGTTCAGTCCTTCCCTAAAAGTATACAGTTTGGTCTATGAAAAGTCACTCAACTTTACTTCTACTTTATTTAATCCGTTCTAGTACTCAGAAAGACCGGTCCTAAAACTGGACTGACACAACACTAGTAATATGTGACTTTGTCTACCCTAACTGTAGTAGAGATTATTGGCCGCAGAAGATAGGGAAACAAAAAAACTTAACGAGCCCTGGCGTTTTTTATTATTGTTTTTTTTTTTTTTTTTTTGTAAAGAAATGAAGATGGAAAAACAACAATATAATATGTCACAAGATGATTTTTAAGCGTTTTTTTTTTTTCAGTTCTGTTCTTTTGTTTTTTTTTCAATAATAATAATATTTATGTATTTCAGCTTTTTTTTTTTTTTCAGTGTTTTTTGGAATGTTAATTGGATTGATAGGTCTTACGCATATATACATACATAGATAGATACGAGTGAAATAAACAACAATAAATCCTATTAATTAGGAACAGAGGGGGTTGAATTTAAATTGCCTTCTTAATAGGTGCTGTTGACCCTTACCCGTAGTTCTACTACATAAGTGCAAGTGTTGGCTTTCCCTCTAGTAATCAATCTTAGACCCTTCTAAAACCGTTATAATTTTAACTCATTTGGGCCACTTTGGTATGGACTGGTCTCGGAGTAAAATTCGGCATACAAGCATGAAAAATGATTTGTAGTAAATGAAAAAGGAAAAAAAAATTAATGAATACAGAAGGATTTTTTTTTTTCCCGAAAAAATTACTGACACTCGGTACGAAAACGAACTTTTATTCCATGTCGTTCGTGTCTTTCCGATCAAAAATTTTTATAACCGTAATTTTACAAAAAAAAAAGTTTAAATGTATTTAATTTGTTTGTTGTCAATTGAAGTTTCCTAATGTTTTTCTCATTCGAAGAGATGGGTGGGGCTGTGTACTTGCTCTAATTTTAGGCGGAGTAGAGAAACAAGAGAGTACAATAAAATTTAAGATCAAATCCAGAGTCTAACGGGAATTTCAAGTCTGAGTTCCAAATACAGTAAGTCACACACTGTCTATCAATCTCGATGAACACTACGACAGAAAGATGAAAAAACCACTGTCATACTCTGCAAAAGTGGTCCACAAACAAACGTACATGAGTAATAGAAACTTAAGTAATGTTTTTTTGATTTTAAGATAATTAAACGGAAGGTGATAATTATCTTGAGAACATTTTTGTTTCTATTATGAATATTTACGAATACTTTAAAAGAAATAAAACAATCAACTATAACTAGATATCCCATTTTTTTCTTAAGAAAAGGATTTAATTCAAAAGATATTCTATCATTGGAGCCCTTTAATCATATAAAATGAATTTGATAGTAGAAAACAATCGTTTGATACTCACTTCTTTACGATGCCATTGACACTAATGGGTACGCAAGAGCACCAACATCTGATGAATACATATACATTTACAACGAGGGATCTTTGTTTAAAGCGTCAAATGCTGTTCTTCTTCAGAATCAAAGTCCAATATCAACATTGATGATTGCATCTTTCAATACTATTTGGTAAAATCCCCGGACTATCCAGTGCAAGACTAACGGGGGCCTTAATAAACTTTTATGAATAACACAAAACAGAGGAAATGACTAAATTTAGACGAGTCCTATGAAAACATAGCAAACCTGCGAGTCCACATCCTAAAGCTGGGGGAAAAAATCATTAAATAATTGAGAATTTGAGAAAATTGAACAATGATCTTTCACATGAATTTACTTTTGCAATTTTTGATTTGACAAAAATACTTTTATTGCAAAATTTCAATTTTAGTTATCAAATAAAATGTATAACTTTGTTATATTACAAATTTTGTTCTTCAAAAAAAATTGTCTTGGGAAAATTGAATAATCTTTTCTAGACCGATTTGGGATGATATTTCTGTTCAAACCAGGGTCTGTAACAGCCATAGCTTTTAATTTTAAATTATGGACCAAAAATTTATTTCCAAATAAAACCTTCATTTTTTTAAATCTATCAAAATCGATTTTTTTAATAGCGAATTTAACTATGAGACCGGATAATCTTCGACCCAATTGGTTGGTCCAGCGTTAATTGGTGTCTGCTATGACCAGACAAAATGTATTTGCCAAATTTGTTAAATGACAATTACGAGATGAAACGATATTTTTTTCTTTAGGATGTTTCGTATGATGACTAAACATCTCCTTTACGAAATTTAAACGTGACTAAATATGTTGAATATGGAACATAATTAAATATAAATTAATGTGAAGAAATTAACATTCTTTCGGGCTTCGATTATAAGTGTCTCAGACCGGTATAGAATTATTTTCCCGACCCCTAGTCCCTCGCAACACAAATACATAAATTAAGAACTAACCCACATTTGTCATTTTCTCCAAAGGGATCTGTTTTCTTCTCTTAGAATGGCTCTATGGAATGGGAACACAATATGAATAAATAAATTGAGTTACCTTTTACGTAGTTAAACAAAAAAAACAAAAAAATAACAATAAAAATTAAAGATTATTCTTTTTATTTTATAATCCATGGTAGGAAGGAACGAAGCAAGTGAAGGAATTGTTAATAATTTGATACTTATCTCATATATATACATTTACCTATAATATGTATGTAGGTATATAACTAACCATTGATTGGGCAGATTAAACTTACCTCATTCATAAATTGGATTGAGAAAAATAAATAAATAATAAAAAGTCAATAGACATATTAAATAATTGTTGTCATCAATAATAATCCATATAATTGTATTATTTAGGGAGAATTTTTAGTTTATTTATAAATATTTTTATATATTCTTCTCAACCAACTATATACCAAGGTTCAATACCATATACAGGCATAAGGTCAATACTACGACTACTACTCTCTATCTATCCATGGTCCTTCATAGATGGCTACATACAAGAGAAAAAAAACAACGAGCTAAAGTTAGTGCCTCAAAAAATACCAGGGAAGCATTTATGAGACATTATATTAAGAAGAAAAATAAAAATAATAATCAGAGAAAACAACAACAAAAGAGATGAATCAAATGATGATGAAGATCTTGGGAGAAAAAAAAGAAGAGATTTGGGGATTTGATACCTTGTTGGTTGTTCACCGTATCGCATATCAATGCCATAACCATAGTAGCCATCATCGTTTTGTCTTTATCTCCTGGTAGCCTGCCTGACTCAGACATTGGTCTTTCATTTTCTTTCTTTTTTTTCATATAACACAATACACCAAACAGTTCAGATAATTGGTTTTGCGCATATACTGAGTAGTTTGAATCCAGACATTTCGAAGTTGTATTCCTTTAACGTGAAAATTGTGGATTTTGTAAATGAAAAGTCTTTAAATTTAATATTTATATTACGCACAGCCTATTACAACACCCAAATCCGGATGGTTTGAAACACTGCAAAACATCATTTATTCTATATAAATCTCCATACAGGGTGGAAATTTTAAATCGGCAACAAGTTTAAAACTCAATATCTTGGTAACCTTGAGATCTATGTGATCATCAGACTTACATGACAAAACTGTCTCCGAAAAAATTCAAAATCCATGAAATGTCCTCCCAATACGAACGCCTTGCTACCATTATTGTGTGCTTCTGTGCCAAAGGCACTCCCAAACCAATATGTTTTGGGTAAAGGAAAGTGGTCTTCTTACTCGCTGGATCTGAACCCCTTGAACAACTATGTGAGGGCGTCTTTGAGGGAGAGTCCAATAAACGTGCACATAACACGGGTGAGTTCCTCATCAAGGCCTTTGGCAGGTTCTTGGAGGCTGTTGGTTTGAGGAATTGACTTCATTATAATGGATCCCTACATGTGAGAGTAAAAGATTTGTGTATTGCTGAATTAATTTTGGGAAATCAACTGTAATATATAGCAATAATATCCTTCAATTTTCTGGATATAAAATTCCGATCCTATAATTGGTGATCGTTGATGTTATTGAAAAAAAAAATAGTGTTTCAATTTAAAATAATTGTTTGCCAGAAAAGTATAACAAACTCCAAACTGATCGAATCCAGATTGTTCGAAACACTGCAAGTGCATATTTCATTCTGTTCATGAAACAGAAAATTCATGACAATCGTGGATGTTATTAGCAGAAGCGGTAACTTGTACACCAGACTTGCGACTGGGCTTGTACTCAAACTCATATTTTGAACACTTGTAGCTCGATTTGATCGCACAATCAAAGACTGTCGACTCCACTTGGACTCAAAAGCTAAAATGCATGACTCAGATTAGACTCGCAAGTCATTGCAATTTTATCACTGGATATAAATTACTCTGAGGACTTCAACTGAACTGGATCAAAAGATGAAAATACTTACGCACGGATGGGACTTGTGAGCATAGAATAAGGACTTTTCCCCACCTCTTGCTTTAATTAAGAAAAGTATTTAAATTATACTTTTGAAGTAGACGGAAAACATGTAAATAAACCCCGACGGATCGGATCTGTATTTTGATACTGAATGCATATAAAAATTGTATTTTGTTTGCTTGAAAATTGGAGACTTACAACATAAAAGAGTCTTCAAATTTATACGAATAATAAACTTATTTCCTAAATATGTACATAATATCAAAAGAAACAAAAACATATTTAAATGATGATTTGAGATTTTTTACTTGAATAAATACAATAATGATTAATTAAGTAATTTCCTTTATTGTTCATCTGAGCTTTTTGGTTTAACAACCTCAGCTTTATACCCAAGCTCTGACAATCTTATGTACATATATACTAACTTATGGAGAGGGGTATCCATGTATATAAAATATATCTGATCGTGTCGATGACTTAGACATTTTCAAAAAATAATAGTAAGAAGAAAGAGACCAAAGATACAAAAAATATATAAAATAAAATAAAAGATCTTTTTTTTTTTTTGGAAATGCCAACCAAAACTCATAAATTTCTTTTTTTGTTCTTTTCTTTTTCTTCTCTTGTCTTGTCAGTTTTTGTAACTCATAAAATTATCTAATTAAGTAAGCATTGGGGTTTTGTCTTTTTCTTCTTCTTATCTTTCCTCTTCTTCTTCTTAATTACATTGATGTATTGGAGAGGCAGTGGAATGGAGTGTTCATGTTGCATGTAATAGTACGTAGAGACTCATAGGTGGGTAATTGCTTCAACGCTCTCTCAAACACTAGGTATATAAATA
Source organism: Lepeophtheirus salmonis (assembly GCF_016086655.4). NCBI lineage: Eukaryota > Metazoa > Arthropoda > Copepoda > Siphonostomatoida > Caligidae > Lepeophtheirus > Lepeophtheirus salmonis. The sequence goes on along the minus strand of NC_052138.2, from coordinate 28,872,639 downwards.
CAACAGCCATATTGAGTCCGAATTACTTTTCCTATTTCCCATTTTAATTTATGACTTTTCATATTTATGTAGTAGGGGAGACCGGGAAAGGTTGCAACATGGAAAGGTTGCAACAAGCCCATTTTCTCAAACATCTAAAAGACTATATCAAAACCCCTACCGACAAACGGAACAGTTGTAACAAGTAATGCAATTTTCTTTGCGTTGTTTAATCTTTTTTACTACTTTAAAAGTAGGAGTTAGATAACGTCGACAAACAGACAAACACTGCTCTAATCATATAGATATAAGTAAAGAAGGGATCTGTGTAAAGGAAAAACTAAGTTAAGCGATTAAAAAAAGAAAAACAGTTGTTGCATGCACTACAAGATTCAATCATCTCTATACATAAAATAAACTTACAATCCTGGGTATTTATAATAGCATCAACTCTTTGTTCCTCCAATCTAAAAGGATTTTTCACTGAGGGAATTTCATTATGTGACCAGGAGATACAAGTATTGAGTATTCATTGAGTTGATGCAATTTAACTGAATTGAGTGAGGCATCCGTTCTTTTGTAACAAATTTTTGGTAATTGTCGTGAAAAAGTCTTTAAAGTGTAATAATGATTCAATTTAAGAGCCACCTAGCGAGTAAAAAATAAAAGTTGTAATGTCTTTAAAATAGTTATCTTCAATATTGTTTAGCAAAATTTGTATGTTTGTCGACGCCTAATAGCTCTAGGTAATGCGCTAGTATAGATATAAGGAAAGAAGGGATCTGTGTAAATAAAAAACTAAGTTTAGTGATTAGAAAAAGAAAAATGGTTCCTGCGTTTCTTTTTTGTTCATTATTTAAACGGTTGTCTGGGTGTTACCTTTTCCCTCTGAAGTAAGTATTCTCGTTGAATTAAAAATGCACAATAAAATAAACATATTTTTTGAATTTAAATATAATTACAATATTTTCCAAGCACTAATGCTATTTTAAATGTAGAAGGTTCTCCTCTTTAAAGGAGTAATTCATTTTCTCCCCCCCCAAATCATTTGATGTACTGATCTGAATTCAGCAATACCACATGTCTCGCTCCTGCCTTCTCCTCACACTTTTACAAAAATGTATTCACCATATATAAGATATGCACACCCCTTTTCTTTTCTGTTGTAGTTCGACGTGCTCTGCTTTGGCACAACACGCTCGTTGCTACATTGTTGTTTCTTAAATCAAGTAGTCACGCAGTTCAAAGATATTAAGCTCACACTCACAAATGAAACATCAAACACCATGGACACAACTGCTTTATTAATATACTTTACTTAATCGGTGCAACCATGTCTCACACGAAAGTCGGGGGGAGATTATAAAAAGCAAATCACATATTTAAAAAAATATTAATGCCCCAAACAATGGGGCATAAATATTGTTTAGTTATTAGTAGTTTATTCACATACCCGAGGACAGAGGCGCCACCTTGCATATATTATTATTTGGCATACATTGTCCCTTATCTTGTGGATAGTGATGTTTTTTTTAGTTTGACGCTTGAATATGAGTTTGCATCCCATATCTCGAAGAAAAATTGATTTATTTTTTTCACTATAATCTATGTCATATTATAGAATTAGTAGCAGATGATTCCTGCTATGTATGGTTGAATAGATCGGAATAGAAACAAAGAATGAAGGTAGAAGAAAAGAGAGATGGGGATTTAGAAAGAGACAAAGGTAGAAGAGTAGAAGGGATATACCAGAGAGAAAGAAAGGGTTATAGAATGATTGAAGGAAAATTATTTTGTATTGCGGTCAAAAACAGTCTCTTAATGACCTCGGAGGGCAACAAAAAATATCATAGAAACATGCTTGGTTATCTTATACATCTACTTGCTAATATTCTCAAATGAATGATAACACCATAAAATAGACTTGTATATATAAGATTTTGTCTCTATGATTAACTTTTTTGATCTTTGAGAAAAAGGGGCAGTTGCTACCGTTCCGTGAGGAATCAACTATTCCCCGTCTTCTCTACAATCATTGTTCCTTCTATTATTATTTGATGATGAGGTCGTTTGACTTATGGAACTGCCAAAAAATTATATATACATCTAATTATTAACAATAATAAAAACAGTAGAATGAGATAAAATTTGCATTCTTAATTGGTTTGAGCATGTGTGTGTATGTATGTAAGCTAGGAAAAGAGAGAGAGATGAGATGAAAACTCAGTTTGTTAGTGGTCGTATGTTTCTTTTTTGTAGTTTTTCTTCCATCTCTCTTTGGAAGAATGTTGTTGAAACAAAAAAAATAAAATCAAGAAAAATAAAATCATGTTTTGGGTATGTGGATACATACCCAAAACATAGAGAAAGGAACAAAAAGTTAAGGAGAAGAGAATCATGGAGTAAAGAATGTGTGACATTTTAACGACTCTCAAAACCAACGACGTCTCATTTTAACGATTTTTTTATGTATTATTATATATATACCTTAATTTTGTGTGTCATTTTCAAAAGGACTCACTTATTTTGTTCTATTTTCCTACCTATATTCCATTGAAGCCATTCACACTAGAGTGCCAGTCCGTGTGTATTGAAGATTAAATTTTACACTTATTGTCCGGTGTATTCCTAATAGTGTTGTTGTGACGGGCCCTATTTAGGACCGAGGACTGCGTTGTAGTCCTGTACAGTCCCACTTGCCGTCCCCTGAATAATGTAAAATCGATCCCTCGTGACGTTATTGAGCCTCCACCTAGACTACTAGACTTGAAAGCAGACTTTAAAGACTACTAGGCCAGTCCAACTTGTCGGTCCTTAAAGAACGTAAAATAGATCTATCGTAACGTCATTGAAAGATCCTCCACTTTTAATTTATTATGTTGCATAATAATTGAATAAAGAACTGTCCGAACGACCGACACTTCCATCTTGATCATTACTCATTAAGAACCCAGGACTGCGTTGTAGTCTGGTACAGTCGCATCCAGCCCCACTTGCTGGTCCTTGAAGAAAACAAAATCGATTCCTCGTTAAGTTATTGAGCCTCCCCTCCCCCTGTCTGAAGGACTCACAGTTCCAACTAGGTCAGTGCTACTTGTTGGTCCTTAAAGAGTGTAAAATAGATCACCTCGTGACGTCATTGAGAGGTACTCCCCTTTTAAATGATTATGTTACATAATCATTAAATAAAAACTGTTGGAAAGACCAAGAGTTCCATTTGGGCCAGTATCTATTCAGGACCGAAGGACAGCGTTGCAGTCCGGTCCAGTCGCATCCAGTCCCACTTACCGCCCTTAAATAATGTAAAATCAGACGATCCCTCGTGACGTCATTGCAGTGTTTTCACCCCTCTTTCCTATGGATTAAGGATAATGTCACCCGCTAATATCTATACTGATGTCATGGCGCATAGTCAATTAGTATGGTTCAGCTTTTAAGTCCAATTTAGGACATGACTTATCCTCAAATTGGTTCATTTTGTAGTTGTGAAAATTAATTTATCAATCGAAAAAGTAGACAAAATTAATATTTAGAGGTCGGTAAACACCTCTCCATGATTTTTTGCCGTTTAAAGAAAAAAAGATTTTTACATGAAACTTGTATTAATACTTTTGGAAGTTAATTTTACAACAAAAAAAGTTGTAAAGTAAAAAAAAAAGAAAAAATAGGTTCATCGATGATAATTAAATAATTTTTTTTTTTTTTAAAAACATTAATTTTCTCTACTTTAAAGGTTTTTGAAACACTAATTACCTCAAAAAAATCAGGGGCATCCACATATTGTTTTTGTTTTTTTTTAACCCAAAAATTAAAATTTTCTTAAAAAATTCACAAAATACATAGCTATACACAAAAATATTAATTTTTGTGGAAATAAATTTCAAAAATCCACTGTTTATAAATTATATTATTACATTTTTTCCACAAAAAAAAAAATCAAAAATCAACAGTTATTCACAAAAAATTATAAAAGATGAATTTTTTATTAAAAAAATTAAAAAGTTCATAGCTAGACAAAAAAATTATTTTTTTTTATAAAAAAAATCAAATATTAAATTTTATGCTCTTTTACATAATTTACCCAAATGACCTTTTCTTAAAGAAATAATTTTTACCACTACTTTCGAAGTAAAAAATCTTCATACTGACCTAAAAAAATTCTAGAAAAAACTGAAAATCCTTAATTGGGGGGGCGACTACAGGCCCTCCTTTCCATTACCCCCCGAGACGCCCCTGTAAAAGAACAACAGATTATTTAAACTTTAGTGCTCACTACATAAAGATTGTCACTCTAATCTACATCTATTTGAGGACTTCCTATTAAATATGGACACAGGGTTAACGTAATAGGCAGCAGCTTCATAAAATCAAAGATATAATAACAATAAAAAGTTAAACTCAGGCATTTTAATTGATATCACCCCATAATTGTACATAAAAGAACGACAATTATCATCGTCATATATAAGTTGAAGTAGTCAATAACTTTATGTATGGCCTTACCTACAAATTCCGACCAATGAATGACCACTGGTTCTTCTTTTTCTTCTCTTATCACTCCATTTTATATTCCTTCTTCTTCATCATTTCTTCATCTATTGTTACACATATTATATAGAACGATTTCGATCATTGACTTAATAGATATGTAGGTATAACGCACATATTTAAGGATGCGCGTTATTCACGGTATGAATGACGGTATCGTCTAGGGGCTCACCATGTATTGATTTTCAAAAAAGAAAACAGTGGTGGTTCATACTTTGCAATTAACTACAAATTTAAGGGCAAAATATTTATTTTTTGGATCTACATATTTATTTATTTTTTGTTCTTTCTTTATTTTTAAGTGTTTTTTCTATTTTTAGTCCATTTTTAACTCTTTGTCACAGAAAAAATAGACAGTTTATGAACAATTTATAGCATTTAATTACGATTGTACCCCTGTTATTGTTTATGCCAACGTTTCACTTTACAATCAAACGACAGCTGAAACAAAACTTAATAAGTGTTTTTTTTCTTATGCCATGTCTCTAAGTCTCCAAATCTCGGAGCAACAACAAAAAACGTATATACGATCTCCTCTGCACTGGTATTTCAGGCAAAAAGGATGCAGAGACCGTTGACTTCTCCACCCGGGCTGCTTACAACAAAAAGAACCAAATTGCTGCAGCAACATTATGGCTGACCCTTGGCATGTTTCTATGTGGCCCTTCTCCAGCCATGGCCTAAATCCACTGAACTTTATCGTTTTAGTCTTCACTGCTGCACTTCTCATTCAAATTTGGATTTACTCCAACCTGCCATCATGTATGGGTGCAGGAACATCTGCAGAGGGTAGGCTGGAGGGACTATAGCTCCCCTCACCCAAAAAAAAATAAAAGAAATTCTTGCTTTTTACTAGAAAATTGAATATTTGAATTTTTTTGTTAGATAATATTTGAAGTATAATTTCATTTTGCAAATATTTTCCAAATATTTAATTTTTTGTGAATAGCTGTGGATTTTCGAAAAAATTATTTTTTGAAAGTTTTTTAGCTAAAAATTTTAATTTTTGGATAAATAAAAATAGGACCCCCCCCCCACCCTATACAAAATATACATATATATAATCTTGCGGACACTCTTGGCGTTGTACGTCATGGCCTTCCTCGTCAAGAGCTGCCAATCTGTTTGCCGGTGTGTCAAGGCTGTTATTGCCTGTGAAGGAGGACATATTGAATAAAAAATATAGTATTTAAACATATTATAATTTATTTTGGATTTATATTTTCTTGATACCACTCAAAAATCAGGTTTTTTTGTAATTTAGTCTGGTTACTGCAAGTTTTAGATTCCCACTCTGTGAAATTGCTCAAAGTAGATATTTTATATGTATACCAGTTATGAGCATGTAAATATTTGATGATGTCATCGATAGGAATGCTTCTGATAACGTCGTTAATGAACAGAAACGCTTCGTCAGGAATACTAAATAAATAAGCAAATTGTTCATTCAGTTTGTCAGTTAAAAATCAAAATGAAGATCAAAGAGCTTCTTTTACATATTACATAAACCATCGTCATTTATTTTTTGTCATTTTTGGGTCATACTGCAGATCTATAGGCAGTACTCGGAGACCCAAACAACAAAAATTATTAAGATTAAAACTCGTATTTGTCCTTAATATTAAAGAAACTCCTGCCCCGTATTGGCATATCAAAATAGAAATAACAAATAAAAGATCTTTAAACTTTACTGTACATTAAGAACCAATTCCTTTAACGTCTAGTCTTATTATATATCACATCGATAAACATATATATATTTAGTTATATGTAATTACATCATTAAACATTCATATTTACTTGCAAAAGGTAAACAATAAATCAACCATTATAATTACAAGGATTTACAAGATATTTCTCTAATTATCCTATTTTTCTCGTCCCTCATCCATCCAAAACAAAATTAGTTGTACAAACCTACTAGCACGTCTATGAGGGTTTTTAATACCTATAAATTTGATTTAATGCAAATATCCTTTTTTCCTTTGCCATCATGTAGTATTCAACAATGCCGTTGAGTCTTTTTTATAGGTCATTTAATGAGGTAGTTTCCTGTATATTTATTGGACATTTGTCCATTTTAATTTGATAAAAATATCAAGGAAATTGTACAAGTTGTAATTTCTTCTTCTTAAAAGACATTATTTAATAACAACATTGATCATTCTAATTACAAACTATTAATTGATACATTTGTATCCATTAAAATGACATGGTTATGATCTGTTTATGAGCAATATATCTCTGGGACTTTGAACTTGATACTGGAGCATATATCTATATTAATAAAGTAAAGTTTGTCTGTCTTCCTTTCTGTCAGTATGAATATATGACAACAAGGAACTGGGTGCACTGTATATAGTGCTCCCTGATGTATATCAAATACATATTTTGATCATCGAAATAGCAATGTAGTCGTATTAATAAAATATTACGGGCCTGTGGATGTTTTACAAGAGCAATGTTTCTGTTTGTTTTTGCTATTGGTCTCTTATGTATATAAATGATCATAATAAAAGAGCATTTTCAGTATATGTTAAGATTTGAATTAAATATCAACGCTGGTATGTTAAAATGAATTATGTTTGCTTTTATTAGTGAAGGGTCTAAAGACTAAAGTACTCATCAATCACCTAAATATTCTTTTTTTTCTTCTCAGAATCTTATTATTCTTTTGTCATTGTTGGTGAGAGATCACGTCATATGAATTGATATAGATATTGAGTGGGCTCTTGAAAAACAGAGAGTTACACTGATGATTTCTTGGGGAGCTATTTTCAATAATATTAAAGAAAAATGTGCCTTTCAGTCGATGCCTAATTACTCCGGACAATGCTAACTACTAAGTGATTTGTATGAAAACGGCCAAAACTACACCAATCTACCCTCCATGGACTCCTTTATATAAAATTATTCCCCTCATTTTTTGCTTGCAGCTTGTACAATTTGCTTATACAAGTTGCAACTTGTAGACCACATTATATACTATATACATATAAATAATTAACTATTTTGTTTTTCTGTTAGAAGAAAAAAAAGTTATTAATAACCATTATGATTATAATAATAATTAATGATGAACAATCTTTTACCTCTAAGGCAGAACCAGGTACAATGTATATAGGTAAAAAAAGGGTTTAATTACCGCATAAGTATATTTGTATATTGTAAAATAGGTATTTATAATAGAAATTTGGGGTTGACCTTAAAATAAGACGTATTCCTTTTCCCACACCATATAATATTTAAAAACCCTCTACAAAAAGTGTGGATGGATTTAAATGCCCATTATCAATTGTCTTTGTTGTGGATGTAACTATTCCTTACATGCTATTAGAGAGTCTGTCTGCTTTTTCCCGCCCCCAACTTGTTTTGTTATTGTTCCATATGTTTTAAATAATAAGTAATTAGTCTCTCAATTATTTATCAATTGGTATGCTGTTTGAGCGAGAGAGAGAGAGAGAGACTCATTTGTAAATAATAGGTATTCATGAGCAGCAAAGGAACAATGAGCAAAGGATCCTGAAAGAAATAACAACAGAGCAGAATATGTACAACAAAAGGATTCTTTTTCTTCTTGTAGTTAATATTATTATAGAGGCTAATTGGTGTATGTACCCATTTTTATGCTCGTTTATCTTTCTTTTTCTCCTTAATGAAACATGTTATTATCTGGTTATTGACTTTCCCTATATATATATATATATATGGAGGTAATCCTTTTAGTTGTACGGATTGCAATTAATTAAGAGTGGAGTTAATCGATTTGTTGGGAGGGTTTTTACTTCTATTGCAATTACCATCCCTCCAAATGGTTTGTGGTGTTTTTGATCATTATTGAGAGTGAGGTGGATACAAGGGAGGAGAGGTCGAAGCTCTTCGTCTTTGATCCTTCACATGGAATAAACAATAATAATACAGTTTTCAAATTAAATAACCCAGAGTCTCAAATTATAGGGTTTTTGTTTGCTACATGTGAAACGCCCAATTCAATATTATTTAGTATACACTCTTATGTGTGTCTAAAGATTTCACTTTATGGTTATTGCGAGTTGAAGAGAAAAAAAGAGTTGTTTGTGAAATGAAGCAAGGCATACCAATGATGCAGGAGTAAGGGATGAAAAGCTTTGAGAGTGAGTGTCTTGACACGCGAGAATGAGAAAAGAAGGGGATGGATGAGATGAAGAAGAAGTGAAATAGAATTTCGTGATTAAGATGTTATAAATACATATTTTATTATTTTATTCTTGTTTTTATTATTATTATGAGCATGTATAAATTATACAGCTTATGACGTAATAATAAGGCACTTATTTTTATTAGTATTCTAACCTCTGCTATTGTTATATGTCTATAGCAATTTTGATTAGACTGCTCCTTTTTTGGGTAAATATTTCCTTCCCTCTGTACAAAGACCTTTTCAGTAGGGGACAATCAATTAACACACTTTGGCAAAGTAAAAGGCCCAGGGGCATCGGTAAAATTATTTTTAAGGGGGGGGGGAGACTGGGTTTTGGATTTTATTTTCTGAAAAATTCAAAAATGTATTTTTATGGGGAAAAAATCAAAATTTTAGAGAAAAATTTCAAAAATCCAACGTTATTGACAAAATTTAATTTTTGGGAAAAAATTTCAAAAATTGAATTTTAAAATAAGAAAATAAAAAAAAAATTCAAATATTAAATTTTTTTTGAGAAAAATTTTAAAAATCCAAAGTTATTTAGAGAAAATGAAATTTAAATTTCAAATATTAAATTTTTAGGAAAAAAAAAATATTAAATTTTTAGGAAAAAAATTAAAATATTAAATTTTATTTATTCAAAAAAAACTAAAATATTTATTTTATTTATTCAAAAATAAGTTCTAGTATGAACAGTCCGAAGGACCGCTCCTAAGGAATGACAAAATACTATTTCAGAAGGAGGCAAGGGCGTCTAAAGGGGTTGTGCTGGAGGGGCTATAGCACATTCCGGTCATCACCACCACCCACAAAAAAAGGAATTTTTGCTCTATATTATAAATTTTTTTGTCATTCGGGCAAATTATACAAAAATGAAATATTTAAAATCTCCATTTTGAACTTTTTTACCAAAAATTTAATTTTTCAAATTAATTTTTTTGTAAATAGCAATGGATTTTTGATATTTTTTTGTGAATAGCTATGGATTTTTTGATATTTTCAAAAAAAAATTGCAAAAATCAACACCCCCCCCCAATACAATCCTGCTGACGGCCATGGGGTTAGGATGTGCTCAACGATTTGTAGTTTTTTCCATTATATTTAAAAGAAATAAAGTTCCTCATTTTAACTAAATAACTTCAATAAGATATTCATTTAACTATGGAACATATATTTACTCTTGAAAAAACTTGGAGAAACCGCAAATCATTGAGTGAGTATGAACCTAAAAACAGGCAGTCTACAAAGTATAATTGCGCGCTCCCTCGCTTTTGTTCCTTTTTGCACTGTTTTAACCATTAGCATATACTCATATATATAAATAAATAAATGCAATTTCCCATTAGCTCCCTTTAAGGTCACTATTACGATGTCTAATGGCTCCTAAATATATATATATATAAAACTATCATTATCCATTGGCCTAATCCGTTTTTTCATTTCTTTAATCAAAAGATATAATGAGATTGGAGCAGCATTTATTTTGGATGTTTGACGGGGGACTTCAAAGAGTTAAACGTTGGTTGGGTTGTAGATATCTACTAGGTAAAACGCGAATTTATATGTAGTATCCATGAATTGTATATTTTAATGTAGAGATCGTTTCTAACTAGGGAGAATAAATAAATAGTTTATAATAGTGTTGCAATTCGGTTTGGAAATGCTGGACCGGTCCTACATTACTTATTTATTGTTTTCTTAGGCTTGACCCTTGGAAGAATGTAGATCTACGAAACAAATGATCTAGACGATTAAACTATTGATTAGACATCGCTAGAATGACGTTACACGAAAAAGTTGACTGTGATAAGGTGTAGTGTTTCTGTATTTTTGTCCTCTACTAGTACGGTAAAATTGATGTGCTGCAGGTTTAGAACCTTTCAAACTTTTTCCGTTCATTGGTTTAGCCATTTATTTTGGAAGAATTTCCGTTCAAAAGTGCATTCGTTCATAATTTTTTAACGTACAACGTCTGCTTTATCAATTTGGTCTAAATATCTTGGGAGAATTTGATGTACCAAAGATGGCGTCTGATAATCATTTATCCTTTTTAAATAGTTATAAAGTAATTTATGATACCGTCATCAGCCCTTAGCAGACAAAAGTTGAGCCTCTGCCAGTCGTTTTAGCTTTGGTCCTTGGGCAAAAAATGTCAATGGCGAAAAATAATAAAAGAGTGAAGGAATGAACCGATAAATGAACTCCGTTCAAAGATTTTTTTTCATTAATCGTTCAATTTTTTTCTGTTGAGGGTCTTCAGCGTTCAAAAATAAGCTGAAAGCATGGAAAATTCTCATGATACGGTCAAAATCGGAGCCTGTTAGTCTCAAATATTTTGATGTCCCGTCTTATATCTTAAAGAGTCATTCGAATTCGACTCTAAATATGTACGTCTCATTGAAAATTTGCCCATAATGACATCATTACTATAGATATGAGGGAGTGACATGATCGTTTATCTCAGCTCTGTTGGAGTTTTTTAACATCCAATGTTTGTGACTAGAGTAGTAAAAAAAATGACTTCTCTGTATTTAAAAAAAAAAAGTGCAAATTAACTTGATCGCCTTGATCATTTGAAGAATTTTTTGACAGCTTAGCTGTCATGGTGTTTAATTAGATTAGCTCCAAGCAGCTATAAGATGAAATAAATAAACACAAATACTACTCCGTAGCTGGCAATGATATAGGCAGAAATTACAGCGATGTCGGTTCTCAATTCTATTCGGAGTTCAACAAGGATCTACACCTGTGACTCTCCAACAAATATGCAGTGTTACACTTACTCTTTGACGCACTAATGATTACTTTATCCTTATATGTTTTCTCTAGAAGAATAATGACAACGTCTTTTGAAAATTAAGAAAAAAACACATTTCGGGTTCCAACTACAAAAAGTTTAACGCTCGCACAATGTTATATGTTTTACATCTATACTTATAAGAATGATCAAACCATTAATTAAGATTATGTAGTGGTAAATTTGATAGTGGATGAAAGAAGTTTTACTGCTCAAATTCACTTGGTAAGCTATATTGGGTACTTAATTTAATTTTTGGGAAAATGATGCTATTTAAAATATGATTTGTTTTTCAAGGACCGATGACAGAAACGGCATAGATTTTAATTTTCTTATTTAGGACCTATACAAGTTTTCTTTTAGTGTATTATTTCTTTTATAGTTTCACTCAATAGCCTGGACATTAATAAAACACCCATTATACTTTATGGATTGGACGACCCATTTATATCTCTGCATTATATATAATTTTTTTTAAGATTACTAAAGATGTAAATCTTTTAATTGATGATGATTAAATCATAAATCCGTTCTGAATGGGTCATGAGCGTTTGTAAGGAAAGGACCATAGAGTGGCACCATCTTGCGGGAATATAATACAACTCCCTGAATGCTAATATTATTTAATCTATATTAATATAGCAAAGCTTGTCTTTTTGTCTGTATGAATGTCTGGATATATGACAACAAGTCACTGGTTGCACTGTATATAGTGCTCCCTGATGTATATCAAATACATGCTTTGATCAAAGAAATATCAATGTAGTCGTATTTATGAAATATTAGAGGCTTGAGCATATAGGATAGAACGTGTATTAAGGGTATACTGTATACAGTGCTCCCTGATGTATATCATAAACATATTCTTGATATAAGGAATACTCACGTAGTCGTATTAATAAAAGAACTTTTAAACTTTTTATTTAAAAAAAATGCATTTTTCTTATCCGGATTTGATTGTACTAGAATTCAACTGAATAAGGTCTATAAAAATCACTTAAACTTACACCTAGTCTCAATACTATATATTATGTGATTGAATACTAGGGATTTTCCGGATCCATAATTTGGGACTTCAAATGAGGCCTGTACTAGGTGCTGTCCTTTGAAAAATATTCCAAATTTTGGAGCTCTTGTAGTCTCAGAGTTATGACTATCGGAAATATTAAATTAAAATACATCTGTGTAGTAATTGGATTACCTATGTAATACTTTCATTAGCTTTAGTTCAAGATAATACTAGTTAACCAATGCTCTTGATTTAGGCCTAATTAAAGTACATATTTATTATACAAATTGGGGAATATTAATTAACTATGACTAACTGGTTGACTCTATGAAGAGCTTATTTAGGAAGGGTTATGCGTTCAATTCGCAGGCATCCCTCAGATTTAGAACGGGATTTCAACATTTTGGAACCCTATATCCCTATTGAACAGATTTATTTATAAACTCTTAATTCAATATTAAATTTTTCCTCTTGTTTTGAACCATAATTGTATTCCCCACTCATTCCTCTATGGTTAAAGAATGATAATGATTGGAAGTAACGCATATGTGTTTTTATAACTATGTTAGTAGAGCTAACTAACTTATAACAATATATTATTGTCTTGAAATATTATTAAGTATAATATATATCTTTGATGATGAAGGAATTTAAAGGCATTTAGTAGGAGAGGAGGGGGAATTAAATAATAATCAGATGGGTAATTATGTACACATATGAAGGCGGGAATTTTAATGACATCAATTATTATAGGTTTTGATTTATTAGGAGAGTTTAGTAGTGGATGGATCCAAGAAAGAAATGTTATATTAATGAAGAACAGCCAAGTTTGATGCTTATCACTGAGAGTCTCTTCTCAATTTTCAAATGTTTTGTTTATCAACAGAAGAACAGAGCAATGTTAATGATTAGGAGAGGAAACATTGTATGTAGGGATCCCTAGTCCCTACAAGGATAGATAAGTATTAAGTATGTAGGATGGTGCATTCCTGATTCATTCAACAAACAGATCTTTAAAGAGAGAGAGAGAGAGGTCAGGGAAATGCAGAAGTCTACCTGATAATTATATAGATGTTGCAGTGTTTGATTTAAGTTAAATTTTTGAGTTTTGTGTCAAGTTGAGTTAGTGTTCGACAATATACCAACCAATTTTTTTGAGTTCGAGTGAGGGCAAGTTTTTGAGTTCTGCGTCGAGTATAGTTCGTCTTAGGACGGTATACCAATTTTTGAGTTGGAACAATTTACCAATTTAAGAAGTTCTTGTTAGGATAACATATAAACCAATTTTTGAATGAAATATTTTGAGTTCTGCTCCTAATTGAGTTCGTGTTATGACAATATACCAATCATTTTTCGAGTTGAAATTTTTGAGTTCTGCGTGTAGTCGAGTTCGTTCTAGGACAAACCCCGCATTTTAGGAGTTCGTGTATTAACAATAGACCCATTTTTGAGTTCAATCGAGTTCAATTTTTTGAATTATGTGTTGAGTTGAGTTCGTGTTGGAACAATAAACCAATTTTCTAGTTACAAGGCATGAAAAACGGTGAATGGACAACAGTGTGGCGCTATGGTCTGGGTGTTAGATAATTGGTTGACTTTCTATCCACCCTATCTCGCCGTATGTACTAAACAGTGCATTATACTTCTCTTTGGATCCGAGTCGAGTTCGTGTAGAGACAATTTACCAATTTTCGAGTTTGGCAGAGTTCGTCTTAGGTCAACATACAAATTGTCGATTTCGTCTTAGGACAACATACAAATTGTCGATTTCGTCTTAGGACAACAAATTGTCGATTTCGTCTTAGGACAACATACAAATTGTCGATTTTGTCTTAGGACAACAGTCGATTTCGTCTTAGGACAACATACAAATTGTCGATTTCGTTTTAGGACAATAAACCAACTTATTATGTAAGGCCGGTCGAGTTCAAATTTTGACTTCTGTGTCTAGTCGAGTTCGTGTTAGGAAAGTATACCAACCAATTTTTGAGTTCGATCGATTTCCATTTTTGAGTTCTGCGTTGAGTCGACTTATTATTACGACAATGTAACAATTTTCGAGTTCGGCCAAGTTGAGGTTTATAAGATTTTCTACATAATATCTAATGTGATTCCTACGCCATTAAAAAACTGAGCCTTTTGCATGATATTTGAACTAAAGTAAAGCTCAAATTTCAAAAGAAAAAAATATATATATATAATCGCCAAAGCTCCTGTAATTTTCAGAAAATTTGTTTTGTTAGTCCGCTAGAGTTTATTTTCAAGCTCAAAGAATATTTTGAGTCCAACACTAATATTATGCACATATCCTTTATATTAATTAATATCAACGTCTCACATTCCATGCCCTATCTATGTAGTTACATATTCCACAAAATGGATCTACATACATAGATATTCCCTTCTTTCTTTCTTTCTATCCCTTCCATCACCACTCAACCAATCATTAGCAGGGAATAAAGTCTATAGGTATATAATGTTCTATGGTATATGTAGACTAAAAATTTTAATTCCTTTTTTTCCCCTCTCCTTTTCTGACAAATTTCTATTCAAATTGCTTGCTTTGCGTTAATTTGATTCCCTTTCCAAGTAGGTGGGGGGGAGTTAGGCAAGGAATAAAAAAGAAAAAGGAATTAAACTTACTTCGGGACCATTGTTTCTTCATTGCTGTTCCCCAACAATAATCAGGTTATATATATATATTCCATCTGTATGCTAATTATTCCATCATGGCCGCCGCTCTGTTATATGACTAACTAGCTTGAGTGGGCAACGCGCAATAAATCTGATGGTTGGTGGTGATTGAGGGTGAAGAAAGGAAAGAAGAAAAATAAAGATTAAGAAGGGGGTAACGAGGAACTATTCCTATTAGTCTGAGAGTCTCTTTCGGGTTAAATTTATAACCCTTTATTAAAAGACATTGGTGTAATTATTACATAGAAAACGTATTTTTCCTTTCTCCTTCTGCATTTGGTCATCCTACTCAATATATACATAGATATTAGGGGTTGGCACTCGGTTCGGACATCATAGACCGGTCTGGGATAATTTTTTTTTTTTGTAAGACGGATCTAATGCGGTCCAAGCTCGAGTTTTAGAGAGACACACAATTCATACATAGATAATAAGATTGGAGTTAAGTCTTGAGATCCAGACTGGTCTAAGACAAAAGTAATTTGGTCCAAGTACGGGATTGAACAAGCACTCAATATAATATAATATTAAGCTTGGCATTAGGTCTGGACATTCTAGACAGATCTAAGACCGTTATAATTTTATAAAGTCGAAGTAATTCCATTTAAGTTTGGGTCTGGACACGCAGGATCAGTGATAAGATTCTTCGTTAGGGAGGTGGGAATTTGAATATTTATTCCCAATTTTCCGACTGATATCTCATTTTTCCCCGATTTTAATATGAGATAACTTTAAAAATAAAAGTATGTACTCTTTTATGACCTTTTTTGAAAGAAAGGTCAAGCCTTTAAGGGTATCTTTTCGTAGATTGTTTCGATATTCAGTTCAATGATGATTTTTTTTTCTCAAATTAATTTTTTAAAAACCAATATTTTATTTAATTAAATAAGATCAATTTCTTGTGAAAAAATTCCTTACATTTATCCTCATAATCGTCATAAATAAACCTTTGTTGACAAATTACCTTCGCCATAGTTGACAAAATGAACGCTGTGTCAGACAGGGATGTTTACCAAAACAATAGTCCAGATTGTTCTAAAACAAATTAATAAAAACCCAATCGGTAATAAATTCGGTTTCGGACCAAGTCTCAGCACTAATATATATATATAAATATACATAATATGTAACCCTGCTTTTAATTCTATGCCCGTTTTTTTTTTTTTTATATTTTCTCTCTTTGGCGTATTATTATTTAATTTTTCTTTTGTTTTTGTAGATACAAATATTTTCTTGTTAAATGGTCCGAGAAATTTCTCACCCCATCTAAGAATCATAATAAGAAGAATAATGATAGTCGTCAAACTCAAGAAGAAGGAGAAGAAGGTAAATACCCATAACAAGTGAATACCTCAAGGGCTCATATCATTTCATGAAGATGATGATGTACCTGTTATATATACATATTACATACATGGAACATATTTCTGCTTTGCCCCCCACCTCTCCATTCCACCATGAATGGTTGCGTTACATATCAACTATAAATGTACAGGGTGAGGACACAAAAATTTGAATCCTCTTTGAACCCATCTAGCTTCAGTTCAAAGGGTTTGAGGATTTTGTACTTGGCAACATACGAGAAAAATTGATAAAAGGCTACAATTTGATGTTTGTTTTGTTTACGTACAATCAAAACTGTTTGAGCAACAACCAAAACGGTAGAGGGTTCTGCAATCTCCTCCGCGAACAAGTTAATCCCAAGTACTGTCCTGAACAGGAAAAATGATCGCTTCTTGGATGGTTGAAATAAAGAGCTCAGGTCAAGGGAACCTTCAGGACCAAATGTCCAGCTCAGATCATGGTCCTTGGCGCCGTGGTGTCCGACGGCAGGAAGATGCCTCACTACTTCTTCAAGGCCAACGATAAAGTCATCACGGACGTCTACTACAAGGTCCTCAGGCCTTGTTATGGTTGAACAGCACGTTCCCCAGGGACAGGTATTACTCAAGACGGCGCCCTGGCACACATGTCTAAGAAAGTGCAGCATTTCTGCAGGGAGAACATAGCGGCCTTCTGGCCTTCGTCCTTACCCGACGTGAACTCCCTGGACTTTGCTGCGTCTTGGAGGGATAGACGTACAGTACATCACAGCCGAATGTTGATGTCCTGAAGGCCGTGATTCCGGAGGAGTGGGTCAACTTATCCTCGGACTTCATCGAGGCCAGTTGTGCTTCTTTTTTCCCCGTACTGAAGCCATAAATCAGATTGTAGGGGGATATATCGAGAAAAAAAAGAATATTGTTGAAATACCAACTTTTGCTGCAAAAGTTTGCCAAAAAAAATGGGACAAAATAAAAATATGGAGAAGTGAAACTGGATTTTAAAATTTTCTAATTTTTGAGTCCTCACTCTGTAGTGTGTGGTTTTGGAAATCAATTCATAACCGGTTAAAACTTTCATCTCATCAAAGTACCACATCATTCAATAAGTCTGCGGCTAACAGATATATGGTGAAATTGTTGACAGACTCACGAAATTTCTAATTGCTAGCTTTCAAGCAGTACGTCTTAATATTTCATTGAATTGTGACGATTAATTTAGATATAACATTTGTTTTAGTGAATAAATCCAACATTAAACACTTGAATCAATAAGATTATTAAACTGATTGTGCAGTAACACGTGAAAGTTGTTTAAAAAATTGGATTAACTAAAAACGAGTGTAGCCTTTAAATTATAAACTAACTGTCTAAATGCAATTAAATTTTGACTCATAGTGTTTGAAGGGGAGTACTAACCAGAAATTATGTGCATCAGACAGGGGATTTTTTGATTGATGTGTTCATTTGGTATTTTATAGAAGTTCATTCTGGAGGAATTTGTTAGGTTTATTGTTCCTTGGAACCTTTCCAATATCACTTGCCAGTAGTTTGTCAATTCCTACCAACTATATGTCTATAAAATTAGCTAAGTATTTGTTTGCTTTTTATATTTGGACTGGACGGAATATTTATATAAGGAATGCTACGGAGCCCACCTGAAAGAGCACAGTTTGAGAACCACTGGTCTAGGCCGACTTAAAAGATGAATTTGAAGATTAATGTGTGTCTTATGCGTTGAACTTTTAAAGCTGGAGACTGGGACAGATTGTTACAAACTCCGAAATATTGAAGAAATAGAGCCGTATCAAAAACTGGATTATGTTCCATTTTATGTAAATACAGGATACAACAACGGCATCTGGAGCTTTTGATCTATTCCCTTTAAATTGACATATAAGTGTCCTTTTAAAAGATTTATTCAAAAACAAAAAAAAATGAGTAGCAGATACAATATTGGAAAATATATTTCACTCAATGTAGCTTCTGTTGGCCACAATAACGGCCTTATTGGGGTCTTGAACCGCTTGCAGGCCCAGGAAATGAGCCCAATCAAAATTCTTGCATTCCTGGATGATGGAGTGGATCATGGACTTCTTGGTGGTGTGAGGACCTCTGCTGACTTTTGAATCAAGGTAGCTTCGGACAAAATAGCCAATCGGATTCAGGTTGGAGTCACAAAGAGGGCAAATATCCTTTGACACCCAGTCGAAGCATCCTTCCAGGGCTCATTTCGGAGACGTTTTGGAGGTGTGACAGTGGTAAGAGACCTGTTCTAGACCCATGATGATCTCTTGTCATCTGTAAAATCTAGGCATTTATTGTTGGTCAGCAAAATTATCATAATAGCGTCTTTGAAAATATAAAAATCTTAAATCTTCTGTTGATGATTCCATGGCTACTAATGGAAAATTCATCACAAAAAAACCATTGTTTTGTCACATAGTATAAAGCACAAAACTTGTAAAGTTCTAGAAACTTTCAAAAATTGTTTATTTTAGTCAAAACGATTAAAATTCGTTACATAGTCCAAATAGTTCTAGAAAAAAAAATCACTTAATGCCCAACTAACTAAAGATAATCTCAGCGCTAGTATTAAGAATGTAGATATATATGACTTCTATAAAAATGAGTGCGTCATGTTTGTATATATAATATCCCTATAATATGTGTATCTGGACTTTAAAAATGCATCTTGTAACATTTCATGTACCGAGTTGAATCCAAAATAAATTCCTTTTTATTTCACTTATAAATACAAACTTTTTTTTTTGTGTGTATTTTTTTACCGTTTTGCTAAGGATGTACAATATATACATGTTAAATTATACCTTATAGACACTAACAGAAAATAAAATTGAAAACATTTCAGCAGGCATTCCAAACGAAGTTGTTATACACATAATATCCATCTTCAAATAACTACCTATATCCAACATTTCAAACTTGTGGCTACACATACATATATATGTATATCATTATTAGACTGCCCCGTCCTCGAGACAATATTTTCCTGTTTTATACAGGACTATGTTCCTCCCTTTTCTTCAACAACCATCAATTCAAATAGGATTAAATTTTGATATGTTATCTATGTATATAAATAAAGTAAAGATAGTCAGTTTGTCAGAATAAGTCTATGAAAACGAGTCACTTGGTGAACTGTATATAGTGCTCCATGATGTATACCATAAATGTATCTTTATTTAAGAAATGACAATGCAAATGAAATATTACGGGCCTGTGCATGTTTTACAAGAGCATTGTCTCTGTTTGTTTGTTTTTGTTATTGGTCTCTTATTTATAATATAATTTACGAGCATTTTCTATATACGTTAAGATTTGAATCGCTCCTATGTTCAAAAGTTATAATGCTTCTTTTTATTAGTGAACGCTCTAAAGACTAAAGTACTCATCAATCACCTAAATATTTTTTTTTTTCTCAGACTCTAATTATTATTCTTGAGGTTTAACCATGGGCAATTTGGACTCAAAAATAACATTTTTCAAAAGTAATATTTCTCCTCCTATGTTAAAGATGGTATGAGATCCTTCAAATGTCGCCAAAGTCAGTTTTTTGATTGTCCATAGCAGAGAAGGGTCTTAGTTGGCAGAAATAAAAATATTAAGCCAAAAATGGAACAGTCCAATATATATATATATATATATATACTTTGACCCATGGATTTTTAAAACTTAATTCATCTCATTTTATTTGATAAGCTACGAGCACCTCACTCAAATCCTTTTTAGGGACAGGTAAATTATAGTTGTTGGAGCAACCAACATAAATACTACTCAATTACCTTTGATTTATGAGGAAAATCAATCTTTACCCAGTATATTCACTCTACCAACTGTGAGTCTCTCATCTTGGCTGATTGAAGAACTATGTAAGTACCTAAGTGAAGGAACTCTATGGATTGACTTGTTCTGTTCCATCTAAGTAGTAATAATAATAATAATCATAGCCTGACTCCCTACGCATGAGCCTGTCCGTCAGTCATGTTAATATAAGGTCTAGTTACAGATACATTTATAGGAATAGCTGGTCCTAATAACGATGTTCATACTCCTTTGACTATAATTATCACTCTTTTCAAAAAAGAAATGACTGCGATAACCATATGTAGGTATTATAGTTTCTAGGTTTGAGACTAGTGTTGAGTCAGTACTTATTTATTCGGTCCAGCCCAGTTTCATGATCATAGGAATCTGGGTCCTTGGGACCGGTTCTTAACTTCCTTGGAATATTTTATAAAATATTTCATAAAAATGCGAGGGTTTATTAGGCTAAAAAAGGGAGATGAATACCAATTAAGTCCAATGTACATTAATGTGCTTTGTTTTTAACTTTTTCGAATTTCGAATACGGTTGGTTCGAAAAAAGTTGTCATTTGGTCAGAAAATAACCCATGCAAAATTCCTGAAAAGTCATCTTTAGGTATCACATCTAGTTCAAATTTTGATATGAGACAAAAAGTTATTTACTTCGTCAATTAATATTTAAATACAGCATTAATCACTATTTTGAATTAATTAACTATGATAGACATTATTCAAACCTATAAAAAACATTAATAAAGTTTTTCTGTCTAAAGCGACACTATCGAACAAAAACAGAGAATAATAACATGACATAATTTTGATATTTCCTTTCTGAAAATGTAAATAAAGGCTGCGCGCTATACGAGAGTAATCGAATTTTCCTAACTTTTTACTCTTTTTTTTTTTTTGTTGCATTAGTTCATTTCACAAAAAAACAAAAACACTATAGGTTAGAAAAATATACGTCAAATTTATTATATACAAAATAACTAAAAATGTCTTTTTATTATATTTGTTCATTAAGTAATAATGAGTTTGTTCATTATTTGTAGTAGATGTGCGACCTAAAGATGACCTTGTACGAGCATGCAATTTTGCATAGGTAATTCTCATTCAAAGTGAGAACTTTTCCGCATGAGTTGTAATCGAAATTTGAAAAAAAAGTTGAAAATCAAGCCGGTCTAATGCATATATCTTACATAAAATACTCACGTTTTCATTATTACTCAATTTAAAACGAACATTTTACCTTAGTTACATTAGAAAATTATTAAAAGAGGGGGAAACCTCATGAATAACGTCACAAGGGATCGATTCAACGGAAAAGTTGTCCGGGACTGAACCACGGTACTTCATATTACGTCAATCCTAAGTATATTAGTCTGCCCCAATTTTGGTTCTTTTCACTAATTTTGATTTCTTTCCTACGTCGTTTATATTCAAAAGTTGGGGAAAGTCGTTATATTTTCTAATTGTTTTTTTTTTAAAGAAAATATTAAAAAAAATCTCCGACTCCTAACAAAAATGTGATACTTAAAAAATTTAGTTTTAAACCCCTGCTTTAACAACAGAAAATTTATCATTTGACTACTTGTTCAAAAGCTCGGTATACTTTAGAATCCCATATGCGAGCGTAGAGCATTAATGGAGATGTGAAAATTGGAGAAATCTTCTCTTGTGTAAATCAAATAGAACATTATATGTTGGTAATAACTTTGAAAGCTGACATATTTGCTGACAGAGATCACTATATTATAAATCATTATTCTCCATGCTTACTAATACGTTCGAATTTTCAAATTAGGGAGGAATAATTATTAAATAGAAGATTAATATCTTGGAAATTACCAACATTTATGTATATATTATTAAACATATGCTCACGAGGATTTCGACAATTTTCAGATATCTAAGCCTTGAAATATTTTAAGTTTAGTTACTTATATTCTAGTTACACGACCTAATTTGTTTTTAATTTGATCGCATGTGATTTTTTCGAGTCAGATTTGTCCAGACCTCAATGTCAGATTGTCGAACGAAAAATAATCTTTTTCAAATCGTTTTATGCCTCAATATATAGCGACCATTTTTTCTGGTCTCAATCAATGGACCAAATTACTTCCATTTCCTGATATATGCGTTGTACAAATATGATTTGTGCAACGTATAATGAATTAATATGACGTTATTGAAGCTCGATGTGTACAATAAAACACACATGACGTCATTAAAAAATAATATACAAAGTGGAGAACCAAAGTTTGAAGTGTTATTTAATTACGGTTATATCACCATTATTTTCAATAACGATGTTTTATTACGCAACCAAACGATAGCTGATACTGTTAGGAAGAACTAAAACTTCTGTGGTAACAATATAGCTGACTTCTGTTCTGCCTCCATTTGGCCCACTTTATTCCTTACCTCAACCCCCTGGATAAGGCGGTTTGGGGTGTTTATGAGAAGTATGTCTACTGTACCACTTATCAAAATTTGGATTCGAATACTGAATAAGTTTTGGATCCCCTACTCTGTATAGTCTCGGTCTATACCTAATTTTAAATAACCCCTATCAATACCGTATTTATTTACAGGACAGGTCCATACCAAACTTGGTAAGAGGATCGAATTAGTTTTGGTCAAATAAATATCATAATTGTCTCAAACCGGCTTAGGATTTTCAGACCGAACCCCAACACAAATACTTACATATGTATAACACAGCAATAGAATTATTATTACTTTTAAAAAAATAGAATGTAGATATTGACAAATAACTATAAGGTTTATTAATAACCATATAAATTTTGTACGATTATTATTAATTAATTCTATTCTGTTTCATTTCATTTCCTACATTCTATGTGGTAATGATATTAAAATACCTACTCGGCGTATTTAGAGACCGGTTTCTTCATCATGATCATACAATAATAATAACAATAATAAATGGTTCATATTAATGGTAATACATAATAATATAAACCATCAGTAATATTATTGGTGAAAGTTAGTATGTATGTAGTTGTATGTATGTACATTAGACTGTCCCGTTTTTGAGTTAATATTTCCTCAATCCTGCACTCATATCTTTTCTGCTGAGGAACAATAAAAAAAAACACTTTGAAAGAGTTGCAGGCCTCTCAGATCATTTTAGGCTGAGTTACAACAATTTTAATTTGTAAAAATGTGTCATTTTTAAGCCTCTTGTAAATAGATAAAGAGAAGAAATATTAACACTTGCTGAAGATAGACAAAGGAGGATAGGGAAACTCCAAATAATTGAAGGGAACATCTAAGATCCAAGAACACCAAGGGGTACGCGTACCCCCACTTGGGAGCCACTGTTCTATAACAAATAAGCAGAACTACAGCTCAATTTTCTTCACACACTCTTTCAGAAACATCACTAATCATTGTGGTTGCCTTGACACCACCGTTCACTTAAATACGACCATTCCCGTAGCATGTGCTGTCATAAATGTTCAAGGATTGGCTTGAAGGGATTCATTTATGGCTCTCGTGTCAGGTTTATACACATCCCCCGCGTCGTTTTATGTCTGAGAGCTTTCTCTTCATGTGCTGGTCAGAAATTGCTGAGGGAGTTATTACCGTCTGGAGAAGTGGAGAGATCTTTGAACCGAACTTCTCTTTCTGAGCTCATTTGTACAGTGAGAGTGACGTGTTCCATGTACGAAAACAAACATGAACTTAGCAGTTCCGACCTCAATTTTAAACTTTGAAATTGATTCACACTACCTCCAGTTATAAGGATTAACAGGAGTGTTCTACTTCCTATGTAACGGCCGGAAGTGTCATCATATTTTCTTCTTCTTCTTCTCTTTACATCAGCTGACAAAATTGATACCTCCGAAACCGAGTAATATATTTCTTCATCCGTCAAATAGTACAAGAGCCCTAAAAACGAACAATTTCGACCTGATAATCATATGAGGCCTCAAACTTTGCCAAAGTCAATTTCGTATATTTTTCCTAGTAGTCTTGTTCGTTATGTCGGTAATTACGGACGTAACAAGGGTAGGGATGCCTTTAGTACGGTACTATACTAAATTGATAATGAAACCAATACTTGTAGCGCCATCCCCCACCCCCAACACATACACAAAGCTAAGTTTTCCTATATAAAAATGCATTCAATATCTGATCTACCCTTATACATAAAAAATATCATGTCCTTAAGTAGGTTGAATAAAGATGCTTCATTTAGGAAAAATGAGTATAGATGGAGGTTTGGGCTTTACCGATTGCCTATTTTTGTTTATTAGTATTTTATTATTGGAGTGGATATTTAACCCGAAGACGGGACAGCCTATTGTACATGATATGTAGATTAAGGGAACAAGTGAATGTGAGCAAAAAATCTCTCTGAGAAAGAGATGAATAAAAATGGTTTTAATGTCTTGATTGAGGAGAAGAAGGGTAGTTGAAGAGGCAAGCAGCAAGTCAAGGAGTGAGTGAGCATCATGATTCACTAAAGAATCACTAAAGACGTCAATACCTTTACAATAAAAAACCGTTTAATAATATCTACATAGGTACGTAGATAGGTACCTACATAACTAGAGCTCATTTATATCGTGATGATAAGTTGAGTGTTCCCTGCTGCGAGAATAGTACCCATCTTTTGAAAAGAAAGAAGGGAAAAAATTGATCTGAAGTCTATATTAAGTAAATGTATGTATATATTTATGTAAATTGGTTTAAATTGGTTTTTATCATATCTCAACATATTCTCTTCATTTATCTCACTTTTTCCTTTTCCTTCTTCTTCGTCTCATTACCTTCCCCTTTAGTTTAAAAGAAAACCTAATGATCTCTCTCCATTTCTCTCTCCTAAGCCAGCAGGGGAACTGCATAGAACCATATCAAATTATATTTAATTAGAAGTGGAATAGTGTTGTCTGGGTACTAAGATTTTCGGACCGCTACATGAACAAAAAAAGATGGGTCCCGTCCGTCTCTGAGACTGTCAAATAGTATTTAAAATAGTAGAATACTAAACTGATATTGGAAACGCAATATATAGTGCTATTAAAAATATTTAGACGTTTTCTGACTTCTACTCCCTTACCATTCTAAACAAAATTGAACTATAAAGTTACTGGGTCTGCTGTTTTGGTCTGTAAATCCTAGACCGGTCTGAGACTTAATTCGGTCCAACAAAAAAGCTCAGCCTGACCGGTATCATATAAAAATTCGGTATAGATCAGTCTAAAAGAAAAGTTCGGTCTAGATCGATCCGAAGGAAAAATATGGTCTAGTTCGGTCTCAAAAAAAAAAAAAAATCTCCCCACCGATTTTACAGATAAATTGTTTATACTATGACATCATAGGTTTTTTCAAGTACAATGACGTTATACGATGTTTAAACAGAGATAGCTTATGTGTATATAGTATTTGTTGTAGAACTTATCCTTTACTTGAGAGAGTTTTAAAACAATGAATGACAGTTGATCTAGAAAAAAAAATAGTCTCACATAATACATGAGACCGAAAAAATCGGTCCATCAATTGAGACCAAATCAAAATTGGTCTACAAATTGAGACAAAAAAAAAAAATCATTCCACTGTCTGAGACTGCGGTCTGAACCGAAAAATCGGGCCAAATCGGTCTAAAAAAATCCCTTAAGATCTAACTGGAAAAAAAAATCGGTGCTGGACCGAGTCTCAACACTAATATTTATTAATACAACATTAAAAATTTATTTTAGAAGCAAAAATCATCCAATTTCTGATCTATCTCTCACACCAAACAATTATTCTGAAAACTCCTCTTTAAGTGCAATATTCCTTAATGATATTTTTTATTTATATATATTTTTAGTTCATAAGTTATGGAAAAGGATCAAAGGACCAATGTCTTCATTGGCATCGGGGACTTATTAAATTACACTCTTCTGCTTTAAAAAGAATGAAAAAAGGCATATTTTTCGCTTAAAAAAAATATTTATTTGATAATCTTGTATTATCAAGGTTAGACATCTCTAGGATGAACATTTTTTTTATTACAATTTTAACTGTATAGCAAATTAATTACCCGAATATTTGCTAGATTTGTCTAAATGTCCCTCAGACCGATGCCATCGATCCTTGGGACAGCCAATACGAATGATTACGACGATTTTATAGTCCAAAGAGGATGAAAAAAGGACCCAAAATTTTAAAGTGTTCGGTAATAATATGTAAAGGATTCAATGGTTTTGAGTCCACTAATAATACGCTTCTCAAGATAGGTTTTGGCGAGAAAACCAATAACTTTAGGCCCTTGCTCTCCTCTCTGTCTCGATCCTCCAAAGTTTAGTTCTCGAATCCTAAAGATTCTTAGTATCGATATTATGATTATGAACGAAAGTACCTTTATTTAAAATATTAAAAAAACCTTATTGCATGGTGTTGATACCTTAAAGTATCGGTATCATCTGTGTCTCAATACCTTAATGCATTGGTTATTAAGGGACAGTGGCCTCACCCTCCAAACTGAAATTTAAATATAAACAAAGTTTTAACTTTAATCCCCTCAAAATGCCTCATTTTGTCCACCTTCTAAGCAATTGTACTGAACAATCGTTTATTTTCAATTAATAAGAACATATTTTTGTTATTTGATGACCTTTGTATGACTTTTGTAATTAAAAGAAATACCTGTCATTAGGTTTTTTTCGTGTTTTCTTTAATTTTCAATAATGGTTTTTCAAATAGTATAAAAAAGATTAATTGGCAGAATATTACCCCCCGCCCCTCCGTTTCCCTACACCTATGTGCACATATCTACCATGGTTTGAAATATTAACAGGGATCAATTATGGTACGTAGACTGCAAAGGGCAATAAAAACCATTGCAACACTACCAATCAGTGGTATGATACTCTGGAATTATCATTCCAGGATTTCAATCCCTCAAGGAAAAACAAAATGTATTTGTTTTACATTTTTGACACTCAAGGATAAGGGAAATATAATCATAACAGAATACATTTGGAGTAACTTCAACCTATAGAATAATGATAGTGGTGCTCCAAAGAAGTGATTGGCATATTGGTTGGGTTTTTATTTATTTTAAAGAGAAAAAAGAATAAAAAACAATTATGAGCTAAAATAATTGGTTCTTTCATGACGACCTTACTTTTCTTGTCAAGTTTATTGGGGGTTTTTGTATGATGAAAGAGGAGTACTTGTGTATAGCAAAAGTAATAAGTAGGTTGGTATTTGGTATATATGCCTTTAAAATGATAGTAGTAATGTTGACGGTTGACGATAGGAATCAAGAAATGCAAAAAGATCAAAAACATCATAAAATAATAACTTGAGGAATCAACTCCAAAAAAGTTACTTTTGCAAGCAAAAAAACACGTCACCTCAGGTGATTTAATATGCATATATATATATATTAGTGTTGGTTTTGGTCTGAAAATCAATCAAATCAAGACCGATCTGAGACCCTTATAATTTTTGATGGAATGAACTACATAATTTCGTCGGAACCAGCCACATAGAGCAATTTGGTCTAACAACTGGTTACCTGTATTGTTTCTCGCAACCTTTCTTTAAAAAAAAGAAACAGAAATAAAGGCCCAAAATCCAAATTACCCAATTCTTCTCAACTGTAGAATTACTATTGAACAACTGTTGGGATTTTTCCACAATTTTTTTGTTATAGAGAAAAAAAAGTACAAGCCTCTTCTACAGCCCACAACAAAATACGGACTAAATTTTTGTACAAATAAGATTTTAAATTCGGACTTGACAAATTTTACGGAGTCCATGACGTCCTGTGTATTTCCAAATAGTGAACATTATTGACCTACAATGACATCATATACATCAAATCAAATCTACTTGAGTAACACAAAAGACTATGGCCAAAGTTCCACTCCATGGATGAAAAAACAACCATAGCGCTATATGGACCAGTGCCCTTTCAGAAGTACGGCAACAGAATCCTTCATATAACTCATTTTTTTAAAGAATAATTTATATTAGTCTTTGCAAACTTGCTCAAAAGATACTATACATCAATTAAGACTATAATAATGTTGAAGTAAGATTAAGAACAAAAACTCAAAAGGCTGTTCACATTTATAGAGTTAACTCCAGCGAAAAATGAGGGGGAAAAAATACGACTGTTCCATATACATATGGATACACTTATTAAATCTTGTAAGAAATTTGTATATACGAAATAAAATAAGGCAGCATCCCCCAGCCATAATTTAAGTACAACCCCTGCCAAAATTATTGACCCCAATAGAAGAGCCTCTACATGGGCTAAGGGGAATCATACGGTAAGATTTAAAATTGACAGTTTGACTAAAACCAACCTTAAGTAAAATGGAATAATATCAATTTGTAAGGAAGACGACACGCTGTAATGACGTTACAAGGGATGGAGTTTTCCTATGTTCTTTAAAGGATAAAAAAGTGGGATTGGACAGAGCTGAACTGCATTTTTCCTGAGGTTTTTTCACGAAACCCGTCATTTTTTTGAAGCAGTTCTAATTATAATTTTATTCATGAGAAGAAACATACAAGTATTGAGTAATTACGAGACAAGACAACTTATCAGAATACAAAATACTTTGTTATATATGATTGTTAGTCTACTCTGCACAAAATGGGGGTTTACCTGCCTGCCTGCCTTGGCATTAATTATAAAAAAGTTTTTATTCTCAATGTGCATGATTCTTGTTATTTTAATTGGCTTTAATTTTGAAGCAAATTAGTACATATATCTTAATATAGGTATATAATGTTATGTACATATTTGAATGGATGTTGGCTGTAGTATTCACATCTAGTATCTTTTAAATAAAAGAGAGGAAAAAAAACAAGTTTTTTTTTTTTTTTTTTTTTTTTTAAGTCATGATCATGAAGGTCCTCTCCCTTCTCTCTCGAATATTATTCAGCAGACCTTTCCTTGTCTACTATGTAGAGAGTATATCTCATCGCAAACATGACTACCCTACCAGGTATGACCGACGATCTTTGTTTCTTCCTTCTCTTCTTCTGCAACTTAATATTATATCTTTTCTTGTACTATTTTGAATTATTAATTGAAATCATGTCTCACTTAACTCACAAAGTGAGTAAGTCAAAAAAAAAAAAAAAAAAAAAACGCCCAAAAAAATGGGTCGTTAAATACTCATTTTCATCTCTAAATGTGCATTATTATTACATATATTTATTATAGATATGAGCTGAAAACAACCACAGGAATTTGAGGCTATTCAAACATTAATTAGAAAATATCTCTTCCAATATAAATTGGTTTGTTTTTAATTAATTAAAGTTATTTTATTTAGTGCTGTGATTTTGTTTTCATGTTCGGTCTTATATAAGTTGATCTTGTTGAGCCGGATTTAAACGGATATTTGTGTCACGACGAGGAACGTTGATAGCCTTGAGCATTTAGAAATTTTGATTTTGAAAATTTTGCCTTAAAAAAGGGTTTAGTAACGTGACTGGTTCAGAAACGCATACAGCCAAATTTAATCGTTTTCAAATCGTGAAACGATTTGCTTTTCCACCCCCTTTGAAACACATTAAATCGTAAATGACATCATCAACCCGGCTTTCACAATTTTCCAATGTGATTGACCTCATGTCCAATTCATTTATAAAACCGCTCTAGACCAAATAATAAATGCAAACGATCAAAAGCGATTTTTCTTTTTGTGAGGTCAATTCAGACTTAATTTCTTTATGAAATGAGTTTAAACCCAACTTATTTGAAGGACCAAACTATATATTTTGGTTCAACATGACTTAAAAGGTCCTCAGACGGGTCTAAAATTGATTTTTAGAACAATAATCCAATTCTATTACTTATCTGATTAATAAATTAAAGGCGTTTAATAATGGATGATTTTTTTTTATCTATCGTTGAATAAATGATAAATAAAATGAGGGAAAATATGATGTTTCTGTTATGTAAATTCATTGTGATTGCTTTTTGTTTTTTAATTCATTATAAAAATCGCAGAAAGAAGGGGAAATCAAGTAATAAATACGAGAGAGAATTAATTAATTATATATAATGTTGTGGGTTATAAATTAATGATATTTATTGTCGCTACTACTAATAAGAAGAAGTACTGTCGTCGACGTCTTTTATTCGTCAACAATGGCTTAATTGGCGGTGTTTTTCTGCCCTTCTCTCTTTCTTTTTTAGATAATTTATTTATTGCGCCGCTTTCCCCGCCGTCAATTATGTTGTTAGCGCTCACACAAAGAGAAGGAAAGAAAAAAAGAAGAAGATAAATCCCGCTCTTTTCAATATTCTTTTTCCTATTCTATTTCTATTATTTGTAATGGATAATAATAATAATTAATTAATTATATGACGTATATAACAGAATGATAATAGTAATAATATAATGGATGATAATGATGTGATAAAAGTACAGAGATTATTAATGATGATTATTATTTATTGTAATAAGGGTCTTTTATTTGAGTGAAATGTTTGCGCGCGCAAAGTTCTTCATTGTCTTTAATTTTTAAGTATCGCAATCGATTTCTTCGCCGTCCGAGAGGTCATCCTCTTCGTAGGTCGTGAGAGAAGTGTCCATGTGGAAAGGATGATGAACAGAAGTATGATGATGCTGGTTAGGGGCGCTTGAGCCGTGGTGATGGTACGTGGACTCGCTAGAAGGGGGTCCATTTCCACCGCCGCTGCCTCCAGAGGATTTATTGTGTTGGATTTGACTGCTCTGCTCTTGCTCCTGTTGTTCCCGCTTATGCTTCGTTCTCCGATTTTGAAACCAAACTTTGACCTGGAAAGATGAATTTTTATTAATCAAAATTGCAAGCAAGGACTTAAATGGGAAGAATTGAATCAAGGGGTGTCTTTTAATTACCTGCGTTTCTGACAAGTTGAGATGTTTAGCGAGCTCCTTCCGCTCAGCTCCAACTACATATTGATTCTTTTCAAAGGCTTGCTCCAATTTAAGGAGTTGACTAGGACTAAAGGCCGTACGGATTCTCTTTGGCTTACGAAAAGGTAACAGGAATTCCGGGAGATGAGGGCCTGGAATAGGGGAGATTAATCATTTTAGTAAAGGGGTTTGGGGATGAATGAAGGGAAATTGAACTTACCGCCCGGAAATCGGTGCCTGGATATGAACCAAGGATAGAGTGGATATTCCCTTGGAATTTGATGATGCATAGCTCCAGCCGCCCCCAGAAATACAGGAGGTAGCCCAGAAGGTGGAAGTCCATGAGGCGGTCTTGGTAGCCCCATCATTCCTGGTGCTCCAACCATCCCTCCTGGCGGAGGATGTGTATGTGGAAGATGGGATGTTGGAGCAGGGGAAGTTGATGAAGGGGCGGAAGTTGTCGTAGAGCAAGTAGAAGAGCTTGATGACATGACGGAAGACGGAATCCCTTCCGGAGGGGAAGAGGGGGGACCTTTGACAAGCTGCTGTTGTTGCGCCTGGGCAAAATTGTGATGACTTTGGTCGTAAAAAGCTTTGAGAGAGGCGATTTGGTCCAAATAGGACTGTGCACTCGTGGGTATGGGTCGAATGAGGGGTGGTGAGAGTGGGGGAGGGGATCCAGGAGTGCTCCGCATAGGAGGACTAGCTGGAGAAGATGATCTTGTTGGGGATGATGATCTTCTGGATACATGAGCAGCAGCAACGGCGGCTGCTGCCGCTCTAGCCGCCGCAAAACTAAAAGCGGCAACTGTTGTGGGTGGTGGAGAGACGCCGCCATCACTTTCTGCGACTGAACGCGAAGAGGATAAGTCTGTGGGGTGATGGAAGTGAGAATGTCCCAAATGGGCTGCTGCATTGCTATCTGGAGATGAGTTTCCATCCGAGGGGATGTTGTGATGATGACTGGAGCCCACGATGGAATCAATGGAGAATCCGAGTTTATTCCCTGATTTGGATGCCACACTTGAGGGGGATGACGTCGTGTTGGGGGGCGGAGGTAGCAAGGACATACTTTCCGCACTGGCCAGAGTCATCCTTTTATCTGTCACTCCGGAGGACTCACTTATTCCCAGCTCCTCTTTGTCCTCCACAACCATTCAGCATTCCAAGTTAGTAGAAAAAGCAGTCAAACACTTTTTGCATTTGTGTTGAGTCGGGATGAGTCGATTTGTTCACTCACAGAAACACACCACGGGTTCAAGAATCACACACTACTGAGGGTAATCACTGAGAGTAGAGTAGACGAGAACAAAAGATTGCACAATGATGTGTAAGTAGTCCCTTTCGAAACGAATAAATTAAGACTCAATTTAGACTCTTAATGAGGATCCAAGAACAACAAAAATAAAAAAAAAGTATTCACAATCTCGCCTTCCTCTTAGGTGAGCTATTAGCATTCAACTAATGGCCGTTAATGGTAGGTTTCTTCTTCACAGCAATTCTTACTTTTGCAGCACGGTACCCTAGTAGCCTGTTAGACGTAGTTGTTGTAGTTAGAGCAGGAGCAGTGGGGATAGCAGCAGACGACGACGACGACAATCCTGACGACGACGTCTTCATAATAAATTTTATGGGGGAAGGAAAAAGGAGCGCGACTCCATAGAGTGTATTGGACGTTCAAAGGGGAGAACGTGGGGCGGAGTTACAGAAATCTACAGATTTCCCTGTTCCTCTTTCTCTCTCCCTCCTTCATACTTAGTTTCATTTTATTCTATACTATTTAGTTATACTAATATATTTTGAATGTATCTATCTATGTATAGACATGTATAATAATAAACTCGCCACGACTTCCCTTGTGTATTTTGATGTCTTACTCATTTGATCCTGGCTTGACTCCTAAAAGAGCTCCCTCTGCCGTCTTGTTGATAGTATATTAATTGTCACTGATAGTACAAATTATATTTATATATATACATAGTCAAAATACAAAGTTTTCTGATAAGGAAAAGGGGGTTTAATGACCTGAATTATGACTCTATTATTATTTACGAAAATTCATTACTTTTTATCATCTCTTAACATCTCAGCTCTTACATATTTACCTACACTAACTTTTGATCGTGTCTTCCTTTCCAGTTATTTCTTTGTTTGTTTAAATATATTTGATAACTCACTAAGCTAAGGGTAATTACTACTCATAACTAATTATGTACTTGGTATAATATGTAAATATCTATATATTAGTGTTGGTGGGTTTGAAAATGAATCCTATATCAGTCTGAGAGTTTGGTTCTGAACTCTTCAATTCGTTCTTGATCCCCTCTCGCTCCATTAATTTTATTAGATAATCAATTTGAGTCGTTTATTAGATAATTTGGTTCAGTCTAGAAACATAACTCGAGATTGAATTGGGAAATGCAATTTGGTCTTTTACAGAGTCACAAAGTATTATTAATTAACAGGTTTGGCAGTGGAAACATGAGGAAAAAGGGCTTTAATTTCCCTCCCTTCAAAAAATGTGAAAAAAATATCAATTATTTGGCAATTAATATGTTACATTCTGGCAATATTTAAAAGTTCCATAAAAAAGGTCTTCAAAGAAATGCTTTTTACTAGTAAAAAGTAATCAAAAAGGATATTTCCTGAAAATAAAAAGTTTTTTCCGTAATAAAAAGTAATCAAAAAATGTTTTTTTCTAAGATTTGGTCATTAAAGAAATGTTTTTTTTCTTAATAAAAGGTAATCAAAAAAGTATTATCTAAAAAAAAAAAAAAAAAGATTATGAAATAAAGGTATTTTATAAAAATAGTTCATCAAATAAATTTATTTCCTAAATGAAAGGTAATCAAAAAAAATTATTTATCTAAAAAAAAAAAAAGTAATCGCAGAAAGGTATTTTCTAAAAATAAATCATCATTGAAATGTCTTTTCTTAATAAAGAGTAATCAAACCAATATATTTGTTTAAAAAAATCATCGAACAAAGGTATTTTCTTAATAAAAGTTAATAAGACAAAAGTTTTTTTCTTAAAAAAGGCCATTAAAAAGGCATTATCCAAAAGAAAAAGGATATTTTTTTAATAAAAAGTAATCAAAGAAAGGCTTTTATAAAAAATGATTCTAAAAATCACTTTTTGTTTTATCAAATGTCATAAAACTAAAGTTTTTCCCTTAAAAATGTATTTGCTAAAAAAAAAGGTCATCGATTAATATCTTTTCCCTAGCAACATTTATCAAAAAAAATATATATTATAATTTAAGTCCCAAATATTTAGGCAACCCCCTATAAAAACCCCATTCTTTCCACCACCTATGCTTATCCCCACATTATAGGAGAAATATTTATATTTGAAAAAGGACTCCATTTCTCGCTGTCCAAGATCAATGCCCCCTACCGAAAAATCCTTTTGTTTTCGGCGTATTTGTCAATTAGTTGAACTCATTCTATTTATCTATTCTTATTTGTAGATAAATCAATTTTTTTTTTCCCAATTCTTCCATGTTGTATTTTCCCTCTCTCTCTCTCTTTCTATCTTCTTTTCGCCTCTTTGAGTTACTATCTACATTATTCATCTTTTTTTTTTGTTATTATTATTTCTTATTTTCGTTATTAATATTATGATGGTTATATTAGCAGTCAATTTCCATGTAGTCATTTTTTTACTGATTAAGAATGAAAAAAAGATCTATTAATAGATAATTCCTTTGAGAATAAATAAAGAGTTATTTAATATTCCTTTAGAGATCAGGCCTACCCAATTATAAATTATTAATAAGCCCATGTCCAGTTAAACAAATTTCAAAATATATTAAATAGATCCACGCAATATCTATTAAATGAAATCCCAATGAGCTCAACGACAACACATTGAATGTCCGGATTAATTCTGGCCTTCCATGGTCGATAGATATTTATAGGGTCTAATGGATCAATGGATAATCAGTGGTCCATTATAAAGTTCAAATGTCCAGAGTGAATATTGATCTTAGATCTATAATATATGTACATATAAGCTATTTGAAAAGATTATAACATCAATAAAAATATGGTAATGATTCAAATGGTTGGTTTGATCATAATTAAGACATTATCAGACGTATAAATTCCAACTTGTACAACCTAATTATACAAGTTACAACTTGTACAGAGTATATAAATATGTTAAACATTATAGGTATGTATATAGACCATCGATAGAATAGTCAATTATTACATTATCCTAAGTCAGGAGCGTCCGCAGTGGGTGACTGGAGGGGTTGTATCTCCAACCCCAAGTTAAGGAATTTTTTCCTTTTACTATAATTTTTTTTGTGTGATTCGGGCAAATTATACAACAGAGCAAATAAAATTGGGCATTTAAATTATTTATTTTTCTAAATTTGTGCAAAAAATTTAATTTTTTGTGAATCAGTGTGGTTTTTTGTAATTATTTCCAGAAAAATTATTTTTTTTTGTAAAAAACTGCATATTTTTGAAATTATTTTCCGAAAAAAAAATATTTTTTTCTAAATAGCTGTGAATATTGGAGTTTTTTCTACGAAAAATTATATTTACGAAATTTTTTTTTTACAAAAATTCATTTTCGCTGTAAGAACCTAGATTTTTTTATTAAAAACTAATATTCTGTAGATGGCTATAGATTTATGAATTTTTTTCCGAAAAGTTAAGTTAAATTTTTTTAAATTTCCAAAAATGTTAATTTTTGTAAAAAACTATGGATTTTTCGATTTATTTTACGCCAAACTTATTATTTGAAATTAAATTATATAAATTACCCCCCTTATTTGTATGAAGTATTTTCACTGACGTCATCAATCGCATCAAAATTAAAGGAAACGACATCTTCGGGTGATCAAAGTTGACATTTTTACTACAGAAATGGACAAATATACTATAAATCTACATGAAACTTCATCAAATGGCTTTAAGAATTAAAAAAATAATAATATCTGTATTGAATACTAACTCATATTAAATCAATATCAAATTTTTGGGAATTTTTTTTTTACAAATCTTCATGTTTTCTTACAAAATTTGATTTTTATATAAAAATTTCAAAAATATTCTGTTGTTCACAAAAAATAAATTTTTTTGGAAAAAAAAATTCAAAAATATTTCACAACTTTTTTTTTGGAATAAAACAAAAATCAAGTAATATTTACTAAAAATGGCTCAATTAGTTTATTTAGTTTATTTTAGGAATCAGGATTGATAATTAAAGGAAAATATATTTTTCTTTCCGTTATAATAGTTAATTTATTATCTACATTGGACACATTTTATGTCCAATAGTTCATTTTTTCACATATCATCAATGAAAAAAGGGGTTTGATTATTATAAAACTTGGTTATTTAGGCTCCAAAATGGCGGATATGCGGACTTCCCTATAAATAATTCATATTGTGAGTAACAACCTCTATTTGATTCTTCACCCTTAATTTTTTATTTTTTTATACATTCCATCTCTTTCTCAACCTACCTAACAAGAGGGGGGGGGGTCCACAGCTGCTCTTGCACTTATCCCAAATGCACAATTACAAAAGAATTGAGAGAAAATCAGTTGATTCTTCTCTTTTTCTCTCTTCCTTTCTTCTTCTTCTTCTTTGACACCCTCTTCATAAATAAGTCATTAATAACATGAACTGCTTATATATATGTGAATGTATTGTAGAGTGAGTCTATATACAATATGAACGAGAGAGTCAATAATTTCAGTTAAAGGTTAAATATGTTACAGTCATAGAGTCATTGAGGGTTTTGTTTGTATCCCGCAAAAAACTACAACTTCAAACGAATCAGCCCCCTTTTTCATTTTGCCGATGATCCTTTTAATTGTTTCTCTTGTTTTACCCCTAATCCTGCTGGGAGGTAACAAATTTAGAATGTAAATACGTAATGTACATGACATGAGAAAATGATCCAAAGGATCTTTTTACATATTTGTACCGTCCTAAATAGTACATTAGGCCGGTTTGCTTTGCAACTTTTTTATCATTATGATTAGGACTTGGTCTGTTGGAAAATTTGATGTCGTCGTTTAATATGAAATTACCCATAGGCAAACAGCCTTAAACAACCCTGAGCTATCGGCTGCAGAGAGTACTCCACTTCCCTTTGATTAAAAAAAAATATCTGAACAAAAGTTCCTTGATCAATTTATTGAATAAAAAAAGCTCATTTATCAATTCATTTTCTATCAAAAGGTCAATGGAAATTTAGCGCTCTAACCAATGGGTCAAGAGGTCATTCCCCCCCAACTTTTGAGATATTTTTATAGTGTTCAGAATACAAATATTTTTTCATGTCTAAGAATTCTGAATTCATCACTAGTTTTTAAGGACAAAATAATCTTAGTTTAAAAAGGTTGTTATTCGTTCAAATTTAGCCCCTTCTGAATAATTTAAACTCTAAAATAAAATAATAAAGCTTTTTGTCTGCCTAAAACAAATTCTTGTTCAAATTTGACATTCACCATATAAAAAAGACAAAACACTTTTCTGTCAAAATTGTGAATAAAACCAAACGGCAGAGCTTAAAACAATATAATTATTATATCAATAAAGACATTTATGTAAACTACAAAAAAAAAAAATATAAGAGTTTTGTAGTAATCTCGTTCAAAGTAAAGAAATTTTAAATATTATTTTTCTGGAAAATAAATCTATTATATAAAGATGCGCACTAAACGCAAATCATCAGAATGTTCTTACACTAATATCTCTTTTTGATCCATTGGATGCCTTGATAAAAAAACTTTAATACTATTTTGTATAGGTTGGAATAATGTCTATCAAAATAAATATATGCAAAAATGATGAATCATAATTTATTTTAATCTTTATTGACTAAATAATTAACTAATGCTTTTTATTTTTTTAGATGTATGTATGACCTAAATAATTCTGTATAAGAATGGAATTAGTGTTCATCACAAGTCATAATCGAATTTTGAAAAAGGGTTAAATGACAAACCTCCCTAATATTTACATATTATGTAGAGGAAATTCCATGCAAAAGAGAACAACTTGCTTCTTTCAAATACTCAAAGGCTTATTACTTTGAGGACTCTATTATTAAGAGTCCTGGAGTTGTGTTGTTTTAGTTTTAATGATGGGTTATTAGTGGTGATGTCCTACATATACATATTTATTTAAATATTCCGCAAAAGAGATTCACACACACACACAGCCTCCTTAGGATTGCCGCTCCTCTCATTACACCCTCTTAGAACTCTCTAATTGTTGTGGCCCCCTTTTATGTGAAGTTGTCGGACTCTCTTCACTTTTTTCTTGAAGACTCTATTAACATATTTATGGATGATCAAGTTGGGAATTTGTACTTGTTACACATTTTACATACCACTTTGTCGTCAGCTGTTGATGTGTATACTTCCTTTCCTTCCCAAACTATCCCTTCATATAACATTGGCCCTCCGCAAGATGTCGCTTTTGATACGCTACAGATGACATTAGATTTATATATATACTTTTTTGTTATGTATTTTCTCTTTGCAAAATCCACCTTCTTCATATTCGATTGAAAGGGTGAATTCGTGGAGACTCTCGTAGTTAATTCAATTAAAAAACATGGTCATAATCCCTTTTTTTCTTCGGGGGCATGTTTTTTTGGCCTTTCTGATGCTTCTTTGTGGAAAAATAAAGGTTGAGAGATACAGTAAAGATAAGAAGGTGTAGAATTTTCACGTCTCATAATATCTTATCTGGATATAACAATAGCCATTAAGGATGATGCTATCATGCAATTTTAATCTATTAATATTACATATTTACGAGATAACATTTTATAATGTGACATGATACTTGTTAATCAGTATTTTTTTATCATTCGATTAGTTAAACAGTCAATTGTTGGGCAATAATTACACTATATTGATTACTTAACGGGAAGAGTAAATATAGTTACAATTCTTTTGGGTATATTAATCAAAGTTGGTTCAGGGTCGTTTAAGAAAATTGATAATTTTTTGCATTTTAGTATAATTTTTTTCGTCAGACGGGCAAAATATGCAGCGGAGCAATTTTTTCCCCGAAAAATTTAATATTTATAATTCAAAATTCCCTGGCTGTTTCGAAAAAATTAAATTTTTGGAAAAAATTTAAAAATTAAACATCAAATATCAAATTTTGTAGTACGTAGAAAAAAATCTTTAATTTGTGGGGCTACAACTCCTCCAGACCAACCCCCTGGGGACACCCCTGTCATCGTACAATCTACTATTTTTACACCAGGAATCATATACAGCCTTACATCAAAAAGTAGTCTGATTAATTGATTCCCCAGATATACTAAATTGTTTGAACCCGGAGTTTCCGTGAACTTCCCTGGCAAGGACAAATGGGGGAAAATGTTGGATTTAAACAAAAGAAAATTGAAATGTTCTACAGTAATTGTTTGACATACGAATTTAATTTCTTCCTCAGAGGAAGCTCATAAGAAATGTATCCTATAAGTAAAATATGAATCTATGTAAAGAAAAAAACAAAGTATACCGAATAGAAATGGAAGAAAAGTCGATCCTTGTTGTATTTTTTCTACTTTTTTGTTCATTATTTAATAAGTCGTGTGTGTGTGTTAAAATTTCTCTGTAGAAAAAGAATTCTAGCCTAATTTTGCTGTAAATTGATTTTAAAATATATAAGAAAAGAATGATAATATTTTGCCTACACTGTTACTAATATTAATGTAGAACTCTTTATAGCAGTAAGTCATTTTCTCCCTCCAAAATCACATAACAGGCAGCTGATACTAAAAATTGTCTTAATTCAGTAATACCATATGTCCCACTCCGCCTTCTCCTAGTGCTCTGTCAGAAATCTCATAACATATAACAATAGATAATTGAGAGATGGAAGGAGTTATTGCTCAATTTTCAAACAGCTCATGATTCAAAGACCAAATCATAAATCGTTTGCTCAGAGACCAGCTCGTAACTATCAAGAATGTTACATATATAATGGGATGCTTGTATCTCTAGGAAATCAGTATTTAAAAAGCCGGACAACCTGCATTTGGATACGCTATACTCTACCAACATGATTTAAAGTATAAATGGCGACAAATAAGGATTTTAACCAGGTAGATTCGTTGGTACAACTGTCAAGCCCCTTCCTTCTCTTGGAATTTAAAAAATGCCTTCATAGTGAGAAGGAATTAAACTTTTCACCCACCACAAATAAGTATATATAAAAGAAAAAAAAGATTAGAATCGATAATAAAAATCGATTTTTTTATAACAACAACCCCCTCCTCCCCATTTCAAATCTCACTTCAATAAATGTACGTATATATTATATATATAACGCTATAAATACCATTTATGTATCTACACCACTTTGAATTATATATATGCGAGGATCTCAACAACTCAACCGTTGATTCCAACTACGAGGAGTCCAATCAGAGGAGCGAGA
Source organism: Lepeophtheirus salmonis (assembly GCF_016086655.4). Classification (NCBI taxonomy): domain Eukaryota; kingdom Metazoa; phylum Arthropoda; class Copepoda; order Siphonostomatoida; family Caligidae; genus Lepeophtheirus; species Lepeophtheirus salmonis. Next base: position 28,831,952 of record NC_052138.2, on the reverse strand, counting down.
GGATAAGGGGATGCATTCATCTCTCTTTTGAGCTGTCATAAAATTAGACGTGATGCTAATGATTATTGAGAAATAAAAAAAGAGAGAGAAAAGGAGGGGGAAATCTCTCATTTAACAAATAATAATTAGATTAAAATTCTTCTTGTAAGTTATGTACATTAAAAAAATAAATAAAGTGGGAAATCTCCGCCGGGAGAGCTAGAAAGAAAGAGAAAGAGGGCGCTTCCTTCCATTGTTAGTCATTATTTGATGTTGTATTGGACAACAAATATCTATGAATGTACTTCTCTCAAAGGAGAGAGAGGGGGAAGAAAAGGAATGCCTCGCGTAATAGAAGATAATTGAATCTGATCATGTATTAGATATTCTGGTATGTATTTCAAATTAAATCGTTAACATCTCTCCTATATTTATCTACTATATAATAATAATAATAGTTAACTGAGGTTAGTTAAAGAGAGCGAGGAGTAAGGTATTATTCCTATTTATGTTCGTACGTATAACAGAGTCAATAATCAAAATAATAACTTACACGCCAGGAGCATACTAAGTGTGCGCGCGCGCTCTCTCTTTCTCTATTTTAACAAAATTGAATTCCAATTTATACCATTATTTTTATGATTATGTACACAATCTAGAAAAGAAGAGAGAGAGAATGGAACAGGGAGACCTCACTCACAAATTAAATACTAATTATGTTTTATATTGTGGCCTGAGAGCCAAATTGTCCCAATTCAAATATTTACGTTAAATATTTCAGCGCCCATGGAGACTTCGTTTTTTTCTCAATATATTTAATAATAGTGTTTTCCAATTTTTACACTAAAATAGATCTGATAAAGTTTACTTTGCGAGTCTGAATTGCTTTGTTTTTAAGTATCAACATTAAATATTAGACTTCTATGGAGATATATAAACAATAACAAGTATATTTGTATTGTTTTAGTTACAACAATTTGGCTCGATATAGTCAATTCAGAGGTGGGCAAAAAGTCCTTCCACTGCAAGTCCATGTAGAGTCTCATATCTTTGCTCGTATTTCCAAGTACTTGAATATACCTCTTTCAGGTTATGTTCAAGTTCTCATATTTCTTTTGTGGTTGTTTCATGCCATTGGTTATACCTAATTTTGGGTCCATAGTCTCGAGTCCTTGATTGTGAGACACTATTACTGCTAGTCTTCAAAATATGGCATACAGTTCACGTCGAGTTGCAAACAAGATGTGATTTCTGTACGAGTTATAACTTGTAGTAAAAAAAAATTCTACAAGTTACAATTTATCATACTGGATTATCGAATTACAATATGTGCCATTTGGATAAGCATCTATTACTTGATACAATCTCTGTGGACATTAAACTATGCAATAGACCACTAAATATCGATTGCTCAACTAGTTATTTTCATCAAAATAGTAAGAAATTACACTCAATTAATATATATCGCCCATCAAAGTACCGGCTATTCAATTGACGGCCGTCCTGATTGTTTTAGTTGAACCCCAGGGCTATAGTTTTATTATCTTCATGATATCAGTTAATAAAAATTCCCCAGATATTTGCGACATACATCGGACCTGTCTAACTGGACATTTGGTCAAAATAATTGATAATTAGCTTAATCCAATGAATATTAGTATAAGTATTAGAATCATAAAGATAAGTTAATTTAAAATGATTACATATTACGCCAAATTCTTTATCTGTACCCTATTTTTTTTTTTTTTTTTTTTTTCTGCAACTTGTATTATTTGACTGATGTAGTTACAACTAATAAATGTTTATTAATACCTTAATAATAGACGAGTTCGTTAAAAAAAGGGCTTCGTGTTTATATTATAAGAAATTATATACATATAATATCATGCTTAGAAAAAGAAAAGAAGGGGAAAAAAAAATAACGTTTCAAGTCTTAAAATAATATTTTTCTTTCATTAAATGGTTACATAAATATTATCAGGGCAAACGCTCCATGTTTTGCGTGTGCTCTCTCTCTTTCTCTCTCTCTCTTGTTTTCACCTGCAGTCCAACCAGAGAGAGCAGAGTCAGCTGCTGCGGAGTTGTCGTTTCTTCTTCTCCTTTAGCACATACATACAAGAGAGAAGAAAAAAAAAAGAAAAAAGAGAGAGATTATATTTCTTTTTCTTTTTTTAATTGACTCTTATACATGACTAATTTCAACTCCGCCCTCTTTGTTTGGGGATGTGATGTGAACATTGAACACCACTATTACTCCTGGCTATTATGCTTGTATTAAACGTACTACTGCTCAGATTCATAGCAATAACAATAATAATAAGAAGAAGAATACTGCAGCAGCAGCAGCTCTTGTCGTTTGAGGGGGCATTTGCAGATGTTATTATTAGTAGTATATATCATGCTCATCACTCGATGGTGAAAAAGAAAAGAAAAGAAGAATATTATTTATATTTTCTCCCATTCTCCGGATTTTAATTTATATTTCATTTTATTCGTGTTTGTTTTTCTTTCATGATATAATATAAATAAGATTCCCCCTAAAGAAGAAGAGGAGATCGAACTCACTCACTCACTCACTCAGAGGTTGTATACAATATACAACATCTCTATCACCATTTTGAGATCATACATACATAAATGTTATGTATTAAGCTGTAAATTGTACATAGTTACATAGGTGAGTATGTGTATTTTTACGATGAAGGTGAAGAGAGGAAAAATTATATATTCATTACAATAAAAAATAGCTTTATTTAATAGCTGAGCTTGAAAAAACAGAAAGAGGGAATACATGCCAAGAAGTTAGGGATGGACTGAGATTGAAGTGATTGCATATAAATAGTTCACACTACATGGAGGGCCGGTTTAATGAAGCCCCTCTGGCTCACTGATAAACTAAAAATATATTATATTGTAGGACAATGGTACAAGAAACATAGGGATGTGTGGCCCACACTTTTGCGGGTTTTTTCAGGCATCACAAACATTTTTTGTTATAAAAATGTTATTCCCTCAAATTTAGACCCTTTTCAAATATTTTCACTCAAAAATTTAAAAAAAAGAAAGGTTTTTGCCTCCTTTAAAAAAGCTTTTTTGTCAAATATCGTATTCATTTAAAAAAAAAAAAACTTCCGTTAAAGTTGTCAAAAGGCCCAATGGCTCTGCCCACACTATTGTGTTGTTCCTTATTGATTCTATTTAGTTCATTTTAGTCTTCAAACCAGTTGTATCGGTTTTTGGGACTCGTCCTTCTGACTTTCTGAGTTCTAGCAGTTCTAGAACTGATTAAACAAAGAATATATACCGTTTAGTGACGTCACCCAACCCGAAACTCATATGCAGGACTGAAAAGGGCTGGACAGCAGTCTTCAGTACTAAATAAGGACGGACACAACACCGCCTTCACCCTTGGCCCCCAAAATGTTTCTTGATGACACCAGACATTGTTATTATTTGATACGTATTCACTAAACTCAAATACCCACTCAGGGGGCCTACATCCCAATCCTCCCGAACTAAAAGCTTGTTTTCAAATTTGTCAAAATGAACACTTTTTTTTGTTATCACCATTTTGTAATGAATGATTTTCTGTCAATGCTAAAATTTTATTAATAAAAATAAAAAATTCTGTTAATATGGTCAAAAAGCGCAATACGCCCTAACAAGCAAAAAAAAACCTAGCAACGGCTCTGTGCCCACTGTTTAATTACTTGTTAATACATAATAAGTATTTTAATTGATCAAAATGCAATGATTGTATATATTAATATTTGGTAATTATTCTAAATGGCCAATGTTGCAATTAATAAAGCTTAATGAGAAGTAGTAATTGTAACTTGCAGAAACTGACAATACAAGTTAAAAATTACACAATGTACACAGCAATTTTATATATGTAAATGCCGTCCAATATTTCATAGACATATTTGAGTGTATAATTCGCTGAGTATTCAAATGTGTGGGATGAATTAGGATACCCAAGAATATTAAATTTAGTTTAGAACCATTATTCAATGTTGATATGACCCCCTTTTGGACTTTTAATCAATTTGTCATTCTTTTATCGTGACAATCATTTTTGGGTACTTTAAGTGCGATTTACTGATCCTCCAAAGGTCAATAAAAATAATTTGTTTACAGAAATTGACGATAATTCATCAAAGAATACAAATGTAATCAAGAATCAATTATTAGAAAAATCCTTTTAACCTGCTGATGTGTTCACATATACGCTTTTATTTATTCTAAATTGACAAAGCAGTTATCAATTCATAATTTTAGCACATTTGAGATTTTGTTTTGCAATTTTTTTTGGTAGGATTACACCCATTGGTTCAATAAAGATCTAAGGGATTTTTTTTTTTGACTGATCACGACCGATAATTTGTACCAACACACGGTATGAAAACTGTAAACCAAAGTTTAAAATTATAGATCGAAGATTAAAAATGAACAAATATCAACAATTATTCCATAGTTTGAAAGAATTGTGTTAGAATTGGCTCGACTGATTGTGGTTTGATTTCGTATTTGAGGTTGCGCGATACAATTAAAATAACGACATGTTACAAATGTATAATCTACCACTAAAATATGCAAAAGTGATGTAGTATAGGGTTCTCAGTCCCGCCCAAGATTGGTCTCCAGACCGAACCACAACCCTATTTCACACTTTGTATTTAATATTATGTACATATAAACCATTATTAGCCTTGGTTTGTAGCCATTTAAGGGGGAATGATAGATATTATTATATTTTGATGTTGTTCATTGATAAAGAGAATCAGTTTTTATCGTTTTTTCTTTTTTCTTCTTTTTTTGGTTTTATAGTTTAAAATGTAATTGGAAACAAAATGAGAAAAGTAAGAATAAAAAAACAAAACATTTATAAGCGAGTTTTATAATTGATTTCATTATTTTTCCTTTACTGATAATAAGTGTGATAGGAAGAGCACACTGGCTATACATGCGTATTGTAGTGAAGTCCAAATCAGCAGAGAGATAGTCATCATCATAATAAAGGAGGAAACAACCATTCTTTTCAATGTACAGTCATTCCTTAAGATACGAGTGTCCCAAAATACGAGCTACATTCTGAGAGAAGTAATTGCTTTTTTCGGCAATCGGGCGTAAGAGCCGTTTCAAGCACGACTTCAGGGCTGTCCACAGAATTATTATTTATTTTATATTTTTCAAATAAAAATTCAAAATCCTAGTAACAATAAATTAAGTTTTTTGGGAAAAAAATTCAACAATCTATAGTTATTCCTAGAAAATTAGATTTTTAGGAAATTTAAAAAAAAGATCCATTGCTATTCACATAAAATTAAATTTGTAGACATTTTTCTTAAATATCTACAAACTATTCACATAAAATTAATTTTAGAAAAAAATCGAAGAAATTAAATTTCAAATAATAAATTTTTTGGAAAAAAATACGGAAATTAATTTTTTGGAAAAAAATTTCAAATATTAAATTTTTTGGAAATTATTGATTCGTGTTGAAATATTAAGAAGTCGTGCATATTGATTAGCGTCCGCAGGGGGTGTATTGGAGGGCCTGTAACCCCCCTTAAAATTAAGAAATTTTGGCTTTTTACTAGAAAATTTATTATTGAATTATTATTTTCTCTGAATAACAATGGATTTTAAAATTTTTCTCCAAAAAATTTAATATTTGAAATATTTTTTCCAAACATTTAATATTCAAAATAAAAATTTTGAAATTTTATTCCAATGAATTTAATATTTATTTTGTAAAATTTTTGTCCAAAAAATTTTTTTTTTTTTTTTTTTTTTCTGAATTGCTGTAAATTTTGAACTTTTTATCAAAAATTTTAATATTGGAAATTAAATTTTTGAAATTTGTTCCAAAAGTTTTAATTTTTCTAATTTTTTTTCAAAAACTAAATCCAATCTTAGCTCCTCCCAAAATATAATCCTGCAGACGCCCTTGATATTGTGACAATGAGATGAATTAGTCTGGAGAATACCGGGGACTTTTGCAGTCCCCGTTATTCTCCAACATTCAAAAAGCTATATCCATAAATTTGCATGACAATTGTATAAATTAACGAACTATATTCCTATCTTTTCTACGATATATTGAATACAAACTGATTTGTGGGAGTAAACGTATCTATCAATTTTTTAGATATCTTTTATGAGATCCATTTCTTTGACTTTGAAGCTCACCCTATGAACGTTTTTGAGATACGAGCTTAATTATGCATTGCATTGACAGGAGCTGGCCGAGAGTTGAAAACGGTAGGAGAGAGCCACATTTGATACAAGGACCTCTCCAGATTGAGGGTGACTTCTTGACAAAACTTTTAATTACTTGACAATGTTTTGACTCAAGTGAAGAAAAAAATATATTTTGATAAAGGTCATATTTTCTTAATGACTACTATTTTATAAATATATATAAAATATGACAATTTATATGTCAAAATTTAATTTGACAAATATGATCGACCTTGTTTTGTTTTTTATTTAAAAAAAAAAAAAGACATAGATGTCTTTTTTTTTGTTAGACAAAAATGAGTTTTTCCAATTGACAAAAAATGCTGTCTTTTCGACAAGTTAAAAAAAACTCGAGGGGCGACTTCAAGATGTCGTTTTTTTTATGGGGGGGGAGGATTTTTCAAATTCTAGTATCAAATATATTCTTAAAAAAAATACCTTTGTTTTCGCATTAAAATTTTGTCCTATTAAGGTATAATTTTTCATTGGTCAAGACAAAAACTCCTTGATTTGGCATGGGGCTACAGCCCTTACAGCCTCCCCCCTTGCAGACACCCCTGTAGTCACGGATCTGGCGAGAGCCTCTCCAATCATTAAATTTCTTATAGTTATTTCTTATGTGAAAAATTCCTTTGACTTACGAGTTCCAATCCAGAAAAATGAAACAATTCGTATGTTAAGGGTTCACTGTAGTTGTTTCTTTCTTTTTCTTACTCCTCTGTTCCTCACCCTATATTTGGGGTGGTGGTTGCCTTCTTTTGTCTCTCCCTAGGTCTCTGTCTTCTTCCATTAACTTTTCACCTTACTTACTTCTTTCTTGGTTTTAATAATAACAACAAAAAAACAATAAAAAACGAATTTCAACTACTACTTTAAAAAACAAACAATTGCCATGCAGCTAGCTTTGACCCTCCTTGTCAAAGTCCCAAGCCGTATCATGTATGTATATATACTTAAGAAGAATAGTATAATTATAGGTTCATATCAGCGCTTCACCACTGATTGAATTTCTCCCTTAACTTTTTTTCAGCTACCCTATTACATATATGTACCGGGTGCAGACTAAAAATTTAAACACTCATATGATCTGCAAGATAGTGTAGCTTGTTTTTAAAAATATGGCAAATGTCCAGAAGAATTTTCAAAGCGGGATCTATGCAAATAACATACTTTAAGTTATTTTTGAATTAATAATATTATAATGCAGGCATTGTCACATTTTGCAACAAGACTCTAAATTACAATTTAATTAAATTTATAAGCACTCCATGTTTATTTGCTTACAAAATAATATGAGTAAACAACACTCAAGCTTCATTGATGGAATTCAAAAATTTAGGTGATACATACATAATATCTACGACATATCAGCTGTTATCTAATATTTATTGTTTATTTTTAGTTGAGCTTTATTTTTAATTAAATTGTTTCCCCAATGGCAATGGTATCGTTTTTTAGGATAAAGCTCTTCCACACAGTACCAAAAATTATATCAATAAAGGCAGCTTTTCGATGCAAATCCTCTTGAATTTTCTTTCTGGTCACATTTTGAGATAATGATACGTTCATAAATTTTAACTAGGTCTGTAAGACATAATTTTTCTTAAGACAAGAGGGGAGGGGAGGTTTGACAAACCTTTCACAATTTTGAAAGAATATTTTTCTTATCACCTTCGAAAGCTTTGACAAATCGTAGTCAGGGGACTGGTCATGGATTGAAGTGTACTATTCTAAGTCATAGGTATTAACTATAGTTTTGTGCTTCAGTCCGTAAATCCTATACCAGTCTGAGGTTTTTAGGATTTTTGTTGAAGTAAACTAATTCGGCCCTTAAAAAAGATCAATACAGACAGGTTGCATAAGAACATTTGGTCTAAATTGGTACAAAAGAACGATTTGGTCTAATTTAAACACTAAAATATCGGTTATATTTATAGTTCGATTAAGACTAAAATTTACTCTTAAATTGTTTATGACGTCATATGTGCTTCCAAATTCTGAATAGGGTACAACGACATCATACAATGTTACAACAGAAATAGCTCTGAGGAGTTTTCACTCCGTACTCCTTGTGGAAATATTGAACTCCGAATTTGAGCATGTCTTAAAATGGATAACAATGTTATAAGTCTCTTTGGTTCCCAATCTTGAAACAATTGAATTGAATAGAGAAATAGCTGGGCTTGGAGATATTTATGTACCAAATAATACTTTTGTTTTTCATACGTTATAAGAAGTAGTGTTGTCCTATTTCAAGAAACCATAGTTATTCACAATCTGCGGCATAATTTGCCGAAATGACCTTTTTTATAATGAAAATCAATCTTTCAAATTTACAATTTATCCCTATTTTCGCGTAAAACTTTTTTCATACTAACAAAAAAATTCTAATAAAAAGCAACAATTCCCTCACCCTGGTGTGGCAATAGTCCCTCAAGCCCACCGCTTAGGGACGCCCCTGCTAAGGACTGACACAACACTAACAAGAAGCATATAAAGCATTCAAGTAATACATGCAAACTGAGTCATTTTTTTAGTGTCCACCCGGTACAGAATGTATGTATGCTTAAGTGATAATTTGTGCCCCTGACTGGGTCTTCTCCTCCTCCCCTTTCCGTCTATCTTGACCCTTATTGTGACAAGAGGGAGGTGAAGTAGTAGTCCTGACCACCACCACTCTATAAATTCCCTTCAAAACCCAATGTATTTTAAAATAAGAACAAAAAACCCAAACAAATTCCAATGCAATGATGATTATCATATGAATTTAATCATGTTTCAACCTTCAATGTTGACAGTTGAAAGGGCTCTCTGTATTAGACTTACTTAGTAGTAGGGGGGTAGTGGAATTGTTATTAACAGCCATGCTAAGAATAACAATAATAATACAATTAGCTGTCTATTCTCTACAAATCATTTCACAGGGGTTTCCATTTCACAGATGTTGTTGCGCGCTCACTAACCAACAACTAAAGCAATTATATCATTTGTATCGTTTCAAATTCTCCATAGGGAGGAAAGGAAAAGTAAGAAAAATCCAATTATTAATTCCTTTATAATAAGGAGGAAAAAATAGAAATATTTTTTTTGTTAAACAACTATGAAATTTTTTGAACAAAATAGATTTATGTATATTGTATATAACATTTACATAATAGAGAGAGAGAGAGAGAGATCATTGCTCACTATGGAATGTGGTATCAAGATATCAGGGACGTCAGTAGGTTATTTTTACAGAGGGGGGCTTAATTGTAAGACATTTTTGGTCTGTGCCAGAATTTTCTGTTTTACCTAATTTCCCATTTGAAAATTTTCTGCAAAGCGATAATTTTTAGGTAATAATGATGATACAAATTTATTGATTTGAGAGGAGGCCTCAAGCCCCTATATCCCATTCTCTGCTGACGCAGTTAATGTTAAAATTATTAGCCTGAGTGTGAATTTGATGACCTTTTCTTTTAGAAAAGACAAACTAATTTTTTTAAATCAGTTTTGTGATTTAAAAATTTCCCGAAAGCAATCATTTTTGGGTTATAACGTATATAAATGTATATATTTATAGTTATTTCGTAACCTCGGGTTACGAAACTCTTGGCTTTTAAGTGTTTTCATTTTCCATTTGAGTAACGAACGACTCCCCGGATCCATGGCTTTTAGGCTTGTATCCACGGGCCTAAGAACTTATTTACAACTTGGAATGAGACAAATGATATAATGATGACGTCATCTGGGGTGCTTGTATGATTTGGGGGCGGGCCCGTTGAGCTTTTTTGACAATTTTGATAGCCTGTTTTTGTTTTTAATAAATCCATTATTTTTTGGAAGAGACAAAAAACTGTTTTCTATAGTGTCGTCGCTACTGCTTGTAAAAGCACCTGGATTTGGATGTCCTGTTATACAAAAAAAAAAAAACCCTCATATTTTATTTTCTAAAAAAAATAATAAAGCACAATTTTTTTGACCCAGTCCGAACTTACTCTAAAACCAACCCTATTGTTTGTTTTTGAAGCCTTCAGATCGCATCTGAACCTGACACAAAAGCTGTTTCTTGGAATAAACTTTACTTTATAAAGTCATTACACATTTCTATCTAACTTCATCATACGATTAATTAGTTATAATAATTAATCTGTCATTCTAACTATTTACAAATCTAGATATTCATCAATCTAAGATCTGAATAAATCATTTTAATTATAATCAAAAATAAAGAGTCGATTATATTATCAGTTTAAATAAAATCAAAAAATCAAAATAATTTACTTTGCTCATTTAGTGAAAAAATGTTTGAGCCCATTCAGTAGAAATACATAACTTTGATCATAATAATTCATCAATTTAATTTAATATATAGTTACTATTCATAATTAAGTAATGCGTTAATTAAATACAGTCAGAGGGAAACGTGATTGGTTGTATTTTCAATGTTTACCTACTATACAATCCTTTTGTTTAATCTTATTTGTTCATTTTATTTTTTTAGCAATGGGAAAGCCTAGTGCCGATGAGGTGAATTAAAACTTTAACACTCTTGAACTAAAATCAAGAAAAATGATAAACGCCTATTTTTCCACAATTAATACATTGATTTATTTCGATCAATTATTAGCTTTCTATACAAATTTTAGAGATAATTTGAAATTTCCAAGAATATTAACTATGGGTTAGAATAGTGATAGGACAATAAAAAAAATGCAATGCCGATTTTGGCGCCATTTTAGTTAAAATTAGCAATGCCAATTCCGATTGTATCATAATTTAAATAATAGTTAGAAAATACCATTTTGCTATCAGGGCGTTCACAGGATATTATATATAGGGGAGGTTGTGTTTTTAGATTTTTTTTTGCAAAAAGAAATTCAAGAATTAAGATTTAAAATATTAAATCTTTTGAAGAAAAATTTCAAAAATATATGGTTATTCACAGAAAATTACAAAAAAAAATACAAATTAAATCTCCAAAATTAAGACTTTCAAGTAAAAAGCCAAAATTCCTTAATTAGGGCGGATTTTTTTTTTTTTGCATAAGTTAGAAAAGTAATTAATAGTTAAATACCAGTATTAAAAATGATAATTAAGAATTGGAATTGTAAATTAAACATTATTTTCCCGATTTCAGAAAAAACAATAAATTCTCCAATTCATGATTCTGATTAATCACTAGTTTAGAGCCTTTTTTTTATTTATAAAACATGGTTTAATCCCAAAAGTCCAATTAGTCTTTCCAATAAAATCTATTCAGACGTATTTATAAATATTTAATAGGAGGGATGAACTTTTGCTCGAGTAAGAGCAATTTGCAGTGCTTACAAAGGGGGTTCAGCGCCATTTGTTAATTGAAATTAACGATAATTGACGTGTTGAAGAATACAGTCAAAACAAGAATGATTTCGATAATTACGATTATAATAAATACGATAATTCGTACTCTATGACGAATCATTGTTAATTTATATCAACAGATTTTCATAATATATCCATTCAATATGTTGCCAAATTCACTTAAAGTAGCCGAACTTGATATTCACAATTATAAATATATATGTTTTTATTTAAGAGGGGCCTTATAGGGGGGAAATCAAACTTCTCATAAACCAAAAAAAGGCTTTAAACTAGAGTTTACATTATCTTTTATGTCAGTTCCTTTAAAAGTTTGAATTTAGAGGCTTAGTCCCAAAAATCATTTACACCGTTGTATGATTACTTACATAAGAAGGTTTATTCTATTGATATATGATAAAAATTTTTTAGGATTAGAGCTTTAGAAACTTGTAGGGGGGCCGAGTCCCTCCCCCACACAAAGAAAGGGGATTAGTGACACCGCTGGCTATATCATGGGTGTTCTCAGGTTTACAGATATATATATACTTTTTTTTAAGGGAGGGGGCTTGGTTTTTGGAATTTTGTTTTCGAACAAAAATTGTAAAATTAAAATATTTTTGAAAAAAATTGAAAAATTACAATTTTTACACAAAAATCAAATTTCAATTATAAATTTAAAAAAAAATGGGTAATATTAAATTTTACAGTTATTCACAAAAATTAAATTTCTGGAAATAAAATTCATAAATCTATAGCAATTCAGAAATTATTAAATTGTTTGGGAAAAAAATTTAAATATTAAATTTGATTGAAAAAAAAGTATTATAAAATTAAATATTTTGAAAAAATATTTCAAAAATCCACAGCTGCTTACAAAATATGTAATTCTTTAGATCAAAAAATCAAAAATCCACAGCTCTTTGCAAAAAATTAATTTTCAAATATTACATTTTTGGACAAGAATTACAAAATTCCCATAGCTATTGATAGCAAATTAAATTTTTAGAAAAAAAATTGAAAAATTAAATAATATGTACATAATCTGTGTGAACTCCCTACTACAAATATAGGTAATACCTTTACGAAGGCCTCTTTATCTATCTATTTATCTGTACCCTCTTTTATCCTGATTCATTTGATATGTAGGACTGTCAGCCATCTTGTTTGTTTTTGTTATTGTTTTGTTTCCCAGTGTTGTGTGGAGTTACCCCTTTCATATACAATAATATATCAGTATACTCGCATGTACAACGTATTATGATAGGGCAAAAAAGAAAGAAATTTTCACGAACCATTAACTTTTTTATATATTTTTGTTTCATTTATTATGACATCATCATCATAGATGATGCTTTCTTCTTCTTCTTCTTCTCATCCACTCTCATTCTTCTTTAGATAAAGAGTAATATGAGACCGGAAAGAAAATTATATTTATGTATATTAGGGTGAAGCTTATTTAATAACTTTATCGTAACCTTTTTTTTTTATTTCCATTTGGTTTAAAGGTTTATGTACATAAAGTACAGAAATTACATTGAGCTGTTGACATTATCTGGAAAGTGAGAAAAAACTATACAAATAACCTATTTGGTGTATTGAATTGCTTTGCTCACTTTTTTACTAGATATCATGGTATTTAAACAAAACTTCATAAATTAGTTCATATTAACTATTGTAAAATAGAAGGAAATTGAGAAGAAGTAGTTTTTTTTTCGCAAAATGAGTGTAAATAATTTTTAATCATTTTCTATTAATCTAAAAAATATATTTTATAAAAAAATATATAGTACTTTACTAAAACACAAAAAAATGGGATATAAATGTTTGTTTGTTAGTTTTTCCAAAACCAAATTTAGACACTTTTGAAAAATTTTAAATCTCAAGCTTAAAAAAAATGTATTTGGTCTTTTATAAAAAACATAATTTGTCAACTTTTGTATTTGTAAAAAGACAAAAACTTTTCTGTCAAATTGTTTAAAATGTCCACGCCTCACTCCCCTCCAAATCCTGCATCCTTCCATACTGATGTCACCATAATATAATTCATTTCGACTTTGGGTAATGATAAAGGATGAACATTGACTATCACTAAATTTACGGTAGAATTTGAATGATACTAAAAAAACTGCACTGGGGAAAATTGCACGTATATTTTATCAAACTTTATCATGAATAATAACACATTATAAATTTGTCTGTTCCGTGCCCTAAGGGAGTACTTTCAAGTGTGAGAAACATTATTGCCCTACAAAATTTCCTTGCAATTTTTTAAATTTAATATAATCTTCTAAGAAATGGATCGAGAGGATTGGTATCGAGGGAGGGGGCAGCTTAGGCCCTCTTAAAATATGGTTGAATACCCTACACTCTCAAATTGGCCCAAGGGTAGTGTTGGATTACTAAAAACACCGCCAATACATCCAAGGAACCCCTCCAATACCAAAAATTAGTTCCTTACCAATCCAATTCTTAGAAAATAAGATTGAATTTAAGATGTCCTGTTCTCTCATATGAGAGATTTGAAGCTATGCAAGAGGAGGAAGAAAATGTAGCCAAATCCTTGCAATTATGAAATGTGTTAAAATGAAGAAAATAATTTTAATATTTAAAATGTAAGAAGGAATCTCTTTTACTGTAGTGATACAGATACCCCATTATGTGGTTGTGTTCTTGACTTTTATGTTTATTATTATATTGTTTATGCCAATTGTGGACAAAAAATTTAATTTAAAAAATTGCAAGATAATTGTATCGCCATAATATATCTCAAGGTACTCCCTTGGGGAGCGGGTTATGTAACAAACATGTTTAGTTATTTGTGATAAATAATATTAAGCGAATTTTAATGTGTTATGATTCATCATGAAGTTTTATTAAAATACCGGCAATTTTCCTTCTTGGCAATTTTCTCTAGGGCAATCTTTCACGGTCAATTTTCCCAAGGGTCAGTTTTTTACGTACACATTTGAATGTTTAAGAATAAATATGTAAAAGTACAGCTTGAGAGAGTTAAATCGACTTATAAAGTTTAAAAACTGAATAAAAATAAAAAAGCAATATACGGCATGTATAAAAAGATAATTCTAATACTAACAATTAAAACAAAATATAAAATGTAGGTCTAAAATTTGAACTTTCAATATATAATTTTAATAAAGTCCTTCAAACACTTTTCAATAGGATTTTTCTAACATTTCATTACCCAAAGTAAAAAATTATGCCAAGTTGAGCACTTATTGTTTAAAGGAGGGTCTATCGAACCGGGGGCGTCCACAAGGGAGCGGCGTTTGCACCCCTCAAATAAAGGAATGTTTTCTTTTTCTAGAATGTTTTTTTGGGTCAAGATTAATAAGAAATATAATTTTCTGTAAATAACTATGGATTTTTGAAAAAATTTCTACAAAATTTGATATTTGAAATTTTTTTCTCGAAAAATTTAAAAAATATATTTTCTTTTTCTGAAGAATTTTTTTTTTGTGGATTTTTGAATTTTTTTCAAAAAAATTAATGTTTAATGAATAAATGTGGATATTTTTTTGATATTTCTTTCCAAAAAAATTAATTTCTTCATTTTTTCTATAGAAAAAGTAATTTTTAGAAAAAATAATTTCCAAAAAAATTAATTTTTTGTGAGCAGGTGTGAATTTTTTTCCAAAAACATAACTTTTTGTTTAAAGATGTTGATGTTTGATTTTTTTTTTTTTAATTTTTTTTTGTAATTCATTTTTTTCAAAAAAAAAAAAAATTCCATAAAATTAATTCACTTCGCAGCAACACAAAAATCTGTTAGAATTTGTTGGACACCAGCTTCACCCTAATATATTAGACAGGAAAAGGAACAATCTCCCCTTCCCCCCTAATCTCCTTCGTTTTCTACCGACTATATATATATATATATTCTATAAACAGTTTGTGAATGTATTGACTTCTTCCATACCATTTCTGACCCGTTATAGGTACGTGGATTTCTCCCTCACAAAATTAATGAGTTGACTTGATAAATTGTCTCATATTCTATTAATAATTATTACCCACAATAGTAATTAAAACATTGGCTCTCCACATCTCTATAGATATGTATATAGGACACTACTAATTTAATCATATTTATTATAAAACTAAATACTTTAATGAAAGAGAGACACGCAAGTTGCCCTTCCGTCCTATTTACTTTCCTAACTGGAGAGAAACATCCTAATTGCCTTAGCTCGCTATGTTTGTTCTATGTCTGTAAGTGGACTCCTCTCATATTCGATATGCCTTATATTGAGCCAATTTTTTCAATCAATCAATATAGTATGTATGTCTTGGGGGACGGGGAGGAGTTCCAATAGCCCCTATTCTTCGAACATGGAAAAATCCAATAAGATTTCATCTTCCAAAATAACAGCATTGAACTACTTTGCATATGCTTAATGCAAAGGCTTCTATAACCAAGAGACGTACAGCCTGCGCCCGTTGTTTAACAACGAACTTTGAGTATATGGGAAGGTTGGACATTGTTTGTTGTTTTGGAGGTTAGCTACAAGGGTTTGGCGGCGTTAGTTTAAAAATAATGGCAATGATCAACGAAGTATTTATTCCACAATCGTGGAAATGGCAGAGTGTCCTTGTTGCTATCCACGACGGATAAGACAATGTTGAGACCACAAAACATCTTAAAATGGACTGGATTGAGGAGTGGAATGGGAGGCTATTCGTCTGCCAAAAAGACTTTGCTCCATGCCACATTAAGAAGAAAACATAGACCTTATTGTCATATTATTTGACTTTATTGGACCAATTTTTTGTCCTCCAAGCTTACCGGATCCATACCCCATAGACCTCTATGTATTAGGGGCAGTTGAACAATACACAAACAGATTGTCCTGCAACACAGAATCCGAGCTGATATGTAGGATACTGAAGGAAAAACGGAATCTGTCAAAGAAAACTGTCATCAAAACCTGCTCCCGTTTCTGAGGTCGCGTCGAGGCCGTTATTGAGCCCAAAGGCGATTATATTTAATAATTATTTGAGATATTGGTTTTTATTAAAATTGGATGATTAGTGTAGGGAGAAAATCCATTTAAAAAAAATAATTGCTTTGGTTGGTAAATGGAGGTCGCACCCTTTATAGATAAGGAACAAGTTTTTAGAGGGGACCTCAGAGTGATGTTTATTGCCCTAGCTGCAAAGTATGCCGCGTTTAACATTAGTATCTCCAACAATGACTTTAGTGAATTTGAATAGACGGTTAATCTATTTTGCTACTAGCCTACCGGATCAATCCCGTTTATAAGAACTCTCTGAAGCACATTGTCCATGCATCCTTCAATACAAACCCTGTTTCTCAAAGGAAATAATGAATTTTATTGTTTATTTTGAGTTGTAAATATTAGGTATGAGGTCCGACTTTAACCTAAAATCCTTATTCATGGTCATGTAACGGCTATTCCTCCTACCCATCAATATTATATATTTATTTATGTTTTGAATATATATTTACATGTATGATATGGATAAAGATTAAAAAAACTATCGCCACAATTTTGCATGGCGATTGTGTAAATACATAATGTTGACTATTGTGGCAAAACATAAATCCTTTTCCTCAAAGTTTCTTTGAGATATTGGATAGAAACTCATTTTGAAGAGTAAAAGTAGCTCTCAATTTTTAACGTTGTTTTGACGTACGAGCTCTGCCCATGAACGACTTAAACTCGTATGTCAAACTATTAACATATAACATTTCAACTTTATTATCTTTAAATCTAACATTTTTTTCCCCATCTAATATATATGAGGGTCGTTTGAAAAGTCTGTAAAAGTCTGAGAGAGGCCTCAAGAGACTAAACAGGAGTTTGATAACCATTATGGGGACTCTGAACCTTCGATTATAGAAGTTTATAAGGAAAGTGACGCTGAATGTTCTGGAGAACTCGTTGATGCTGCTTCTCCAGAAATCATTGATAAAATCCATAATATGGTGATGGATTGACAGAAGAGTGAAGGCGCATGAAATTGCTAGTGCTCTGGGTATCTCAAGTTGGATCACTATTTCCTTTAATTTTGCGGCCACAACCGCTGAGATGTAAGCTACTGCATTGCCATGATGGAAAAGGACTTTTTATGGGACAATCGTGGACATTTTTCTTGTAGATTGTTTTTCAAACGGACAATAACGACAAATCATATGCATTTGTAATAGTTTTACCATTTTATTGATAGTCGATGAGGATTATTCCGTGCAAATCCAAAAGACAGAAAGAAATAGACCAATCTGACAAAAAGCTGTTGTGCGTTGTTCCAAGAGATGTTAATAGCTTAACATAACCTTGATACGCGCCAAAAGTGCCATCTTTTGGACCTTACATGGCCTTATCAAACAATCCTCGAAAATAAAGTTAGTTTTTGGCAGGGTAGTTCATTTGCTCTCAATTAGTCTATGTTCGTATTAAAACCGGTTTGTAGGGGAATAGGAAAATATTTCAAATGTTTAACAAACTACCCTTTGGTTTCGTATGTCAATCAAGCTTCCAATCTATTAAGCCCCCATGAAAAAATTATGTAAATAAGCTACACAAATAAATTAAAACAATTTCTGGGAAAAACAAAAATGTGGAAATATGTTCGACTATGAGTAGGCATTTTGATTTATGATGTGGCGTTTTTTTTTACATTGCTATTGGAAAGGGAAAATTGACTTTTTCATTCGTTCTAGGTACTTCATAATTACATATATATAATACATACACTTATGTATTTAAAACCTCCTTTGTACTCGAATAGAAATTATTATTTAATTTATATGCTTTAAATTCATTTTTTGTTGTTTTCGTTTGTACCTGTTCAGTGTGTACATATGTACAGAACTGAACGCTATTGAGTGAGTAATTAACTTTGAAGTTATAAATAACCTCATAACAATCAATAGACTCATTTAAAAGCTCTTATTGAATTTTAATTGCATCTATATGTACGTAGGTATACAGTATACATGTTTATATTACTTACATCTATGTAAGCATAAGCAATTTGGTCATGTTTGTATATTAATTGTACGTCATACATACATTGAAAAGAGAAGAGAAGGGGGGGGGAACATCCAAGAAGAAGATGGATTGACTCAGCGTTTGGCTTTGATTGTTATTCATTCTCACTGGGTAATCATCGTCATCATATCTTTATAAACCAATAATAGGCACAGCATCCACCAATTTGGTATTTTATTTATGAAAGTTTTTTACATTATTTATCATGATGTGTCGTCAGCTGTTTAACTCTGTGGACATTAAATATCAAAAAACAACATAACAACATAATTATATCTACCTATAAATTGATGTACAATTAAAAACTATTATAGTGTTAGATTCTAGTCAAAATTTTCGAGTTGAGTCGTGTTCCATTTTTTTAATTAAAGTAGTAGTTTTTACTGTTTTTCATGTAGTGTCATTATTGGGTATTTCCCCACCAAAAATTACAATTCTTCAGAAAAAAATTATTTTGGGCAAATTTGAGTTATTTTCAGAAAATTGTCAACTACTTTGTGAGTGAAGTTAAGGGAAAAAATTTCAAAAATCAACATCTATAGACAAAAAAATTTTTTGAAAAAAATTTCAAAAATCCATAGTTGTTCACAAAAAGGAAGTTTTTGGACACCAAATTTAAAAAATTAAATTTCTAATATAATATTTTTTTGTAAAGAATTTTCAAATATTAAATTTTTTTGAGAAAAATTTCAAAAATCCATTCACAAAAAAATTCTGCCGCCTCAAACAAAAATCCTAGGGACGCCCTTGGGAGCGTAAGTGAATTTTCAACAGCGATATATTCTTTTATTGTTAGTAGAAAAAACATAGAAAAGTAAAATCCATTGATAAACTTGTACAAAAATATTGGTATCGTATGACAACACTATTGAAGAGTTAATATAAATGCGAGTAATCCTTATCGATATGTTTTTTGTTTATAATTCAAGTAAAGTCGAATTTCCACCCAAAAATCATATTTTGAGTCATTTATATGAAAATTGTCGACGGCTCTGTTAGTAAAGTTGAGGGTTTTTTTCGAGCTCAAATAATACTTGCATCCAACACTAATTTATATATAATTTTATTTATACTGCTTTGATGGTAATTAAATCAGTGCAAGAGAAGAAGAGCTGCTCATTAAGTTGTTTGTTAATTCTCCATTCTTCTCCTCATAAAAACCAATTTCCCGCTTCATGATGATATTTAATCATGAAATGAGATAATTGCTTCATTATCCAGGACTTTAAATGCATAATATTGAACAACCAAAAAATAATAATAATAATGGTTTATAAGACATACACACTTTTGTGTGGGAAAGTGAAAATAGATACATTGGTATGATAATAATGCTCTCTTCACACCATGAAGAACCATCTGATGAGATCCCATCTTGGCATTATACATAATGGTTCTTTTTATCCTTTTTTTTTAAAGAATCATTTTTTAAAAGGTTGGAAAATATAGAAATTTATTGCCAATTTAAAGAACTGTTTTTCTTTTTCGTTTTGAGGGGTTCCTATTCCCCACTAATTGAAAAACCAAACATAGAAGGTACTGAATAAATTATAAAAACCAATGCATGGAGATGATGAGTGTACATATTAGTTGGTAGTGGCAACGCTGTGCATACGGAGGAAAGAGCGAGAGAGAGAAAGAGAGTTTAACTATGGTATTATACCAACGTGTACAACCGTTAAGATGGCGTAACAATCATATATTTTATTATGTTTGAAAAAAAAGTAAAAAAAAAAAACCTCTAAAAATATTGGAATATTAATTGATTTTTTACCCTCCATAACATATTATACATATATATATTGGTAAGCATGTATTTGTATTTTTCTGATGAGGCGTTCATTGATATTTCAATCGCCATATCTTTTTGGTTTAAAAATTATAATAAGTGTGAGAAACCCCTCCATTAGTATAAAGAAGAACAAGCAATTGGCCTTTCTTTAAAAAAAGAAAAGATATTGGTGTTGTGTCGACTCGAACAATTATCAAATCTATGGTGAATCGATCGCTTTTCAAAACTTGAAAAAACTATAGTCGACATTATCAATATTTCATTAGATCCACATGGTGGATTTTTATCCCTAAACCTCCTCAAACTATAATTACTTTTCACATCTAAGTTGACTGGTCACTAGGATTACGGCGAAAGTTACAGATAGATTATGATCAAACTTGGTATGAAGATTATATATAGTCATAGTAAGAAGGCTATTAAATTTTGAGAGGTGAAGGGGTCACATGAATCATAAAAAATTCATAATCGACCATAACTCTGAAACAAATTAGGATACATAGCTCGATTTGATTTTAGGGGAAGTTTTGAATGACCACTTAGTGTCCATTCTAGTTTGTATTAGAATGAACACTCTTTTATGTAGGTGATTTTTTTATAATAAATGCCAACTTCCAATCTTATTCATCTAATCTCTGAGAAGACAGACATTGTTGTGGACATGGCTTGTTTTTGTAACAACCTGCACGATCTCATGGTTACAACATAAAATGATATTAGCTCCTTACTGCTCATAAAGTGTAAACAAATTCGCCGAAATAAAACGTGTTCAACACTGGACATGACCGACTACTTCATATTTATCTTATATAAGTCTATAATGTGTTCAGCTCGACTCAAGTCGACACAACACTAAAAAAACATGGAGTCATAATGTTTGTAACAAACGTAGTGGTGAGGTAAATAAAGCAAGATTTCCTAAATGAGTTTGTATATATATATATATACATATATAAACGTACAAATGTTATCTACAATCTCCTTGTTAGCTCTGGAGGTAGGTAGTTAGGTACTCGTAGGGAAATGTTTAATTGCGACCATGATGATATAACATATATATACTTATTACAAGGGATCATTACTACGAAGGTTGCGTGATAGGTTTTTTAATTGGTTTATTTTACTTTTATTAAACATATTTGGTAAAATAATACCATAGGTTGTCTAGGAACCTTTCTATAATTATTAAAATAAAATACATCAGAACCTGATACTAATTTTAAAAAAATACTTGATAATGTTTGTATTTAGTGGAAGTTTCATAAAGAGATTTTTTTTCCCCCAGGATGAAATATTATATCTGGATATTATTTTTTTAATTTTTTATGAGAGTAGCATAAAGGATCCCTTGTCCTTGCGATATTATTGCCTTTATGTAATTAGTGATTGGCCTTTACACCACCAATAAGTGACTTCCAGCCAGTCCTTCTATAATGAAGGTTTGATTTTGTACCCCCTCAGAATGATATGGTCCATAGACGCCCTCTACTATTATGAGAGCCCTTGAGCGGCAGAATGGAGTGTGCTAGAGGCCCCCATCAAAGCATCAGCCAAAAATTATCGCTTGTGTGTGATGAAAAATGTGTTTCAAAGGATTTCTTTAAAAAAAAAAAAGGTCATATCGTTATAATTTTGACTTTAAATAAGTAAATTTCTCTCCCTCCCCCAAAATAAAAATCAGCAGGCTCCTCTGGGCCTTTGCAAAATGGATTGCTTGGGGACACAATCTCAATCTTGCTAGGAATTAGACTTATAACTGAGGCCAAAGTAAGTTTTACTTTAAGTAGGGCTTCAAGGCCTTCTACAAGATTATATCTTTTTTGGGGGTTGGGGAACTTGGGTTTTTGAATTTTTTCTGTGCCGCAGAGTTTGATCATTATTTTTTTTTTCTTTCGGAGAGATAATTTTGCCTAGTCCAACACAAAAGGTATTTCATTGGGAAAATGGGTCTACAGCCCCTCCATCACACCCCTGTGGACGCCTCTGGGCTTGGAAAAAGACAAATGTCCTAATTTCTTTCTTTCCTTTAAAAAAAATTGAATTGAATTTTATAGTTTTTTAGAAAATATAATATGAGGAATTTCAAATTTTTTGAAGAAAATTCTCATTTTTCTTAATTAAAAGAGCTTTATTTTTTAGGCTTTCATTTTTTTAGTCTATAAATTTCAATTTAAAAAAAATAATACTTTTTTGAATAAAAAATTGCACCTTTTCATCTCAGTACAGGGCCCACTACAGCCCTACATAAGTTGAAGTGTCATAGTGTCTTTAAAAGGTGGGACTCCTTTGAGTTACATATTTATATGTATGTATATAGCAGGTTAATTACGGTCATGAGGATTTATCTTAAGATTTAAATATCTTTATTTTAACTGAGAAAAAATGATCATTCTTTTATACGAAAATAAAAAGGAAAAAAATACAAGGTACTATGAATATTTTATATCATCTAAACAAGTCGAACTCCTACATATATATATATATATATAAAACAGATGAAGGACCCTTATTATGAAGGTTGCGTGATATGTTTATTTTTTAATTGGTTTTTTATTTTGTATATTTTTTTGCAGATATTGAATTTCCTTTTTCTTTTTTTTGTTATTTTATGTTTATAATAAATAAATTTGTCTTTTTTCATTAATTAAAAAAGATTAATGAAATGGTTTTGATGGTGATATTTGGATGTTATTATTCTTTTTTTTTTGTAATAGTATACTTTGGTATTTGGTTCTTTTTATTTGTGCAAGGACTGCCTACTTCATCTCCTATCACGTCATCATCATGATTTATTCAAAAACCATCAATAATTCTAGTATTTACAATACATATTACTGTTGGGATCATCAAAAATTAATAATAAAAAAAGAATTTTTTTATTTTATACTATTATTTTTTTCCACCGACGAAGGCAGATACTTATTTATAAGTTATTTCTTCATATCTTTGTAACTATATATGTATATATATAAAGATTGATTGTGTGAGGAAAAGAATGATTCAAAAATAAAAAAAGTATTTTATTATATTTTATTTATTATCATTTTATATGAGAGTTATAAATAATGGTAATTGGTCGTTTCTTTGACGTTTTTGTTTTGTTTTTCTTTCTTTTTAGGTTTGAAAATTGGTTGTTCTTTCATTTATTCTATTATATGCCCTTTGAACAAGTTGGAATATAAAAAATGCACTTTTATATCCAAAGTGTTTCGTTCGGCTACAGTTTGCTTTTCTTCAAAATGAAAAATAAGGATTATATTCTTATATATATCTCCTGAGAAAATGAGCTTTAATGAAACAACATAGCTTGAAAAGTCAAGCTTGTGAGATCCAACAATACAATTTTAAAATTGAAACTTCTGAATCCCCTTCTACAAATAGAGAATGTCGATTAAAAAAGTCATTTTCAATATCTATTGAGGTCAAAAAACGGGTAACCTTTGAGCTTTTATACGACATTAAAACTGTACTTTATAAACTTAAATTACTATATATCTATTGCTTTAAGCATACAAATGTATAGAGATATTCAGTTTAGGTTTTTTCATTCAACATTTAAGAATCCACAATATGTAATGGTGAAACTTGTCTCCTGTATGAATTTGTGAATGAAAATAAAGAAGAGATGGTTTTTGTCAAATGTTAAAGATAAATATGAAATTGAACCATTTTCTTATATTTTCTATCAAACGCTATTTAAAAGGGCAAAAAAAAATAATGCAATTACAGGCTTGATATTGTAAATTAAACCCTTTTATAGACATATTTAAATGAAGCAATCAGATTGTCAAAAAACTAAACTGTCATTCAGACAAACCATTTTTGATTTCAGGCAATTTCAAGAGTAGTATTGATTTAGTTATAAGTAACATCAAAACTGACAGGATTTCAAATTTAAATACCAAAGGGAAGTCGAATTTCTGTCAAAAAATCATTTTCTTGTGACATAAGGTTTGTTTATCGTTTTAAATCCAGGGCCGTCCACAGGAATCTTTTTTTTGGCAGGGAAGGGGGGCATGGGGGAGTAGCTAGGTTTTTGGAATTTAAAAAAGAAAAAAAACTAAAAAATTAAATTTTTCTAAAAAAAAATTGAAAAATTAAATTGTTTGGAAAATAGTTTTAAATATTTAATTTCTGAAAAAAAATTGAAAAATCCAATGCTGTTGAGAAAAAATCATTTTTTTTTTTGGAAAAAATTTGTGAGATTAAATTTCATATATATGATTTTTTGAAAATAAATTTCATATATTAAATTTTTTGGAGAAAAATTACAAAAAACTTCAAAAATCCATAGCTATTTTCAAAAACTTAAATTTTTTGGAAAAAAATTAGAAAAAATGAATTTAATTTTCTAGTAAGAATAAAAAAATCCTTAATTTGTGTGTGTTGGGGGGGGGTATTGCCCCTCCAGCCCTTCCCTGAGGACACCTCTGAAATCTTATAGAGTTTTGCCACAAATCCATCGCTGTGCATCTGCAAACAAGTCGACCCGGACGTCAAACAGCCCTATAGTCGTTGATAACTGTTCACTACCTAAAATGAGCTTATTATCATCCAACCAATCAACGTTCAGAAAAAGAAAATAAGCAGAAACATCGACAGCTGACAACAAAATAAACTGCATGTATATTTATGTGTCAGGGAGGTAACGGCAAAATGTAGAATGTATACAAATTGTTTACTGCTGTTGAAGTACCCATTACTCCCCCCGCCCCTCACAGTAACAGATGATAGTAATAATATGTTAATCGTTGTTGTTATGTAAACCACGTGATAATTAAATGAAAATAAATAAGGATAATTTGAGGGAAATAATTCAATTAGGAGAATAAAAGGCTCATCTCTTCATCATAATTGGATTCCTTCTTCTTCCTTCTTTATGTTTTTTTTTTTTTACTTCTTTTTCCATCTCATTGTGAAAATTATATTATTGTATATACATATATTTATGTATACAGTATGTATATATAAATAAACACTTCATTGAATTGTTGGAATTTCAATTATCGCTTATTTTCCTCTTCTCTTCTTTGTATGGCTAAATGGATATTTTTTTTTCTTTTTTTTCTTTTCCTTTTTGAGGGATGATTCTTCATGTATGACGTATTTACCTATGTACTATGTTAGTACCTATTCAACATATACCCACATAATATGTACATACAACTAATTATGATGACACACAATGAACTCCAAAAATTATCGGCTCGGTTTCCCTCCACCCGAATAATTGTTTTGTATGAATATTGAACTTTGGTCGGAAAATTCTAGACCGATCTGATACCTTTATTATTCTTAATGAAGGGAATTAGTTCGGCCTGAATCCGTCTCAATTATAATTCGAACTTAACTGATTCTATAAATGAATTGTACAGTACGTCAGTACCGAATAACGACCCACAATATCGTTATATCAATGAAGCTATGTGTTTTGCATAAATCATATTTGAACAAAATATAAATCAAGATAGGGAGGTATTCGGCTTATATATTGAGACTCAAAAACCCGATTTGAAAGTGATTGAATATCGGTCCAAGATCCCGGGTTGGCCGAATTATCCGTTCAAATCAGTACAGAAAAAAAACAGTCTTTAACCGTGTCTCATCGTTAATTTTGATATCGGACTAATTGGAAAAAACCTCCACGAGTGGACTTCATATTTGTGTTGTATGACTTAAGTGATTTGTATCACTACATCTCATCAAATGTTTATTGTTTAGTAACTCTCTTAACTATTTTCTAATCAATGCCACTTTCTAATGAGGTTCTTTTAACTAAGAAAGAAACATTTGCATGGATTGAAATTATCAACTTAAATTATGACTGAGTTAAAATTGTCTACTACCCGTAGGTCATTTCTTGACTCGCCTCATTGTTAGAAATGAGATTTTGTTGAGTAATATACTACTCACGCTCTACAAAAGTACAATTCCTATTCATTTTTTGATCGAGGGTGAGTGAATATTATATATATACATGGGTTTCATTATTATTTCACCCGACTTGGCGCCTCTTTCTTTAGATTCTCTTTGTTCTTAACCTCTGAGGACCTCTGACAGTATAAAAAATGCCCTGTCAGTATATAAAAATAACAGAAGCCAACAATGAACTTGGTAATCCTGACACTTTGAAGATATTTGAGAGGAGAGCAGTTGAGCAAACATGACGTCTACAATCAGCTGTGACAAATAAGGATTTGGGCAAGAACTTCTCCGATGTATATCTTCAATTCTACTTTGAGGGAACAAGAACTTACATTTATAACTTCTGAGAGAACTCACACTCTTACTCTCCGTAGGTCATAAGCACATGCACTAGTTCTTACTCTATACTTAGATGTTCTCTTTTTAAGAATTAAATATTCATGATGGCAGCTTTGGAAAATAAGAATACCACCCAGTTTAAGCTGACACTTAAAAAAGCTGTTTCCCCTTTATAGGGCATATGTAGTACACTTTGGCATATTATTATGTACATCACGGTGGTTTTGTTAGGAATTGCAGAAAAAAAATCATATTTACGCATGAATGCTCAAAAAGCGAAAAACATGAGGGAAAAAGTATAAATGGGTAGTACCCATGATTATCCACTTAATTTTGTGCCTTCCCATTTTCCCTTTTCAACTGTATGGGCTCGACTCAAGTTGACAGAGCAGTCGGGTCAACCCATTTGCTTATATTTCATCATCACGAACCAAATGATTCAGAGAGCCTTTCCGACATTTGAACCCTCATTAAGAAATGATGAATTGAGCTGTTCCCCTTCGTGAAATATGTTTCCTTTCATTAAGTACAGCGTGTATATATACATGAAGCTGTTAAAGAAACGACTGTTCAATAAATACACATGTTTATAAAAGACTACTAAGTTATGAATGAGCCTCTAATTTTGAATAGAAAGGAATACGAGACAACTTCTAAAAACCAAACCACCTCTTCACATAGTAATAATAATACAATAACGATAAATACAGACAAGGAAGGAAGGATCCATGACCCGCAGTGAAGTCAGAGAGGACCATCTTTTCAAAAAATAAAAACACCTCATTTCATACCCATTAAAAGTGTCCATGAAATATACTATTTATTAACACCCTATTTTTGTCTCCATACCTACAACAGCTCTATTTTTACCATCATATACTATGTATACATTATGTACTTACTTATGCGGGACAAAGGAATGTATATAGAGGAGGGCGGGTGCCCTTTGAGAGGACAGTCTTGTTTATTGTAATAATATATTCATTAATATATAGATGGATAGATAAAAATCCTTAATCCTTTAACTCTAAGGACATTCTTCGGATATCTTTTCTATTATTTATTTATGATCCGTGATTTTTGACTCATTGAGTGAGAGATATACATACACATGTATAATGATGAATATTTGTGATGACAGATTTTGATTTTTTTATGAGAGTGGAGTTGTGATGGTGCAATAATAAATTCCGAGTCTTTTTTGTATGAGTATGACTCTATTCATAATAATTATCAGATCAAATCAATCCCATTTCTCTTCTTATACTGATAGGACTCTTTTCATCAGATAAAAAACGTCATAGAAATAGAAGGAACTACACATTACATAGAGTCATGAATCAACTACATATGTGGATATTTATTACATTATATACCACATATACTTCTTTTTTGGATAGATGTGATGATGGGCGACAATTTACAATAACAATCATTTTTATCATCATATGAGTTTCCTTCTTTACTGCTTACTATCTGATTGGTTCTCTTTATCGTTAATATCCAATCAGCAAGTCTTAAAGAGAGAAATACAACAATAAAAACAAGAATAAATGGATATAAATACAATATAATAGAACCCCGCTTTTGATGGACTCTGAGTGTGTGTGTGTGTGTCTGCAAGTAGGAGGCGGGGGGCAGAGAAAGAAATAGGAGAAGAAGAATAAAACGGATTGCCCTATTGTGTACATAGTGTAGTAGTTAGCTTAATAATATATCATCAAAATCATGTAAAGAGAGAGAGAGAGAGAGAGTAGGCTTAATAGTTTATTCTAGGTCAAAGGTCAATTGATCCAAAGAGCCAAATAATATGTATAACCATATAAAACCCAATACAAATAATAACGTATTTTCACCCAATAGGTAATAGTGCTTAAACTATTTTGATGTATGTCGTGTACAAGTTGAGATTTTGTACAAGTTGCAACTAAAAAATGAGAGGAATAATTTTAAATGAAGGATTTACACTTGTACATACTTGGGAGTGGAATAAGGCAATAACTGAATATTCCAAGGATAATGATGGTATTTTTAGCTATTTTACTAATAAGTACTAAAAAATCCAAAGCATTATGTGGCTACATTATAAAGTTCAAATGCCCACAGTTATATTACTTATAATATATAATAATCATATATTTTGAATAGATTTAAATGCAATGAGTGTATCAATTAACCGAGTTGGTAATTAGAATGATCAATGTTGTAATTAAATAAGATATTAAAAGAGGAAGAAATTGAAAGTTGTACAATTTGCTTAAACAAGTTGCAACATCTAAACAGCATATATACATGGAAGTAAATGAATAAAAATTGGTTGCGAGGATTGAATACTTGGGTCAATAGTGAAAATCATCTAATGTCTGAAGATTTTCACGATTGAGCCATGTCTCTTGAGGTAGTTGAGGGGATTCCGTCATCTTGTAAGCCTCGTCTCTTTATTGTGAGGAGGTGTTGGGGGACGCAGATGAATGACTTCATATCTAAGTCATTCTGGACGGCGGTCCTGCTGGTATTTTTCTCGACCTTGAGCTCCTTGGCGTGCCTCCAGATACTGGTAGTGGGGTCCTCACCAACTTTGGAGAGGCACAGAAGGCTGCATCACGCTTAAGATTATCAGAGAACCTATCGACACCCTTCTCAGCCTCATTGTCTAGCTGTATGCGCAAGCTGATCCCAAACTTGTTGCAATCATCAGGTAGCTGACATTCACATTGAAGGAATCAAGAACTCGCTGCCTTTTTGCTTGTTGTGCACTCATTATTCAACGTGGAACAAAGTTCATAAAACGAATCGAAAGCAAAGAGTAAGGACTTTGCATTAAAAGAAATATACATATTCAAACCAATTTACTATAAGAATTTGCTTGTCCACCCTGTAAGTACTTGTCCACGGCGGGGGGGGGGGAGGGATCAGGTATTTTGTTTTTTTAATAAAAGAATTGTTCGTCAAACTTTTAAAAAAATTATGGGAAAATAGGTGGAGAACTTTGTTTTCGTAAGGATTTCTGTTCTATTATGCAACAGAGCAAAAGTTCTAAATTAAAAACCAAACTGAGACCTGGGAAAAAACTACATCTCTTAGAAGATTCATCTAGTATTAGATGGTAAATATATTCATGGGGACTAACTTTTGACCTTATTGATGCAAATGACCAATTCATAAATAGATAGCACATTATGGAGTTCAAATGTGCATAGTTATATTACTCATAAATACATAATTTTAATTATAAATTGTCATGACCAAAGGATTTTGGTCTTTTTGACCTTTCGGATGAAAATGACTAATTTATAAATATATTTATTCTGTGGCACGTTATGTAGTTCCATTTTCCACCGTTACATTATTATTATGTACATTATAAATGCGAAATATTAATTTTGCCAATATATAGTTGGTAATTATTAAAATGATTGATGTTATAATATAGTTAAATACAGCGTAATGAGACATACAGATTCCAACTTGTACCATTGAAAATAAAATACAAATTGGGATTTTATATTACTTAATATTTGGCCTATAGAATTTGTGTATGAAGAACCCCGACATTACTTGATTATTTGTGCTCATTAGTACCTATGTATGAGTATAATGGCCATGATTGAAATTCCATTTAATCCAAGATGTCCAACCTGGGTGAATATTTTTAAAAGTCAATATTGCTCCCTGAAATTATAATTCCATATTACTATAATTTCATTTAATTATATGAATTATGCAAAGAAAATCACACATTGTTTGTACATCAATATCCCAAACAATCCAAATAATTTGTTTCCGTGGATGTAACGGACTATTTGAAATCCGAATTTTGTAAGCCTCTTATTTAAAAAAAAAAAAAATCACTATAGTAAGGGAAAAATGTATTAAAAAGGCGGCAAATTGAAAAATCAGCAAAAACTGGACTCATCAAATTCGGACTAAATAAAGTATTGATCTATATGTGGCACGCCAACAATTACATTTGCCCAATTATCATTTATTTCTATAAACCAGTTAGATATTCTTATTAGTCCTTTGAAGGCCCACCAATTACAAATAACCAAAATTGATTGTCACAATAAAAGAGTGAGTAATGTGAAAGGCCCAATCGGGGCCAATATATGACTCTCGAATAAAAAAAAGTGGTTATAATCAATAGTTAAAATTCTTGGGTATACTAACTCATCCCAGAAATTTGAATAGAAAGCCTATAATTGACCTAAATATGTCCGTGAAATAGTGTGCTGTATTTCTGCATGAAGAAATACAATTTATTGGGACCAAACCAAATAATATATTTACTTCATTTCATTTTTACCTCTTCAAATGTTAAAAATATGGTCGATTCTGTCCCAGTGAATGTACTAAATTAATAATCTGTCACGTTATTCTAAAACTGTTAGATGCTCAATATATTATCTATAACTAATATTCTGGGTATAAAATTAACTTTTCGAATAAAAGTCAATACTCATTTATAAGTATTCCGTGGCATAATAAATGAAAGGATATAATTAATTTGTTTAATATGGGTAATTAAAATGACAGGATTTGAATAAATAAGACGTCCTGAGATGTATATGCATAAAAGCGAATTTATACAAGTTGGATCCCCACAAATGAAATGAAGAATTTAGAGTCCGCAGATTTGGAGTATAATGCAATAATTGAATACTCTTAGAATTATTGAATTTAAAAATATATAAATAACTTATTAAATAGTACATATTCTTTGGCCCACCATAAAGTTCCAATCCCAAACCGGGACTATTACTTTTTAATCTCTATTAATAAAGAAAAGTGTATGGGGTTGATGTTTGTATCGTTGTCGTTCAGTCATTTTTGAGCGTATCTGCGGACAGCGTAGATACTTGATCTAATAAATAACAATGCAATCGAGCGTGCGCGTCATATTATAAAAGAAGAAAAAATAAAGTATGTATAGAGTTGTATCGAATGTGAGAGGAGGACTCATTTTTAAACACGAGAGTGTGTAGCTATAGCTCATATTAAAAAAGAAAAAGAGAAGTACAATATAAAAAATAATAAATCTTACATTAGATGAACAACAAGCGTGTTAGGCTACAACTTTGACAGGGAGCACTTCAGACTAAAGTATTATCTGGGGCATCACATCATATTAAACAAAAATTATCAATGGGTTATAACTATTCTTTCATTCTTAATGAGATAACATTTAAGTATTGAGTAACTAAGTTTGAGTGTGCTCATGAAAAATGGACATAGGCACTGATGATTTTATTCCATTTCAGTCAATCAAAGTTTGTCTGGTCATCGGCGTCTAATAACTATGTGCAAATGCGTAATTTTAATAGATTTAAATGCATCCATATAATAACATCTAGGAATAATTTGTAATTAAAATGACTGATGTTATCATTAGATAAATAAAGCGTAATTATGGGCAGAGTTTGAAATTTAAAGAGTGCGACAGGGATATTTTTGGGGGTCAAGAAGCAAAACCAAAAACTTTCATAACTTTTTATAAGAAAAGTATTATAAAAAATGTTATTGAAGAAACTTTTAACAATTAATCTTGGCAAGAAATATTTAATATGGCCGCCTCCAGCCTCTATCACAACCTCCACACGAGGAAGGAACTTGGCGCTTATTGCCTCAATATAATCGGCAGACATGTTGGCCCATGGTTTCGACGCTCCATATACTGAAGTCGAGGGGATTGATATCAGGACTGGAAGAGAGCGAGAAGTTCTTTTTCCAGAAGTAAGCAAAGTGCTCCTTGGAGAAATTCTGTGTCTTCAAGGCCATATGGCTAGGGGCACTGTCTTGGGTTTACACATAGTTGTTCTAGGGGTATACTAGGGGGTGGGGGGGATAAATATTTGAAATTTGTGAAAGAGGAATCATTTTTTATAAATTTACAAACTAATTATATAGAGTGTACATGTTCATATTAATTAAATTAATATAATTAAATATTGATGGTTATATGAAGACTGACCCCTGGATCATCTGCAAACTCCGCCTACTTGTACTATTTACAACTTGTACACAATCATAATATATTAAACAGCATTACAAGTTAGATAGATCAAGGAATTTTTCTATTAGAGCGATCCAGATAGAACTTCTTTAAAGAACCAAAGTATTAGGGGTCAACAAACATTATCTAGGATTTTCAGACCGAAACCCAACACTAATATTTACATATATTGTTCAGCCTTATTTGTACAACTCCAACTCAATACTGTTTCAAAAACACAAAAAACCGAGGGAGTGAGAAAAGATATGGAACCATCTCCAACACTTATTACCAACAACAACAACACAAGAAAATGGTTAATTTCACCTCTAAGACCAACAACTGCATTTGTATAAAAAGAGAACTTGACCTTGGGAAAAGAGATTCATCTCTTGATAAATCTGGCTGCCGTATGAAAAGCCAGCAGACAAGTAGGAGGGGGTAGAGAGAGATCGTTTATTTATATATTATTTATATCTAAGCCGATTTATGAAATATAATTAAAGTAAATATAAATTTTGTAAAAAAGTTGCTGTGTATATATTTTTTTATCAATTACAAAGAATCTTTTGTTTATATTGTACGTAATAAAAACATATTTAGAAAATATTATTATTATTATGAGGATCGTAGGTAGGTATGTACTAGGGTTTACTTTTCGTTTCCCCGGCATTTGTCAGATTACCTTACAACGAGAAGGTAAATTCCCGGGAAAATATCGTACCTAATTATTACATATTATTGCCTTAATTTAATTGTATCAGTCATCCACCAAAAATTAGCTTGTTCATCCCTTGCTAGTTAATTAATTCCCCCAACAAAGTTGGTTATGTTTTAACCTCTGTTTGTTTGTTAGTTAGTTAGTAGGATTACGGTAAAAGTTAGAGATTAATTTTGATCAAATTTGGTACAAAGATGAAATATGGTCACAGTAAGAGGCCATTAAGAGTAAAGGTCAAAGAAAACGTGCATAACCGACCATAACTTTTGAACAAATTGAAAACTCAATTTGATTTTAAGCCAAGGTTTTACACTCTACCTAGGTTACGCTTTGTTGTAATTCGGATTGGGTTACGTAATTCTAAAAAGTGAAACCTTTGGGCTCTCAAAAAAACAAGCCGACCATAGTGATATAAATGAAGAAAATAAGAATTAAGTGTACATTAGGGGTAAAAAACACTTAAAGTTTGTTTTTCTCAAGTAAATATGTATATAGATATTTCCGAGTTTCAATAGAATTTTAGTACGGTGTCGTCTAAATTTGTGAGTACCTCGAACAACAGTAATTATTGATTACTATCTCATCCGTGAATTTCCCTGGATATCAAAATTAATGTTTTTATTAGCCGGGATCCCGCTCAAAGACACTTTCCCGGAGACTGATCAACCCTACATAGATTGTACTATTATCTATGTAGCTATAACCAACTACTCCATTTAATAATAAATAAATGTTGGAAAAAAGAGTTAGTTGTTGGTAAATAACTTAATTACATGACAAATTAATTTGATCGTTTTTGTTGCAGCTGGACTCTTCTTACTGCCTACATAGTTTATATATAAATATACATATATATATATACAAACATATGTACATTAAATGACAAGTTAAGTGTTTTTGCTCCATTTTATGATATTTTCATTACTCCGTCAGTAGTTGAGACTCGATACATTGTAGAACCTACTTCATATATACATGTACATATTTTTTTAAGAGATATTGAATTACAGACTCTACAAGAGTCAGGGAGAGTAAAGTATTTGTAGACACCTCAATTATACATATTAAGTAGGGGAGACTGGAACACTAACGCCCAAAACACTATTTGCTTTTCACTCAAGTACTTACCCCGAACTGGCTTCAGCTCAAACACGCCAATGTTTAATACAAAATAGTAACATTTGTTTGCTATTGTTAGAATTTTCTGGTAAGGGTACCAAATATTAGGAATGAAAATCGCTCCGAGATACAAATAAAAATACCTGTTGTGTCTTTTGGTACGATACATTAAATTGAAAATTCTAGCAGAAGTGACGTCATAGCCTATGAGAGGTTGTGTGTTTTATCAAAATCTGCCTGGGTTGCCCAGCAATCAGTAGAATACATCAGATTAAAATTTCTAGCAAGCCTAATGACATTATGATCTAACATATGAACTTAACTTATAGCGTATGAAGTAGAAATCAATTATTTTTCAGATAGATCCCTTTAATAATGTGTATATCGCAGTCTATAAGTGCAATCATTTTACGCTAGGCGGCGTTAGTAAGATAAGATTTCCTACAAAAAAGCAAAAACGATTCAAACAGATTTATTCAGTTTGACTCAGGTTTGTTTGTGCATTCGTCATTAATGGACTCTGCAAGCAGAAAGTACGCCATGTTTTAAAGCTTTTCTTCGACAAAAGCAAAAAAGAAAGCCTGGTAAGTGGAAATGTGAATAGTGTTTATGGTTCTGACACTGTAAAAGTCTTTCATGCACCATTTTGGTTTTGTGGATTCCGTTCTGGTAGTTTTGATGCCAAAGATGCACCACGCTCTAGAAGGGATATTGTCCCAAATGTGGATAAAATAATTGAAATCGTCGACTCCGACCGTCATAAAAGCACTGTTTTGATTACAAGGAGATAAACAGTAATGGAAAAAATCCATTAAAAATAATGCAACTATTTTTACTACACTGTTATTATACATTTACAGGGCTGGGCTAGAGAAGCTGTTGCCCCTCCTCAAAAGGAATTTTTCTTTTTTTTCCCCATAAAATTTATTATTTAAAATTCCATAAAAATTTTCAATTTTTTTCTCCAAAAAATTATTTTTTTGTAAATAGCTATTAATTTGAAAATATTTCTCCTAAAAATTTGTAATTATTTGAATTTTTTTTTCAAAAAATTTTATATTTGAAATTTAATTTTTGAATTTTTTTTTTTGTGAACAACTATGAATTTTTTTTTCCAAAAAGTATAATTCTTTGAGAATAGCTTTAGATTTTTATATGAATTTCCAAAAATTTTAATTTTTAAATACTTTTTTGACAAAAAAAATTTAAATTTTCTATTGTTCTTTTCCAATAAATTTAATTTTCTTTAAATACTTATGAACTTTGAAAAAATTACTCAAAAAAAAATTATATTTCAATATTTTTTTCAAAAAAAGTTATATTTGGAAATTAATTTTTGAAATTCTTTAAGAATAGCCATGGATTTTTGTAATTTTCCAAAAAAAATCATTGTTCGTGAACAACTGTGAGTTTTTGGAATTTTTTTTCAAAAAAATTATTTGTTTGTGATTAGCTGTTGACTTTGGACATTTTTTCCCAAAATAAATAATATTTGAAATTTTTTTCACAAAAAAATAATTTAGTTGTGAAACAGCTGTGTATGTGCAGAAAAGAAAAATAAATATAATCCTGCGGATTACAATGCAAACTCTGTGGCGATATCATTATTGACGTTTGAGAAAACGAGCTTGTTGCAGTGGTCTTCCCTACTTGAAAGTCTCACCCGGTCAATATACGCATGTAATAATTATTATTGGGAAAAACATGAATAGAAGGTTTTTGAGATGAGGTCAAACCCTCTTTAAAAACACATTTTTCATGGATGAACAAAGTATTTAATAACAACAAAAAAGGAGGAAAAAAAAAAGAAAAGACGGCTTTAATTAGTACAACAGCTCTCAAATCACTTTATGTACATATAAGATTTTATTTCCATTTGTAAAGACCCAGCTGGTGTTGGTGTTTCACTCTTGTACAAACAAATAAATACATTTTCTTTTCATTTCCCCGAATTTATAATTCATTTATATTATAATTAAAGAATGTTGTTCAAAGCCCTCCTCACCTCTGCCAAATATCAATAACAAAAAGCATGGATAATGAATATCATAACAAACAAAACGAAGATATTATTATTTGGATGTTGTTTACTCGAGAAATACACACATAATAATGCTCTGTTGTGGTGAAGATCATGTAATATTATATATCTATATATTAGAAGTCGGATAGAAAATCATGAATTTTGATTGAGATTTCACATTTTTTTTTCTCTCTCTCTCTCTCTTATGATTGAATCATCAATAACAAATCATACCTATTTTGATGTATCCTTCAAAGAAAATAATAATTTAAAAAAAAAACAAGTTTTTTTTTTCTTTCTATACATACGTAGTTATCTAATTAAGTTGCCTCCTAATCATGAGTGACGCTCATTAAAACTGAATAAAAATGTTTCAAAAATCCACTATAATTGATACACTTTATACCAAATTATGACACTCTAGTCAACCAAATTTCAAATTTTTTTTCTTTGACCTTAAACTGAAGTGCCGTTCCTCCGATTTATTCTACCTCGAAAATTTATATATGATCTTTATAATAGGAAATATCTACTTCTGTGCCTTTCAGAGTGCTTTTTTCTACACAATTTGGTTTTATTCTCTCGTGGAAAGATCTAAATTAAAGAAATATTATCAATACTGTTTGTAGGTGCATGTTGCACCTAATGTTTAAATTATTTATTAATGTTCTTCTGAATCAAAAAAATACGTTGTTAGTAACAAAAACAACCCCATTTCTTTTTTGGAAGTCCAAAAAATTCCTCTTTTTCAATCCCAATGATAAAATAATTGTTGGTAGTAAAGTGAAGATACATAACTTCAGAACAAAAAAAGAACATTTCAATACTCAATACATTTAATACTAATTAAAGTTGTCTAAGATTTGTTGCTTGAAACTATATAATTATTTAAATATACTAAACGAATTAAGTTTCCCTTCTAATCGCAGTGATGCTTGATAAAACTAACTAAATATGGTTAAAAATCCACTCAAATTGATATATCTTTATATAATAATTTCGCCAAAAAAATAAACAATTATAATTCTTCATCCCCCCCCACACCCAAAATCAAACAAACCATATAAATATATTATATAGATACATCATTTTTCATATTATAAATAAATTTTTGACGAAAAATATTTGGCTTTTTTAATAAATATGCTTACAAAAACATTGTATCCATTAATTCATAATTCAAAAAATAAAAACCAAAATCTTTAATGTATTAATCAATAATGGATTCAATATTTATGTATGGAATTGTTATATGTGTACAATGTGCAAGTTGTCACGTGTAAATTGAATTGTAGAATCTGCAATTTCTTCGTCTCACAACAACTTACTTATATTATCCGTACTTTAAAATACCATCTATTCATTGATGTTATTATATAATTGAATTTTGATACATTAAAGTATGAATTTATTAGGTATTTACGGGAAACATTCTCTGTGAGGGGAGTCGGCGGGTTGATATTTTAGGGAGGGCTTGGTTTTCGATTTTTTTTTAATTCCGAAAATCCAAATTTTTCTAAG
Organism: Lepeophtheirus salmonis; assembly: GCF_016086655.4. Lineage (NCBI taxonomy): Eukaryota > Metazoa > Arthropoda > Copepoda > Siphonostomatoida > Caligidae > Lepeophtheirus > Lepeophtheirus salmonis. The sequence continues at coordinate 28,793,939 of NC_052138.2, read as the reverse complement.
TTTTTTTTTAATTCACCATTGGTATTGACGAAATATTTGGGAAATTAAATTTTAAAAAAAATCCAAAATTTAAACTTCGTTTTTAGTTTGTTTGAAAAAAGTTTTAAATATTTAATTTATTGGATTTTTTCTTTTAAAAATTAAATTTTTGAGAAACAATTTTCAAATATAAATTTTTTGGAAACAATTTTCGAATATCAATTTCTTGGAAGCAAATTTTTGAAATCCACAGCTAGTCACAAAAAGTTAGATTTTTCGGAAAATGCTTATTTCATTTTTGTAAAAAAAAATAAAAAAATCTATAGATATTCTCAAAAAATTAATTTTTTTGGAAAACAGTTTCAAAAAATAAATTTGGAAAATAAAAATTTTCGTAAAAATTTCCAAAATCCATAGATTTTCACAGAAAATTAAATGTTTTAGAAAAAAAAAATTGAAAAAATTTCAAATATTAAATTTTCTAGTAAAATACAATAATTCCTTCATTAGGAAGGGGGGCTAGAGTACCTCCACTCAACCCCCTGCAAACGCCCCTGAAATAATATTTAACATATTGCGAACTAGTTATTATCAATTCAATCTCTCCCAATTGGTTATCTTTCGGAGCACTCAAATACTATTCTAAGTTTTACTAAAAAAATCCCTCTTAAATTACCTAATTTTTCCTTTTAAGACGAGAAATCGCGTCCGCCGTAAAAAAAAAAAGAAGTAGAAATTAACAGCGATATATTTTTTGTAAAAGCTGGTTAGGGCTTAATAATTCGCAACACGGAATATTTACTTTAAAAATAAAAACGTCAATTTTTTTTTTTTTTTTTCCGATCTCGTTTTCCAAAAAAAAATCATTAGATACCCCCTCCCCCCACCCCTGATATACACCTAGGAACACGGCAGTTATAAAAAGTCAAGGAATCTCTGATCTAAAGTATATCCATTCTTACACTATCCTTATCTCAGAAGTACTTTAAATTCATCTTATTTTTGGGCCTTAACTTGTACAATTTGCCAAAGTCCACTTCTACATTATATAACTATATGTATGTATATAATTTATGGATATATAGTGATCGATATTCGACTCCTCCTCCTATAGATTCCATGTCGTAGAGAATTAATGTGTCGTAATATCCTTCGTTATTGTTGATCCGTCTGACCTTATCAAACTTTCAATTTAATAAATTAATAATTAACTCCGCCTTTGTGGGATCATTAGACATAATATCAACTTGTCAATTCTCATTAACACAAATAAAGAGAGAAAATAGTCGTTTCTTGTTGTTGCTACTATTATTAAATTGATGGACTGAGTGACGTGAGTTCTCTCAAATTTATTTATTGATTACAAAGTTCACTCCTATTGCCATTATACTAGGATTTGATGGGATTTTCTTCTCATGGGCAAAGTTCGTTACTTAAATATATCAAACGTAATTTGTTGATGATATCCTTTATATAGTAAATATTAAACCATGTAGTTCCTGGGCGTAGGTTGGTAAAAAAGGAAAATATCCTTCCAGGGTTTTCCTTATAAAAAACCATAGAAACACTTTTAGTCATTGATCTGACCTATGGAAATCTAGAGACGCGGAGTAATCACGCAGGATTTGTATTCCCAAATGAGGGGGCTATAAATGAAGCAATTTGTTGAAAAAAAGGAAACTAAAATAGGCTCACGGTAGAGCACAAAAATTCCTCATAAAATCAAATTGAGTTATCTATTTCAATTTCTTCTAAAGTTATGACCGATCATGAATTTATTACGTTTTGTGTTATCTTGACCACTCAAAACTTCATGGGCTCGCACTCTGAGCATATATATAATCTTCGTACCAAGTCACTTGGATTATAACAAAAGTTACAGATCTATTTTGAGATCAAAACCGATCCGTAACTTTTGCTATAATCCGGGTGACAAACGACAGAAACATAACCACCGTTCAACTTTGTAGGGGGTGGTAAAAAAAGTCAATCTCATTTTTTACTCCGTTCCTTCAAGTGGAGGAATAAAGAAAAACAAGGTAGGCTGTGTGCATGATTATTCCATGTCTCTAGAATTCTATGTCTGACCTTAAAAACATTACAAAGTTTTATATCAGATGGAATAAACACAAAATACTCATGTAGGAATTCCCAACAATATTTGTTAATGTAATGCAGTTCTCCGCAACTCAAACAGTTTTTTGATAAATAAACTTTTTTAATCGTTTTTTAATTTGAATTAGTTGTCTGCTCTATGTCATATTTAAAAATATAAATTTACTTAGATACATAAGCATAGAAACTGCTAAATTGCACAACTATTAATCACTAATTCAATACAAATTTAGGACTATGCTTAAAAAGCATACATATTTCTACATCCACCAACGATTTTTTTCCCCCTAGGATTACGGCAAAAGTTACGAATCTACTGATCAAACTTCGTACGAAGTTTATATATGTTCACAGTAAGAGGCCATTAAATTTTAAAAAGTTCAAAGGGTCACACAAAAGCTAAAAAATTCATAATCGACCATAACTTTGAAGCAAATTGAGATACGTAACTTAATTTGATTTGAGGCGGAGGTTTTGGGCTCTACCGAGTGCCCATTCTCGTTTTGATGACTTTTTTACTTTAAAAAAAGACTTATTTTAGTTGAGCTTTTTTTAAGTTAGAAAACAAACTTAATAATGATGTTTTTTCAAAAGGAAAAGTTTTAAGACGGTATTTTTTAAATATTTCATTCCTGTCTTGTTTAAATATATAAAAAATAATTTATATAGTAAATTAATTATACTAATATTGTTCGGTTTGTTGAAATTGCCCCGTGACCTACGCCTATGCTTCGATAAATCTACTTCCAACCCTTCTTTATTTCTATGTTCTGCTGTAATGCTATGTCGTATTAATCCATTTTGTACGGAATAAATTATAACCTATTTGATAACTTCTTATGGGTCTGGTTTTGTTTGCTTTCCATTAAGAAACTCAAGAGGAGACAATGGTGTAATATTTATTACATCACTATTTTTATGCCGGTATTTAATTTTCAATAGTTTACTTTTTTTAAAAGTATAGTTTCAATTCATAATTATTAAATATGTTTTTCAACTTTCGAGTCTTTTTTATAAAAATAGATTGAAATTTCATTCCCTCTGCTCGACAACCATTTGTGGTCTATCCGATACTAATATATTTACCATCTCCTTTCAAAAGTTCCCATCATATGTCTCTCTAGAAATACTTTAAATATTTGCATATGGTGTCTGGAAAAACTATGTACCTTTGTTGGTTGGAAAGGATTTCTATCTTTTTTAAGATAAACTCTTTTCCAGTTTTTTCCTCCAGTACATTTATTTTATGAAAGACTCAAAATGAGACAATCTGACGCCTTGTCCTCTGTTGGATTGTTCTAACATTTGATTAAAAATACAAAATTAAAAGGTTGGGATAATGGAATTTCGACCATCCACTGTCGCTGTCTCCAATTTCGAGATAGAAAGAGAAAGTATGACGGGCAGGCAAAGTTATATAATATACCCAAAATAAGCATATCACTTTTATTAATTTTTTTTTTACCTAGGTACATCCAACTTATTTAGCCAACTTCGTAGAATAAATGTCAACAAATGAATAACAAAAAATTGATATTTCTCATGTATTCGTACATATTTTATTTAATCTTTTGACATTAAAGAAACATCTAGAACTATTCGTAGTTTCGTAGTTTTCGAATAATGAAATTTGCTTAGAGACATGACTACGTACCGGGTGTCCACAGTACATACAAAACAATAAGGAAATATCAATTTTGATGAGCTTATCTGATGCTTAAACTAAATATTCTCTAAACTATTTTTTTAACATTGAGGTTCTTATTATTTAAGAAAATCAATTATTGCTGAGCTTCCTCAAAAAGTTGTTTCACAGATTTTGACTGGAGACAAGCCAATGGACGTCTCCCACAGGCTTGAGTCTCCCAAACCAACGTTTATAGGACCATGGACATCTACAACTACTCTACTGGAGGTTATTCCAAACTTACTGCAAGATCATTTTGAAACTGGTGGGTGCAAAATGTCATAACCAAAATGGAGGAGAACCCAAGAATTTATGTTGAACAACTGGGGAGAGGGAGGTGATCTGGCCCCAAAATGGGCCCCTTTCACGCATAAAACACCGTCCAAAGCTATCAAAATAGCTAGTTTAGGTCCAAGGGATTCTGGTTAAAGGACGGTCGTCAAGCACGAAAATGAACCCCCTGGACTATTTTGTGGGTACACATGTGGAGTAGAAGGCCTGTTTTATCCAACACCTAAATGCAGGGTCTCTAAAACAGCTGTTGAACAACTGTGGAACAGCCTGAAGTCCACTTGACAGTCTTTCCGCATCTATGTTGAGGCCTACGTCAGTGTTAATGGTGGTATCTTTGAAAAGTAAATAGATGAGACTCACGTCTTACTTTTTTTTGTTGTTGTAGCACATCTTATTACTGCAAAATATCTTAATAAAGTTGTATTAAAAAGTGTATTCATACTTTTGGACATCGGTATATATATATATATATTCAGTCACTTTATTTAATTGTTAATGGAGTAAATACTAGGAATGGAAAAATTGGAAAATTTTAGTATAGATATTAAAAAAAAAACTATCATTCATGGAATGTGAGGATAAGAGGCAAAATGCAAAGTTATATATTTTATTGATTCAAAGCTGGACACATGACCTTTAATAGTTGAAAGTATCAATGTTAATTTCAATTAAGTACGTACATCCAATTCAAAAAAGTGATAAAAAAATCAAACATCAATTATAAATTGCAGAATGACTCTTTAAAAAGAATATCATTGTTTTTCGAAGCAAATGAAAATCTAATCTTTCTCATACAACGTTATCCCATTTAAAAATTGACAACATTGTATTAAAATGAGAATTGATTTCATGCAACACATTTATCAGTTAGTACAATATAGTATTTTATAAAAAGCTACCTATACAATTCATTCACCTTGACCTCTCAAAATTGAATGATCTCTTACTATGACCAAATATAATCTTTCTACAAAGTTAAATCAAAATCGATTCGCAACTTTTGCCATAATCATGAAGACCAATAGACTAACAAAGGCAAAAACATAACCTATCTTTATTTTCTTTGGCGGAGGTAAAAATAGCAAGTGACTAAAGCATCTTTATTAAGCCTACACAATGACTAAACTTTGAGTTCTGTACCTCAATATGTCCCAAAGTTATTGTCGATTATGTATTTGTCTCGTTTTGAGCTACCTTGACTTCTCAAAATTTAAGGACTTTATACTGTGACCATTTATAATCTTCGTGTCAGGTTGGGTCAAAATCGATCTATAACTTTTGCTGTTAATCATGGTGACCAAAAGTACAACAGTCGTAAAAACTTAACCTCCGTTCAACTTCGTGGGCGGTGGTAAAAATCAAATTGAAAAAAAAGGTAAGAAAGAAATGACTGGCCCTGTATAGACCACCGCCTCACTCCCAAATTCGATATTACTTCTTCGTTATCGATCCTGTAATCGATATTCGTCCCTTGTAAATACTCAAGTAATAACGGGGGAAAAATTGTCAATTGATCTCTTTATAATTTTAGAGTCTTTGTAGGAATTTTTATTTGTATATATATATATATATATATAGATAATCATGTACCAGAAGATATATTTATAATCAATATACCTCCTGTGAGGCTCAGGATTAACAAGATGCAGAGAGCCATGATATAAATAACAATAATGACATTTGGATTAACCAACAGAGAAGTGAAATAACCATTCACGAGTTATAAAACCTCATCTACATACAATATATGAATTGGTAGTATTATTAGTTTTGAGATTGGTTTCAATGATTCTCTCTCCTATAGTTAGAAGAAGGAACACATGTCATTCAATATATTTATGTATTACATATATAAATAATATTAGCCTATCTGATGGTAGTTGGTTTGTTTGTTTATGTCTATTTTTTATTTTTTTCATTTCAATTTTTTGGGTATAATTCTATGACAGTATCTTTGTTCCATCTTCTTATTTGGATTATATTGAGTATTTCCTATCTCTCAATCAAATTGATTGTTTAGAATTAATTGAAAAATTAATTGAAGATCAGAGGAGGGGGGATGCCTATTCGTAGAGGGAGAACACTCATTAAACAATCCTGATTTCTCTACCTACCTACGTAAAGGCCTATTTTTCTTACCAAACCCTTTATGCCAAAAAGTATATTTTTGATTTTGGATGTAAAAGGATAGTGAATACCTATAAATTAATGTTTTATATCAATTGTTTGATAATTATACAATCTTTTTTTACAGTGTGGCATATACGCAACACTGTCTACAGGGAGTAAAAAAATATATAACTAAAAACAAGAATGGGTACTCGATAGAGCCCAATAATTCACCCATGGTCATTTTTCTTAAATTAAATATTTAGCTTTTACTTTGACTTATAATCTTGACACTGGCTGGAGTCCTTACAATATGAGGCATCTTTACTAAACCTACATAAGGGCTCCAATTTAAGCTCTGTACCTCAATATGTTCCAAATTAATTGTCCATTATGTATTTGTAACGTTCTTTGATACCTTAACCTTTGACCTATAAAAGTTTAATGGGCTCTTAGTGGGACCATATATAATATTTGTACCACGTTATATCAAAATCGATAGGTATCAGGGTGACCAACTGTCAAATAAACTAACAGACAAAGAAAACTTTTTTCTTCAAATATATTTGACTCAATCTCATTAATTGGTTAATAGAGTACCAATATTTTTGTTCTATTCTGGTATGGAAATTAGTGTAGAATAATTTTTGAATATAAATCAATATGTAAATCAAAAAATCGTCAAGAGTAATTCAGAATGTACTAACAGATGCGTATGCAAGATTTTTGTTGAGGGTGCTCATAAATTTGATGACATCATTCAAAATATTCCAGTCTTGCTCTGTTTTATAACTTATCATTTTCTAGCTCAAAAATTTGAGGAGTTACGTAATCGGCGGGAGTGCTTTTGTTAAGAGTATTTGCGTAGCAAAAGCTTATTCTTATATCAATTAAGTGAAATACGGTTTTAAATAGATCAGAACCCCCGTATCACCATTGTACCGCTATACCAAATAAAACAATTAATTTAAAAAAACATAAAAAAAAAAAACTATAATATCTAATTAATCTTGATTTTTGTCTTAAAATCAATTTTTAACGACTTAAAAAAATTTATATGTAGGGTATTAGTAAGACATTCACAAAATCTCTTTTTTCTTGATTTTTGTTCAAGAATGTTTTTATGTTGACACACTAAAAAAACCCTAAAAAATATTTATGTATGAATTTGTGAACCATCACAATAAATAAGAAATTACTTATTTGATTTTATTCATTGAAGAGATTAAAAAAAGTATATGTTAGTTTTTTGTTCTTTTTCGAAATACAAACTAACTTTCAAATAAAAATATCTCCCAAATGACACAATGCATCTGTGCTCAAATGAACTTACCCATATTATCCCCTTCCCTTAACAAAAGGTTGAAATATTGCAATAATTGTCTTCTTACCTGCATGGTTAGCTATTTACCACTAAGTTTGGTTAAGGTCACAGGCAGAATATTCAAAATGAGACCATTTGAGATACTATTTCAATCAAAAATATCTACTAAGTGTGAATGAAAATATTTGGTACTTATCACAGTGATTAAATAAACCAAATTTGAGTAATTACAAGCTAATAACGTTCTAACCTTTTCAAATATAAATAGTTACTATTCTCATTTATGTAAACCAGGGATTCTCAAACTTTTTCCAATCTGAGAATCTTTTAATTGTGCATTAAGTATTGCGGTACTCCCGTCCACAATATAAAGGAAAAAGACAGTAATGAACAAAGCATAATACGACCTGTAAATAATAATAAAGACGTTATATATAAAACACCTTTAAAAACACAGGCTTACCAGTGCATACCGTTTACATCTTACAATACTTGGGGAAACATATCAAGTTCACCCTGTCCTACAAAGGAGCCCCAGAGTGTGAGTTTAGATCTGAAGCAACGCAATTTGTCAAACGAGGAGCAGAGGTTTCTCCAACGACAATTTAAAAAAAAAAAAAAATCAATATCATAATAGGTAATCCTTTGGAGACACCCCTGAAACAGTCAATGAGTATCTCAATGTGCCATAGGGCCCACTTTGAGAAATGCTGATGTAGATTACGTTGAAGCAAGATTCTATTTTTCATGATTTGTTTGGTTTATTTCCTCGGTAGAATATTCATACATAGGCAAGGTGAAGCTGATTGAACCAACTTGAAAGAAATTTAAACATGAGGTTTACGACATCACTACATTTAAGCTGTCTTAAGTATAAGGTGAGTTGGTGCAACCGGGTCTAAATATTGTGTAACCATTTAAATTTCCTTTGTTCTTTGAAAAGTAATGCAAAAAACACATTTTTTGGTGGTTTTTTAAGAAAATATATTAGATTATTTGAGTAATAATCACACTCAAATTCAAATAGGTTTAAGAGTTAATACCATAGTATTTGAATGGTTATAATATTGAATGCTCAACCTTATTATATATATATCGTTATTCACTGTGCTTGATTAAAAGAAATTAAACCTTATTTATGCAAGGGTGGTCATTTGAGAAAAATGGAAATTTTTTAAAGACTCTGCAATTAATCTTATAAATAAATAAGACTCGAAATTAAATTCAAATTTTCTTAAATGAAAGATAGAAAGTGCCCGCACATTTATCTTTACTCCAGATAATGATCAGCTTAAAACTGACCATGTCATCAGCAATTATCCTTACAGCTAACCCAATTAGGATTCAGGCTCCGTACAAAGCGTTTCACATATGATACTGCAATAGTAGAACCCCGGTTGAAGAATAAGAATCGTGAACTCACGCCATTGTTGATTAATACTTAAAATTGACTTTGTTTTTGAAAAAATATCTACAAAAATACAAAAATAATTTCAACAGAAAATATCAACAATATTTGTGAAATTATCACTCTCAAATTTGAAGGGGGAGGAGTTGATAGTACGATGGTATTTGAATGATTATAGGAGTGAAGGCTTTACCATTATAAATATTTGTCATCATAAGCCAATGCAAAAAATATATATGATATTAACAAGAAGAAGAAAAGGACTTGTTTTGTGGCTTTGAACATATGTATATATTTATATAAACTGACATCTTTATCATCATGTTTAAAAAAATATGGTTTGATTTTATTTATTATTTATTTTTCTACTTGATAAATTAATCATTTGATACTGTATCATAAATCAAAATAATAAAATATACACAACGGTTGAGATGTCAGCAATTTTTTTATTTATATTTTATTTCAAGAAAGAGTTAAAGATATGTATATATAAAGTATCAAATCAATTGAGAGCTGAGAAAAGACCTTCCTTAAATAATTGCAATGATTTCTTTTAAATCATCACGTTCCTTTATAATTTTAATCCTTTAGAAGAATGGAATAATAAAAATAAAACCCCACGTAATAGGATAATTTATGACATTTTCCTTAATTAAAAAACCAAGAGGGTTTGGAGGTATGTCAGAGTACCGCCGTTGCCATTATGTTGAAATGACGTGATTTCCCCCTTATTTTTACATATACACCGTACAGGGTAATTTTGGATTACGAACCTAATCAAGAATATAAAATACTCTTATCCATAAATTAACCCCCTCCACATAATGTTTAACCGAAAACTGCTTAAATTTTATGAAATAACAACTTATTCATTTTCGACCAGCGACGAAAATCAAACCCTCAAAAGATATAAAGAGAATCTGAATACAAATGGATCGAAATGATTCAATATGCCACAATATGATCATAAGTGGTTGTATGGTCTTCACCTCTAAAGATTAGACGACTTCATTGGAATCGTGACCAATTGTAGCTTGTATCAACTGAAAGGCTTTACATTATTTTTTAGGAGATTTTAACTGTCCTACAAGAAGAAAAGAAAATGTGCTATGATGTAGTTTTATGTTGCTATGACAATTACCAATGTGTAATTAAGTAATTTTCTATTTGTTTAATGAAAATAATTAAAATATAATTAAGTTGGAATGTTGAGTTATAAGCAGAAAATATTGGCTATCGATGTAAATTTGTAAAAATAACCCAGAATTCAATTATTATTCGATGATAAAACATATCAAAACGAACTTCATCTGCATGAATTTGGACCACCTATCCGATTGGACAGCACATACATTGTATTAACCTGTCCAATAGAACAATTTGGCTGTTCTGGACGGTCAGACAAGTGTTAATCTGAAGCTCTGAATTTTAGTGAAGTGGGCCATGGACAAATATTGTTACCCTTTAATATTTTTCACTCTGTTTTAGTTAATTTTTAATGGATTTTTTTTTTAAATTTCTACCATCTTTTTTTACCTCCACCAACCAAGTTTAATGGAGGTTATGTTTTTTTTTCTGTTTGTTTGGCTATTAGTCACCAGGATGACGGCAAAAGTTACAGAAAGAGGCCATTAAATTTTGAGAAGTCAAGATCAGAGTACCTCAAAACATTAAAAATACATAATCGACCATAACTTTGGAACATATTAAGGTACAGAGCTCAAAACATGAAGGCAAAATCCTCTTTTTTGAGTGCCAAAGCCCTGGATGTATGTTATGTCTTATAGATTTTGGAAGGGACCCAATATTTTCCATAATTTAACATTAAGTTTCTAGTGGGACTCAGGTCATGAACAGTAATTATAGTATCATTTATTGCTTCCATTTCTAAGTCCCTAGGATTTTCTAAACTCTTGAAAAATTATCTTTTGTATCACGACATCCACAGTTGATGTAGAATTAAAGAAAGACTTCCCGTACCATATACTTCTTTTTAAAGCTGCCCAAGTTTAAGAGATGGGCTCCCAAAAACTATTTGATAGGTCAGAGCTGAGCATAATCGAAGAATATATCTCCATTCACGCTCTGGATTATTCGACATATCGTGTAATATGTATATTATTTTTTTGGGTAAAACTCTGCTCAGGAGTACCAATTGTTTTTTGAGTCATTTAAGAGCCGGAATATAGGTCTTTTGAATGAGACACAAAAGTCATTTGCTCTCCTCTTTGACAGCCAAATCTACCAATAATGGCGTAGCTGATGCCTTATATAGGACTAAAGGAAGTATAAATGTGTTATAAAAGTCAATATGCGTCAGGAGATTCAAACCTCGACGAAATTAGATGCATTAAAACCGTAAGTGTAACCCAATATGAATACGATTATACTTGACTTCCATACTCAATGCCTAATACATTAATTTTTACTTTGATAGTGCAATCCACAAGCATTGATCCTATAACTGGACTCCATTCACCTATACTAGTTTTTCTTAGATTAATTTTTAACCCAGACTTTCTTTTTTTTGTCTTTCTTTGAAAAATGACAAAATAACCTCAATTCTTCTATTGAGTTGGCTTCTATAAACAACATCACATAGCCGGCGTAAATATATGGGGTTTGTCATCAAATAAAGTACCACACACATCATAGTTGTGCCTAATTTTTATGAATAACTCTTCTATGGCCATAACAAACAATAAAGGAGCTGTCGGACGTTATCCTTGATGGTAGCTTCTATTTAGTAGTATAGGATCACTTTTTTCTCCGTCTATATCAATTGCGGATGTCTTGATTAAAAGTAAAGATCGAACAGGCTTGTAAAAATGCGTTGGAAGAAATTTCTTCTTAGTATGGAGAATGAAGTCATGATTTACTCTATCAAATCCCTTACGAAAATCAACAGTAATTAGGGCGCAATATTTTTTCCTACTTTTTACAGAATAGATCGAACTTTGGATATTTCGAGAGACATCTGACAATTTCGTTCCTTTTAGGAAAACTTTCTCATGAGTACCATTCTTCTTATTCAATATTGACTTAATCTGATCTGCAATTACTCCAGATATACCGATTTGATATACCACATTATTCATTAAATTCAACATCTCACATCATTGCTTTAACATAGAAAAGAAATGATACTTCATTTAGGGAAAATGGCTATAGGTGGAGGTTTTTGCTCTATCGAGTGCTTATTCTAGTTAATCTTGGTTTTTGTTATAAAATATGAAACTCTGGTGTTTTTTAAAATAGATATATCTATATTTTGCCTGGCTTTTTATTTCCCTTTTTTCAATTTGATGCTCTCTAAAATATCAGTCCTCGAGAGGACCACAGCCGCTAGTCTCCCCTTGCCAATGATTGATAGTGACTAATGACAGAAAAGGGTGTTTTGTTTTGTGATTTCTCACTTTTTGCATGTACAAGTACAGTTGTTCTGATGGTAAGCAAATTCCTTCAAGTAGTACATCATATATAAGCTAAGCTGAGTACTGTAAAAAAATGAGAACTTTTTTTGTAAACTTAAAAATTCACTAATAAATGAAGGTTTCTAATCAATTTTATTTCTGAGGCATTGGAGAAAGATGCATTGATAGGTAATTTATAATATTTGAGAGTAAATATATCCTGAAGATGTTACCCTGCAGCCAAAGGCTTCCCTAAGATGAGTGATAATTTACACAAGAAAGATTAATTACGTTTATTTCAACTTTCAGCACAAAACTTTACCAATTTTTCCGCCGAGTAAATGATACAGACTATAAATGTATCATTCCTCAGAGCCACATTGAAAGAGCTATTACTCAAATGAAAACCTGTGATACTTTTGAAAATAATTCCCATCAAAAATCCATACTTTATTGATAAAATTCTTGTCATTGTTTCTTTTTTGGTAACTATTATCAGTACCTGATTAATCAAACTCTCAAACCCGTCTTAGGAAAAATGTAAATAGAGTTTCTGGTGATGTTATATACATAAACATTATTCAAGACTATTCTAACGGGTTTTGTTAAATGTTCAACAACGGCGTTGCATTAGGTTTTTGTCCGTCGGATCAAAAACTGAAATAACGGTTATAAGGCAGAGGTGGCAAGGGGACAATGCTACGGAGTCCCTAGTGACATAATCAACCTGAAGAATATTCTCCCAGATACTATTCCAGACAAAATTTATTTAGAGAGACTTTAAAACGTTTTTATATTTATATCAAAATTCATAAAATTTAAACATTTAAAAAAATATTTTTGGAAAACTTATGAACTTCAGTAAACCCATGGGTCATTTTGAATGTAAAAAATATATTTGATTTATAGGAGGGCACCTGATTATTTTTTCTTATATGGCCTCAGTTTTCAGTAGATCTAGATGTCTTCACCAAGATTCTCAGGATATACTTTAAATTCAAGGAGGATTGTATCGATTCTTAATACGGAACTTAAAATCGTTTCCCTATAGTCCCTGTTTCCGTTCCTTTAAAAACATTCTATGTTTTTAAACGGTTTCAGTACGGCATATTTATTACAAATATCATATCAATCTACCTAAGTCAATTAGCTTATTGACTTCTTTCAGTAAAACATCAAGTATATAAATTTAAAAGGAGACAAGACAGTTGAAAAAATAATTAAACAAACAAACAGCTATCTTATAAAAAGCTTTGATATGGGACTTTTGTAAAGAGCGAGGAGAATAAATTGTAATTTTTCTCCACAAAAATCCCATGTAGGTATAATATTGGGTACTCCCAATAAAAGAAGGAAAATTTGTTCCCCCCCCTCCTCCCAATATAAAAATAATCTCTTACACTTATGTATCCAAGTATATTTCGGTCCAGACGGCTATCTCAGACCGTAGATTGAAATGAAATCTTTTCTAATCGTGGACCAATACAGGAGGTCCCCACATAACGCGTTTTAAAAACCGGAGAAGTCAGAATTAACGCAGTTTTTCGAATTATTCTGACTCTCCATATACTGCAGTATATCCCCCTCATATCGAGTTTATTTTTTATATTATGATTATGAGTTATAAAAAACCAAATATTTAAGTAAAAATAATTTTTGTCGTTGATGATGAGTTCTTTCATACTATGTCTATATATTCATAGAATAGACGTGTATAATTTTGCTTAGGGGGAGGGGAAAGTATCCTCTAAGTATTTGATTTGATATCTAGACTTAAAACTTTTGGTTATTACCTAACATTCAAACTTGCAAAAGTTAAAAAGTTTTCTGAATAAATATTGGTCAAGTTTCGATTATTTAAATTTTACAGTATTGAAATAAGTTGATTACATATCTAGTAAATACAGGATTAAGATTAAACTCTACAATTATCTTGTTTGTCATGTAATATTTTAAATTAGTTATGATGAATAAAATGTTTTTATTGCCAAAAACATATTCAAAAGACAAAAGAAAAATAGTAAAAAGTGGACATTGAAAAATAATTTTTCCCATTTTACAGATTGTAGGACTAAAAAGTCCCCGTACAAGGCTGATTTAATCAAATACGGATTTTTCATGTTTCCAAATACTGCTGTAAAGAGGTACACCCTATATAGATTTTCTTACCGAACCCCCAAACTAATAAGTAGTTATATACATACCATTATTGAGCAGCGTTATTGTACACCTGTAGACTAGAGAAAGGAATTAAAACTCAATATTGCTTCAAAAACAAATAAAAGTGCTTCGCGGACGGAAATTTAATCTTTTACAAATCCTGTAGTGATTTTTCAATCTCAATAAAAAGACCAATCTTTTTTGCTATCAATCTATGGATCAATTTTCTCCTCTTTTCCTGATTTATCATTTGTACAATTATGATTTCAGCAACACCTTTAGCTTTATATGACATCATTTAAGGTAGACGTTCATAATTTTAAAGAAAAAAACTGACGGCATCCACAATTCATCTATGGAATAGCTCCAGACCAAATTTTAAATTATACCAATTAAAACCGAATTATTCTTTGAATCCGGTCCAAACAAAATTAGTGCAGTCTAAAGAAAATAATAGTGGTTTCAAACTAATCTGATTATATAAAAAATTAGAAATGTTTAAAAAAATTCCAGAAATCCATAGTCATTTACAAAAAAAAATGTATTTTTTGTAGCTAGTTTCAAATATCCACAGCTGCTCACAAAAAATTAAATTTTTAGAAAAATAATTCAAAATGAAATTACAAATATTAAATTTAATCAGAAAAAGATTAAAAATTTTACAGCTGGTGCCAAAAAAAAATTCACAGCTGTTCACAAAAGTATTAATTTATTAAAAATAATTTCAAATGTAAAACTTTTTGCTTTGCTGCATAAAATAACCATTTTTTTAAAGAAAATAAATCTTTCAAAAAATAAAAATTTTACACCCTATTTTCGAGTAAAATTTATTCATCCTGACTAAACTTTTCGCGTATGAAACACCAAAATCCTTTTGGGAGAGGCCCCCTGCAGACACCCCTGATTCATAACCCTACATACTTTCATGTCGTAAACCATTCATCCCCGCTCCAATTTAAAAAGTTAGGTATTTATAACCAGAATGAAACAGAGATTGTATTCTGTGTATCCACCTACCTACCTACCTACAATATACCACCCCACCGCAATAACCATTTTATTATCCATGAATATGTGTTTATACCCTCACACACACTCTTGTTATATGTTTTCTTTTTTTTTCTCGAGTAGTATATAAAACTTATTCCAAGTAGTACAACCATTGTACAATCATAGCAAAGACACACATACAAAATAGAAAGGAGATGAGGAGAGCCCCCCATTCACGCTCTTTATATATCTTTTATTCTTCCAAAACTTATGAGCCATTGGGGAGTTCACGCCTATTCTATTATTATTGTTATTATTATATCTAACAACTTGAGAGAGAAAAATAAGGATGATGAGATTTAAAAATAAGAAATAAATAGCTCCATTTACTCTCTCAACATATATAAAAGATGAGGGGGGAGGGGGGCAAGTTTGGGTAGTAGGAAGATAGAAAGGATCTATTTTTTTGCTTTCATTTCCTTCTTCAACCTTTTTTGCTTCTCTCTTGCTCTACAGTGTCATAAATAAACATACATGCCTTGTATATATTTATTTGCTTATATAATAGTACAAATTATCCTCGAAATCAAAGTAACTATAAGCCGGCTTTCATTTATAGAGATCTGTCTTATCCTTAGTGAGGACCTAAAACTAACATTAGCATTTAACGAGGATTTTCCCTCCCATTTTTCAATTGTGATTTTTCATCACACAACCAAATGACAGCTGCAACAAAAATATACATGTTTTGTTTTTATCGCACGTCTTCAACGGCATCAACCATCCAGACTGCCTATAACGTCACGAACCACATTACATCCCTATACATCTAAAAAGAAACAAAAATTATACAAAACAATATGGCCGGCTTCTGGCCTGCCGCAATATGTACGCCACGCAGCCTTAACCTCAATCCATTGACTTTGCAGTTTGAGCCGAATTGAAGAAAGAAGAATATCTGCTGCACCTCTCATCCAAATTTGGATTTGCTCCGTGGTATATCATCGCCATCATCGTCATGATCCGCCAATCTGTTTGCCGGTGTGATATGCTACTGTCAGTTTGCGGGTCCCACTCTGTATATTGAGGCAATTGTAGCATATATCTTTTTACCATGGATACCGTAAGAGTGTGGCGGACATGTACCACCACTGTAACTCTAAATTGCCCCCAAGATTATACATCATTTATGCAGTGATATCATTGATGGGTCCCCTTTTGTTTAAAGAACCTTACTGCACCCCTGTTTTGTACAACTTTTGCCCCGTTTACTCACTGACTATTAATGTGGCCTCCTACAAATTTCTAAAAGAGTTTGGGAGGGGTCAAAGCCTCCCTGCACTGAATATATTTAAGGAATATGCTAAATGCTGACTTTAAACTCGTAAAAATATGTGGTGGCAATATTTACACATGACAAATAGCTGGCTCCTGTAACTCACGCTTATTGGAAATAATTTTTGGGAATTTGGAGTTTTTAGTAGGGAAATGAAAGCTAAATTTATAATTTTTTATGTGAAAAGACAAAAAAAAAAAAAAAAAGTTTAACTCCCTCAAAGATTAATTGAATACAGCTCTAGCCCCGAGTGCCAATTATAGAAAAAGGTGTACTGCAAACAAATGATGGGACGATAAATCAGAATCAAGAATCGGAGAATCAGGTGCTTTTCTGGAATCGGAATCCGGAAAATAATGTTTAATTTGCTGGTATTTAATTATTTGTTACATTTCTAAGTTATGATTTAAAAATAGCCCACAAAATGAAGGAATTTTTGCTTCTTACTAGAAAATTCAATATTTAGATTTTAATTTAGTTTTTCAAATTTTTTTCCAAAAAAAAAAAAATTGAGAACAGTTGGGGATTTTTGAAATTTTTTCCAATAAATTTAATATTTGAAATTTTATCCAATAAATTTAATATTTGAAATTTTTTCCACTAAATTTAATGTTTGAAGTTTTTTTTTCTAAAAATGTTTATTTTTTGTGAACAGCAGTAAATTTTGGAATTTTTTCTCCAAAAAGAAGTATTTTTTTCTGAACAACTGTGGATTTTTCACATTTTTTCCAAAAAAATTTAATTTTTTGAGAATACCCATTGGTTTTTCAAAAAAACAAGCCCTCCAAAATATAATCCTGTGGACACGCTTGATAGCAAAATTATCTTTTTAACTATTATTTAAAATATTATATTATTGAATCGGAAGCAGCATCGGGAATTTTTACTAGATTTGCATCATAATCAGGATTTTTTTTTGCAATCATCCCGTCATTACTACAAACAGTTGTTAAGATTAAAACAAGGTATTTATCTGGTGATTTGTGGTTCAAATTCGTTTTATAATTAAATTACATTAATGTCCCTTTGGCATATTTCTAGACTTATGCATACATTGGAAGTTGTTTTAATGAACATTTTCTCAAAATAGTCGTCAAGTCCCAATTTAGAGGATTAAAGATATAAATTGCACTAATATGACTAACACTGTAAAGTCTCTGTTGATAAACACAAGCTTATATCCTTACAAATGTATCATTATTTATATAGTAATGACGTCAGATGTGAGAATTTTGAAAATTATCTAATAATTACATAGTTATAATATTAGAATCTTTTGCTTTAACTTTCATTGTTGCGCCAAACGCCCTGAGAAGGGGTTGAACTTTATTGATCAAATATCAAATATCATGAATTTAAAATTCCATAGTTTACTCAGAACGTAAATTGAAGCATTGAATTGACTTGTCGATCATGCTGTTAACTCGCTTACCATATAATTAATTTATAATGTATTTTGTTGTCAGCTGTTGATAATCCGTGTTTTGAAAATTGATTATTGAGTTGGAATTAGCTCTTGTTAAGATTCTGTGAACAATTCCCTACAAATATTATTATGTAATAATTTCAGGATATCTAACTACAATTGATTTAAGCCTTTTTCGGTTCCTTTTTGGAGGAAAAGTTGGGAGATACAATAAAGGTTGTTAATACACGCAAATAGCTGTTAATCAGTGTTATAGTTGACAAAGGAAAAAAAACAAAAAAAAACACAATAAAACCCGTTAAAAAATCATTTTTTGTGAAAAAAGGGGGTGTAATTAACCTTTTTAGTCCATAAATTTGATGGGTTGATTTGATTAAACAACATGTTGACATGAATGTTTAGTGAACAAAAGGGAAGCATTGTATTGCATTTTTGCGTAATATATCCTAATTTATATTAAATATTTGACAAAGTTTCGTTAGATATCTGGACAACTAGTGCAATTAATGATATAGTCATCACGGATTTTGATCCTTTTTGCTCAGAGTGTTTGTCCATAAAACCCCCTGTATGAAATTTCAGACTTTTGTGAGCAAAAGGGTTTGTTGTGGAGTCCCTCAAAGTTTGGGACCTTTAAAAGGATCCTCGAAATAGAGTGAGACATAACCCCACTCAGATAAAAATGTTTGCTTTAAAATATTGACAAGAGCAAGTGCTTTAAACTAACTTTAATTTACAAATATAATAATATTCAACTAATTCTAAAGTGTTCAATTTTACCTATATATTTTTTGTTATAGCCTTGTACTCACATAAATACGGTTATTGTACACTAGTCTTTAATTAAAAGCTTCCTTCTATAATATTTATAATGTATGGTTATAATTGTCGTGATTCATCATGGATATATCATTATATATACATGTGTTTTTACTCTGAGATGAATAGTAGATCCCTCTTTATTATAAAGGCTCTCTCCCTCTCTTCAACTTTTTTATTTCTTTCTGAAAAATGCTTTCGCATGATTAATCATGATGATTTTCTTCTTCTTTTTTTTTGTTATTATTAACATCGCTGGTTATATATATATATACACATATGAAAGGAAAATTCCCAAGAGCAGGAACTCAGCGTTTTTAACCCAATTTAAGCACAATAAAAAGAAATCTGTAAACAAATATTTATGTTATGGGGAGGGAAGGGATTTGTTGTTATTGCTGTTGGTTCGTTGGTTCCTTGATTGGAGCAAAAAACTATATGTAAAAGACGCCTTCCTCGTATACATATGTAAATACATAATTGATGTGTGTTGTGATACCGTCAGGAAATTCTGAGCTGGTCCAAGACCGTTATTTGTAGTCGGTTGACCATATTCCATCTGTAAGGACAGATACTCTAAACTAAATCAGTCTCACGCTCTACATATGTAGACTAAAACACTTTAATGATATGATAATAGCGTTCAACGGAGAAAATGACATTCATGACGTCAAATAAAGCCTTAGATTGTTTATTTTGGTTGTGTTAAATAACATTTCAGGTCAATAAAATGGTTTTACGTGACGTCAGTATAGTTAATGTTGGAAATTATTGGAATATAAGCCAGTGGTTCTCAAATGGGGTTCCAAGTACTCCTTGGGGGTACTTGGAAGCACTCGAAGGTGGTAATTAAAATTTTGAAAAGTATTTTCATGGGTAATATCACTGGTTAAGGACTACTTGACTCAAAAAATATTTGTGGTACATAACTGAAAAAAGGTTGAGAATCCCTGGCCTAAGCAAACAAGTTTTATAATAATGAAAAAACTTTTTCATAAAAATTAATGAAGTTTTTGAATTGTTGGATATGAAAATAAGTCCAACAAATTAAAGGACTTAGTCCTTACTGCTGACCTAAAATATATCCCTCGATTGCTTAGTTTTATTCAATATCTAAACCTAATAATAGTTAAAAATATGTTATTACATCGTTACACAACGATTATAATTAAAAGAATTTTCCTAATTACCCTACTTTTTTGTCCCTAATCGATCAAAAAAATTGTACAAGCCTAAATATTTAAGGGATTTTTAGTACATATTACTTTGATTTAATTCAAATATAACTACTAATCATTGGCATCAAATAGTATTCAATCGTTATAGGATATTACGCCCGGGAAGTTTCGCCTAGGGAAGTTTTGCCTTGCAGAAGTTTCGCCCTTATACAAATATTATAGCATAAATCTATCTTCTACATATAATTGAAGATTTAAAATTAGTCTCCCTCATATTGCAGTCATTTGTAATATATTTTTGCATTCAGTAGTGTAAAATGAGTGCATTTAATTCAATTTTAATATATTTTAAAATAGAACATATCAAACGGTTCGAATTCATTATGTGTAATAAGAAACAACAGTTATTTCATATTAATTACTCAAATGCCATAATTTCATAATTAACTACAAAGGACTTCAAGTTGAAGTAAAGGAAGACCTTAAATTATATTTGGAAGATACATTTATCCTATAATATGTGTATGAAGGCGGAACTTCCGCAGGCGAAAGTTCCCAAGGCGAAACTGCACAGGGCGTAACTTCCGGTCCCGGTATTCAATGTAGATCTTATGTCTTTTCTTATACTTAAAGATATTTGATGAATTTCTACATAAATTAATTGGAAATTTGTTCGTTTGATTAAGTAAAAATCTGAACTCAATATGACATCTCCATCAATTATCACACAATGTATGACGTCAGTGAAAATGTTCTATAGTGGTAGACGAATTCTCCATCGAAATATTAATCTAAAAAGAATCACTTAAGACTGGACTGAAAACTTAGGGTTTGGACCGAGTCTGAACACTACATAGAATATACTATAGCAGGGGTGGACAAACTGCAGTCTTCGAGTCGCATGTGGTCCACCAATAAGCATCTATATAGCGTTATAAATATAATGAAGGTGAAGTTGCTACTTTTAAATAGTAGCAAAATATAAACTAGTATAAGAAAATTTAGCAATAAACTATTTTTTAAATCTTTCTTTAATCCGTTAGATGGAGTTGCTCTGATTAAGTATAAGTAACATCTGTTGATGTTTCTGATTATTTTCCTTTTATCAGTGTTCTGGGAATTGTTTAACGAGAAATAATTCAAGCTCCACCAATCTTTTCTCATAAGTTTTAGCACTTATAAGGTACTTTTGTGGAAAAATCTTTTTAAGAGCATAGGACACTTACCAAGGCTCTGATTTACCAGTTCTGAAAAATGGTATGAAAAAAATAAAAACCCTCTAAGCTCCTTAGAGCCAACTAAATCAAAACATATTTTATAATAAAGAATACAAAAATTATTTAATTGTCTAACTCATAAAATATTTCACGAATGACGTAAGCATCACGATTTATAATTGTCTTAAATTCAGTTAAATATGCCATATAAATCAATGGACTTGAGCGTTATTTATCCACAGGATTTTTAATTGAGGGGCTCAGAAATTTGGGGGCTTTTTAAATAAATGACCTTTTTTTTTATAAAGATCACTTTTCTTTGAAGTTGGTTAAGAAAAATTTGAAAAAAACAACATTTTATTTTTTTTTGTATTTGCCTAGTAGTTTGTAAACAAAACGACTAAGAGGGACGTCGTCTCGTAACAAAATATTACAACTCTCTGAATCATAAAATTGGTCAGCATGAGGCATTTTTTGTAAACAAGATACAGACTGTCACTCCACCATGGGGATAATATATATTTCTTAATGTGCTCATGTTTCATTTTTTAAAGTAATCCCCTCAAAATTACATTCCTTTCTAATTTGTATTCTTAAAAAAAATGCCAGACTATAACTAGAATATAAAAGTACTTTATGGATGGATGATGACAGAGATGGCAATTTATAGAGTGCGATGAAAAGGTGAGAGCTAGAGTAGACATGGTACATTTGAATTAAGAAATAAAACCCTTGATGACATTAGCTACAAGTTATTATATCTATATTTTTTGGGCGGATCATCAGATATGCCCAAAGAAAGCCTTTAAGCATTACTAAAATATCACAAGAGCCCTATCTAAGGATGAAGACTGGGGATATTTGAGGGAACCCCTTGTTTTTCCTTGCTAATGAATGGTGTTAGACTCAAACCATTCAGACTACTTGATGTGTACGTATGTATACAAATTAAAAAACCATTATATGAAGGAGCTAAAGGCCAACAATTATTTAATGAACTGTTTTGCAACACATTTTATTGTTTTCATTTTTTATTATGTGCAGATTGCAAAGAATTTATTAAATGCATGTAGCAATGTGGAATATATGGATGTGTGTGTGTAACAACGCAAATTACTATTAAAATTCAGGAGTTATCGTGACTTTTGATCTGATTTATACTTTTCATTGGAGAATTAGGTAGTTAATTATTTTGTTTTGCTCTGTGCTTGTATTTCTTTCTATATTGTAGGAAGGTATAATAATAGGCATAGTAATTTGTTATTATGGTTAAATAAGTATGTAGTATGCATGCTAGGGTGAGGTTAGTGTCCAAAAAATAGCCTACTTTTGACAGAATAACTCAAACCTTTATTTGAACATCTGTATTAGTGTTTTGTGTTCAGTGGAGTTCAGTCTAGGACCGGTACCAAGGGTCGGGCTTTATATATGCACATACAACTAAATAATACTAATACATAAGGAAGAAATACTTGTATGACGTCACGAAGTTTTCCTTTTTTAAGAACTACAAACTGGGGTACTGGACATGACCGGACCGAGCTCCGCTACAGTTCTTAGTTTTAAATAACAGGGGCGTCTTAAGGATTATATTTGGGGGGATGGAGCTTGGTCCTTGGATTAAAAAAAAAAACTGCATACATTTATATTTATGCAAATATTAAATTTTTTGAAAAAAAACTCAAAAATCCTCAGTTATTCACCAAAAATTATTTTTTTTGGAAAAACATTCACAAAATCCAAATTTGCTCTTATAAAATTAATATTTTTGTTAAAAAATTATGAAAATTGAACCTCAAATTTTATTTTTTTTGAAAAAATATTTAAAAACTCTACGGTTATTACAAAAAAAAGATTTTTTTTGGAAAAATTAAGAAATTAAAGTTCAAACATTAAATTCTTTTTCATACCAGTTTCGGAACGAATATAAATACTGTTTATATATTCCATAAGTATATGTCTTTTACTAATTTTTCGACTAAAAATATGAAACAGAACTACAGCGAAAGGCTATTCACATTGAACTAATAGGGAGTTTGCAAGATTTTTGTTTTTGAAGGAGATAAGCCTAGAAATTTGATGACTTTTTTTTATAAAGTAACATTTTATTGTTATTATGGATCAATGGTTTATTATATGGCGGAGAAGTTTGCAGGCTTACGTCATCGGGGGACAACTTATATATCACGTAGTAGTAGAGTTGTAAGTAACAATTCCGATATCCGTTTAGAATAGTATCGCCTTTAATTGCGCCAGAACTACGGTACCAGTATCCTTCAAATTAAGAGCAATTTCATGGAAATATATTAAAATGTACCTTGCGCAGAGGATCCAAAACATTTCGGAAACAGAGACAAAAAAATATACAGACCCCATTTTTGTTTTTAATATAGGAAAACACTTTCTTGGAGGTGTGGGATAAGTTACCGTTATAATGCCCAACAAATCCTTTATCTGGATAATTTTCTTCTGCCCAGAGTAAAACAGCGTCTTAGAGAACCCTTCAGTGGAAGTTGGAGTTCACTTTTAGCCCCATTCAATTATTCAGGGGTATTTTAATTCAATCATCCATCCAAATTAGAATCCATGACCATCGTTATATCCTCTCTCGTCTCCTAAAGCGGCTCACCTATTATTTTTTTTTACTGTTTTGAGTCTCACAAATATGATTCACTTTTGCAAAATGGACTAAAGAGCTTTGAGTAAGTCAAATATATTTTGACGATGGAGTTAAAATTAGAAAAAAATATCAAAAATTCACAGCTATTAACTAAAATTAAATTTTTGGGAAAAAAATTCAAAATCCAAAATTGTTAAAATAAAATTTTAAAAATCCTTAGTTATTCACAATAAATTAAATTTTATGGAAAAAAATTCAAAATTCAAAATTTTGTTAAAAAAAATTTTAAAAATTACATATTCAGAAAAATTTCAAATATTACATTTTATGGAAAAAAATTCAAATAAAACATTTTTTTAGAAAAAAATTTCAAAAAATACATTACAAATAAAATTTTTTTTGAAAAAAAACATATATAGATTAAATTTTATAGTAAAAAGCAAAAAAAAAACTTTTTTTTTTTGCAAGGTTTTCCAGCCCACCCCCTACAGACACTTCTACCTAAAGCTTAGGCCGTCAAATCAAGTACTATCCTTTTTAAGTACGTTGGATCATTAAGAAGGGCTTAAAAATAACGCAAGCCAAAGAGGAAATTTTGAAAGTCTCACCCTTTAAATATATTGGCTAACTATTGTATTTTAATCTAAGATATAATATCATTTATAAAGCTTAATATCACTTCCCCCCAAATGATGTGCTTATTAGGCCCACAGCCAGTAACACCAAAAAGAGGTAAAACTTCTTTGGACAAAGTTAGGGATGTAGCTTCACCCTAGCGTAGGTATAAGTAAATGTATAATCAGGCATATTCATATTGCGACATTTCTTGATACCCTTCTTTCAAATAACATTTCTATTATGAATAATAATATAATGCTTGTGTGTTGGTACATAGTTATATTCTTTTTTTGTTATTATTATTATTGCTATTATACCATGAGTTAATTGAGAAAACAAAAACAAATTACTTAGTTAGTTGGATTCATTACGGTCCTTTAACAATGGTTTCAAAAAATGAACAAATAAATGCTTTAGATTGACTTTCCAAAATATATCAACCCTTTATAATAGGGCTATATTCGTGTATCATTGGATTTCTAAAAAAATATAAAATGAAATAAGGGGGACATTTTTGTAGTTGGAACTTGAAGAGTGTTTAGGGGGTCCGCAGGGGGAGTGCTGGAGGAGCTATAGCCCTTCCAAAATTAAGGAATTTTTGCTTTTGACAAGGAAATTTTGTTATTTTTAATCATTGGTAATAATTATGGATTTTTGAAGAAAAAAAATTCCAAAATCATCCGGTAATTGATTGATAAATGTAATCCCGCGGGCGCTCCTATTGTTTATTATCTTATCAATTACCAAAGGGGAAAATCTTTTAAAAAATGGGTATTAAAAAAAGAAACCGAAAATCAACATGGTAATCCTAACAATTGGAAGAATATTATGGAGGAGAGGAAGAATCATTCTCATGACGTTTTATTAGATCAGCTAAAATTAGCTGTGCCAAGAGATGAAAGAAAAAAGGATATAAACAAGGACATTTGCTAGAATCAATCCCCAATTCTTCTCTGATTCCAACAAGGACTTACAAATATATCTCCGCAACAAACCCTGCGGGTTACGCTTCGTCTTTTATGAGTACACACGAACATTCAAGCAGGCATTGAATATTATTAAATCTATTTATGAAAGGATGTTCACTACTCAGGAATTAAATAATAATGACGACTGATAAGGAAAATAAAATTCCGTCTTGATACTACCAATTACAAATTAACTGGCCAGCTAAAAAACAAACCGGATTTACATGTAAGTCAATTCCCATTATTTTCATTTTTTTATTCTTGAGGAGTGAATTATAAGTACAAAGTACATGTGATCCTGAAATAAGGAGAGTAAACTGATGATTTGTTGGTAGTTATTAGTAGACTGTAAATCGGTAGCCTTTTTGGTCTGTTAAAAAGATAATAATCAAAAATTAACATGGTAATCTAGACAATTTTAAGATGTTTGAGAGTAGAGCAGCTTTAATGGCATAAGTTGTGAAACCCTCACTCTTTATACGAGTCCAACCGTTATATCCAACAGGAAAGCCATGAATCCCGTGTGACTCCATGCAGGCTGAAGGCTGATGACTACATTAAAATTCTGGGCACTAAAGTTATCCCATGGATCAAATCCTTCGTTAGCAATTATCCCTAAGTGTTCCAACAAAATGAACCACCTTCCCACATTGGAAAGAAAACCCAAAATTGGTCCCAGGTCAACATGCACTTCTGGCCGCAGCAGAGCCAAGAACTAAACTCCCTTTGACTATTCCATCTAGATTCACGTGTAGTCCAAGTTCTGCAGGAGATGCCACAACAGCAACTGCACCCTGAACACCTCCATCAACAAGGCTTGGACCTCCATGTGCGCTGAGTATATCCAAAGGGTCTGCAGCAGCTTCCACCACGGCTTGGAACTCACAATCAATTATGAGGGCGGATTTATTAATTGAAACATGTTTCAATTAATGGTGAATAAACTTGTTTCCTGATACACCTAGGATCCTGCCATGGACTTCCATACTTTGTGTGCTAAAATGAGTAAATAATAACGTTTGCCCCTGTATAGCAAGGGGATATAGGCAGGGAATAACTCCATTGTCGATTCTCAATTCTACTCTGCATACTACAAGGACTTTTATTCATAACTCCCAAACAAATAATTATTGTAACTCTACGTCTTTCATGTGCACAGGAACTAGTTAATACATTATCATTAAATTTTCTGCCTACTCGCCATTAAGCTAAGGCATAAGAAGGGATTACTCCATTATCAAACATCAATTCTACTCTGAGTCTAACAAGGATCACCTATACTCATAACTCCTTAGCCTTACTCTCTATTATTCAAGATCATACAATTTTCGTGGAAAAAAAAAATATAAATAAATTTGGAGAAATGTTGATTACGTGGTCTTCGTTTGGCTACTTCTTTTATTCCTTAGAGTAAACTCTTTGATAATCAGGGTCTTAGGAAGTTGATAATTAATATTTAATGAACGATACATTTTAGTAGCCTTTTAAACATAAAGGACCCCCAAATCTTTTATAGCCCCTTCCAAATTTTTGAGAGCTCCTAGCTTATAAAAAAATTCCCTAATAAAATTATTTGATAGAATATATATTTAAAAGTATATATCAGCGCTATCCAATTTTTATAAGCAATTTCTTCTAGGATAAGTTACAATGTAGTAGTCGATCTTTAAATCGGCAAACCCGGATCTTTATTCTATTAACATGAATACATTGAGTCTAAAGTACAACTTCAACACTCAAAACGTCGAATTAAGTCTGCGAGTCGCCAGATGAGTTTCCTTGCCATGTAATATAGAGTTTTGCACAATTTATAGGATTAGCTTTAATTGAAAAAAGAAGAATGAATATCAAAATAAAAATATAATCAATAATTTATAGAGCTATTATTTGTATACGATTTGTAAGACTGAAACATGTATATAAAAATATAATAAGTAATCAAGATATTAATATTACTTTTCATATCTTGTTTATGAGATCTACTTTAAAAAAAAAAACATCAAGATCAGCATACCTTATATGGAACAGTTATTAGTTTACACATCATTTGTTGTAAATATGCAATGCTACACCATAAAGTATTCATTTGCAATAAACCACCTGATTAATCGTGAATCGGTTTTTAAAGCCCAAAAATCCGTATTGGTCGGAATCTAATGCGTAGAGTTTTATGGTTATATGTTAACATAGTTATAACAATTATATTATATAATTACTAGGAATTAGTGTTACGTCGATTCGGTTATTTATTCGGTCGAGTCCAAACTTAGGAACGTCAGTCTTTGGGTCTGGCCCTTAAGACCTTCGGTCCATGGACCAATGGTTTTAAATGTCAGTCCTTGGAATTTTTCATAAGAATATCGATGGTTTATTAAGCCAAAAAAGATATATTAAATAGTTTAAAGATTTTAACACATATCTTATCATAATACAATAAAATACGAACATTTTATATGGTTACTTTGTTATATAATTTATTGTCATATAAAGGAATGATTAAAAGGAGGGCAAACACCCTCATTGACGTCACGAGGGGTCGATTTTACCTTCTTGGAGGACCGATAAGCGGGATTGGGATGGACTGTACTGGACCACGGTCCTCAATCCTAAGTAAGGACCGACACAATACTATTAGGAGGTGCCCGTATTATATATTTTATTAATGCTTTAAATAACTCCAGAATTTAGTAAAACTTGTCGATAGACAACAACATAATTGAAATTATGTTCCTCTTTTAACCATAATGAAGATACATGCTAAGACTAACTCGCTAATCCTCTTTCTAATTTCCTTTTTTAATTCATATTCAATATACGTTCTCCTTTTGTCTGTTTGTACAACCATTCACTTTTTGGATTTTAATTTTTTTGATGGATTTTCAAATCAACAACCCATACTTTAAAAAAAAACTTTGAAAGACGGGGAATCGATCTTGATTTATGAACAAAAATAAACTTGCCCTACATAGACCAGGAATCTTGTCTGATCAGAATGAAACATACCTATGTCTAAAGTCTGTAACGGTTTCTGTTTTTGAAATAAACACCCAACCCTATGGCCTTTTATGTGCAGACATACATACAACTGAAATATCATATGATAGTAGATATATAAAGGCTTGTGAAGGAACTTTTTTTTTTTTTTTTGAAAGCTGAAGGCTAAAAATGCGATTTTATCGTTCCGTTCCAATAGGTCATAGTAACTACAGAAGGCGTGTAGTTGCCCACGGGATAAGTATCCCAGAAACACGACTTTACAAATTCAAAGGCAATTTTGGGAATTGGGAGGGAACTACAACCTCCTCCCCTGCAGGCAGACGCCCCTGACATTAATATTAATGTAAATGTGAATTAACCTCTCTAAAAAGTAGATAATTATTATTTATGCCCCTTTAACAAACCCGTAATAATTTGATTTCTCTTGTACACAATGAAAAAAAATTATCACGCTCTTAATTATTTCAAGAGTACTTTAAAGCCAAAAATAAAAAAAACAAAGATGTACTCAACATTTTTCGCATGGATTTAAAGTACTTCACATCGAGTGGATATTTGAGTTAGATGTTATGTTTAATATAACTGGATGCAATCCAGGTTAATAGTACCTATTTCAATTAATCTTGGCTGCATTGTATTTTTTTCAATGTCGCTTACATGTCGGGGTTTAATTAAAAAAAACTATTTATTTTTTTTGAAAAATACACGAATCATATATTCAAAGGTTCAATCATTTACATTTATAAAATGTTAGGCAATATTTAAAAGAGATATTACGGTCAATTAAAGGCATTGAATTCAAATTTCTGGGATGAATTGAAATATCTGAGAGTATCACCATTAGTTTAAAACCTCCGTTTTATCTATTGGGCTTAATTTGGCCAAATATTGTCTTACAAATATGATTTAATAAATTTCTAATTCGATGAATGTGGCAGTGAATTTTGGCTACTCCAAGAACAATTTGCAGTGCCTCAAATGGATTAATCAGAATAATTTGATCATTGAAATGAACTATAATTTGTTGAAAAATATATTTCATGTTCAATTTTGAGAAAAAATATTCTAGCTTCCTTTTGGGTTGACGTGCTACAAATATGCAATTTTATTACAATGACTCAGTACAATTAAGGGTTGGTCATAAGAATTATATAATAGATTTTAATAATTATTACTTAATTCATCTATATTTACATAAGGGATTAAGAAAAGATTGATATGAATAACAACGGAAATTGCTATTCTATTTCTGTGAATTTAAAATATTGTCATTTTTAGTGGGCTATTAGTGTTTTGAACTTGAGTTTGATTAATTTTTTTATGACTTCAATAGACATGTAAGACAAACTAAAGCTTTGGCACCACAGACATACATGAAAAAGTTACCGTTTTTCTACGTTTAATTTAATTTTGTCAAAATCTATTTTTCTTACCCAGCAGTCGGTACGATACATTAAATTGAAAATTCTAGAAATAGTGACGTCATAGAGGATGATAGGTTACGTGTTTTTGCTCGCTAATACGTTTAAATTTTCAAAATAATTGGAACACTGGGCCATAACAACATATTCTTCTTTCCTCTTAAATCTTCACTCGCCGTAATTTTGACCCTTTTTACATCTTCCTTTAAATCTTCACTGATCTATGTGTTTACATTAATTTGATACAGAGATGGGTCCATTAAATTTGTTTTTTTTATCACATGGATTATTAATTATGACCAAACTAGGGACACTTTCAGATACTTATACTTACAATGTGATTAATTTGTTGAAACCAAACATCAATCCCATTTATTCCACTTCAAAGAATCTTTTGGGTAAGCTGTTCTTTATTTACGCCTGAACTCTAAAACTATATTAGTAGAACGGAAATACAATAGTAATAAAGAAATACACGTAGGAGCTTAAACGGCCCTAGGTGGCTCATAATTATGCTTCTGCCCCTTTCCTCACCAACTGAAATAGAAATAAAACTTAAATATCATGATATCAACACTGCAGATAGGTATCCCATTCTAAATTCTTGTGTTTAAGAATCGTTTGGTTTTATATGTACCTTCAGACCCGTGACTACTGAGGGTTGTTATAAAGACAGCTGGCGATTTGTGACTACTAATCGGTCTTGTTTATTACTTGAAAATGTAGACAAGCTCGTCTTATAGGTATAACCTGTGTAAATTGTATATCAACCTTTGATTTTATATATATTTTGGAATAATTTATTTGTACAGAAAATAAATTATTTTATGAATAAAATATATATAAAAAAATTAATGAAAAACTACATTAATTATATTTAAAAAATAAATAAATGCTGTTATACCATACCAAACTGCGTACTATGAATGGTGCACCGTCGTTCATACAGAACAGTAGAATTACCTAACCATCCCAGTTCTAATATACATAAATGATATTTTTGTGAGAGGAACTCTCTCCCCATGTCATTTATATATATTTTTACACTTAGAGCACGATTACTAGTAACCAGTCAGAATAATTTGTTAACATAAATTGAGGATTCTTTTTGCTCTTTTTCTTCTAATTAATGCCCCTTTAATTGGTTGGATAGAGTTACACTGATTAAGTATAAGTAAACATCATAGTATTATATTTACTCCATCTGATCTAAGAATTGTCTTTGAAGTCCATATACGAGGTCATTAAGTATGTAAAGTATATCCGTATATCAAACCTACATACATTGAGTTTATGAGAATAATTTCACTCGTGTGCGTTTTCCATTAAGCTACGCCGTTCCATCTTGATGATAACTTGTCAAACAATACATTTTCGGAAAAATCATTTAAAGATACTTTACTGTTGATGAACCACATTTTAGAGTAATAGTTATTTAACTAACAGAATCCCAATATCTCCTAGAATCCCATTATTTAAAAATGTTTTTCCCGTGATCCTGCTCAAAGACTATCAAAAATGGCATCTCAAATATACTTCCTCAATGATTTAACTTTTGATTCGTGTTTTCTTCTTTTAAGGAGTTAATCTAATAATTGAAATGAGAGTTCGTTACCTTCTCTGACAAGGTTTGAACAAACATTATTAGTCCCCTTTTAAAGTTAGTAAGACGTCCCATAAGTCACGTAAACATTAATAATTGTCACGAAAGTTATAAGTAAATTATACATATAGGTAAAAACAAATCCCTTCTGGCTTATGTTCATACATATTATCAAGATCTACAATCCTAATTAAGGTTATTATTTGTTTCATTCTGGAACTTTGAAGGTGATAACAATTACAGAAATGGGGGTTTCCTTATTTAAATATTGGTAGAGTAGTAAATTCTAAACATTTTCTAGCAAACCAGTTTTTTTTTTTTTTTTTTTTGTAGTTGGCATAAAAAAAAGTGTTTTTTTTTCCAAAACTCTCGTAATTATTCTTTAATTCACGGAGTTTTCTGCTAAAACCATAATTTAAATTGTATCTTTTGATGTGAGCTTTCGATAGTTCTGTTCTGTTCTCTAATCAATGTTCTGAACATTGAATTATGAGGGTCTCTTATTAATGTGGTTTGAACAATCCCTATTCATGAAAGGATAATAATTCCCATGTTTGGAATAATTGACTAACTATCAACAGATTTAGGCCCTTACTCAGTTCCTTTTCGGATGAAAGGTTGTGAAATACTACAGGGGACTGTTTTACAATTAAGAATTTTTTTTAAACCGGGTTTTCTTGGGAACCCTTAGTCGTACATCTTTAAAAACCAATTTATCAGATTCAGCAGACAATTATGTTTAAGTTCTGTTTACAAAGCGTTGAAAATGTTCTCCAAGTACGATCTGTCGTGCAGAGATCATTGTCTCCCTCAGTGCAGGCCGTGCGCCCAAAGAGATAACCGACTTTCTCAAGTTGACCTCTGGCACCGTTAACAAAGTTACAAAGGAGTTCAAGGAGTCTGGAGGGATGGGAACACCAGCAAGGAAGAAGGCAGATCGATCTCCGTAGAAAATTGGCTTCTGGACAATTTTGAGATGTTCTGGTCTAAGGAAATGTGGCCCCTAACTCCCCGTACTGCAATCCTTTGGACTATTTCGTGTGAAGCGTCTTGGAGAGGGAGTCCAACAAGCGTACTCACAACAATTTGGCTTCTCTAAGAGCCTCCATTATTGAGGCTGTGAACAGTATGAATAAGGATAACCTGATCAATGCGTGTAGGAGGTTCCGTGCCAGGTTGGAGGCCATGGGTGAGGCTAGGGATGGTGGAATTGAATTATTAGGTTCGTGGAGAATCTCTACGTTTGTAAATAAATGGATGTATAAATATCTCAACTAATTTAAGAAATAAAAAGGTTTATGTCCTTGTCTCGAAAATTCTTGGTTGTTAAACTGCACCCTGTATATTTGCAACGTCGTGTAATCTTGAAGAGAGAACATATAAAGTAAGAATAAGTCTGTGTTCTCATGAAAGGCAGAGAGTTACACTGTATTTGAAGGGCTCCTTTTTTTATTTAAAGTTAAGACTTTGAGCAATCAAATAAGATTATGATTAAAATTTCGGGATATATAACTTTGTGAAGACATAAGCCTCAAAATAAAAAATACAAATTTTCAACTTTAAACAAAGATAGCTCGAGTTATAAACATGATGCAGACATTTCAAAAATAGTTTGGAACCTTTCAGCAATAGGTTTTAAAATATATTGGGATATTTTATCCCTATCTTTAACAGAATGTTCTTGAAAAAGCTTTGAATCTTTGGAATTAGAGGATCAAATTCTTCTAAG
The DNA here is from genome assembly GCF_016086655.4 of Lepeophtheirus salmonis. Classification (NCBI taxonomy): domain Eukaryota; kingdom Metazoa; phylum Arthropoda; class Copepoda; order Siphonostomatoida; family Caligidae; genus Lepeophtheirus; species Lepeophtheirus salmonis. Next base: position 28,760,525 of record NC_052138.2, on the reverse strand, counting down.
TTCATCGTATGTCGTTCTTGTACCATTTTTTACTGATGAACACTGTAGTTACTAGTGATGAAAATTGTGTGTATTTTGAACATGCTAAAAAATGGGAAATTAACATGGCTACCCTGACAATTTGAAGAATTTTTTCTTGGAGAGCAGCTTTCTTGTCATTGTGTCTCATTAGATCAGCTACAATCAGCTATGACAAGGGAGGAGGGGTAGAAGGAAATAAACAGGGACATTGGCAGAATTACTTCAATGTCGATCCTCAATTCTACGCAGAGTCCAACAAGGACTTGAAATTATGACTCCTCAACAAATCCTAAGGGTGACTCTCCGTCTTTTATTTGCACATACGAATGCTCCATCAGGTTCTGAATATATTTACATGTAGTAGATAAGGAAATTTACTACTCAGGAGTTTAATAATAATGACAACACCCGAGGAAAAGTAAATTTATTCTTTAAATTACCAATTAAAAGAAGAAAAAAAAAATGGTTGAGCAAAAAAATACATAGCATCTTCATTAATAGTAATTATATCTTGTACAAGTAGCGATGGGATTTGTGTAAGAGCGCAAGGAGAAGGCACGAGTGAGACATGCAGTACACCTTCATTAAGACCCATGGTAAATATCAGCTGCCTGTGATATGATTTGGCGGGAGAGGGGGAGAAAAAATGAATTACTGATATAAAGACGAGAACGTTCTACATATAAAATAAAACTATTCCAGAGAAAATATTATAATTATACTTTAATTTCATTTCTATTTATTTGATTATTCATTTTGAAAATAATTTACACCAAAGTTAGGTGATAATTCTTCTTTTAGGGGGAGAGGTTAACACCCCACGACTTATTAAATAGTCAACAAAAAAGAAGAAAGAGCACACGCAAAAAATTGTTTTTCCTTTTCTAATCGGTAAACTTGGTTTTTTCTTTACACAGATCCCTTCTTTATTATAGGTAAAGGAGAGGTATTAATTTTTACCCGCCAAGTGCCCTTAATTCCCCTTCTTTCATCATGACGGCTAAGCTGCTCTTCTTCTCCAAACATACTTCAAATTGTCCGATTTACCAGATTACTGTTCATTGGATGTTTTTCCACATACCGGCAGTGCTTAGAAGTTACAACTCTACATTCTATGGTTGTTACTTATGGGGAGAAATACATCCATTCGTTTGAAAGAAGAATAACAATGCAGGAAAAGTGGAATTTCCTTTATTTTTTTCTCTCTCTATCTTGATAAATGTACACACAATATATAAACGTTGTTCGTTTGTTCGTATTACACATCATAGAGTAGAATAAACGTCTGTATATAAATAAATAATAATATCTCAACAAAAAATAGTTAAAATACATTTTATTTATTCATAAAAATAATAAAATAATTTATGTACTTTTTTTCTTTACACACGCAGTACGGGTTGTTTAAAACCATTTGATTTATTTAGTTGTATAATATATATTAAATAATGTTTTATTATTTAATATATAAATATTGTAACAAGAGTTTCCATGACTAAATATTTTGTTAGATTATAATTTATGGTTTAAAGCATGTATTAATTAGCTCAGAGAACTTTGTTTTGACATATACAGTACAACCTGATCGAACGACTATCTAAGTATGTTACCGTTATGTTTGCCAACTTTCTGTAAAATAAATCAGGGACGGCTCATTGGGAGGATCGGGTCTGGTGCTTTTTTATAAATCCAAATATGGGATGATTCCGTTTTTCAAGGAACATTTGGCAACCAATCTCTTCCGATTTATTAGCAATTATACCCTGAATTGAATTTGATGCATATTTTTGAAGTACATGAACCCATGGAAAACAAATTATTATCCAGTCATTCACTTTCAAAATAAGCAAAATCAACTGAATCAAATAAGAATCTTTCTTAAATAAAAAACTGTCGTACTTACATAAAATTGTATACAATCATAAAACAATAGATATAAATCCATCTTGAAATAGTGCATCTATGGAAAATCTGGAGAAAAATTGTAAACATATTTGTGCTTCAAATTCATTTTCCATTGCCAATTTACTGACAATTTTTACAGTATTAAGGGATAAAATGCGTCCCCTTTCAGCTCAATACGGACGATTTTTTTTAATTACGGAAGATTCTATTTTCAAGGGACAGTTGACAACCCTAGTTACCGTATACAGTGGACATACCCAGATTTCTTATTTTGAATTGTTACAAAATAGGTTATCTGGTTTAAAAAGTCTTTGCCTTACCACTTCAATAATAATAATCAATCATTTATTACTACACTTCATATAAAACATACAATTAGTACGGGCAAATGTAAAAATCTCTTTATCATTTGGTGCCCTCTCAATAGTTTGCCAGATTAGGTATCCTACTGCAGTCCGTCCTGAACGTGTGGTAGGGAGGGTGCATTGTTCAGCCAGCCAACGATATCAGCATTCATTAAAAAACTGGAGAAGCTGGAGACGGAATGTCCTTGAAAAGGTTGAATATAGTCTAAATCTGTGTCCTCTCAATCATAAATTTGGGACATTCATAAACGAGATGAAGTGGTTCTTCATCTCTTAAACTACACCCACCATATAGTGACTAACATCATGGTGCATGAGGTGATAGTATCGGCGTAAGAGACAATACCCAGTGATAAACTAAACCAAGGAGTTTAGTTTTCTTTTAGAAAAATCCAAGAGATGCTTCCACCTTTCAAGTCTAACTCTAATAGTTTATTCTCGACCAATGTGTCTTCCATTTGTCTATGTAATGGGCAGAACCTTCTCCCTAAGAGATGACCAAGGGATCCCAACAATCCGGGTATGAGGTTGATCCAGAGCTCCGGCTTTGGCTGGCATATCAACCACTTCATTTCCAGTGAAATCACTGTGACCTCTTACCCCAGCAGGGGGAGAGAAGGACCTCACTAGCTAACAACCTCAAAAGAGATACTTAATACAGGTTGAGCTGTAAATCGTATTTATATATATATAGTGTACAAGTTTCGATGTCGGTACAAGTTGTAACTTGTTTAATTTGCAATTTCTTCCTCTAAAAATGCATTATTTAATTACAACATTGATCACTCTAATTACTAACTATTAATTGATACTATCATTTCATTCTGCTAGAATAAAATGACAGGGTTATTATTTATTTATGAGTAATATAACCTTGGATATTTGAACTTTATAATGTGCCACATGATATTATATTTAAGTAATTTTATTGAATTAATGAATTATTACAACATTAATATAATAATCACACATTAAATATTCAAATACCGGTAGGTTCATTTAAATCCCAGCTCTTATTAATTGAATAATTAATGAATGTTGAGTTACTAAAATTATTCATATTTTAGTATATTAAAGCATAAACAATTATTTACAAAACAAAACAAATTTGAGCACTCTAGCTTAGGTAGAAGTCGAGAAAATGACAATTGAACGTGATCGATAAAATTTCCTTTCGCGCACTCCAAGCAGTTGGGAATCTCCAGGACCCCTTCCTACGCCATTAGCAAGTCGTAAACGTTCGAGAGGAAGAGTTTCTCTCTCAAAAAGCAAACCTGGACCAGGAGGAGTTAATAAAAACGGATCAGACGAATCCCCTAAAGTCTATGAGGGCCCATCCTAGAGATCTCGGGGTTTCTCACCAGACTATCAAGATAACTATAAAAAAAGAGAATAGAAATAACATTGTGAGTTTGGAGAGACCACCCTTGGCACAAGCAAGGAAGAAACCTATCTCCTCCGTTGCAAAACTCTTTTGAATGAGTCCTTTGGACTCTTCTTTGACAATTTTGGGATCATGTTGAGGGGAAGGCCTGGAATGTCCGTCATCCAAACACCGAGGTCCTCAAAACCACTGTCAGCCTGCACTGGGACGCCATGATGGATGCCTACATCTGTAGAGGGTGCCAGACCTTCCGCCACCACTTGGAAGCCATCATTGGCACTAAAACCGACTACATTAATCATTAAGATAACTCAGAGACGCATGTACTTATAGTATTAATTTTGTTGAAATTTTATTGTTAATTAATAAATTATATATTATTGAAGTTTAAAATTCAAAGTGTTCAGATTTTAATGGACCACTCAGTATTATACTGTAAATCATTCATATAAAATTATTATTCTCATTTTTTAGTTGTGAATTGTTCAGTTTGCTCCTACAAGTTGCAACTTGTAACCAAAAATATATACTAATTTGAAATTTGTATTGTCCAGGATCCCGCTCAATACAATTTCCCGTGCAATGAGAAATCATAATACATACATATGTACTAGTGTTGGCTTTCGGTCTGAAAAATTTAGACTGTCTGAGACCGTTTTGATTTTCAGTTTTACAACAGGATAAAATATATACCAGTTGACGAAACCCCAGGGGTATTGTGGCGGGATAATTTAAATACATTTCCCGATGTTTCCAAGTTAGCTTCACGATACCTAACAACTACTGGTACATCTCTATTACGCAAAATATTTATTTCGAGAGCTGCCGATATTGTGGCTGATAATCGGTCATCTTTTTAATATATAATCTTTGTTTTCTTGAGAAGTTAAGTATATTTAGGAATAATTTATTTGTACAGAATATAAATTATCGAAATTTTTTGAAAAACCACATTGATTTTATTAAAAAAGCATTTGTCTATTATATCGTACAGAACCAATTACCGTGATTGGTGTACCACAGTTCGTATCGAAACATGGGTTTAGCGGAACATCCCTGTCCTAATATGTATATACGTGTAAATAAATGATATTTTTGTGAGAGCAACTCTTCTCCAGATATCATCCGATATATATATTCTTAAACGTGTAAACTCATTATAAATGTGCTAAACTGTCAGAATAATTTGTTGATCTAAAATGAGGATAATGTTATTAACCTAACTCCATCTGACATCTTTGAATTGTGTGTGTTTTCCATAGAGCTACTTCGTTCCATCTAGAGGATAACTTGTCAAATGATATATTTTGGGAAAAATCATTCCAGGATACTTTTCTCTTGATGGACCACATTTTACGGTATTCGTTATTTAACTAACAAAATCCCAATATCTCCTAGAATCCCATTATTTAAAAATATGTTTCTCGTGATCTCGCTCAAGGACAATTATTTGGGAAAAGAAACACCCCTTTTCAGGGGCATCCGCAGTCTTATATATATTAATATTTTATTATTTTTTTAGGGAGGGGGGTTTGGTATTAAATTTTTTGGGAAAAAAAAATTTCAAAATTAAAATTTCAAAATCCATAGCTATTCAAAGAAAATTTAACCTTTTAGGAAAAAAGAAAATTCATAGCTATTCATATGATTTTGAATTTTTTGAAAAAAAAATTCAAAATGAAATTTCAAATATTAAATTTTTGAGAAAATCTATAGCTATTCAAAGAAAATTAAATTTTTTCGAAAAAAAAATTCAAAAATCCACACCTCCATTCACAAGAAATTAAATTTTTTTGAAAAAATAGCAACTATAAAATTTTTTGGAAACAATTAAAAAAATATATAACTATTCCCAATATTTTTAAGCCCCTCCAGCCCAGCCCCTGCAGACGCTCCTACTTTTAGGTACCTATCTGAAGAGTAAGTGTTCGTTAAATACTCCATACCCATCATAACTACGTAGAATGTACATACATTCTTTTTTTCATGTATATATTGACAAAAGTAAGTTGCAAGGAGAGTGAGGAAACACAAAGGAAAGAAACTCTTCCGTCCTCACTGTCAATTACCTTAATACATATTATTATATCTATGTATGTATACATAATGAATAACTTCGGTCCAGCTTTATACATACATATATATAGTCAACCATTAACTTTTGTGTTAATAATCAGCTCAAGTTTATTATTATTATTATTGAGTACACACTCACATATTTTTGAGCTATAAGTGTGTCACATAAAGGAGAGAAGGAAAAAAAGGTTTTTTTTTAACAAGACCATCATGTCGAGTGAGAGAGTCTATTGACTATTCCTTTGTTAATGTGAACGTATTGTATATATATCTATATATACCCATAGAAGAATCCTAGAAGTGAGTAATAAAGTAATAAAATCTAACTAACTACATATACGACATACCAACCAAGTCATGCTCAGAATATTTGGTTCCTTTCATTACAAATATTTCATAGCCCTGATTTTATTAACAATAGAGTCCTAATTGTCATTATACTCATTTTTTATTAAATCCCCCCCCCCTTGTTGTAGTTTAACTCATTAAGGCGGAGAGTTCATGGATCCTTCTCCGAGCGATCCCCCTCTTGATTCGATTTGTGGTTACATGCATATATCGAAGTGTATTACTCAATTACCCTTCACTATCATAATATCCTCAACTAAACATTGCATAGTAAAATAAAAGTATGTGGATACAAGAAAGTCATTAAGGTAGGAGGAATGTCCAAACTTTGGCGCCCGATTAATCTCCAAGTGGCAACTCCTTCTCACTTCAAATAGAACTTTCTTGCAAAATTGTCATAATATTATGAAAACGCGTTGAATGTAAATTATTTTACAAAAATCTGTAAATTTAAAAAAATTATTGCATTGGGAGTAAAAATAAAGGTCATTTGATCAAATTAATTGCCGGAGCACAATAAAATTAAAAAAAACCAAGCACCCAAAAGCCTTTTTGAAGCATTTGATTCTGTTTTTTTTTTTAATATTTGGCCTAAATTTGAAAAAAATATGTATTTAATAAGTTATGTGGGCCATTTAAATATCTCAAGTGGTAATGCCGTCAATTTATATTAAAAGATTGGATATCCCTGATTTAGGCGTCTTATTATGACATCATATCTCATTCGACTAAATTTAGGAACATTCTAGAAGCAGTGTTTTTTAGTCGAAGGTATAAATTATGATAGTGCTTCCTGTAAATGAGTGTTTATTCTAGTAGCTAATGCAACCTACTGGTACGTACAAATAAAATAAACTGAAACGTAATAGCCCATTTAATTTGTCAAGAATAGGGTTGCCATTTTTGTAATGAAAACACTAAGTTAAGAAAAAAGAAAAGGAAACACGGTTGTTGCATGTGCTCTTTCTTCTTTTTTGTTGATTATTTAATAGGTCGGTATGGTATTATCTTATCCCTCTGAAATAAGCATTCTCACCTATCCTTAGTGTAAATTGTTTAAAAATAAAATTATAAAATAAACATTTATTAATTTAAATATAATTATGCCTTTTTCCCAGCACCAATGCTATTCTAAATGTAGAAGGCTCTCTTTCAAAATATTGGTCCAAATTGCACTACAAAAATCACTTAAGATCGAACCAAAAAAAAACTATGTCCTTGGATCAAGTCTCAACACAAGGACCTATCTTATGTTGTATCGGAGGCAATTTTTTTTTAGGCTCCTCTCTTCTTGATGAAAATTTTGTTGTATTTTTTTTTCCAATATTTTTGATTAAAAAAAAACAAGAAAACTAGGTCCCAGTGAAAAAATGAAATTATATTGTCGAAGTGTTAAATATCTAATAGCCGATGCAAAAATTAATTTATTGTCAAAATTCAAAATATATTGGGTAAAACATGTCCAAATGTGATATTAATTTGGGAATTTGGTTTTATTTTGACAAAAAAAAGATATAAATATTTTTGTTTTGTATATAAACTTGTTTGTATCAGTGTCAAATTTTGTATTAAAACCCCAAAAAAAAAAAAACATAATATATTTTTGAAAATATATAATAAACAAAAATTTTCCTATGATATGAATTTTTTTATCTTTTGCTTAACAAGGATAGACACTTTTTTATCCATCTTGAAAAAAATTATTATTATTTAAATTTTTGATAGATATAATTAACGTGCAATTTAGAATTCTTCTCATAAGGTTTATTTAAATAAAGCTAATCCGGGCGTCGGCATGGGGTGGGCTGGAGGGGCTTTAGCTTCTCCTCACCCAAATAAAGGAATTTTGAAAACAAACGCTCTGGAAGAAATCCATATCTATTCACAAAAAAATTTAATTATTTGCTCTATTGCATAATTTGCTTAAATTATCTTTTTTCTTTTACAAAATAATCTTTCAAAAAAAATTTTAACAACATTTTCGCATAAAAATTTTTTAACCAGCCCCCTTCCAACCCACCTCTAGCAGACGCCTCTAAGATGTGATACTATTCATATGAAGTAATACCTTGTGTCCCACTTTTTGAGGGTCAATAAATGGGACCGGAACGAACTGCAGTCCGAAATTAGGTCCGACACAACACTAAATACATATTTATTAATTACATTTTAGCACGTCCTCACCTTTTTTTTATCTCGGAACTTTTCCGTGGAAAAGAAATATAAAGGAAGGCCCAAAATGACTCGGCAGTTGGGTAATTCATCGCAACTATGGAATGAATAGGTATTTAATGGTTGTTTGGAATCGCTCTTAGAGTAATTTATAATTTGACTGATGAGCGTTGATAACACTCATTAGCACGGAGTTACTTTTCTAACACAAAAATACCAAGTGTATTTAATTTTCAGCTGTAGATTCCCTCGTCTCAATTGATACGTCATGGCTATTTCATAATTTATTATTTTTGCTAATCTATACTTCACTCCGTTACCTCGCCAACACAAAAATGCCCTATGTATTTTGTTGTCGCTTGATATGTCATGGTTATTTCATAAAGTATTCATTTTGACAAATAAATAAAGTAATAAGTTATTCTAAACCTATGCTCCACTTTAATAAGGACAGGAATACAGTTTCTTGTTGATCCTTTGTCCATTATATAATATATGTATTGGTCATTTTATTATTTATATGAATAAGTTTTGGCTATCATATAGAAATAAAAATTTAATGATACTCTTTTAATAGAATATTACTAAGCAATATTATAAGACAGTATAGAATAAAATATTTTGTAGATTTTAATATTACGAAATATATATAAAGTTCATTTTGAAAATGATGAATAAGTAATATGACAATTATAGTCTGAGAGTACTTAAGAAATAAATAGCAGTTGGTAAGATTGACTTATTTGGCTATCCACCATATGAGTTCAGGCCTTTTTTCTGTTTCTATTCGGAGGAAAGGTTGCGTGGTACAATAAATGTAACGATGTAACTTATCTTCCCTTTCCATAAAGACAGAATTATAATGATCCTACGTCGTGTATATACATATATATATATATTGGCCATCTTATTGAAGAAAATGAAGAAATTTAGGCTATTATATAGAAATATTATGTAGGATTTTAATACTATGAAATATTTTGCTATATGTAATTCATTTCCAAAATGGGGGATTAATAATACGACAATGATAGTCTGGGAGGACTGAAGAGATCAATAACAGTTGGTATGATTGACTTTATTCCACTAACTTAAATAAGATTTTGGGCCTTTGGGTATCAAGGTGTAAAGGGGAAAGAAGGAGAAACTAGTTCTGGGACGATAACTTAGTATTGTAATCGGGATTTGGAGAATCTTGTGTTTTTCTGGAATAGGAATTGGGATCTTATTTATTACTATTTATTACCTTTCTAAGTTATGAAAAAAATAAATTGGGGAACTAATTAATTTTTACTAGAAAATGTAACATTTGAATTTTTTCTTTCAAAAAATTTAATTTGGAAATTTAACTTAATTTTTGAAATTTTTTGGAAATAACTATGTATTTTTGAATCTTTTCTCAAAAAAATTTAACACATTTAACACATTTTCGCACAAAATGTAATATTTGAAATTCAAATATTAGAAATTTAACTTTTGAAATTTGTTTCAAAAAATTTAATATTTGAATTTTTTTTCTAAAAAATTTTATATTCAAAATTTTTTTGTAAATTGATGTGGATTTTAAAATTTTTATTTAAATTTTTTTTTTTGTCAACAGCCGAAAATTTTGTAAAATTAATTTTTTTTTTTTTTTCAAAAAACATCAATTTTTGGATTTTTTTCTTCAAAATATATCCAAAAACCATGCCTCCCCCCACCCCCTCCAATATAATTCTGTGGACGCCCCTGATATCAAATTGATATTTTTTATCTATTAGTTAAAATATTAAAGAATCGGAATTGCTAATTTTTACTAAAATCGCTTTGGAATCGAGATTTTTTTTTCCAATCTCCCCATCACTAGGAGAAACATATACAGCCTACAACAATGTAAAGTCAACATTTGGGTATTAGTGAGGTAATTCCGTGAGATGTATATTCTTACTTTGAGATCTGCAAATGATATGGCAATCATAATATATATGATTTTAGAAAAGAATGTCAAGGAAATATTGACAGTGGGAAAAATGACAGGAGAAAAAAAAAGTCTTAGATCCCTTAGTGAAAAAAATTCTTATAAACTGATATAATACCTATCACCAATACACTAATAATTTTTCAAAGGTACATAAAATTTTGTTTTATGAATAAAATATATATCATCAAATTAGGGATTTCGAACGTGATTTTCGGCTGGATCATAAGGAAGTGGAAATCGTTGTTGCTCTTGTCTAGTATTATGTAAATACTTGTCCGTCGATCCAAGAGTCTTGTCCAATGAATCATGTCTAATGATATTATAATTGATAACGGAGAAATATGTGATTAGCACTTTTTCCATTGGAACAGCTGTCGTGTTTGTTTATTTTTCTTTTATCATAATATATATTATATTGGTGATGGATATTATATCAACTCAAAAGAATCTTGGCATTTTTTCCCCTAAGACACTTTTCATCTTTTTTCTCCGGCCATTTTTCCCTGGCACCAATATATATCGAAGAATATTACTGCAGTTTTTTAAACATGACATCGACGAGAGGATCTATGTACGTTTGAATAAAGCTTAGGCATGGATTATAGAAATAAATAGGATTTAAACACTCTAAGGAAAGGGCATGCCTCTACTACTCTTTATTTTTTCTTCCAAACCAAAGAAGAAAAAGACCTTACAACAACAATAACAATGACAGAGATTTCCTTTCAGCAATTTAATTAATTTTGTATAATAATCATTATATTAATATAATATATATACTTTTTCATTCTGCCTCCAGGGTTTGTGTTGTGTTATATTCTTCTTTTACAAACTACAGTCACTGAGTGTTTGATTTGTTGCTGTTCAGCTTCTCTTCCTTCTCCAATTAATTCAACTTTATAAATATTTATGTATTTTTCTATTTTTCTAACAAAACTAATTATAAATTCATAGAACTTTTAACTTTGATTATTCTACTTCTTTTTGTTAATATAGGTGTAGAGTCTACAATAAGCACCTAGAACTCAAATCATAGCTTACGGTTTATGAATTTGTACATAGAATATATGTGGTTCGTCAACACAAAAACAAGCTGGAAGGATGTTTCCCAAAATGAAGTCCTGAATCAGGGGTGTCTGCAGGGTGTGGTCTGGAGGGGCTGTAGTCCCCCCCCCCTCCACAAATAAAGAAATTTTTCCTTTTTACTAGAATATTTAATTTTTTTTTCTGAACAGTTGTGTATTTCAGAAATTTTTTATGTTTGAAATTCTTTAGGAAAAATTTAATTTTTTTGTGAATAGGTGTCGATTTTTGATTTTTTTTTTCAAAGTTTTATATTAAAAGTTTTATTTCTGAAATTTTTAGCGCTGATCAGCAATGGATTTTTATAAAATAACTAAGGATTTTTGTATATTTTTCCAAAAATTTAATTTTTTAATGAATAGCTGTGAATTTTTGATTTTTTTTTCTAAAAATCAATGTTTGAAACTTTCTTTTCCAATTTTTTTCAAAAGAATTTGGTACTTTAAATTCTTTCCAAACAATTTATTCTCTGTATATAGCTTTTTTTGAAGAAAAAAAACGAAAAATGATTTTTTTTTCCAAAATTTCATTTTTGATATTTAGTTTTTCTATTTTTGTCTACAAAATTTGCATTTCTGATTATTTTTAAATCTAAGAACCAAGCCCCATCCAAAAAATAATCCAGCGGACGCCCCTGTAAGTACATATTTTATATTTCATTTTTACTAATTACGATCATCTATATCAAAAAAGGAGTATTGTGAATCTTTTGCCTGCGCTGCAAATTGTAATTATAATTGGAAAAAATTATTGTTCGAATTACATAATTTGAAATTGAATGTTTTTATTTTCAAGGGCTCACATCGGTGCCTAATAAAATTTTATAGATCAAATGATGATTCGAAACTACAGCTGACATTTTTGGGTATTACAACTCATACCAGAAATTTGAGTACAAATCTTAATAATTGATTTAAATTTGCCTATGAAATATTATATCATATATTAATTGAGCATGTCTTCTTTTTTATTATTTTTGTTCAAGACTGTTTTTGTGTTAGCTCACCACATATCTCATTTTGCATGGGTACATAGTACTTTGAAGATTTCTTTACTTACAAAATATATTATACATACATAGTTACCTTGACAAACTCATCCTGAAAAAAGCAAAACAAAACAAAACGTCCTCATTTTCCTTTTGAGAACAATTTAATTGACAAGCAAAAAAATATATACATATTAGTAACGACTCACAAGTTGACTCTGAATTTAATTAGACACAAAAGTCTAGTTGTTGTGATGACAACAAGAGACTGACAGGTCACTTTCCAATAGGGAATTTGTCACTGCAAATCCGTAGAGTATACATAACAATTAACATTTTGTTAATGGGGCAGAAGCGTTGTTTACTTTCATTCCTTTGTAAACAAAACGACAGAGAGTAGCACCATCTTCTGGCAGAATAAAACAACCACCTGAGCGATAATATCATTTAATGTAAATATAGGTGATTATTACTCACATAGAGGGCGATATGAAATTTTTTATGAGCATGTGCTATTTTTTTAAACAACAAGCATCAGACTGTTACACCACCTGGCGGATAATATATATTTTATAGTTTTTGTTTACTCATGTCCTATTATTCTCAACTATAGAAGACGGCTTACCCTCTCTAATAAAAAAATCCTTTTTTTTTTGGGGGGGGTCAGCTGTCGATAGTTCTGCCGTTTTCTCCCTAATCAGTGTTGTGAAGGTTGATTGGTTAAATTAGAATTAACTCTTGTTAAGCTGTGAAAATTTCCATCAAGAATTGACTAATGCTTCCATAGATGAGAAGAATTGGCTGTGAGAGCTGTTTACTTTCATTGAGTTGTAAGTAGAGCAATAGAGAGTGGCGACGTCTTGCGGCAAAATAATACAACTTCCTAAAGGATAATGTTATTAAATATAAAAGATATGTTACTCACATGGAGGGCCCTCTAAAAATATTCTCAACATGACCCATTATTGTGGGTCAAATAGCTAAATCCACAAGCTAGATGGACTGTTAAACGTCTGCAGATGCACGGTGTTGGTATTGCAGCAAAACTTCATAGGGCTTAAACTATAATTATAGCTGAAAACATTATAAAAATGTGAAAAAATCCAAGCTCAAAGCGAAGTCCCTATTGATTAACTACCAACTGATTTTGTGTCTTTTTCTGTCTCTATTAGGGAGGAAAGTTCAATATAAGTGGGAATTATGATGGATAATTTTTGGAGAGTTTCCATGGCTCATGAAGACTACTCGAAATTCAAACAATTTACATTGTTTAGAACAATGATAAGGTGAAAAGAAGTAGGAAAATCATAAACTTCCAACAAGCACAGTTTCAATTTGTATATTAGTCATGTAAGACCGGCTGAGGCGACGGGTTAGAGGAGGAAGTTTATGCAAAAAAAAGTGATTAAAAGCCATGTTTTATTAACTTATTAATAAAACTACTTAATAATACTCAAGTTTCAAAAATAATTCTACATATTTATTATCGTTTGCACTGAGTAATTGACATTTCCAATTATTTGATAGGAGTAAAAGAAATTTGTCATTTCAACAAATTTTGCAAGGCCTTTGCAACCTACTTCTCCTATTTCGATAGTCACAAGAAATATGTACAACTTACATCCCATCCCTGCTTTATCATTTAATTAAAACATTAAACAATAAGTGTTTACACGTCATTTAATTTGCTGTAAAATACGCGTAGTAGTATTCACGTTTTAGGCAGAAAGAAAAAGAAACGAATTCACTTGATATGAGCCTTTGTCACGTAAATATATATACAACTAAGTGAAGGTAATCATACTATACGTAAATTAAGCAATTTGTTCTGTAGGGAATATCTATATTGATCCGCCTTTGAGAACTTTTGATTTATATGAAGCGAAGAGTTATTATTCTAACAAAAAACTTTTATTCGCCGGCTAATATGTTCTAGGTTGCGTGGCTTGCCCCATTTGTTCCGTGTTTTCCTTCTTTTATCAAACGATTTCTTCCCATTTATGTACATATACATATTATTGTATAGATTAGAATAAATGTATAACTGATAACATTCCTTTATCAGTGTGTCATGACAAACCACAACTTAAAAGATAAGCCTAGTTAACAGAATACCCTATGTAGTCGTTATATAAATTTGTAAACGAAAACAATGTTTTGGCAACGAAAAGGGATCTGTGGATTGGAGCTTAAACGACAAACTCAAATCATTGCATTGTGTCACTGTGTAAGACTTTATTAGACTAATTATAATTCGTTTTGATCAATCGAAGGAGACTGAGTCACTTCTATTGGTTAAACAAAAAAAAAAATAGATTAATGTGCAGACAAATTTATTTTTTTTCCTTCAAGAGTTTGGAAATGATAAAAATCTTTGTATAATATTTTGTTTCATTTAAGCCTTAATTACATACTCATTTTTTGTCCATACTAGTTGTTAAGATCTAATAAATCAGAACATATAATTTAGTTAAGGGCAAAAGATAGGGAGCAGGGGGAATGGATATGATGATGATGAAGAAAAGAATACCTATGGTTGTTGATGATACTTGCTTTGAAAACAGCATTCATATAAAGTTTTAAAACCTATAATTAAATAATAAAAATATTTTTTAAGTACCTACATGAGTTTAATTTGGGTAATCTATAGTGATTCTTTTAAGTAACTACATGAGTTTAATTTGGGTAATCTATAGTGATTCTTATTATATATATAGTTAGGTATACAAATTCATGTACATGTTAAGGTCTACACCCTAACAAAACTCTTTTATTTAATGATCCATTGATAAGCAAATTGGGCGATTATGGATGAATTGGCAGTTGTTAATCGGGGGATTATCTATTAATTGTATAGTAAATAATAAATACGGTTAAAACAAGCTCATTAAATGGCAGTAATATTTTTAGCAATTTAAAATCTCACTAGAAGTACAGCTATAGCCTTGTGTAACTTTAATTACGGTTAGTGTCATGTAGTAAAATAATGATCTATGCAAAGTTGCCTTATCAATAAAACATTACTCTTTTTATTTTCATTATTTCTATCCAAGGTAGGAATAATATTTTTAATTTTTTTTTTCTCCCATGGAACAAAGGAGTGAATATCCTAAGGAAATTTTGATTATTCCTTAAATACACACATCTTATTTTAACATTTTTAGAAAGGAAGATCAATAATATACGATTAAAAATTTCCTCACGTTCTGCACTCGTCGTAATCGAAATTCGAAAAAAGTTGATATACAAGCTGCCCTATAATATTAGTTACATTCTAGCTGTTGGACTAGGAGCATACATGCAACTATACAGTACACATGTCCCATTATTTAACCTGCATTTCAATTAACTGAAATTATTCACAATGTTTTATTATCATCCTATTATATTAGAGGGACTGTTTAATGCACAAGAAAACCACTATGTAGTCAAAACGGAACAAAATCTCAAATGTTAAATACTCAAAGGAAGTCAAATATTTGTCAAAAATTTTAAATGACGTTGTGGCATCATTTTTTTTTGTAATATAAGTTTTGCTTTGAGCACGGATTTTTCACATTTCATAATGTTTTCAGTCATTAATTATCGTTTCAAATCCCTATTGAGCTTTGCTGCGATACTAGCACCGTGCATCTCCAGACAAGTTGTACTGGACGTTAAACAAATTACCCCCATAGTAAAGGCTATAAGTCAGTAGAATATAAAGCCATAATAACATAATTAGCATCATTTGCCGATTACCGATTAATTATTAGCTGATTCATCGATGGATTTTTCTTCATGTTCATCTGGTTTTAATCGCAATTATAATTTATTATATAAATATTAGGTATCCAATCCTACGATCCCTGTCCTTCTTAGGGCACGCTCATTAATTCTCAAATTTAAGTCCTTCTCAAATCATTAAAATAATTAAGAAATAACAATTAAAACAGTTCAAACATCCTTGGAATGCGTCGAATAATATGTAGTTAAGACTTCCTTTAATAAGTAACGTCAGTCAATAAAAATAAAATAATAATTATAATTATATCGTTTAAAAATGATATCTTCTTCTACATACATATGTATGGACCTAGACACAAAATATGTTATAGGGAGCCTATACATACATTGGTTGACAATGTTATAGTATATACTACCTGTCATCATCATTCTCACCGTACATTAATTTGTATTGATATAATGTTACGATAAAAATGTTATAGTTAATCATGTTGGTTTTTTTTTATTTATTTATTTAAATTAATGAACATGGTTTTATTGAATAAATTCCTAATTAATAATAGGAGATCCTCATTGATAACTCTCTATATTTTTATTATTTCAGACAATTGCAAGTTTTTTAATTGTCTATGGTTTTGTTCTGATTGAAACTCCTTCCAAGTTTATACACTCTTCCAATGTCTCCACCTTCATAGAAGAACACAACAATAATAGTGCTATTAGTGATAAAACAGTGATTGATGATAATCTAGGCCTGAGATCAAATATCATTCGTCACATTCAAGATGAAGGAGTATTAAGTATATAAGTTATTACATATAATAAAACACGTTTTTCTCATGCATGTACATAATGATTGAATGTATATAAGAATCCCCACTATTTTTGAAATGAAATAGCATGAAGGTTCAAATTTAAAGGGTAAATTTGGCATATCTAAGGGTTAAAAAAATAGTTTAAGTTTCACTTTAAGACTTTTCAAAACTCGCCACGATCATTTTAAAGATTTAGTATGAGGTTGCGAGAATATATATTTTTTGAAATACTCCGAAGAAATTATCTTAGCACAAAAGCCCTTTCAAAGATATTTTATTCAAAATTACATTTTTTCGATGAATAGACGATTGAATTTAAAGCTAATTATGGTAAAAATAATTTATTTTTTAAATGGTCGTAATAGCAGCAAATATATTGTATTACTTAACATTATTTTTTATTGATTAATTGTTACTGTACGTCATTGAAGCAAATATTTAAAAAAATAAAAAGTAGTACATATTATATTGTAATTTATAGTTAAGTCATGGATTACTTTAGTAATTCATGGTTAAGTATACACGACAGAAAAATGCAAAAATACCTACAAACTTAACAATTTAACTCATTTTGTGTTCCGATATTTCCTCATACATTTTGCCAAGATATGAAATAATTTTTTAAATAAATATATTAAAATATTGTTTTTCGAAAAAAAAATTCAAAAATCCATACGACTCTATTAACCCGTTTTATCCTAGGCCTTCAATATTTTACACAGATCTAACTGATTGGAATATCATATATATGTATACAAAGGGGTGTACCAAATAAATCAAATTATAGATGTAAAAGCAAGAAACTACCTTTTCGCGTTTTTCAGTATATATTTCATGAAATGATAACTGTTTTGTTGGTTATGTTGATTATTGAATCAAACTTAAACACATTGAATCCCTGGAGTTATAAAATGGAACTTCTTATTCCTTGACATCATCATGGATAAGATGGACGCAGATTGAAGCATACTCATATATTAATGTATAAATACATAAATGGCAACTGCGCCAATCAAATTTTTATTGTGGGACTCCATCGCCAGTCATTATATAAATAGAGTATACTAGGAAAATATAATAGTAATTTATTACTAATTACTATTGAAACGATGACTAAACAATATTGTATTATGAACTCTTTACATCGACTCTAACGTCACAAAAACAATCCTCCTAGTTGGGTTGACCAGCGGTCGGTACGGTACAACAATTTCAAAAGCAGGGCTGCCCCTATATATGTTATTGACATACCTAGTATTCCTAGTTAGCTAGTTATGTCCAATTTCATGTTTTAAAACCCTTGAAGTCATGGCAACTAGTCTTTCCACACTTTGAGAATGATTATGGATTTGATTAAATTCTAAATCTTGCTTTCCTTGAGCTGTAAGTATGAGTTCTTGATTTGAATATTTCCTTAGAAGGGGAGGTAACGAAATTTCTCTGGGTTTCAGCTTTTCCCAATCAAACATGTCAAAATAATTTGATGTCATTCAGTTAATATTACCCTTTGGTACTTTGAATTTTCTAATATTTTTTGTCTTTGACTCCCTTTTTTTTGGCTCCCAATATGTATTTTAGAGATTTTTGTCTTATTTCTAAGTTAAAATCATACATGCATGCCAACAAAATTGCCTTAGAATGAGCAACTTATGAATTACTTTCAAAGACCTTTTTGTAGGTCGACATTTATGATGGTAATTTTTGAAACATATCCCTTGAAAGTGATAGCTGCCGCAACAAAAGATAGGAACCCCTCTTCACGTTATGTCTTTTTCGAATAGAAAAACACATAGGAGCGTATAGATTTAAAGCAATTTTCACAAGAAGTATCAATAAGGGTCATTACTAGTAGGTATTTCACTATATTCCTCGTTTGATGGTTTAGAATATTTGCTGCAGTAGTGTTTCAACGAGCTAAGGTCAGTTTTCCAGGTTTGTAAGTCAAAATGGATAAATCTCCTTTAATTGGCCACTCTTGGACAAAATGGCACATAAGATATATGTACTCTAAGTCATTGTTTGTATCTCATAATCAATCATTGGTACTTTTTCTTCAACTGCCTCAAACATTTTGCATTCTTTAGGTGGTTTTAGCTTGAGTCCATTTTTTGAAGAAATCATTTGACCAATGAATCCTGTATAATCTTTTAGTATTTCAGGTTTACCATCAATTTCTTTAAGTAAGTACCTGAAGGGCAGCTCATTTTCGTATAATAAACAAATAATGACTGATATAACTCGTTGCAATTCTAATTTGTCAGATCTAAAAGCCCATTTCTCATGACCTGTGTTTACTCCACACCCATCTGCTAATATTGCATTTAACGATTTTTAAGATTTAACTCTTTCAGTTACACTCACGATTTCCTTTGCAATTGAAATTCCCTTTCCATTCGTTGGCACAAAATGGTCGACATAAGTGGCTCTGGGATACTTTGCTATTGTTTCCAGTGATTTTTTTATCCGAATGAATTTTTTCCATAAAAGCTAAAATATTCAACATTTTTTAAAGAGTCTTCATGTTCATTTATTAATTTATCCCCATATTTTCTTCTGGAATTATCAAGTTTTTCTATACTAACAGGGTAATTTTTAGGGTTATCAAATCCAATTATTTGACATAAGTCATTAATGGTAGAGTTAATCATGGCTGCTGTTGTTCCCTAGCTGAAATTGAATCTCCAGCGTGTTTCGATTGACTCATTAAAGTTAAACCTATTTCTTCTATTACAAAGTTCCTCAAGTTTTTCATTATAATTACGCTCAATTTTTTTTTTCAAAAAATTTAATTTTCTGTGAAAAGTTATGAATTTAAAAAAAAAATTAAATAATTCACAATTGAATTTTTGATTTTTTTTTTATGGATAGCTATATGGGTCTTGAATTTTTTTTCCAAAAAAAATAATATTTAAAATTTTTGGTTAATAGCTATGGGTTTTTGGTTTTTTTTTTCAAAAAAATTCATTTATGGATTTATTTTTTCATATAAAAAACTCCAAAAACCAAGTCCTTCCCCACCCCTAAAAAAACATATATATATAATTCTGCGGACGCCCCTGGCTGGGGTCCATGCCTCTCTGATCCTCATGATATTTTATATGATCGTATAGGTATAAGATTATATGATAATAACGTATGGACTGAAAAGTCCCAGGCTTCACCCATAGATGGAGAAATGTTTTATTTTACCACATTTTCAGACAGAACACAACTTCTAATGTCAGCTGTCATAATATCTTGCCAATTTGTTCTTTAGTTTGTGAGTTATTGTACTAAGTGCTAGGCTAATTTTGTTATTTTCAAAACGATGGAACAAAAACAATTTTGTTTTTTTAATTTTAGACTACCTTTTGATGGGAATAAATACTGTTCAAGCAAATCAATGGCCTGAAATGTGTAATAGGGACTACGCTCCATTTAGCCAAAGAGAAAATAAATAAAAAATTATGAGAATAATTTTTAAAAAGCCAATTTTGAACGAAAAAAAACGTGTTTCTTTTGTTAAGCCTGGGACTTTTTGGCCCACTAATTATGTTGTGTATAAAGGAAAAGTTATGTCTAAATCGGTCCAAAGGAAAAATTCGGTTCGGTCCCAAAATATTGGTCTCGATTTAATAGATGAATTATTTATAACATAACATTATATGTATTTTCAAGTACAATAACGATGTTTACAAAGAGATAGCTCGGATGAATTTTAATCCCGTCATCTCTCGTGGAATACGGAATTCTGAATTCAAACATCTCTTGAGATGGATCATTAAGTAATAAGTATCTTCCTTTGATTCCCTCTATCTTCCTGTGGTCTTAACTCTAGGAGAACATAGAATTCTACTAAATAATAAAACAAAATAATGTGTGAGGAAACAGATTCAGAGTACTTACACTACTTATCACGTATTACTCAAATGATTTGCTTGAATAATCGAATTTTTAAATAAATATTATAAGTATTTGTTCTAGAAAATATAGCGTACTGATTTTTTTTAAAAATGAACAATGATTTATTAAAAAAAAAAAAGAAGAAATTTCGTCTCTCATAATATATAAGACCGAAAAAAATTGGTCCATAGAGTAAAACCGCAAAGATTGGTCCATAAAGGGATGCCGAAAAAAATTAGTGCATAAGTGAGACCGAAATTTTTTTTGTCCCAGTCTTAAACTGTGGTCTGGACCGGAAAAAATCGGTCCCCAGTCTGAGACCGCGGTCAGAACGAAAAATCGGACAATATATGTCTAGAAAAAATCACTTAAGACCGAACCGATAAACAAAATTGGTGCTGTACCGAGTTTCAACACTAGTATATATTAAAAATTGGCTCCTAGTATACATTTCAAACTCCACCTATAGTTTGGATCGGTGTGGAAGTAAAATTTGGTTATAGGTGTAGATTAGATTTTTTAACGCCTATTTACAAAAATTCAAATTGTAAATTACCTATAACAAAATAATTTTTTTGGTAAATTACATTTCTTTCATAACATTGAGTACAAGGTGAAATCGGTACAGGATTTTAATTTCGGTCCACAGATATGGCAAGGCTTTAATGCAAAAATATACAAATGTACGCCGTATTTTGTTTTCAACGGTCAATTTTTCTGGTGCTTTCTTTCTTATCAGTGTTTTGAACGATGATTGGTTGAACTAGAAGTAGTTTTTGTGAAGTCGTGGACAACTCTCAACCCTTATTCAGTAATAATTCCACAATTGGAATACAAATCCCAATATATAGATTATAAATTACGGACAGTAAAAGAAAACAAGCTCGATGGAATTTTACATATTGCTAATCTTTATGCGAATGTTTTATTGTAGATTTAAACTCTTTGTTTTTTTAGTCCATCGTCAAGTGGATGTTATTTCTAAATTATTTATTTTAAATATTCTGGATTGTGCCATATTTTATAATGGTCTTTTTAATTTTCGTTTTAACAAATTATTTTTCGATTATATTGTGTTATATTATAATAAAATTGTAAATGTTTAAATGCAAGGCAATAAAGGCCAAAAAGAAATAATCATTCCATGATGGGGAAGAATTGCTATTGATTTTAGGCATTTATTCTATTTTACTGATTCAATATAAGTAGGACGTGATATAAATCTAAATCTAAAATGTATCACTTGAGACCGAACCGAAAAAAAAAAATTGTATTCGAAATGAGTCTCAGCAAAAATAACACATTTATTT
The DNA here is from genome assembly GCF_016086655.4 of Lepeophtheirus salmonis. Classification (NCBI taxonomy): domain Eukaryota; kingdom Metazoa; phylum Arthropoda; class Copepoda; order Siphonostomatoida; family Caligidae; genus Lepeophtheirus; species Lepeophtheirus salmonis. Next base: position 28,738,490 of record NC_052138.2, on the reverse strand, counting down.
TTAGAAAGGTTTTTTTTTATGTTTCGATTGTTGAAATTATCATAAGAATAAATTACTTGTCAAATGAAATCTTAATTTTGGAATGAACACAATGTCCCTAATTTGGTCACACATATAATTATGTACAATCCTAATCAAAATGTTATTTTTATTAAAGCCTCAATTGGATCCTTGATCTCATTTATTCTTGCGTCATTTTTGTTTTATGGTGCATCAAAGGTAAAAAGTTGACCTCCATGTTTAATTATTATTTAATCATTTCACTTCTATATATTTTAGAATCAAGCCATGTGGATGATTCCTTGGATCGCTCAACAACTCATCGAATTGACTGTTGCCTTTTTCTTCAAAGTCATAAGAGGAATCAAATACTTTAATTCCACAAGTATCCTCTACTGGATCGGACTAATGATGTTTTATTATATTTCGATCATTTTCATTTACGCCGTCATGTCGCATTTTGTTTTGATAAGAACAATGAAAAAACATTCTAGAGAAGTGATTAATAGTGTGATGCAAGGAGGTAATGAAAGATTAATTCTTTGAGTATTTATGTCTTATAAATCTAGTGCGATGTCGACTAGGTATGGGCAGATATATCCGATTGAAACCGGAAAACCAATATAAAAATGCAAAATATCCAATTAATGCATAGTATCGGTATCGGAGAAAATTATTCGAAATTTCGATATTTTAGAAAAAAACTATCTCAGGGACGTTTGCAGGTTTATATATTTTTATATATTTGAGTGGGGCTTAGTTTTTGGAATTGTTTTGAAAAAAAAAATGCAAAAAATAGAAAAAGCATTGTTATTTTCAAAAAAATTAGATGATAAATATTAAATTTTTTAGAGTAAAAAAATACAAAAATCTATAGTTATTCACAAAAAATTCAATTTATAAAGAAAATTCTAAAATTAAATTAAAAATATTAATTTTTTGGAAAAAAAAAAATCAAAATCTGTAGCTAGTCACAAAAATTTTAAAATCTATAGCTATTTCTAAAAAAATAATTTTTTTCGAAAAAAAAATTGAAAAACTAAAATTTTAATTTTGAAAAAAAAAAATCTAATAATAATTTTATTTTGAAAAAAATTCTAAATCCATAGGTATTCAAAGGAAATTAATTTTTTTGTAAAAAATTTCAGAAATTTTATTTCAGATATTAAATTTAAAAAAAAAACAAATACAAATATTAAATTTTCTAGTAAAAACAAAAATTCCTTAACTTGAGGCGAGGAGTTACAGCGCCTCCATCCCACCCCCTGCTGATGTCCCTGTATCTGAAATGAGGAGGGAATGGGAAAAAATAAATTGTTGTTTAAATTTTGTAACCAGAGAAAGTTTAATAATAGTGTTGGAGCGGCCCCTGGACCGCTCTTTCAGCCTTTTTTATTAGTCCGATCTTTTTTACCATTCATCAAATCTAAATACTGATTAGTTTGTCCTTCAGTCCTACAAAGAAAATAATTAAAGATAGCTAGAACGTTTAATAAATAATGTCAGCTGTTGTAGTTACTATAAAAGATGGATAAGGACCGATCTTTGTACTGACAAATTTCATTAGGACTGGACGGATATAACTGCATTGTTTTTGCCTTAGTTAGACTGATCCAACAATATTTAATACTCTGAGTACATACACTTAGATGAATTTTTATTACTTACGAGGAGTGTTCAAAATTCAGATGACTTTTCAAATTTTGCGGGCAAGGTACATTTGATATGGTCAATTTTTTTGATTTTTTATGTTTGTACACTCTCCAAGAACATATATTTACTGTTTCGGCTATGAAATAAGTTAAGTTTGCTTGGGAGAGGCATAGCAGTTTGAAGCAATGTTATACTCGGCAATTTTTTGCTATTGAAAAACATGGATCAAATAATTTGTATCAAATTTTGTGTCAAAAATGAAATTGAATGCTCCAAAACACTTTAAATGTTGACTATAGCATACGGTGAAACTGTTCTCAGTAAAAAAAAAAAAGTTTATAAGTAGTACCAACTCTACCAATGATGAACCTCGCTCTGGACGCCCAAGCACGCCAACAACCGATAGAAACGTTGAATCAGTGAAGAAAATTATTTTGAAAACTGTCGACTCACTATCAGAAAAGTCCCATAAAATATTTATGAACATTTTGTGAATGAGACGAGAAGTTTGTTCCGAAACTTCTTAATTTTGATCTTTACTTGTAAGAGGTTTTTTGGTCAAAAACTACCTAATATTCATGCCTCAGCCACCTAATTCACCGGATGTGGTCCCATATGACTTTATCTTGTTGCTATAACTGAAGATAACTACGAAAGGACGACTGACTTCCGTCCTGCCTCATGTCTCCCTCTTTCAGCCCTGACCTTAAAACCCTGGAATTTACAGTTTGAGGCGTCTTAGAAAAGAATGGCTCCCCACCTCTAATTCAAATTTGGATTCTCTCTTAACTGCCGTTGTGACATTGTGGTACCCTAAGGACATGGCCTTCATCTTCAAGAGTTGTCAATCTGTTCGTTGGCATTTCAAGCCTGTTATTGCTTGTGAAACAGGACATACCGAGTAAAAAACATAGCTAAAATTGAAGGACGTAGTTCTATGGACAACACACTCGGGAGAAATGATTCTCTTGAACTCAATGTGTGTAGGTTCGATTCATGTCCGTTCCTGGGGAAGAAAATATACTTCATATATATAGACTTCAAAGACCCAAGTATGATGGTGTAATTGAAATACTATAATATTTACTTTTGCTTAATCACTGCAACTCCATCTGACCAATTAAAGGAACATTTAGAAAAAATTCCTAAATATAGGATTTAAACATACCACAAATTGGTTTTGAGTGATCTTTTTTCTATAATTTAATCATGCTACCGTAGGTTTTGAGTCCCCACTTTGTATATTGTCTAGTCTTTCTTCTCAGAGATTAGGAGAATTTCATCAGATATAATGATAGATTTATCTCTAATCCTGTTTAGGGATGGAACTATGAAGCTCAATTCATTTAATGAGGCTTAGTGATAAAAGTCCAGCCAAGCCATCTCAATTTATCGCATTAATTCATACAGATTAAATCTTATAGAGGAAAAAAACTATATAAATTTTATTATTCTATATATCCCAAAAAATTAGCATATTTGTCTAGTATACTTGTTTTTTTTTTTCAAATATGAAATCGACTTACCATTTGAGTCGAGTTGACACAATACTATAATTATTTTTAACACATATGTCAATCTAAAACGTATAATATCCAATATTATAGAACATGGATACTCGAACGGATTCAAGTTTGAAGTTTTATCCGAGGAAATGTCGAGTGGAAAGGAGTTGGATCTTATTCAAAGAACAAATACTTCCATGGAAAGCATAGAGAAAAGAGATAAAGTCATGTATTTTAGTCTGGAATGAGATAATATGTACAATACACTTCTTTATCAAATTGAGAGAATATCACTTAACACGTTTTGTATTATCTATAATTAATTAAAAAGGATACACATTTTTTATAAAATATTAAATTACATAAATGTACATATTATATATATCTGAATGTACCTTTGTATCTGAGTATTATTTGATTTCAACTGCTGATTCTATTGTATCCTATTAAGAGTATATAATGTTAAAGTTATTTTATTAAATTAAATTTTGATTCATTTTCAAATAAATATGTTATTAGCCCAGATGAAAGGCCTTTTAATGCAAACCCAAGTTGAGTCAGGGGATATGCTAGAAATTTTTTTGGGGGTGAATCCATATTTTTGTCACATTTTTTCCTACTCTAATAGAAGGTAACTTCTTTTTTTTTTCTTTGAAAATCAAATATAGCCCTTCCATTTTCCCCAAATAGGTTCGTAGAACCCAAATTACGTGTATATACAACAAAAGGTCTCAAATAGGGGTGTATCCAAGCCCATTTGAATTTTTTGAAATTTTCTAGTGGTTTTACTACATAAAGCATGCCATCTTGACTGGCACATGGATCTATGCCAGCCTCTCCTAACCGGTGTTTCCTGCACTCAGCAGGTCTAGACATCAATTTTGCCCCTGATGTGCTTGTTCTGCTGGTGCATTTTGTATTTCTTCTATCATAAATGTCAACGGAAAAAATAACCTTGACACTATTTAGCAGGACAGAGTTTTCGTTATCAGAATTAATCAGGCAAATCACTCCACTTCTTTAACCTTTCAGTGTGCGGAAATGTGGAGATTTCCTGTTTTGAGTCAAATTTCCCGCAGGTTACACTCCTAATCAACCCCTTTTTTGGTTCTTTTTTCTAGACTGTGTCAATGTTGAGTTAAATAACGGTTATTTAAAGAAATAACATTTTTATCTTTGTCTAAAAAGTCCTATTTATAGAAGAAAGTATATTTATTTGTTCGAAAAGCCTTCATTTCATTTTTTTTTCACTACATAAATAATCCAAAATTTCTGACTGACATATAACATCAGCGTGGCAGCTACTTAAATGAGTTAAAAGTTTGTGGTGATCCATTTAATAAGCATAAAACACGGAGCAGGAAAAATATTCAATTAGCTCCTTGTCAAAAAATGGTCGTTAACATCTATATATTTGCCGCCCATGCAAATCCCAAATAGACACTGTCATGGAAAACAAAACAATGGACTTGAATTCTTCCTGTGAAAGCGATTTGAAGGAACCTAGCAATCCAAACTTGCAGTTTTGCACTTTAATGAATGTTCCAGATACAAATAGCTTCAGAATTGATAAACATGCTCCGTAAGACGTGATCAACTTTTATCAATCCCAAAATGTGAACAGGATAATGCCAGGACCAAAAGATACCGTGAGTGTTTATAAGAATGGAGCCAAGATCAAAGAGGAAAAGCACCTCATTTTATATAACCCATGAGAAGCTTCTTCAAACAAACATATCCACAATACAAAATTTGTTTTGCTAAGTTTTCATAGTGTAGACCTCAGGAATGTGTGTTAATTGAAAGTTCTGGAACACATTCTGTATGCGTTTGGATAATTGACGAAAATATGAAGCTAATGCTCCTACACCAAAAAATATTGATTTATACATTACACATATAATATAAAGGCTGTAGGAAAAAAAATATAATTGTGCACCATTATAAATTATTTGTGAATTCTTGATAAAAAGTAAGGTTAGAAATTTATCTCGTGATCTATTCATTAGTCTGTCTTTTATTGAAATCTTAAATTTTCTAAATAAGCTTTATTTTTTTTAACTAACAACTAAAATTTGTAGTAGTTTAGTTTATATTTACAAACACTTAAGGCCAATTTAGTTTACTAAATCTATACAACCTGGAACTAAAAAAATATATAAATGAGTGTAAATTTGTCTCGCCATAATTCTAAATTAATCCTCTTTTGTAATATTGTACACAAATTTTTTATATCTTATTCTTGGTATTTCGCTTATAGCGATGACCCAAATTTGAAAGCAGTCCCCAATTTTTTTTGTAATTATTTAATATATGTTCACAACCATTTTTTGAAAGTTTGGGAAAAATTTAATTATACCATGTTTGGAATTTTTAAGGTAAGAGATATGACTTCGTGACCTCAAGGTGAAAGATGGATTTGATTGGTTAAAAATATAAAACAATTAATCTAATCACGATATCATTAAAAACACAATTGAAATAACTGTTGAAAAACATAGGTGCTGACCTCCCTCAAGGCTGGAACTTTAGGAGCCTCTAGCTCCTGATATGGATACAAAGAAGACTAAAATATAGATTTTTTAGTTTCTATTCAAAAGTAAGCTATATGATAAATTTCAAAAAAAATTGAAGATGGTGCCCTAAAATATGTACCGTTTTTGATGGATTTGGCGTGGAATAACCCGCATATGAGTGGTACAAAGCGTTCAAGAATGGCTGTGAGATCGTCCAAAACATGCTGCGTGATGCTTATTGTTTTCTTTAATATTTGCGGTTTGGTGCATCGTGAATTACTTCCAAATGGACCAGCTGTCAATATGTTCTTATTAACGCGTTTGCACGATAAAATCCGTCAAAACGACCAGAATTATGGAAAAACAACTACGTGATTTTACACAACGATAACACGTCATCGCACAAAGTCTCGATATTGAACGGATTCAAAGCCAAATATGCAATAAATACCATCGATCAACTACCATATTAACCTGATTTAGCTCTTTGTGACTTTATTTGGTTGTTACCCAAACTGACATTGCCACTCCGTGAAACCAGTTTTGAGTCTATTGAATCCATAAAATAAAATTCGTGGAAAGAGCTAAAGGCCATGCAAAAAAGTGCCTATAAAAATGTTTCAAGGACTGGAAAAAACGTTGGCATATGAATATTTCATCCAATAGAGATTACTTTGAAGGCAACGAAATAAATTTTAATGATTAAATCTGAAATTTGTGTTTTATTTCCCAATTCCCGATACTCTTTTGACAGAATGTATTTGCATTGTAATAATTAATTTATATCTCCAATAGGGAAATAAGATTGTATAACTATGTAATAACATATTTTTAATATATTCTAGGGTCAGATACATAATAAAACTGTGCAATATAATGATAGGTCTTTTTTTTTTTTAAATATTAAGGCCTAAGTCCTTTTATTTGTTGGTACCAATTGGACAATGGACATCCAATATTTCAGGATTTTTCTAGGTATTAATGAAATAAGGGACTTTAGTAATAAAACAAACTAGGTTGTTTATGCCCTCAAATGGCCAACCTCAGCCATTATGACGAAAATATAGTGATGTTCATTACTCCCTCTAAAGTAAGTATTCTCCCATTCTATGGTATAAGTTGTTTTAAAAATCCATAAAATAATAAATATATACGAATTTAAATGTAATTAACAAAGGTCTTAACTCAGTAGTACCATATGTCTTGCTCCCTCGAAAATGCAAAGCAGGCGGCTGAAAATGTCAATTGATTTAGTGTCCTGATACAGGCAATTACATACAAATTTTGTTTTGTGAATTCCCCTTTGGTAATTTCAATATCAAAGATTGGAAAGCCAATTGTCCACAATGTGGATAAAACAATGCAAATTATCGAACCCAACCGTCTCGTAATAATCACTATTTTAATTGCTAAGGTGATAGACATTAATGAAAAAAATAAAATCAATTAGCAATAATGGATTTCATGATACTACACATATTGTAAGTGTAATTTTCGCCCGATCCAAAGTCTTTATTTATTAAATGGTAACATAACTAATCCTCTCATTACGTTACTCAATGGAATGAGTCTATTTGTCAAAGTATTTCTAATGATAAGAAAGTTTTATAACAATGCAATACTTATATGAAGGTTGGACTCGAAGATTATATTTATTTGATCCCCATTTTTGTCAATTCCCCTTCCAGAGTGTGGTGCACATTTGATATAAAAATTACTGGAAAGGACACCATATCGAGTGATTCTTGACTATAGCATCACGACCATAACTCCTATTCTCATTTTCAGCCGCCTAGGTTGCGTTGTCGCCATTATCGAAGAAAAACTTTAAAATATAGTGTATTTTCTCTTTGTTGGTGCCCATGAAAAAATCATAAAACTGTCTAATAAAGAAAAAAAAAATCCGAAAACTTATTTTCACATATTCAAATCTTTCTAATGCCGTCTAGCGTTAACCGGTCGCACGTATACAATGCAAGATAAACATTACTAAAGCCATGTATTATGAAAAATGATTGATTTATTTTTATTAAACCTAGTATATATTATACAAGGCATCACCAGCGATCGAAATATCATTATGGATACGCGTATTCTCTTGAATTCCATGTACGTAGGTTCCATCCTTGGTCTCCCATAGAAGGAAATATATGTATAGGGTGTGCAAGCTATCTATACTGTCACTTTGGCCAGCTCTCTTGGGCATACGCTGGGTAATTCGAAACAAGTACACATACAAAATGGAGACTCAAAATTTGCTGTTGTATTTAGTTACGATTTAATCCCCGTTATTTTTAATTACAAGGTTTTATTATGCAAGCACACGATAGCTGAAACAGACATAAAAAGTTTTGTTTTCATCCCATCTCCCTTAGTATGAAAATGTCAGAGTAATAAAAAAGAAGGTAATGTGAGTGCGATAGCCTGGTCACCGTTATACGTCTTGAAAGGCTGCAGAGACCGTTAGCATCTCCATCCAGACTGTCTACAGCATCAAAAAGTCCATTACAGCCACGTAAAGCCAAGAAGAACCAAAACTTATGCAGGAATAATATGGCTGACTTCTGGCCTGTCTCAATTTGGTCCTCTTCCAGCCCTGACCTCAATCCCCTAGACTTTGCAGTTAGGGACATATTGGAAAATAATGTCTGGTACACTTCTCATCTTAGTTTGTATTCGCTCCGAACTGTCATCGAGACAGCGCGGTACTCCATGGGCACGGCCTTCATCGTCAAGAGCTGCCGGCATTTTGAGGCTGTTAATTCTACTGAAGGAAAACAAATTGAATAAAAAATACAGCTAAATATAGTATTAAAACATTTTTCAAATGGGGTTTAAGTTGTCTTTTCTTGATTCCATAAAACTCACGTTTTTCGTAACTTATGATGTTACTGATAGCTTTGGGTTCCCCTTTCTGTATACTCTTTTGGGATATTGGGAGTAGATATGATACCGTTGTATCAGTTAAGAATGTGGGACGTAGACTGAATATATTCTAATACGCACATGTAGCGTACGTCGTCACAAATAAAGAAGAACACATTAACTACATAATAATATACTAATTACCCTTTGAGACAAAAAGCTATTTTAATTATAGTGTCTGAAAATTAGCATAAAATTGAATGACTCTGACATATTGAAGAATGTACATAATAAATTTTCCCCCATAGTTTAGTAGATGTAACGCTCAAAGTTCTTTCCAAACAAACTCAAATGGTTTTGTCTTTGATGTCTTTAAAGTACTAAGGATTTTATGTTTCGTAATGGGAAAAACATTTGAAGCTGAAGGAATATTCTCAGTACTGAAGCATTTATGATTGGAGCAGGGGGGTGTTAGGTTAGGGTAGAGATTTTATAATATTATGAGATAGAATGGATTTTATGTCTGTCCGGAAAACTGTATTATTTTTTTCTGTGTATTTGTATATACTCAAGTAAGTGTAATGTGAATAAACTAATAGAGTAAACACGTATAATTATTATTCAATCGATTGTTAATTCAAGAATAAATAACTTTATCTTAAAGTGAATAAGATTCGTGAGTGGACTCTGAACTTTGGTACCTTGAATCCTCTCATTTTCACGTTTTCCCAAATGATTTATTTGTATTCATTCATAACATTTAGAAATAGAATTAATTAGTGATAATATATAATTGGATTCAGGAGATTCGAGAGTTTTCTGAAAAGTTGCCGATTTTAACGGGAAGATGGCAACAATCGTAAATAAAAGTCAGTATTATCTATCTACAGGGGCCTTCAGGTAAATCAAGACACCCTTTAATTGCATCTTAATCAATGAGGGAAGCAAGTAGAGGTTTGAAATATTATTTACAAGTTCTAATAATACACAAGAAAGAAATCATTCAATGTCTCTTCGCCTATAATTCACTCGATACGAAGCCTATAAAATTTGCAGGCCTTAACCACTTCCATGTACTTTATGATGGATACCTTCAAGGATGCTCTTGTTGAATTGGCAGAGACCTTTCTTTCTAACTCCCCCCTAAAAGAAGTAATCCATGGGATTCACATCGAAGAAGTTAGAGGGACAGGTCTGGGGTCCCAAAAAGACACCTTCTCTTCTTTCAACAAGTTTTGGGTCTTGTAGGCCTTGTGAGAGGGGACAGAGTTTTGTTAAAATAGGAACTCAATACCATTGGCCTCGTTTTCATCCAAGGGATCACTTGGTTAGACAATACCTGTCGGCACCCACACTCTCTGACCTCAAGGGTCATAATTCTGGCCAGAAACTTGCTTTCTTGGAGGGATTATGTAGTGTACTGCGAACACTACCAAACAGACGGAAGTAACGAACCGGAGGAAAACCAATCAGAAGACTTAGATTGGGAGTACAATCATACACTAAATATATATTCTGTAAGGGATTAATACTAAAAAGGATGTACATAGACATAACTACTAAAATGTATTAACATGTAAACTCTACTTAATAAAAAGGTACATTACTATCTATTTAAAACAAATCCCTATGTCATGAGATAAAAGTAAATAAAAGACAATACATAACACATTAGCTTTCTCTGTTGCGAAACATCTGTCGTTCTGGAAGTTGTGGGATCTATCGACAGTCCATTGTTTCACATCCAAATAATAAATAACTTGTTTACCATGAGACTTCAAATAGTTTAACAATTTTGGCATGGCTGTGTGGGCAGACTCGGTGGTTTCATTTTATCTGTATTTTGTTTAGATGGTATGACTTCATCCTTAGGCCATTGTTTATGGGCCTGGAGACTGTTACACAGCTTCATTGGAGCTTTTTGGCAAGAAGGTTAATTGGAGTCCCAGAAGATACCTTCGCGTACTACGAGGAAGCTAAGAGTACGTTTTTTATCACTCCTGCACCTTTGGGATTTTCTCTTATGTGTCCCTCCTCCTTCCAGTGGTTGTAGATGTTGTGGACTGTGCTCTTTGGATACCGGAGTAACTTCTTGAATTTCCCTGGGCTATGTCCCGTACAAGCCAATTCGATAATAGTGTGCCTCTGGGTCTTCTCTTTCGTAAATACTTGTATTGTTTTAATTGAATTAAAAGGTGCGCAACTAACTTAAAAATAACACTAAACCCTTCCTTTTTAAAATTAAAATAACAGTGTTAAATGCTTTTCATATTGTTCAGGGTGTAGTTGATGATGGTCAGGATTTACCTGAACGACCCTTGCAGTATCTGTTGAGATTTACTCACCAAAGTTTCAGACATTCTTGACGCAGCAATGTTATATAACAATTGCTTCAGTGAGTTGAAGTGAGTGTTTTTGTGAAAATGAACAAAATCGAGTATGTAGCTGTCATCCTTAAATATTTATTTTTGAGAGTATAATTATTTTTCTGCTAAACTGCTATACTAATTTTAAAAACTAAGTTGCTTTCTCAGGGTAAAGTATTGTTGCTAAAATTGAAAGTCTTTGAAACCCTTTTTCAGTTTCCTGGCAAACTTCGATTACTTCTTCAGGTGGGTAAACCAATACTGGCTGAAACAATCATCTCCAGTCATTCTACTTTATCAAAGTAAAATCGAAATTGTTCCTGATGTCATGACATAATAAAGCTTCAAATCATTTATCACAAAATATGTTTTGTCTTAGTTTTCTCATCCACATCCAGAAATGCATGTGATAACCACTCTTTTGCAGTTTGAGAGAGTACGGATCCGGAACATCCCTGTAGTCATTGCTTACATGTAAAGAAACATTTTCTAGCAAGCCATGTTTTCGGATGAATACCATTTGACAACAATTAAATGTATTTGATCACTTTATAGATTTCTTTTTCTTACTTTAAGCCAGAAGAATAGTATTGTCTTGACCAGGGATAGGCAACCCGAGGCTCTTGAGCCACATGCTGATGCTGTGGTTCTTTGATGGGTTTCAGTAAACAATAACATTTTTACATATTTTTAAATAATAACACGTTATATCCAAGCGTACATATTATGCCTTGGATAAGAAGTGTTTGAAGGATGTTTTCGAGGGTGTTTATTTGATTTAGAGATTAATATTTTCGCAAATGTTCAATCAGGTTTTGAATATATTAGTGATAGCTTGTATTTAGTAGAAAAGGAAGTTCAATCTATAATCAAAATAGATTAGGAAAAGAAAATTCATTCTTCAGTTTGCCAACTTAGAAAAAAACAAACAATAGGCAATCAATAAATTCACCGATTTTTTGTAGTTGCTACATCAATTTAGGTTTTTTTATTTTATTTTCTAAAATTGTTTACATTATTCTTTCATTTTGAAGGAGTAAACATACACGCATAAGCAAAGAAATGTACAAACGAATGTGTTAGCCCATGATTGTCTGATATTAACTCTAAAGAGTTATACGTGTAAGTCCTTGTTTGACTCAAATAAGAATTGAGAATCATCATCAAAGTAATGCCTGCATAAATCATTGCTAGATACAGAGCAGGGGTTGTGTTTATTTCCTTCATCTCATAGCTGCTCGCAGCTGATTTAATGAAACTTCATGACAGCTAATCAGCTAATATCCTTCAAAAATTCTTCAAATTATCAGGATAACCACGTTGATTTGGTTTTTTTAATCATACAGGTGGATAGTATTATTTTTATCTATGAACATCTCTCTATGTATTTGATCTATATGGTCAGAGTTACACTAAATTACACTAATAGAGTAAATACGTATTTGATTGTTGAGTATAATGCTAAGGGCAGGGAGAACAAGAAAAAGATACACATTATTTTGTAAATTATAATTAATCCGGAGTAACTCTATCAACAAAGACATTGATCTCAAAATTGCATTCATAATTGATTTTTATGCTGACAAAAATTAGGATAGTTTTTAATTAGGACGAGAGTAAATTTAGAAGGCTATGTCAGTGTTAAAATTAGAACAATGCTGATGAGGCAATCAATAGATGTCTATTTTACCATATTCACGTGTTATCAATATCAAAAACGGGAACACATCGCCTCCCATGGAAAACTACAACCTTCCATTTTATCCACTGGCGGGCACTCCTGTCCTTTGACCCCCTATTATTTCACTCCCCGAGCCATTTACCCTGCAAACCCTTTGTCCCCATCCATTTTTATCATTATTATTGAGAAGTACACCTATTAAACGATAGAGGACCAAAGTCATACATAAATGTTATGGATGTCTACGCTACTTTTGAGTTCGAATCAGAAAGTAATCACTGATAAGGGGGAATAAGACATCTACTTCTAGGACGATATAATAGTAATTCCTCGTTGGCTCAGAGTATAATTGAGGATTAACATCAGAGTAATTCTAGCCAATATCAGCGTGTTTTCCTTCTTCCCCTCCTCTCTTGTCACACCTGATTGTAATTGATCTAATGAAACGTCATGGAAACTACTTTGCATTTCTCCAAGATATTCTTCGAATTATCAGGGTTACAATATTGAATATCTAGTTTCTTTTTTCGTAACATGGCCAAAATACACTAATTTTCCATCCTTATAGATGGTTCAGGGGGTAGATGGCTCGAAGAGGGAAATCCTAAGGGGTAAAAGAACAGGGTTACTCGCTCGGGGTGTAGTTGTCTATTGGGTAAGATCCCAAGGACCATCATAAACATTGTTCTTTATTCCATTAAAAAAATACCCAGCTTAGGTTGATGTATATATATACATAATTCACAAATGCATAAAATTGTGCAGTTGTTTAAAATTACAATAAATAAATTAATAAAGAATGTAGTTTTCTCCAGTTATTTAAAAACGCATGAAGTGTTTAAAAGTGGTTAAAAGATGGGGAAAAGTCCTATTTACCCAATAAAAATATGAATTCTAGTATAGATTTAAGGTCCATATATCTCACAATTGATCTTCAGGAAGATGAATCCTTTTTGATCTGCTACCATAAATCATCGTCAGAGACTTTGCTATTATCGCCTCTCCTTTAAAGTAATTTTCTCGTCTCATTGTAAAAGCAATGATCCAATCTGACGCCTTAAGATTTATATCAAATATATCGGTAATGATACTCTCCACCATAGATATAAGAGGTCTTATTCGATCACCAAAAAAAAAAAAATGGACCGAAGATTCTATAGATTCTTCGCAGAAGAAACATTCACGGTCCGTTTTATTCGACTTCTTGGTATATAATGAAGATGTCGTAAACCTGTACCGAAACCACTTTTATGACCATGTAATATAGGGTTTTTAAGGATTTTTTTGTGGGGTTTATTGCTTCTTCTTCCATATTAAGGTTCTTCCAGCGCATTGCCATCAACAAACTTAATGTTTATTTTATTTTCTTTCCACTGAACCAATTCTGTTAAAGAAGGGGATTGGGGTGCCAGGTTGTAGGAAATTAGCAACCTGAGTCAAGGAAGTAAACCCTGTTTGAAGAATCCAATCGGCAATGTTTTCTGTAAATTTTTTCAGCTTGGCTGTTGATGTTAGGGTATGTTCTTTAAATTACTGATCGGCGTGGGGTATCTTGAGTGGTTCATCAGGACTAAGGCAATGAGAGTACCAACGATTGAATTTACCTAAAAAATTCTTATTCTAACGAATAATTACCGTAGAACTTTATTATTTAAAAAAAAATCATTCGGTCAAGAAAATATTATGTATGAGAATCGATATCTAGTTGTTTTTTCGAAAACGTATTTGATTTTTTTTTTTTTTAGCCCCAACGTCTACACTTTTCATGAGTCTTTTTATCCAACTAAGGTTTAGATTTTCCCAAAATACTTCTGTGTCAACTGAACCCAGTCCCCAGCTATTAAGGAAGGTAATAAGACGGTCATCGGAGAGAAATTATTTATCTCTCCAGACAAGGTATTTCTTGAGACAGTTTATTTTCTTACATGCGTTTTTGGAAAATGATGTAGAGGAATTTTAGGAACGACCAATTTGTCCGTGATTCCGAGTTTTTCAAATTTTTTAATATCCAATAAAGTATATCTGTTGACTTCGGATGTCACTTTCTCCACAATTTTGACATAATTCTCTATAATGACATGTTTTAAGGATGTCGAAGAGATCTCAACAGCAAGTCCGGTGCTTGCGGATGATCAAATGAGAGCTAAGTTAATTTTTTTAATCAAGGATTCCAGTGAGGAGTTTATACGATGTGTCAAGAATTGTGATACGTTTGTAATTGACGAGGTTGATCCTTTTTGGGATATAAGCGCAATGATACCAGTATACATGAACTGAAGAATTTCATCGTATACTTTTTCTAAGACTTGGGATATTGGCTTAATGAAGGTTTGATAAAATTCAAAAGGGAGAGCCAATGCTCCAGGAAGTTTAAACTTTTTCTTGTAATCTACAATATATTCATATTGTGAGATTGGGAGTTGCTCCATAATTGTTTTTTGGAATAGGCCTTTGAACTTGCCTTTGTTCTTCTACCTGTCAGTAAACTGTTCTTACCTCCATTGCGTACAAAAGTCACATTTCGAAACAAGATTACATTTTTTACACTTAAACAGAGCAGTATAAAATGAGTGGGGCTTCTTGCACAATTTGTTTTGGATCAGTGGTAACTTCTCCAGAAGTAAGACGAAGGGCTTTAATTTTGTTATAGATTCGTTTAGATCTTTCGAGTTAGTTATTTGATTTGAAGTATTCCTTTAATGTTGCACTCCATCAGTTCGCTACGGATTATCATGAGGTCCCTTGTAGTTACCACCATTTCTTGTGGAATTTCTCATGACATTTAAGCCGCCCATGATAACTATCTTTACCCATCTTATTTTTATCAAATATTTTTATTAATTTATTAAATGTTGACATATGCACGTATGATTTTTCCACTAGAATTCATTCACAAAGTATGTACGCAAGTTTTTGGCAATTGGGCATTGAAGTCAAGTTCTTACACCCTAATGGTGCATCAAATACATTTCATTGGACCCTACGTGATCATGACTGATTGATACCATTTCACTGTGTATTAAAAATTATCGATGTTCCAGATACACATGGATCTGCACGTAGCTACTCTATCTTCAAGAAAGATATTTACAAAAAAGTTACAAAATTAGTTTATTTTGTTCAAAGTTTTGTTGTTTCTGGCTTTAGTGTTATGACAAACGACTTTTATCATATGTTACAACTTAAGTATATTACTTAAATATATAATTTCAAACGGATAATATTTCTTTAGATTTTAACCTTATCTAAAATTGATAATTTTGCATTTAATAGACATTTCTCAAACACCATAATTTCCATAAAGCTAGTTTTGAATATATAGAAAATAAATTGGTCAAAAAAATGTAAAAAATAATTGCTTTGTTTTGAGAAATGGACCAGAGGTTACCGAAACAGAAATAGTTATTTCTGAATGAAATGCCTTCGTTAATGGATTTTCTAATGTTTTTTTTTTTGTTTTTTTAATTTTACATCCAAAAATAATCACATATGGTAACTTTCAGTCTCTTTTTACGAGTACTTCTCCAAATATTACCTAAATTAGTTTTGGATCTTTATGTGAACCATTCCATATATAGAAATGGGGCCTTAACAAAAACATCAATAAGTTGGAAACGCCTCATCGTAATCACTTTAAATTTTGGCAGGGCGGTTTTTATAATAAGAAGTAAAACATATCTAAAAATAAAGAAAATCTGAGATACTCGGTGTAAGGCCTTGGCTGATTTGACATGGAAGGACTCTTACATAAAATACGCCTTTCACTGCATACATACTTTTTGAATGCTCATAAGTTTTTTCTGATTTCCAGTTTCAAGATATTCATAACGGAACTATTTTGATTACTTAACGCAACCTCCATTATTTACTTGCTGAAAGAGTATCCAGAAAAATTATCTATATATTGAAGAGAAGTTGAAAAAGTAAATAATGGGTTAACTTTGAGAAAAACACGACAGCGGTTCTAATGGAAGAAGTGCTAATCACTTAATTCTCCATTATTAATTGCAATATCATTAGACATGATGGACTATTCATATTGGACAAGACTCTTGAATTGACGGACAAGCATTTGCAAAATACTATGCAAGAGCAGCGATTTCCACTAAGTTATGATCCAGGATGTGTCAGAAGAAGGGGTGGTTGGCTGTGAAGCGACAAACTACTGAGAGGATTCGGGCAGGTAGTCAAAGGTCGAGTCGTGAAAGAGTGCGAGGAAAACTGTAAAGTTCAGTACAGTTGGAGCAATCTGAAATTGCAATTTAACGATGGTCTTCGTCTTTTCATATTCTTTTATTTCTTGCCCAAAGAGAAGGAAATAGGCTGCATTACGTAGTTATCTAAAGGACTCGAATTCTCGAAGTTGTATATCTAGGTCTATGAATTCATACTTCCAATGTATCAAGCCAAGTATGAGAACCATAAAAAGTGACTTATAGGCTCATTCAACGAATTTGTAAGTATATTTCTCTTGTATGATAAAATGACATTTGAATATATAACTACGTTTGTAATTAATAATAATGGTTTTCAGTGATATTTATCAAAGAATATGAATATTATAACTCTATATATTCATTCATTTCAATTTAGAATGAGGATACAGCTCCAACTTCATTAACTTGTAAAACAAATATTAATGTAAATTCCTTTGTCAATGTTTAATTCCATCAATTTATTTATTTATTGAATAAATGTAAATACATATTTTATGACGACAGGAACGTCTCTAAAAAATTTATTCGACACTCATGTGTAATTATCTAATTTGGTTAATTTAGGTACGTATAGGTAGAGCCAACTCTATGGAAAGGTTTCAGGCCCTCAAAGATTTCAGGTGTCTTATATGAACTTTACAATTTTCTTCGCACTCTCCAACGACTCGACCTTTGACTACCTGCCCGAATCCTCTCAGTAATTTGTCACTTCACAGCCAACCACCTCTTCTTCTGGCACATCCTGGATCATAACGAAGTGGAAATCACTGCTCTTGCATAGTATTTTGCAAATGCTTGTTTGTCAATCCAAGAGTCTTGTCCAATATGAATAGTCCATCATGTCTAATGATATTGCAATTAATAACAGAGAATTAAGTGATTAGCACTTCTTCCATTAGAACTGCTGTCGTGTTTTTTCAAGTTTTCTTTTATCGTAATATATATTATATTGGTGATAGATTATATATCAGTTTAAAAGAATCTTGCCATTTTTTCCATTTAAACACTTTTCCTATTTTTTATCTTGCCATTTTTTCCACTGCCATTTTTTCCTGACACCCTTATTATACCACAGTGATAAATAAAATAGGGCCGAATTTGCTCTAGAATTAATTTTTACTCGAAGTACCTTACACTCATCATTCTGTAATTATCAGAGATGTGAGAACGATAGATCATGTAGAGGCCTTGAAGGACACAGTTCAAAAATAAAAAAATAATAATGATAAAGAAAAAAAAATTCCCAAATAAACCTGAGAAAGATTAAGAAAGTGTATATTTTCTTTAAGTGAACCAACAAATACATATAAAAAACAAAAAAGAAGATTGAATTTGAGACTTACGACTCGACTTGGACTCGAGTCCATATTTTTAAGACTTTCAACTCGTCTTGATCTTATAATCAAATTTTTCGAGACTTGACTTGAATTCATTAAAGTGTCTTATAGTTTCTGAGGACTTGAACTAAACTCCATTAAAATAATCAAGAACTTGATGAAAATATTCCAAAATTTATACTTGTGAGTAAAACTTGAGACTTGACTTGGAATGACACTATAACAACTTTTCCTTAACTCTTCAAAGATGTAAGATTAATATATTGAAAAAAAAACTCCAAATTTTTTTATTTTTTTAAAATATTAAGTTATTAACTAGACTGGTCCAAGCTATTGGGGACAAAAAAGTTAACATTTTGGAACTAAGATCCCGGCGTAGTGTGTGGATATGTGTCTATTTGTGTTATAATACATTAATACTACTTCCCGCACACAAGCTAAATTTTTGATTTTGTTGAAGCAACGGTAATAGGGGTACCAAACCATTGACGTGTGTGATATTTAATCCCCCAACCTTATAGAGCTTCGACAACAGCAGTTGCCATATTTTTCCCTGCATCAGATTCAAGTTTTCAGGCAACTAGTAGCTTAGACTTTTCTTTGCCATTTACGATAATAGGAAGTCTCTCCATCTTGGTATCATCAAAAAGATCAGGTTCCCAATAAATGTCACATTCAAATGATTGTTTAATATATTGCTCAATTTCCGTAGGTTCTCTTCTGAGAGTGTTATACACGGTACTGACTACTGAGTAGACAGTTATAGGACACCCACTATCCACAAACCGGAAATGCTGGGATTAGGATCTAAGTTCTAGTGCGCAAAGTACCTACTACGTTCTATGTACAAGAGAACTTAATACCATACTGGATTTAGCCTTGAAATGTGAGTTGCACCAATAATTGATAATGAAGATATTAGATTATGAAGAAAAAATAAATCAAAGTTTTCAATTTGTTTATAATTTGTTCAATAATACATTTTTCCATTCTATTAAATTGATGAGCGGCACTATTCAATTTAGCTTAAATGAGTTGGGGTTTTTTTAAAGGTGTACTTCTTATCAAACCTC
Source organism: Lepeophtheirus salmonis (assembly GCF_016086655.4). Lineage (NCBI taxonomy): Eukaryota > Metazoa > Arthropoda > Copepoda > Siphonostomatoida > Caligidae > Lepeophtheirus > Lepeophtheirus salmonis. The sequence goes on along the minus strand of NC_052138.2, from coordinate 28,719,277 downwards.
ATAATAATTTGGAGTACTACTCTTCCAATTCAAATGAATTATTGTCTTGGACCAGTCTATTTTACACCTATATCAATCTATGAATCTGTAATAATTTTTTTAATATTCAAATCTGATATCTTCGATTTGATTTTTTAAAGTATTTTTAAACTTTGTTTAGGTTTGAGTCTACTGATGGTTATATCTCAAAAGTGCTGAGACACAACTCCTAAAAATTGAAATGCATCAATTAAACCTCCTCCCATGATATACAAATAAAAAACCAGGTAGAAAGCCAAGATATTAAAATAGATTAAAATAATATCATTAAATTTTCAAAATGTATTAGGTACAATGAATTGAAGCGTTTCCGAAGTAATTTAGTTAAGAAATGAAATAATGATCAATCAATTTTAACAAGAAAGCAGGTTAAATTATGTTTCCAAATATATATTGAGTTGGGAAAGTTTAATGACTAATTTTACAAAGATGGAAAAGCTAACCGTTGTCTAAAAAAACCTTTGATTATATTTATCATCCATGACTATATATAATTTGTAATGTATACTCAAAAAGTTGGTATTTTCATTTCAATAAGGTACTATAATAAATGAAAGTAATCATGAGTTTTATATTAATACTTTATTCTTAAAATTTCACTTTATAAGAATAGTCAAGATTTAAACATATGTTTTTCTTCATGAGAAAAGTAAAAAAAAAAAAAAGTATGCCTGTAAAATTTCAAATATAATAGAATCATTGTAAAAAATATCTCCATCAATCGATGAAAGAAATAAATTCTCAACACTTCCATTTATAATCTTCAACAAGCTCGTCGGATGTCTTCAATTGATGAGCATCCTTGCTTTCAAATTCATCATATTGGTTTCTGTTGAAGTTTCCACACAAACCGCAATGTTGACCCGTAACAGATGGAGCAGGAATTAAGCTGACTGCATGGCCATCATAGACTACCCAGATTTTCAAGAAGGAGTAAACACTGTAACTTGATCCCCATTTTAAGACCCTAAAAATTAATATTAAAATCGAAAATTAAATTTGTGAAATTCTACACAATTTTCTATCTTATAATTAGTACTTGAAAATTTCTTGTCCGTCTTGTTCATGAACATGTTCCTCCTCTCCTACATCAATAGCTTCACCGTTGATGAGAACATTAATCTTCTTTGGGCCACTTGTTTGGAATTCGATGCTGTGACCGCCCAAATAAATTTTAGCATCTAAATGAGATCCTGCAGACTTTTTGACAAAAACTGCATAAGTTGGATGTGGGGAACAGTGTCCAGAAGCCAAAGTCCAGCATGAGGTAGGTGTGTAAGGATATGTGACATTGTCAAGAGTATATACATGGTCAATTGTGGTAGTACATCCATGGATAATTTTGTATTGCATGAGACGTCTAGTGGTGGATGTAAACTTAAGGTTTCTCAACATTGGGCGCCAATTTAAACTAAGAGGAATATCGTTGAAACGTTGACCTCCCTGACTGGTTTCCATGTACATATCAACATTCTTGTCGTGGTTTTTAAGGGTAGCTTTGATATTCATGTGGGGATCAGCACTTGTAGCTGGGATAATTTCTGGATCAATGTCCCAGTAAGGTAAAAGACCAGTTTTCATGATACTTTGGAATTGAGAAACAATAGCATTCATGCGATCAGTCATCTGAAAATAGAAAATGATTAGTTTTCATGATCAAGTTGTATATTTCTGAATAATTCAATTGGTACCTTAACAAAGTTCATCTTCCATGAGTATTTACGTGCAGTAGTTGCATCCCATGTTGTCATGTGGCAAGCTTGTGTGAATGGAAGTTTATCACCTCTGTTTGCCCATTCTGGCTGTTTCTTCTGTTCCATACACTTTTCATAGTACCAAGTGTGTTTCATAGCCTCTCTTGCTTCTTCAGTTGTTTCATGTTTGAAGCTTAATTTCATTTCTCCAGGAGTAGAGTCACAGTCTGCAGCAGCACCATATTGAAGTTTTGCCTTTCCAGTCATTTTTAATTGAGTGCTCTTGTCATAAGTCATAAACTCTTCTCCAAAGTCTGGGTACTTGTTTTCCATATTGAAGCAAATAGAATAATCAGACATAATTCCAGGAACTGCAGCTCTTTGCATTCTAAACTTGAGACGATTCTCAATGTATCCAGGAGTGAATTCATGTCCCAAAATAATTTTGTATACCCTATCTTGTGGTTCTCCTTTGGCTTTGATAATAGTTGTGACTACCCATTTACGTCCTCTAAAGAAAAGACGCTCGCCATTGGGATTAGCATTGAATCTCATAGAAATTTCAAGCTCTTTAACTGGATTTTCCTTTGATTGTGACCAGCGAAGCATTGCTCCACATTTTTCAGCTCTTGGGAAGAAAACAAAATAAGCTCTGATTTGACGAATACCCATGCGAATACCATTTCCAAAGGTCTTAGGGTTTTTGTTATAAGGTAACATGGCTCTCCACAAATGGTATAAGACCTTTCCCCTATTGGATTCCATTTCACAGTCAAAGTATTCCCCGTGAATATAAGAGCCAGTCTTATCGCAATCATGGTTTAAAAAGACTCTGGTTTTAGCAGCATCTGGACCATACGATACAGGAGTATCAGACTTGCACTCAGGACAGTTGGCTGAAATATCCTGCTTTTCATTAACATTTTGAGATCCAGTGTAAACTTTTGTTAAAGAGTGCATCATAAGTACGAGTGGATTCTCATAAGAAGGTCGTTGAATAGATAATTTAAACTCTTTCTTCAATGGATTAACTCCAATGACAAATTCTCTTGGGAAATGGGAGCCATAAATGCGGTTTTGAGAAATGGAATAAAACATCTTTGATTGTGGGTTTTGAACCATCATCATACGAGATCCATGTCCAAAAAAGTTCATGTTATATTTGACATCTCTGAACATAAGACCTCTGGCATTTCCCTTCTTAATTGTAGCTTGAACATCAAAAACGCCGGTGAATGAGTTTAAGTAAGAGACTGGAGCACCGACTTCCAAGGGTTGTTGGTACAAGAGGCTTCCAAATCTCATTGCTCTTTGGTGATTAATGGAGTAGGTGTCTCCAAGTCCTTTCAATTGATCGAAAATTTCTTTCAAGTTCCCACCTTCCTTAATTGAATCTTCGTTATATTGTCTGAATGCAACAACTGAGTTCTTGACGAAAAGGAGAACCTCAACGTTGATTGGTTGATCAGGTCTTTCCTTAATGTTCATATCTCCCATTAAGATACTTTTGAGATCTTCAGATTTCCAGATATCTGGGCTCATCGTCTTGAATTTACGGATGAGAGCCTTGGACAATCCTTCAATTCTTAATTGCACACACATTCCATTAGCGGTATATCCACCAAACAAGGTTGTGTCCATACACATTGCAACACTCAGAGGAAGGGTAGAACTATGAGATCCAATGACCCAGTAGCTGTATTCACCTCCATACCCGTATTTAGATTGTTGGAATTGACGACTATAAGTTTTGGACACTCCCAATCCATAGTCAGTTTCAAAATGACTGTATTGCTTAAGATATTTCAAGAAGTATTTGGCCAATACAGAGACCGATTTCTTGCAGGGGTTAATATTGGTTGCATATTTATCCAAGAGTGTAAATGCATAGTTGATAACTTCATAATCTTTTTCTCTGTAAAGTACAGCAACGATGGTGTTAAAGTGAGTTGCGGTGGGATGAGCATCCATCAAGTATGAGAGAGCTGTCAATCTAAGTTCATGAGAGTTTTCACTGTCTGCAAAAATGGGCAATAAATATTCAGCTCCCTTTCCGTTGTTGATTGCTCCAAAAGCAGCAGCTTGAACAGCAAGAGTACGGAGATGTCCACATTTGATCTCAGTTTCTCCATAAATAAGAGGCTTTAATTTTTCAGCAACGTTTCCATAGCGAAGATTGAACAACATTCCAAGAAGCTTAATTTGCTCTTTGTGGTCAGATGCACCTTTAGAGAGAGATCACAAGGAAGATAAACCACATTGATAAATGAATATCGTTACCCATAATATAAAACTTACCCATAATTTTTTCAATTGTTTTATCGGCGTATTCATCGACAACAGAGTGGAAACATTCTTTAGAAGCAGGTGAGTGCATTACTCCGGCTCTTTCGCAGGTAACTCGTGCTAAGTGTCCAAGAACAATTGGGACGGCATCTTTGAGGAGTTGATCTCCATCGTAGTTGTACAAAGCTTCGAATTCACTCAAAAGTTGCTTGCTAGGGTGACGAATATGGAAAGGAATGGCAGTAAGAGCACGGACAGCATCCCTGAAGTTTTCAAATTTGTCTTCCATGATCATGTCACGGACCAGGAGTGCAGAAGCGCTGGTTCCTAAACTTCCCAAAAGTTCATTGAAAAGATTGTATTTGAATACACCTTCATCAGATTTGTCTGAGTGAAGTTCTTCAGACATAGCCTAAATGGATAAGAGCATTTTATGCATGTTTGGGCATATTTTAACGGGTTTTTTTACCTTCAATGTATTGTAGTCCATAGCCAACATACCGGGTACCATACTGTTTACTCCATTATCATGAGCTTCTGCAATGGCATCTTTGTCATTTGAAAGATGTTGCATGATGTCATGGAACTTGTTGAGCTTTTCCTTAACATATTTTGACAAAGTGGACATGTCACTCTCAAAAAATTCACCAGTGGCTAAATGTTCTTCACGAGCCTTGAGGTCTCTGTCAGAATTCCATTGATATTCTTTATCTTCAAATTCGTATTTGAGATCCTTGACTGGGATTCCAACAACAACCATAGGTTCTGAGATATCTTCAACAGATTTCAAAATAGATGTTGAACTAGATTAAAATAGTTATTTAAATGACCATTTGATATAGTTTATTATAGGCAATACTTAGAGTGAGCAATAAAGGAGACTCCTTCCATTTGATAGAATTGTGCAACAACTGAGGATGATCCAATGATGGCCTTAGGGTGGAAATGATCTCCCTTCTTGTCCACGACATAAATGGTGTTGGAAGCAGAGTAAAGACCATTTGGATTTTCTCTGCTTTCTGGATGCTCTGGGTCAATGTCACAGCGTTCGCCCCTCCAATCATCAATGAGGACATGTACTCTGTTTTTGCAATCTTTAGTATGACTTACAGATTTCACAATTTTATGATCACTAACAGTGTAAAGAGTATCACAATCTCCAAAGATGGATTGCTAAAATTTAAATATATATTTTTTGGTTATAGATATGATGTAGAAATAATTTACCTCTTCAGAATGGAATCCATGTCCATGATTGTTGATTTTATCCATGTTCAATTGGAGTCTTTGAGCCCATCCTCTGATCATGTTACGTTGGAATAGTGTCAGTTTAGGACCAACTTTGAGGGATGAAAACAATCCATGGGAGTCCAACTGAACTTCAAATGCAGGAATGTCTCTGTTTGTTGCAACAAAGTTAGTGTGGTCAAATGGGAACTCTCCATTCTCATGTTTTCCATTGAATTGTGAGAATTCAACGTCAGAAAGCTAAACAAAGTGATTAAAGTTGAAAATAGAAAATTAATCCTTGTAAATCGAAAAATCATGATTGAATGTATACCTTCACTTTGATGTTATCTCCTTGAACTTGCATGGTAGTATGGTGCTTGTAAGCAAATCCAGATGAGTGTGGAGCATGGTCCATCGTACCAACAACAACAGATGTCTCTGAATCAAATACATATTGCTTTCCATCTTCAAATATGCTTCCGCTGACAGCGGCTGAAATTAAATGAAGTAACAATAAGTTATAACTTTCAATATAAAAAGACGGATAAAGTGAGAGATTCGCCCTTTCGTATCTTCGACATGGGCACAAGAAAATAATGTGTAGTGTATATATATATATCCAAAACTTTATTCTTACCAACAAATAAGCAAAGGAGGGCTGTGACTCTCATCTTGAATGGAGAATCTGTCCAACTGTGTCTCAATATTCCTTGCAACCACACTTAAATACTCCTTTTAATTTGACCTTTGATTTTCCCTGCACAGGGGAATATCCCTTGTTCCTCTTATTTGACAGGCCGGTAACGTTAAAATTCCCCCCATATTCTGCGCTGATATATATTTTGTCAAGTCTTGTAGTATCGATAAAAGATTCAACTTTAGGGGGAATGTAATTCTCACTTTTTTCTCCGTTGAAATATATAATTAATTTTGAGATACTCAAATATCTTAACAGATATTTATAAAAAGTATGTACAATTTACAAACTCAGATTTCCTTAAACAAAGTATTTTAGAGATGTAATTTACATACAATGTTCAAAAGTTAAACATAACATCACTCAACCTCCTTCAAATTGTGTGGTAAATACTATTTGTGTTTTCTCGGTCCTTTTTAGAATATAAGACTGCGATCCAGCCCAATATTACTAGTTGGCCCTTAAAGAAGGTAAAAACAATCCCCCGTGAGGTCATTGAGGGTGTTTTCGTTTTTATATTATGATCGTTATTTAATTGAACTAAGTATATAACTATGTAAAATATATATAATATGGTTTCTATTAAATTTCATTATTATGGTAATAGAAATATTTTTTGGAAGGTAAGTGCATTTTACAATACTCTTAATACATAGCTCTTATTTAACTTAATAAACAAACGATATTTAAAAAAAAAATCCAAGGACCGATCCCAAGGACTAACAGTCCTAAGGACCGACAGTATTACAGGACGGTCTTAAGATTTCACGGGACTGGAACTAGGGGAATCCACAGGATTATACGTATAAATTTTTTTTGTAGGGGGGCTTGGTTTTAGGAAAACATTTTTTTAGGGAAAAAATTTCAATTATTTAATTTTTTGGAAAAATATTTTAAATATTAAATTTTATGGTCTGCTCCATAAAACAATTAACAAATTAATCCTATTTTACCGTAAATTTTTTTCATCCTGAACGAAAAACATTTTAATAAAAAGAAATCATTCCTTAATTCCAGGGGAATAGGCTACATCCCCTTCAACTCTCCTCCTGCAAATACTCCTGGGACCGTATAAAAAGGATCGAAACAAAACTAGTGTTGTGCTTAGTCTGAAAATCCTAGATCGGTTATGATTTTTATTGGAACAAACTAATTCGGACCTTAAAATATAAACGACTGTCAAACAGAGACTCGGAGACTGCATGGACTTTCAAACGACCCTCGTGTATGTACCATCTTACAGATATTTATGAACCTTTGCTTTGTTTATTTCCTATGCACATCAATCATTGTACCCACTCTCAACTTCAACCGTTAAAAGGGGGGGAAAATTGAAAAAAAACAACAACAAAAAATTTGGTTGCGAGCCTTTTGTATTTTTATTGTTGAGTGATTAGTGTGAGTGGATTTCTAATATAGAAATATGGAAATCCATACAAGAGTCAACTCATGAAAACAGCTGAAAGGAGAATAAAATGCACCTTTGTTTATTTTAAAAGCTGATTATGATTAAAGTTTGCGCCCAGTTTCAGATGTCTCTCTCAAAAAATAAAAAAAAATAAGCAGGGGTGTCCGCAGAATTTGATTTTGAGGCATTTTTTTTTTTAGAAGATACAAAAATTTTTAGAAAAAATTATATATGAATATTTTTTGAAGGAGGCCAGATTTGACTTAAGATTCTCTTTTTTTTTTCAATGTTTTATTAAAACCAATAATTTTATATGGTGTTGACGCTAGAAACCCTCTAGCCCATCCCTTTGCAGCCGTACCTTGCAGAGTACTAGAAACATTGTCTAAGACAGAATATTGTCCAATAACCTAATTTTATATTAGCTTTGAAGATACCAAGTAAATTTTAATTAAACCACTGAAATTCTTGAAATTGCTTGAAAGTCAACGAAGTTTTGTCTTCATGGCAATTCAGTTTTTTGAAAATGTAATTGCTTCATTTACTTTTATAATTAAAACGCTAAATTTATAATATGAAGTATATAATTGTTTTATTTTTTTTAACCTCTTTTGAGTAATGTTTCATTGAAAATAAAGAAGGATAGTTAAATATATATATTTATGTTTAACCTATAAAAATTTTATTCAATTCATGAAGGAGACAAGAACACAAAAAGAAGCTGAATATTGCTGTGTCTTGATTATTCTTTTGTTCCAAAGGCCAATTGTATTGCTAATGTTGGGAGGTCATAATCGATATTTTTACTTTGTACAATTGACAAATGTCTAACATTGACTAAATGTTTTATTATAATTAAATGAAGAAATATGTACCATAAATCTGTATGAAATGACTAAATTTTGAAAGTTAGTTTTTTATTTCTTTTGGTATCGATCATGTACGGTAAAATTAGGATAATAATAGAAAAATACCCTATTTTTTCATTCCAATACTTAATTTAATATTTATATCTTATCTATTACATATTTGGGTCTGATCTTATATATATTTATAATTATGTTTAGGTATTATCGAACACGTATTCCAAAATAGTAAAACAGATCAGTGTGAAATTTAGCAAGTAGACGTATAAAATAACAAAGCATGTCCTTATAATATTTTATGAGCCTGCGAGGTAATTAAGAGGCTGTTTTTGACCCAAATATAACCTCCTTTCTTCTCCTCTTTTTATATAAACCGGGTGGTCGATTGAAATATGAAAACTTGATTTTTCATTGGGACAAAAAGGAGTTGGCCGTCCCCAAGACCCCCGTCTACGTAGTTAGCAAGTCCGAAACGTAAGGGAGGAAGAAGGGCTCTGTCGAAAAGGCCAAATTGGAAAAGGATGAGTTAAAAAAAAGCAAATCCAAACGAATCTCCTCATGTCCCTGAGGTCCCATGCTAGAGATATCTAGGTTTCAAACCAGACTATCCCGAGAGCTATCAAAAAAGGGGATGGAAAGAGCCTTGTGAGGGCGGAGAGGCCACTTTTGATACCAGCAATGAAAGAAACGCATCTCCTCCATTGCAAGACTATTTTGAATAAGTCTTTTGAGTTCTTTTTTGACACTTTTGGCCCTCATACAGCCCTTGATTTCAACCCCCTCGACTACACCTTTAATGAATGTCGAGGGGAGGGCCTGCAGTGTCTGTCATTCAATCACAGAGGGCATCAAAGCCATTGTTAGGCAGTACTGGGACTCAATAGCAAAGAACTATAACCACTGCGGGTGCCGCGGGTGCCAGGTTTTCTGCCGCCACTCGGAAGCCCTCTAAGCCTCTAAGGGTGGTTCATTAATTATTAAGAGCTCGGACACATTTATATTTGAAGTATTAATTTTGTTGAAATTCTATAGTTCATTAATAAAATGTTATCTTGTTGAAGTTTAAAATTCAAAATGTTCCGATATTAATGGACACTCGGTATCCCTCCTTCTCTCTGTCTCTCCCCTCTTCTCTTCTCCATCTGTTTCTTCCACTTTTTTCTACCATCATTCTTTGTCTCTATTCCTCTATTACAATTATTTTTATGGAAAAAAGTTCAAAAATCAATTGTCATTCTCAAGAAATTAAATTTTATGGAAAAAAATGTCAAAAATGCACAACTGTTTAGAACAGATTTTTTTTTCAAAATTTAATTTCTTGAGAATGACAATGGATTATTTTAATGTCATATTTCAATTTTTTTTTACAGAAATTTAATATTACAATTTTTTTCAAAATATTTAATATTTTAAATTTTTGAGAATCCTACTGATTTTTTAAATTTTAATTTGAATAACAATTTTTTAAATTTTTCTCTGAAAAATTTAATATTTCAAATTTTTTACCAAAAAAATTTATATACAAAATTTAATTTTAAATTTTTTTTTCAAAAAATTTGATTTTTCTGAACACGTCTGAATTTTTGAGACTACCTACTGATTTTTGAATTTTTTTTAAGAATACCCAGGAAAATTATTTTTTCAATTTTATTTTCAGAAAAATTTAATTTTTCATATTTTTTTCCAAAAAATATAATATTTCTTCTTATTTTTTTTTTCAAAAGAATTCCTAAGACCAAGCCCGACCAAAATATATCCTGGGGACGCCCCTGTGACTTCACATAAAAGTGCTCCATTATCCTTCTCACAAGTAATGAAAAGTCTCCAATTAAAATACTTCAGCCCATTTTTAGATTGCAACTTGTACAATTTGTTTGTTACAACTTGTACCGTACAAATATACATGTGTGGCGATAACATAAAAGCAAACTGGGATACTTGATCTCAACATTGCGACAGTATGATAAACGTATCTGTTGATATGAGTACTATAGTTTATATTAATTCAAAAAAATGATACATTTCTTAGGAGCTGCGGTTTTTAAGGTTAACTGAACCTGCTAAAAATCGGATATTTGGTAACACTGATCATTAAAGATGCTATGACGTCATGACATGAAAATTATTATTAAAGAAGAATAAGTATTCACGTTGTGAGAATAATAAAGGTAGGAAAGAGATTAGCTGGTTAAGAACACGCCTCACCAACTGAAATTGATTATATTGATGATATCAAAATTTGAGCTTTTTAGTGGTTTGAAATTGCATTTGACTCTTTAAAAAATCCTGTTTGGGTTTTCATTAAAGTAAAAAACTTTTATGTTATTGCCACACACATATTCAAAGAAGTATCAAAAAATATTTTCATTTCCAAACGCAAAGAGAGAGGTTATGAGATGATTATTGCATGATTTTGCAGTTTTCAAAGTAGGGAGAGATTATTGTACACACAGCTGAAATGATATATAGACTGGGATATATTTTTTTTTAAATAATACATGAATGTTAATTCAGTCAGCAACAGAAAATAAAAGGAAAAACCCGGAGTGATATAGACAATATTATTTGTTTTTCTTCTCAAGTTATATGAGTTCAATTCTTAAATAACAGGAAATGGGACATCTGTGATACGAATTAAAAATGTCTAACTTTGTAAATGCATATAATAACATAAATAATGATCAACAATAGCAACTAAACTCAGAGACGTAGGATCAGAATTTTGTGGGTATTTTCTTAAAAATCCATAGATATTCTCAAAAAAAATTATTTCGAAAAAAATTTCAAAAATCCACAACAGTTAATAAAAATTAAATTTTTAGAAAAAAATTTAACAAATTTTTTGTATAAAAAAAATATCAAATTTCTGGAAAAAAATAATTGAAATTTTTAGCTATTCACAAAAAAATATAATAATTTAATTTTTTGAAAAAAAATTGTAAAAATTTAATTTCTTGAAAAAATTGTAAAAATTTAATTTCTTGAAAACAAATTGTAAAAATTTAATTTCTTGAAAGCAAATTGTAAAAATTTAATTTCTAATGTTTAATTTTTGGAAAAATATTTCAAAAATCGACAGCTATTCACAAAAAATTTCATATATTAAATTTTTGGATTTTTTTTTTTTTTAAATTCACAGCTATTCACAAAAAATTAAGTTTGTAGGAAAACATTTCTAAAATTAAATGTTTAAAAATTTATTTCAAAACTTTAGGAAAAAAATTTTAAATATTAAATTTCTAATGTTTAAGTTGTTGGAAATTTTTTTCAAAAATCCACTGTGATTCACAAAAAATTTTAAATATTAAATTTTTGGGGAAAAAAATTTAAAAAACCCATAGCGATTCACGGAAAACTTTTATCATTATCGAAACAAAGAGTTTGAAATATCAACCAATGCGATCAGATAATCAATACCAAGGAGTTTCTTCCCCCATTCGAAAGACTCCTAAATGCCACCCACCCACATATTTCCAGATAAGAATTATTTGATTAATAACTCTTCAGCTCAATAAATAGAATAATATATATTTCTTTTATTTTCTAGAATTTTGATTAGTATAAGTAGAACTAAATATCAATGAAATATGTGATACGTCAACAAAAAAACAGTCTTAAACAAAATTAAGAAAATGAAAAAATCGCCATTTATTTATTTACTTCAAACATCCGCAGGAGGTTGGCCGGAGGGCTGTAGCCCCCCAAAAAAAAGTAATATTTGGTTTTTAACATGAAAATTTAATATTTGAAATTTTTGCTTTTTAACAGGACAATTTTGGTTTCAAATTTTTATTCCAGAAAATTCAATTTTATGAGAACAACTGAGGATTTTTGAAAAAAAATTCAAAAAAATTTAATTTTTGTAAACAATTGTGGAGTTTTGGTATTTTTTGCGCATAGTTGTGGATTTTTAAATTTAAAAATAAAAAATGATATTTGAAATTTAAAAAAAAAATAATTTGTCAATTTTTTTTCCTAAAAAATTCAAAACCAATCCCCCTCAAAAATATATATATATAATCTTGCGTACGCCCTTGGTCAATGTATGGCCTTGGTATTCAAATTTGCAGGATGTATTAAGATACCCAATAATTTTAAGTATAGTTTTAAACGTTTATTTGATTTAATATGCTTATATTGACGCGATTTGGCCTTTCAAATTTATCATTATTCTATTGTGGCTACTCCTAGTGCAAATGCCTGTGCCTTCTAAGGGTTACTATTAACAATTTGTTGATGGAAATTGACGACTATTCATGGAAGAATTTGAAATGCACTCCACCCTCAATTTTAAGACAAATCATTTAGGCATGCTTTTGTGTTGACGGGCCACATATGAACTTTTTCTTCTTTCTTTCTATTTTTTCTTTGGTACAAATGTGTAAAACAATTTTATGCATTTGGAATATAATAATATCAAAGTATAACACACAGCCATATTTATTTCATTTTCTGTTCCACAATATCCGTATATTTCAAAGAGTCATTACTCTTTTTTTCTTCTTCTCAATGGTTTGTGGCCGAAAACCAAAATGAAGAAAGGCTGTATATAGAAGAAAAAGGAGGCCCATGAGAACTATAGCATACATAAAGAGATCCAGCTCCACTGTTTTGTAACGATTTGATTTTAGCCAGTCCAGGATTTCAGTTTCATTGTGTAGACTTTCTGGAAAGGAATAAATGATTTGAGGACTAATTAATAATATAATGATTTATTATAGTACTAAAACAGATTGCATGGGCCCAAAATCCCAATCTAAGTAAGTAAAGCTAGGGTTGGTGATAGTCTGATTACATGGTGAAAAGATAAACGTGCGAGGATCATTTCGAATCTTATTTTTCAATGTTTTTCTTTAAAAACATATTTATTTTAATACAGGATCATTGCTACAACATAGGTTGCAGTGGCCTAAGGCCATCTCTGGATTTTATAATTGAATATACAATATATTATGTACCTCGGTATATACTTGGAAATCTTCTTCTAAAATAGACTAAGGAAGGAAGTTTATTGACTCCATACTTCTTAGCGTAGCGAGGATCGTTTACTCTTACAAAAGTAATATCCAAACCTTCTGTATCAGCATCTACTTTTTCTAAACCAGATAGTATCCCATCGCAGTCTTTACAATTCTCCGTGTAGAAAAATACAGCAACAAAATCATTCTCGTCCAATAGCTTATCCAATAGTTTCCGATTGACTGGCTCTATAAAGTCTTTCAATTCAAAGACATCTTTCGACGTAAGCCAAGATAATACTTTCTCCCCATCCAGAAGGTCTCCATCGTAAGTGATGGGGATTCCATGCCTAAAGTACACCAGAGAAGGAGCGTTAAATACTAGAAAGTGTTTTGCAGCTATGGGATCGTCGTTCTTAATGAAATCAATGCCAAACATATCCGCTTCATCATCTATCCTTTCCAACTCTTCCAAAATAACTTCACATTCGTTACAATATTGATCGTCTATAAAATAAGAAGAAACAATTTTAATTTCCCTTGTTAAACTACTCTAAAAATGTAGGTTCTACTTACAAAAAACACAGCCATTAGTTCAGATCTTTCAATGAGTTTGATGAGCATTTTAAAATTAACAGCCTCAATTTCATCATCCAACTCACGATTCTCGTCATCAATTAGCCATTCCAAAACGGACATTTCATCTTTTAAGTCTCCTAAAGTTCATCAATAACAGTACATTACATAGCACATATATACAAAAAAATGACTTGATAAAATTCACATCAAAAGTTCCTTCATTCATATTTTAACTACCTTGAGTTTTGTCTAAGTCGGCAAAATTTTTGCTATTTCATAACGACCTTTAGTATTCTAGTCTGTCCCACAAAAAGTGAACTTTATACCACTTGATAAATTTTTTAGCCTGGCATCGTGTTTATTTTATTTTATGCATATTCATGAATTACTAAGAATCTTTAAAATTACTGAGTTTGTATATTTCTTTAAAAATATAGAAATTCAAGGATAAAGAATGTCGTTTATAATATGAGTTTGTTGATGTATAATCAATCAATAATTAAACACAAATATCATGGATAAAGTAGCAGATTACATTAAATCTATCGAAGAGGCAAAGAAGATAAGAATCATATTTCCTATCTGTTGTTTTGTTTTGATATTTTTGTAGACATTCAATATTTAATACTTAAAATATCATGATTTCATCAATTCATTATTTTTATTAAGAACATTTAGCTAGATGTTACTCAAATGATGGAAAAAAGTAATTCATCAATCAAACACTTAATACATTCATTAACAATAATACGCGAATGAAATTTCTAAAATGTATTATAAATACTATAGTGAGCAAGGTTGTATGTGATAACTGTTCGGTGGTTCTATCGGGTCCGGTCTAAATTCAGCAATTGGTTCAAACTAGAAGGCAGGGCTTTATGTAATTTTTTTCACTAAAATATGACGTTTGGAGACCATATAATCTGTCCGATAAAGCAATTTACCTGTCCCGGATGGTCGGATAAGGGTTTATGTAAAGCCCTGGAATAGTGAGATGCTTTCATCTGCCCTTATTAGTCAATATCTTTTAGTGGCTTTTTACCAATCCACGAATAAATACAAACAATTATTGTATAGACATGTCGGACAACTTATACGGATAATTTGACATTTTTATATAGTATGTTACTCTTTCTAAATGATCATTTCCCAATCTATTGAACCGAGACCAATAAACAATACTACCCTCTCTGACTTTGAGTATACCAGTTCAAGAACCCGAACCGATAGAACCCCCAAACCGATATATGTGCAACCTTGAAATTGGGTAAATAATATGAAGTATCATATTTTAAAACCCTTTGATGAGCTGGGAATCAACTAAAATACTATTCTGAGTAGTTTAATTCGTTTAACTTACCTTCAAAAGTCAAGGGATTTCCATTTCTGAAATATACTAATGATGGGAAAGTTTTGATTCCATAACGTTTAGCCAATTGGGGATCTTTTAAGCGAACCATTAGAATTCCATAACTATCGCACTCATCGTCTATTTTTTCTAACTCAACGAGTATTTGATCACAAGTTCGGCAGTTCTGCTTGACTGGGTTTGATTGAATTAAATATACATATTAATTATTATTAAAATTGCAAGACTTATAGTTTTAATAATACTCACTAAAGAACACCGCCATGTATTGAACTTTCTGAACCATGGACTCTAAAATTGGACGAGTAATGAGTTCTATATTATGCTCAACCTTCATTTCAATGAGCCAATCAAGAATTTCTTCTTCTGCATCCATATTGCCATCATAAATGTTCGGAATATTATCCTGAATATGAACTAAACCTGGAAAGTAATGTATTCCCATCTCTTCAGAAAATGTTTCATCAGTTGTCTTTAAAAAATCAACTCCATGTCTTTCAGCATCATCATCAATATTTTCGAGTCCTTGCAAAATACTAATACAATTTATGCACCTTTCATCTTGGGTATCTATTGAATAAAGTACGACAAAATAGATCAAAAGCCTTGAAAATGTATTTATGCCAATTACTTACACATGAACACAGCAATACTATCAGACGCTTCAATTGTTTTTCTTAAAATTGTTCCCTCCATACTTTCGATAGCTTGATTTCCAGGATCCTTTTGAACTAAAAGCCACTCCAAAATAGATTCTTTATTCTTTAAATCCCCGGAATATATGACAGCTTCTTCACCAAAGTTTCTAAATATAACAATTGAAGGATATGCAAATACTCCAACATTTCTTCCCAAGTCTTTATCCTCCAATTTTACTATGGGAATTCCTGTTTTTTAAATTGTTAAAGCATTATGAAAAGATTCAAACGTTGTAGCTGGAAATTAAATTTACATTACATTCTAAGAGATCATGAAATCAATAGAGGGGAAATAAATTAATAAGTATTTTTAATTGATGTATAAATATTGCGTCTTAATTAAATTGTTGGGAAAACATATAAATTATGACCTTTCATAATTATTTATCCCCTCTTCTCTTAGTTCATTCTCTAAAAGTTCATGTGCATAAACAACAATTTATAATACAGTACCCGAAGCTTCCGCATCATCATCAATATTTTCGAGTTCCTTTAATACAGTTTGACATTGCTTGCAGTCCAACTCTGTATCTAAATAGAAAAGTTATGATACGGAAACAATTCAAACCTATTGTCATCATAAGTAGAATTAACTTACAAAATAAAACAGCTAAATGTTCGTTTCTTACACGTAACTTTTCAAACATTTTTGTGTTCACTTTCTCAATTTGATCCGAGATTTCCATTATATTTGGATCAGTTAGCCAATCCAACATTTCTTCGTCATCAAATATGTCTCCTAATATAATGTTAATAGAGGATTGTGCATTGAATCAATAATGTAATCGAATAATATATACTAGTTGCCTCTTGTATATAAGCAAATTGTACAAATTTCAACCCCCCAAAATGAGATAAACAATATTAAATGAAGAGTACGTAATAATTTAATGTTCTATTGATGGTTGATATATTAACGATGTAATTTTTGACCACTTTGATTAACTAATTACTAATAGAACTCTATGCAGTGTTAATTTCGTCTTAAATTCGTCACATTTTGTTTGATTACATTTTGTACTTTCTTTGTCAAGTTTAGTCGCGTCTTTATTTCGTCTAGAATATAAAATAAATTGTTTTAGTCATAGCAGACTAAACATTCAAAAAATTGTCCCGTTTCATAATTATCATTCTAAAACCAGAAACGCTCGCAACGTCCCGTTGTTAGCTTTCATAATTTGTGGGGATTGAGCCTCACAACTATCATCACCATAATACTTGCGTAAATAGGTTTGTTTTATACATATATGTATATGATATATATTTTTAGGGGGGAGTTAAACCCCCTTAAAATGAGGCTAATGCGCCTCTGCTAAAAATATCCTTTGACGAATATATTTCCCCTTACGAAATAAAAACGGAATTTATATGGCACTTAAAAATGTAAATGTACGTAGTTATAATACTTAATAAATGCGTAATTTTAATAGATCAAAATAAAAAGATAACATCTATTAATATTTGTTTACTGAACTGACATGATGATGTACTTAGAAATAGCAGGATGATAACTTGTATAATTTGCTAGTACAAGTTACAACTTGTACACAAAATATATTTATTAAAATATCTAGCGAACCATCATATTTGATATAGTTTCCTTTTCTAAAATATCCGAGACCAGGTGGATTACGATGTCCATATTTTTTAGACATAAGAGCATCATTGATTTTGACAATCCTTGCACCGTACTGAGACACTTCATCATCTATTAATTCTAAATGCCGTAACATTTTTAACGAATTCTCATCATTTTCATCTGGAAATATGAAATTGTAAATAGGCTGTGTAAAATGCCAATTTCCCAATGCTAAATATTTAATATTTTCTCAAATTGATTAGTAATTAGATTAGCAAATTTCTACAAAAAATGGTGTCATCTGTATAAACAAAAAAAAATCAAAAGAAAAACTTGAAATTTCTAAAACACATGCTAAGTGCAAAGCAAAAATGTTTTATTATTTTTGCTCAAATAAACATGTTATGTGGAAAAATAATATAATAAACACAATCCATATATAATGATCATTATCAAGTTTAATTAAAGATACAAATATACCCAAAATATAAAATGATCAGCTCCACGCAAGTTTTAAATGGTACACTCACACGCAACCTCTTTTCTTTTATTATAAAAATATTCCTTGATATCGGGATACTCACAAAAGAATACTGCAAGGAATTCGTGTTCTCCAATCATTTTGAAGAGAAGTTGTCTATTTATGTTTTCAATGGTATCTTCCTTCATTTGATATAAAAGCCAAGTGAGTAACTCGCTTTCTTCTCCAGGATTACCGTCGTAAATACTCGGTTCTGAATTCTCAAAGTAAATAATGCTTGGTAAATCCTCAATACCCATTTCCTTTATGAAATCGTTATCATCCGTCTTGACAAACATAACACCAACAGCTTCCATATCATCGTCTATTTCTTCAAGGTTTTTTAATGCTTCTTCACAGACTGAACACTTTGAGTTATCTAAAGTATTATAAAAATGAATTAAGATGAATCGGCATTTTTGATTCAACCGGAATTTGGGAAAAAATATTCAGAAAAGACATAATAACGAAAAACACTTATTACATAAATACACCATAACGTAAACATTTTCCTCGATGAGTTTTCGGAGTCTCGTTGAAGCATAATGCTCAATTACATCCTTGTTCATGTTATATTCTTCAAGAACCCAGTGATAAATGGAGCCTTCGTTCATCATATTCTCTAAATATTA
The DNA here is from genome assembly GCF_016086655.4 of Lepeophtheirus salmonis. Lineage (NCBI taxonomy): Eukaryota > Metazoa > Arthropoda > Copepoda > Siphonostomatoida > Caligidae > Lepeophtheirus > Lepeophtheirus salmonis. The sequence goes on along the minus strand of NC_052138.2, from coordinate 28,700,722 downwards.
ATAGTTATATTGGTTTGATGAATACGTTCGTGAGAAAACATATAAAACCCTTTCTTACCCGTATAAACAATGGGCTTTCCACTTTTGAAGTAGACCAAAGACGGTATGGCAGAAACTGTGATTTCAGGGTAATCGTTGGCATTTAAATTCAAAAATATGAGTTCTTTTAAATTCAATTTTTCTTCAGTTTTCTTTAGACCACTCATGACCTTATTCGAGACCTTATCCAAATTTCCATCTGTAATTAAAAGTCATTTAATTATAAATAATCAATCCCAAACATAATCGCATTTTTCAAACTTACAGAAAAATACGACGAGATTTGAGGATTTTTCTACCATTTTCAATCTCTCAATTCGCAATGTTTCGTTATTTGAATCGGAGTGTGCCTCTTTCACCATTGGTACATTTTCTTTTTCCTCGTTATGTCGACTTGCTCTCAAACCTGATGTTGAGCCAGATGAAACCTCTTTTTTTATTGGAGTTGATTTTACTCTTGATGGTGTGACAGTAGTCTGAGCACGTTTTACGATTGGTGTTTCTGACTTAGTTTGAGCAGAAGTTTGGGAAATTCTAGAAGTGTTTTTCTTTTTTGGCTTATTTTCAGGCGTTTGCTCAGGTTTTACAGTTGTTGTTGTTGTTGTTGTTGGAGAGGGAGATGTGTTTTCAACGATTGGAGGTGTCGTTTGCGGAACTTTGTCTGGATTTATCGTAGAAAGGATCCAACCAAGTATTGTATTTTCCTTAGTTAAATCACCTAATTAAAAAATATACGAAGTTCAAAATTATATATGTATATACATTTATTATAGTAAGATTACCTTTAAAAGTATGGAATACTTTTTTCACTGATAAGATTAATGAAGGAATATTTTCAATATCAAACTTTGAGGGCAGGGTAGAGTCTGAGATGGAATCCACAGAGATCTTGACGAGAACAATGGACTTTGCGTCTAAATCATCATCAATATTTTCAATGTTGGTCAGTAGCCTTTTTTGAAGTGCGATCCAATTTGTCATCTAAAAAAAATTTCAAATGGAGAAATAATGGTTTAGTTTGCTTTAAATGCGGGAGTGAAAGGACTTAACCCACAGAAAAGTGTAGATACATAATCGTTTTCATCAAGAAGCATTTCCAAAATTTTGAGATTAACTTCTTCGACTTCATCCGATTTTTTTTGATGTATGAGCCATCCAAGTACTTCATCTTCGTTGAGCAAGTCTCCAGTGAAGATAAATGGGATGTTTTCTTCAAAGAAAATTAATGAAGGATACTTTATAACTCCATACTTTTTGGCCACGGAGTTATCACTGATTTTAACCATAATGATATCATGTTTGTCACAGTCATCGTCAATGGACTCCAATGCATTAAGAACTTGAGTGGATTCGGGGGTATCTGATTCATCTAGAAATGAAGGTCAAAATTACTCGGATATTTTAATTTTTTTATATTCAAATTTCGTCAAACTTTGTTTGAGTCATTATTTTTTTCGTCTGTATTTACTCAATGAGTCATTCAAATTAATACAAGTTCAAATAACATATATTTACACCCAGAGTGACAGAGGTAAATTATGGATTTAAGAATTAGAATTGTTAAAATATTATGAGGGTGATGACCTCATTATGGATCGGAGTGTTTGTAAGTATGTACATAGTTTTCATCAATGAATATTTTAAGAGATGTCAAGTGATAAGGGATGTCATGAGAGTAACTTTTAGGCTAGGGATTGCGCAATTAATGAGACCAAGTAGCAGGAGAAGTCATAATGCAGGGGCGTCCACAGGATTATATAAAAATGTATATATATATATTTTTTGGCGGGAGAGCGCCTGGTCTTTGTCAAAATTAGAATTCCTTGGAAAAAAACTTGAAAAATTAAATTTCTTGGAAAAAAATTCAAAAATCCATATCTATTCTCAAAAAATTAAACTTTTTGGAAAAAAAATTCGATAATCCACAGTTGTTCACAAAAAAATTTCAAAAATCCGTAGTTGTTGACAAAAAATTAATTTTTTGGGGAAAAAATTCAAAAATCCGTAGTTTTTCACAAAATTTTATATTTTTAGAAAAAAATCTCAAAAAAAACAGAAACTATTAACAAAAAATTTAAAATAATAGTTCAAATGTTACATCTTTAAAAAAAAATTCAAAAATCTGTAGTTGTTCACAAAAATTAAATTTTTTTGAAAATATTTCGAAAAAAAGTAGCTATTCACAGAAAATTAAAAATTATAGTTCAAATATAAAAAAAATTCGAAAAAATATTCAAAAATCTATAGCTATTCATAGAAAATTTATTTTTTTGAACTATAAATTTTTTTGAAAAAAATTTCAATACGAAATTTTCTAGTAAAGAGGGAAAATTCCTTAATTTAATTCCCAACCCCTGGGAACCCCCCTGCAATGGTATTGTCGTGGAATGGATGAATTTTTTAGACTTACAGAAAAGAGCGACTATTTCAGTTTTATTATCTTCATTTAATTTTAAAAACATTTCTTCAGTAATGTTTTCTATTTCATCCTCAACTGCTTGATAAATCAACCAGTTGACTAGTTCTTGAGAATTCTCTAATTCAACTAAAATAAAATTGGAGTTCAAATAAAAACGTTTTCATGAGGAGTATATGTACTATATAGGTAAAAAAAAGTAAGGGATATATTTTACGGAAGATTACTCTGAAATAGTCAAAGATGATGATTGGAGAACACTCAGATTCTTTCACTAAGTCAGAGTCGTTTGACACACACGTCGTTACCTATATTGTATCTCAAAACCTTTTCTCCAAATAAGAAAAAAGGTCCAAAATCAATTTGAGAATTATTCATATTTTATTAAGCAAGAGCTTATTTTCATTCAACCAATCAATGCTCAGAACTCTGATTAGGAGAATAGAAGCAGAAACATCAAAAGTTGACCATTTTGTGTTTCTCTGAGGTAACGCCGCCGTGTTCACCTTGGATTAATTTTATAACCTGAAAATAACAAGATGCACACGGAACACCCGTAGCGTTTCTCATTAAACTCAGGTCATCGGAGGGGTTTGCAAAGGAGAATGATATGCATGATATATTTACACGGATACAAGTATGGAATTCCATTTTCAATATAAACAATTCCAGGTGCTTTTTCAATCCCATATTCTTCAAGTGATTGACTCTGGCTGACTTTTACCATATTGATTCCCTCATTCAGAAGGTTATCATCGATTTGTTCGAGTATACTTAGCATTGCAGTGCATTCCAAGTCATTTTTTTTATCTGTTATGAAGAAAAGTGTGTAGAAAAAGTAAAAGGGATTGGGGATGGCTTTATCGGGAGATGGGCCTTGGACAAAGATACATTTTTCTTTCTTAAATTTTTATTTGAAATCTTGTTTGAAAAAAAAAATCTGAGACCATTTATTATCTTTTTATCTCTATATCACTCACTTGTAATAGCTATCAACTTTTGAAGAAAAAAAAAAATCCAATACTAGGCTCAGAGAAAATCCCCTTTTATTCTCCTAAAACTGGAACATAATTATTTTCTCTACTTTTATATCAAATATTATGAATTATAGGCAGCATTGTCTACTCTAGTATTGCGCGGTTTGACTTGTAGTCTGCAAATTACCCACATGTCTAATAGTGTATTTCACAGTTATTCAACCCATATTACAACAAAAATTAGCTCATTCCTCCCTTAAGCTTTGTTTACACATTTAATGTCATATATCTTATTACTAAACAAAAGAGTCGCCATGCCAGGGACCTTAAGTCCACACTTAATAGGCTAGAAACTAACGCAACTCCGCCCTTTATCATTCTTCTATTCCACACATTGAATTTTCGCATTTATTTTTTATTTTTTTTCAAACATAGAAAAGGTAACCTTGAATTTGAAGTGAAGGTATTTTCTTAGAAGAGTAATATTGAATTAGAAGTATGTTTAATAATCTCACGTTGTAAATGTTTCAAAACTTGAAAGACTGGTTATTCCTCAGAGGAACTACTGATTTACAGATTCCACTAACATTCGTGTCCAGAATTTAATAAATAACAGTAGAGGTTGTTCACAAAGAACGCAACAGTTGTAAATGGCGGATTCTGCCAATTTTATCAATGAACTTTTTTATTTCAAGGGGCAAAAAATTTCCCATAAAATACATTGAATTAAAAAGTAGCTATTCGATGTTGGGCAATAAGACATAATTAAGTATTCTTGGGATTTGTTAAATATTCTATAGTAGTCAAAAATTATTAAATGTGAGAATCGGGTAGGATTACATAATTCAAAAGAAGCGAGACTCGTAGGATAAAAAAAAGCCAACCCTTGCATCACTAATCTGTTATTGCTGATAAAATAAACGAGTCCTACTAACACATCATATATTAAATTTATAATTAATCTTCATAAATTTAAAAGAAGAAAAAACATCCTGTGTTTCCATTTATTAACACTCTGAGGAAATGAGTAACTTCATCTCACAAACCCAATATACTTGTATACGTAGGTATAATGAGCATAACTCAAAACAATTTTCTCATTTTCATATTATTTGATGAAGAAATTATTATTTTTCAATTTGTTTCAGTATTAAGGGATGTCAAAAAGGTTAAGTGAATGAAAAAAAATAAAAAAATAACACAGCAACATTTTATTTTTTGAAGTGGAGAATGATGAAGTTCCGCGAATGAAGGGAGCTTCGTACACCTGTTTATGAATGAGTTAATAGCTCACATTACACATCCGGTTAGCCTCTTAGTCAAAGCAACTCCCTACTTTACATTGAATGTTAGAACAGTGGGAGGATAACATAAAACCAATCTTGAACAAAGTTCAAGAAAAGGTTCAATCAGCAATTTATATCATTAACAAGGGTAGTCTGAAAAGTTTCCACCCTCATCAGCACAACTAAATAAAAGCTAGTCACATCTAAAGAGACTAAAAGGGAAAAGGAGGGAGAATGGGGGAAATAAAAAGTAATCAAAAACTATGTAGATGAATCATGTTCAGGATTCACGTAACCTCGATCAAAATATAAAATAATAAATACCCTTTTTTGATGATTAGGTTATGTATTTTTGTTTTAAAATAACTTTTATTATTTCTTAGAGCATCACTTTGATTCAATTACTGTGAACTATGGTTTTAATTAATGGTTTATATCTCTGGTGCAATTATGTATAAGGAAAACTTCATAACCCTTTCCAAAACGTTGACTTGTATTAAATTTACATTAGATGAATCTTAGTGAAAAGACGTAATAAGAATGAACTGCGCAAGAGATGAAAATGGCGCGCATTTGCAGAATTTTAGACGAATCAGAATTAGAGATAAGAAAAAACTATTCTTGATTGATATACATGGCACCACTCTATAGTCTCTTTAGTCAACTCTATCTAGCATCTCTTGACAGTTACTTACCAAAGTTTTAGCCATTTTTACAAAAATATAATTTTCAATTTTTTTTTCTTTGTAATTTTTTGTGAATAGCTGTGGATTTTTGAAATTGTTTTCCAAAAAAAATTAATTTTCTCCTAATGGCTATGAATTTTTTTTCTTCAAAAATTTAATTTTCTATGAATAACTGTTGATTTTTGAATTTTTTTCAAAAAAATCTAATATTTCTTCGAAGAAAAAATAATTTTTTTTAAATTTAAAAAAAAATATAATATTTGAAATTTAAAAAATTTATTTTTTTGTGAATAACTGTGGATTTTTGATGCAAATTTCTACAAAATATAATATTTTCGATTTAATTTTTGATTTTTTTTTCACAAAAAATTAATTTTTTGTGAATAAATATGGGCTCTTTATTTTTATTTTTTTTCCCCAAAAAAGTTCCGAAAACCAAGGTCCACCCAAAACTATAATCCTGAGGACACCCCTGAATCGTGTTAGCTTCCTCTTGGATTGATAAAACACATATATAAGAATCAATTACATAAATTGATTTCAAGAGTAGTGTGTACCTTTAAGAGGATTAGAAATTGGATTTTTCTAATCTCAAATCATATATCATTATTATCCCAATGTTGATTTTGATTCTCCCTATTAAATGTTGGGTGTGAATCTTCAAAAAGGAACATGTTTCTATTTATTGCAAATTAAAAGGATGGTCTCTTTCTCTCTCTCTCTGGCTCTCAGATCCTTTTGTCAGATAGAAAATAAAAAGGCACTCAAATAAATGAATAATTATTTATGGTACTTTTTTATTTCAAATCTCACAAAAGTATATATTATGGTTCATAACTAATAATTGATATATTGTAAAGATATAGAGGAGTTGACTGTCTTTGAAGGAGAGCCTATGTATAATTAATTATATATCATCCTTCCACAGCTAAACCTTTGACTTTTTGTGGTGGTAGAAATTTTTTATTGCCCGAGTTGAGATCGTAATTTCGTAATAAATAACAAGTATGTGTGACTGCAATGATGGCGTATCCAATGTACTTACAAAATAAGACAACTAATCGTTTACTATTCTTCACTAGGCGATGAAGCATTGTGCCAGTGACCTCTTCGATCATTTCTGCATCCACTTGATTTACAATCCATTGTAAAACAGTTGGTCCATCCATGAGTTGCCCTGTAAGAAAAAGGAGAGGCAAATAAAAAAATGTATTCATGCCACAGCTAATCCTTGATCATGTGTTTATCTCAACGCTCAAGACCATCATAAAATAATATTGAGCATGAGGATATAATCAGATTATCCTCATAAAATAATATTTGTCATGGAGCACTTAGTTAAATGAAATCTTACCATCAAATACATTGGGAACACGAGTGTTAAAAAACACTAGAGTTGGAAGAGAATTGACTCCGTATTTTGTAGAAATAGCTTCAGTTCCAGTCTCAGCGTTTAATTTCACGAAATGAACCCCCTTGGCATCACAGTCGTCATCTATTTTCTCCAGTAGTTCCAATAGAATATCCGCCTTTCGTGAACTGGCATCATCTAGTAGATTTACATACATAATTTAGAAATGGTTGTAAAGTTAGTGAATATTAATCATAACATGTGCTGTATCAATACAAATACAATCTTGAAAAAATGTAAAAAAAAAAAAACATTCCAATATTTGTATTTTTAGCACATTAATGTAAACAGTGTAATATTTCATGAGCAGATTTATGTCACTTGTGGGCTTTTTATTCAATTTATGTTGAAATATACAATAATGTTTACCCTCGTTTAAAATATTTATTTGATTTATGAGACTTTAATTGACTTCGTATGACCTTTTAAATAGAATATTACTGGGTTGTGTAAAAGTTTTGAGACAATTTTGAAAGGTTAATAACTCAACGTATACTATAAGAATTTGATTATTTCCCCTTCTACAGAGAGCCCAGAGTCTACCCTTTTGTTTTATGTTAAAACATCATTATACAAGCTTATTATCATGTAGCAAAAACAGCAAAAGCGAAAGATTGCAACATTGTTAGACAACATACTGTCCCTAACATCAGTTATTGCGTTCAAATATGGCTCACAGGCAAATGTCTACCTTGTTAAAGAGCGCCTGGATAAGGGTGAGGATCTTGGAGAAGCCTCTTGGAGGGGTTGTCCAAGAAAATTGACAACTAAAGCTATAGGCTGCTTTTAAAGAGCAGCCTTATCTCTCCATGACGGACATAATCATGTACGTCAATGTATCAAGGTTCACCGTATCATGGCGTATCAAAAAGGATGGTGATTTCTCTCTACAAACAAGAAAAGTACCACTTTTGACAGCAGATATGGTCAAAACTGAACCATGTTCCAGTTTTTTTTTTGGAGAAATCACCAGATCTGAATATGCCAGATTATAGTATCTGGTGGAAAGTAAAGTTCTAGCCCTGCAGAATTTAACATCAAAATGTTGAGGCCTTAAAGGATTCTATCAATGAGCAGTGGATCCCCATGTCAGATGCCTACATCAAAAGCATCTGCAGGAAATTCCTGGAAGCCTTAATTCCTGCCTACTTAGTCAAGATTAATTATTAATTATATTCAATATATGTATACAAAATTATACATCATTGTTAAATTCGTTCATTTTAGTCTCAAAACTTTGGCATAACCCGGTAAATGATAATTTGTATTATTTTTCTTCAATTATGAGAGGGAATTTTAGGGAAGTTAACGTTTAATTTGTGGTGTGCTTCTAGGGATTAATCATAAGGCTACAAATGTAATCCTGACTAAATTTTGAGGGAAATCGTTCTACTTTTTTGAATGGTCATGGGTCACAACATATGAATTAGCTCAGATTGATTTTAAACTCACAGAATAAAACAGCAATGTAGTCTAGTGATGATACAAGAGTCTCTAAAGATTCAATGTTCACATCCTCGATCACATCTCCTTCATCTCCAGTGGATCTGTTTTGAATTATCCATTCCAACACCTTTTCTCCGCTAGTCAGGCTACCTGATTTAAAGATTATTTCCCATGAGCATACGTTTATTGCCAAACATTCTTAAGGTTTACCTTCATAAACTATAGGTACGGAATTTCTATAGTAAACAAGGGAGGGTAAATCCCCTAATTGATACTCCTCCACTAATTCCAAATCATTTATTTTCACAAAGGCAACACCCAATTTATCCGCTTTTTCATCAATCATTTCAAGGGAATCCATTACTTTTGAGCTCTGTTCCTGATTCGAAATATCTAAATAGAAAGATAATTAAATAAAGTCATCATCATGACCAGGAAGGACTTTAGAGGGTGTATTTGTACCGGTCCCATTGCTTCAGTATAAAAATTAGAGTCAAAATTCACTCTTAAATAATAAAAAAAAACCCATAAAAGGTTTCTGCATTTTATTCCTTTAAAAAAAGCAAGGATTCGAAATCATTTTCTTAAAAAAACATAATTTGCAATGAAATTCAAATCTTTAAAAAAGATAGAAAAGATCCGGAACATTCCTATTTGCCTTAGGCCCTATTTAGAGTCAAATCAGCCCTGATTATGACATCAATCACGTTGATTGCAATGTGTGCCACATTTGGCACACAATCACTTTATCGTAGTTGGTACACATGTGGCTTTAAATATCTTTTTTTAAAGGCTCAATAAATACGTAATGTTCAATATTATACACTGAGTGTACAAAATCAATTGAAATTAATTTAAAAGGCCTCAGAAAATAAATTAAAATAGATGCGGTTGAACAAGTCCACCAACTAAAAAGATATAGTGCAATCAACCTGTTAAAAAAACTTACAAAAGAGAACTGCAATATATTCCTGAGACTCAATCAACTTCCTTAATTGTGGAGCTTGAACCTCTTCAATTCTATCTGGCATGTTGAGAGCATCAGGTCCAGTAAGGAAATCCATAGTGTCTTCTTCATTGCTCAAATCCCCTTGGAAATTGAGGGGATCCCCACCTTTGAAAAATGTCAGGGATGGAAAGGAACGGATCCCATATTTCTTAGCCGTCTTTTTATCATTCAATTTGACAAGTTTTACCCCAGACTCCTCCAATTCTGGTACTTTTTTGTCCAACTCACTCAGGATTCGGTCACATGTACGGCAGTTTTTCCCATCTAGAAGAATAATTATTTATTTGTGTCAGATTGCCTTTTACTTAATGCTGATGTTAAAGATTCATTTTGTCCTATTATACGCACTCACTTCAAGGGCGACCGCAGGAAATGTATGTATATATAGATGTAAATTTTGAAGGGGGAGGGGATTGGTTTTTGGTTTTAATTTTTTATTTTAAATATTAAAAAATATATGTCAAATATTAAATTTTTCGATTTTTTTTAAGCTATTTACAAAAAAACTGATTATTTGGGGAAAAAAAAATCTAAAATCAACAGCTGTTCACCAAAATTAAATTTCAAATATTGATTTTTTCCCCCTCTACTTTCTCAAAAATTAAAATTGTTAGAAAAAAAGTTTGAAAATTAATTTTTTTCTTTTAATTTCAAATATTTAACTTTTTGAGAAAAAAATGCACAGATATTTACAAAAACTTTAATTTCTTGGAAAAAAACTTCCAAAAATTTATAGCTCTTCATGGAAAATTAAATTTTTAGGAAAAATTTTTGAAAATTAAAAAGAAAGGAATTTCAAATATTTAATTTTGTGAGAAACAAATTCACAGTTATTTACAAAAAATTAAAACATTTCACAGAAAATTAAATTTTACAGAAAAAAATTTCTAGACTTTCACAGAAAATTAATTTTTTTAGAAAAAAATTTCCAATATTATTAATTTTTTTAATCAGAAATCTAAGCTATTCACAAAAAAATAAAATATTTTGGAAAAATAATTTAAAAATCTATAGCTATTTACAAAAATATTTAAATATTACATTCACTACTGCATAATTTGCCGATTGAAAAAAAACGCTACGCCTTTTTTCGCGTAAAATTTTGTCTTCCTAATCAAAAATATCTGTAATAAAAAAACAATGATTCCTCAAATTCGGAGGAGACTACAATCCCTCCAGCCCACCCCTTGCGGACGTCCCTGCAATAATTATTAATATTATTTCATTGAAAAGATGTTTTTCCCATCTAGTGTGATAATTATTTATTTGTGTCATTTCTTTAATGCTGATTTTGAAGATTCGTTTTGTCTTATTATACGTCATCACTTATTATCAATATTATTTTATTGAGAATATGTTTTTTTGTTTTTTTTTCTGATATAACGACCCTTTTTAACAAGATAAAAAAACATAATATTTTTAAGGAGTGTGAAACACCCTTGCAGGAGCACTCATCATTGTACATACATTGTAGACACGTGTGAATACAAAGTAATTATAAAAACAAATCCTTTGTGATGCTGATCCCTTATTTTCAACTCAAATAGTGACGGACTACCAGCCATGGCTCAAATAAACGAGAGCCCACCTTCTTTTGTTCCTTTCAGATAATACACAATAAACTGTAGTCGTAAGAGAGTGTAAGGGGATTTTTGTCAAGTGTTGATTTAAATCTGTCTCACATGCAATGTAAGCAAAACTTATACATATAAAAAAGTAGGGGGAAGAGGGAGATCCCCTTCTCCTCAACCTGAAAGAAAAACATGTATAAAAATACATAAGTTTATAATCATGGAACATTATTTCTAATGTTCTTTTTAATCAATTTGTACTTGGGAACATGGGAAATGAAAATAAAGGAGAAATGAGAAAATTTCACGGTACATTTCCACTTAGTGAGACCCATTTTGATTCCGGTTTGGCTACACTCATTCACGTCGAGAAATATGATTGAAGATTTTTGAATAAAACTTTTTAATATGGCTAATAGGGACGTAAATACGGGTGCATGGTAATTTTGTTTCAAAGATATTTCACCTCAATGTATAATTACACAAACTCTATGCGTCGTTAATGTTGATTTTTGGTTGCAATCAAAATATTAAATATTTATGACTATAAATTGCATTACATTCTTACGGGAATAGTGATAGAATTAGAATCTTTCCTCATATTATACTTGTCCATGAGGTTTTTTTGTTTTTTTAACATGTGTAATCCATCAAGTGATAAATATTTCCTCTATTCGAATCGTTGTCGTGTTTGTTAATTTTACTGTCATTATTATACAAATTGTATCACCTACTTTGTTTATGGATCGAATTCATTATATATTGAGATTTTGTTGGGTTTATGCACATAAATTTTAGGGCATGGTTCCATCATTTTCCCAACAGGAAAACAACCATTAAATGATTTTATAGTAATGCACATTACATATCATGATTTGGAAAATTCCAAGGGAACAATCATTTTGACCAATAAATCTCATTTATTTATATATTAAGGCGAAATATCCTGTATGGAAAATGGCTTTAAGGCTAAATTGCCTAGCACTGTAAATAAGAGAGAAAATGACCGTCCTTTGGCTCTGTTCATATAATCACATTAGACAGATGGATTTGAAAAATATTTTCCAGTATCCGAAAAACAGATCTATTAACTAAGGAAAATATTATCATAAACTGTTAAAATGTATCACATATACCCTTTGAAGAATATAAAATAGGATAATATTTCATATAACCAGATTAAGGGGACTAATTTGATCTGACATTGATTTAAGTGTATGAAAAATGTGGAAAACTGTGGACTGATATTTTTCTATACCCAATTATACGAGCTATGAAATACTTTAAACCGCAAAATTAAGTCATTTTATTGATGTCTACACTTTATGGGAGCACACATCAACAATCGTTCTATAAAATCACTCTACGCCGAATTAGTTTTATGAGGCCGGTCCAGACCGAATTTCTTGGAAGGGGTGAATTAGTTTGGTCGAACAAAAATGACAACGCTCTCAAACCGGTCCAGAATTGATTACAAACCCAACACTAATAAATACGTACTACTAACTTTGAAGGGAACTTACACCAATAGACTCCAAGGAACTGTTGACTATTTAAAAGAGATTCAAATTCTTTGAGTGTGACATCCCCTATGGATCCTCTCTTTGCCTCTAATCCGGGAAGAGATGATAGATAGAGAGTGACTCCGAGTTGAATAAAAGTAAGAAGGAGTCGTCTCATAACTTTAGGAGGTGAGAAAAGATGAAAAGATTTCCTCCTCACAATTACACAGTCATTAAATTACGTTACTTGATTCGCACTGTTCTCATGCAACTGACAAAATTAGGAGCTTCGATCTTTTGGATATGTTCCAAAAAAGTAAACACAGTAGGTATACTCTATGTTATTATTCAGATACTGTAGCCATTCTACTCAAAACAACAAAAAAGCAAAAAAAATCTAGAGGGAAATAGAAAGTCGATCGGGGTTCGGCTATTAAATAATCTACCTTTACAAGTATTTTAAAGAATTATTGCCTCTCTCTCTCTCCATTTCAAAGATGATTATATTGAATTATTATACATATATATCATGTTTAATCCTTTCGGATTGATTGGACTAATCCCTTTCATTACTCATCAAATTAGCAAGCAATAGCTCAATCAATCTATTTTACATGCATGGAGTAAGAAATAATATCTGTTGTTTTAACTACTTTATATAGACTAAATACAGGATGCAGGGTCAAAAAAATATTCTAGGAATTCTTGTTCCTCATATCAGAGGAGCAACTAAAAGTGGAGGACGAGTAAGGAATGCTCAGGTACTTATATTTATATACAATTTGCATTTATTCTCGTTCAAACCGCAAGATGCATTGAGTTACAATAGCAATGTTTCGAAAAGGGATGTCTTTAAATGAGTGTAGAAATGAGGATCCAACATCAAATCTGGTTTCTATTCAATGTATGTTTTTGTGTGTTTAAAAGTTGTAACTCCTATTAAACAATTGTATAAGTTGCAGTTATTCAACTTTAGTTATTTGATTAACCGACTATTAATTGAAGGTATATCATTACATTTGATCAATTAAAATTACTTGTTTGGTATGTATTTTACGAATAATATTCACGGTGGAGATTTAAACTACATAATGTGCAAGATTATATCCACTAATAAATTAGTAATTTTCATAAAAATTGTTAATAGTTATGTCAGGGCCGTCCGCAGGGGGATGGGTGGAGAGACTCCCTTCCACCTCCAAATTAAGGAATTTTTGATTCTTATTAGAAATTTAATATTTGATTTTTTTTTTTTTTGAGAATAGCTATAGATTTTTGATTTTTTTTTCACTGAAAATTTATTTTTTTAAATTATTTAAAAAAAAATTTGATATAAAAAATTTATTTTTTGTGAACTGCTCTAGATTTTTGAAATTTTTAGTGCAAAAAAAATTCATTTTTTGAGAGTAGTTATGAATTTTTGATATTTTTCTCCGAAAAATTTATTATTTGAATTTTTTTTTCCAAAATTTTTATTTTTGAAATTTAATTCTAGAATTTTTTTTGCAAAAAATTTGTTTTTATATGTGCAACTTTTTGAAAAAAAAAATAATTAATTCAATTTTTTGAGAATATCGATGGATTCTAGAATTTTTTTCCAAAAAAATTAATTTTTTATGAACAGCTCTGGTGTTTTGAAAGAAAAATCAAAAAAATATAATTTTTTGATAAATCTATGGATTTTTGAAATTTTTTGTGAATAGCTACGGATTTTTAGTAACTTTTTTGCAAAAATTGTAATTTTTCAATTTTTTGTCCAAAAATTAAAATTTCCAATATTTCGTCCATAAATTGTAATTCTTCAATTGCTTTTTCAAAAAAAAAAAATTCAAAAACCAAGCCCTTCCTCCCCCAAAAAAAAAATATATAAATATATACAATTTTCCGGACGCTCCGTACCCAATTAATCATTTAAGTCCTGAGATTCATCAACTGGTGGACTTTCTGAGTGTTAGAATTAGACTATAAACCTGCTTACAGGGCCTAGAGTACTTCGAAGAAAGATTCAGTTGTAGGTCTCATAATACCTTAGTTAATAAATAAAATATTAGGTTTATTTTAAACCTATTATCTGAGTAGCCTTGATCTACGGACTATTAAATCATAATTGGTGGTTATGGGATTAATTTTAAATGATGAGAGAATAATACAATTTTTTTAATTCTGTCGTGGAAATTTTCTTATTTTTTGAAGTGATAATCCATTTTTAAGATTATTTGTTTTTTTGAAATAAGTCCAAATCGACGATTTTGTATATTATTTTTTAACAAAGATTTTGAGTTACGGGTTAGAAAATAAGATTTTTTTTCAAAGTACTTGACTGACTGTTTTTACTGATATTAATAAGATATTCTCCATACAACACCTCTAAAATTAGATTTGTAATTTTTCAAAAAACATTTGGTTCAAATCCATTTTTTTTATGAGGCAACACGTTTTTAGTAATAGAAGATCATAAGTAAGTAATTATAATTTTTTTTCTGTTAAATGATACATTGATTACATACTATTTGCAATTTGCTTCCAAGAAGTTCTTGTCCCAAAAATTATCAAACTGCTCAAATCGAGGATTTTAAAACTCATGTATCAAATAGTGTTGGGTTTTGGTATGAAAATTATAGACCGGTCTGAGATCGTTATAATTTTGGGCCAGCTTCAGTATTGACCGGTTACGTAGACATATTTTGTTTTAGTTTTTTTTATATGATTTGAATTTCGTTCAAGAAAAAAATCTCTTTTGACTGAACTCTAACAAATATTGGTTTTGGAGCGAGTTTTAACTAATGATGGATTTTGGACCTTAATTTTAGATGAAGGAAATTTCGCTTCCTTTCAAATAAATTATTCGGGTAATCTGCATAATTTGTGGATTCTTAGTTCTGGAACCAATAAAAATAATATTTTATCAATGATTATTTTCAGTTATATTTGTATGTCCACTTTTCTAATTAACTAGTGTCAAAAAACAACAAATTTACTACCCTTCAAATTTTCTTTTATGATTCCTCTTGGAAACTTCACACAGACATCCGGGACAGTTTTTTTTATGAAATACCGTTCACACTATGTCTTGGGTTCTGGGTCCGAATATATTAAGTATTTCTAGTGGAAATCGTGGCTCTTAACGTCAGTTTCGGTCTTTTAAAGATTATTATTAGTGATGTTAATGGGTTGAACTTTTAGGATCGCCTGTTTTTATGAAGTTCTCAACCTAAAAGTGCATTTTCTTTTCCATAAGCTGCTATAATTTTAAATTCTGAGGAGTAAACTTCTTTTTCTGCTAGATACAAGGTATCGTTGATAAATTCAAAACCTGATTCAACATTCCTGTGTGCTCATAAAAGACGGAGAATACCCTTAAGAATTTGGTGTGGAGCTCTAATTGTAAGCCCTTGTTGAACTCAGAAAAGAATTGAGGATCAATATCAGAGTAATTATTGCCGATATCCTGGTATATTTGCTTTATCCCTCTCGTCACAGCTACTTGTATCTGATCTAATGAAACGTTTTGATAGCTAAGCGGCCCCTTCCGTCAAATTGTCAGGGTTAATATGTTGATTTTCGATGTCTTTTTTTTAGCATGTCCAAAATGCTAACGCAAGAGCGTCTGCATAATTATACTTTTGAGGGGCTTGGTTTTTGGAATTATTGAAAAAAATATTGAAAAATTAAATTTTTAGAGAAAAAAAATACAAAAATTACTTTTTTGGAAAAAAATTCAAATATTAAATTTCTTGGCAAAGAACTTCAAATATCAAATTTTTTGAAAAAAAATTTCAAAACGCCACAGCTATTAAGAAAAAGTTAAATTTTTTGGAAAAAAATTTCAAAAATTCGACGTCGTTGAAAAAAAAAAAAAAATTAGAAAAAGTTTTTTAAAAATATAGAGCTATTTCGAAAAACCTGTAGTTTTTTGGGAAAAAATTCAGCTATTCACAGACAATTAAATTCTTTGGAAAAAAATTGGAAAAATTTAATTCAATTTCAAATATTAATTTTTTTAATAAGAATTAACCATTCCTTAATTTGAGGAGGGCTGGAGGGCTTGTAGCCCTACCCCTGCGGACCCCTCAGTAACAATCCGCATAACTAATTATTATTATTAAATATGTAGAACCGAAACTAAGCTGTGATTTGGCTTAAACCCCAAAACCCATCATTAGTATTGCCATTCCTTAGTATATTGGGTAAATCATCTCATTTTTATGTTGCAACTTGTACAAAATATCAACTTGTACACAATTATTAGTACATATACACAAAGTACTTAATTGAAAAAAGAAGAAAAAAAAGGTACAAAAATAAATATCAAAATAACAAAGAAGACGAAGAATAAATAAAAAATGAATGAGAAGGAAAAGTCAGAAAATCACGTTCAAAATTCGTCAGGAACTGAACGTGCCTTTGAATAAAGAGAGAAGGATTAAGTATGAAAATGTGATTCCATATTTCTTCTTCTAACGATGTTTGATAATTCCTTTTCTCTAGTATCTGGTTGTAGCAACATAGACGAGTAAAGTATTAACTAATAGGCCATAGCCATGTGCATTAAATGTAGTATCAAAAGTAAGTCTTTCAAAGGAGGCGGGTGAGAGTAAAGGGGGGGGGGATAGAAAGAAAGAAAGAGCATCCATCAGCTCCTTTACAGTCCTTTTACATCACTCTCCACCACAGAGTGTGTGTAAATGAAGAGAAGAAGAAGCAAACACAACTACTCCACATCATCCTCAGTAGAAAAGGGTGGGAGGAGCCTTTTCATTATCTTTTGGTTCTTCTTGGCTCCTCCTTTGGTTTATTATTAAAGACTCAAAAAGAGGATTTGTCGTCCCTTCTGAGGAGTTGTTAATTGTTATGAAGGATCCAAGAAGTGAAACATGAAACAGGATAAAAGTAAGAATGCAGCTCGAAATCGAAGAGAACGAGAAAATGGAGAGTTTTTCGAATTGGGTAAACTCCTTCCTCTTCCATCAGCCATTACGAGTCAGCTGGATAAGGCATCCATTATTCGTCTCACAACAAGCTATCTACGAATGCGTCAAGTCTTTCCCGATGGTAAGGCAAGTCCAGAGTTAGACAAATTATAGACAAAAGTCTTACATTTTTTATTAAGGGCTTTTAAGAATAAATATTCATTTATAAATGGAAAAATTGATTTTGCTAGAAATGGATTTGCAAATTTAACTTTTAACATCGGATAGTACCCAATAATTACCCAGTTATTTTAATAACCAATAGTTATTTATTGTTAAATAAATACACCGTGTCCTTTTCGGGTTAATATTTTGTCCCCAAAACACAAATATATGTATTTCCTCCTGAAGACAATTAAAAAATGGATTTAGCAAAGTTTGGGGTAACAATTTTATAAGTAATAATTTTTCCTACCTCTGATTATTTCATAATCAGAGGTAGGAAAAAGTCCTTATACTGCAAGTCCGAGTGAAATCTCAAGTCTTTCTTTACAAGTCCCGATCCTTGAAAAGTCCAGTTTCGAGTCTATGAATATTGTTAGCATGTCCATTTCGAATCCTTAAATTTATTTTGAGTTAATTCCATTCAACATTATTGAGTACAAAGTATTAAGGCTATTCTGGAGTGAACTAACTAGCGAGTCCACGCCGAGTTGTGAGTTATAACTATTGAATCCAAGTTGCAAGTTGTTGAGGTAAGGTCAAATTGATTCACAAGTTTTTAAAATATGGACTCAATCCATCTCTAACAATTATATATATACGTGTTACGATTTAAAAAAATAGTAAACTATTGATTTGAAATAAAAATACGGCTAAAAAAGTATGTGACTATTTTTAGCTATGAGTTCATTATAAAATTAAATAATTAAAAAAAAGGAAGCAAATTTCCAAGGCTTACTAAAAAAATCTATTAGATATTTCTGCAACTGAAATGACCAAGTTTTACATCAGCATTTTGCCAAAGAAATGGGGAAAAAATCATATATATGTACATAGAGTTAATCAAATATTGAAATATCAATATTTGTAAAATTTATAGCCCATAAAATAAGGGCAAAAGGTTAAGATATCGACTACATATTTATTATTGAAATTTATTCATGCATTAAAAGAATGTAGTCGGAGAATAATAAGTATGTGTTTAAATCTTCCTTCTGGCCCGAACTCTTAACTTGAGTAGTTAATTTGATAAATTGTACCTTCAATTTGCAAAAATCTAACACATGGGATGAAAAATCAGGCGATTAACATAGAAAACACGTTTCTTTTCCTTTAAAATTTGTCTTTTTGTGTTTTAAATTATTATTATTATTTATTTGCTTTATGGGTCGGGTCCTCATAACATTTTTCAAGTGATACTACGAAAAATGCCTTGGGGAAAATTGCCCAAGGGAGTACCTTCAAGTGTGAGTAATATTATTGCAGTACAACATATTTTAAACTCAATCCAATCTTCTAAGAAATGGATCGAAAGGATTGGTAAGGAGGGAGGGGGAGATAAATAGCTTAGGGCCTCTTAAAATATTGTTGAATATCCTCCGCCATCGGGTTGGTCTGTAAGTAGTAAGAAAGGATGTATTGAGGGCTTGGAGCTATTTTTGGTATTAGAGGGGTTCATTGGTAATTATCACACACTACCCCCGTGGTCAACCTGAGGGGTTTGCCCCCCTCCTCCCCTCCTCTATTGCAATAATAGAGCTCACACTTAGAGGACGGAACAAACAAATATGCTTAGATATTTGTCATAAATAATATTCCGCGAATTTATAATTTGTTATTATTAATCATGAAGTTTTAATAAAATTTGATGCTTTTGGTGGTCCTTTTAAGGATCCAGGGATACATTGTTCAAGAAAAAACAAAACTACCCTCAATTACTAAAGGAAAAATCCGATAAAACCTGAGGGCTTGGAGCTATTTTTGGTATTAGAGGGGTTCATTGGATGTATGTGATGCTTAAGCGGTTGTTTTTAATTATCACACACTACCCCCGTGACCCTGGTCAACCTGAGGGGTTTGCCCCCCTCCTCCTCTATTGAAATAATATTACTCATACTTGGAGGACGGAACAAACAAATATGTTTAGATATTTGTCATAAATAATATTCCGCGAATTTATAATTTGTTATTATTCATCATGAAGTTTTAATAAAATACGTTGAGTTGTCCTCCATGACAATTTTATTCAGTGTGATTTTCCTGCGCACGTTTTCAAGCCATTGCTTCGCTTGAACGGTATCAAACATAAATTGGTTCTTGATACATTGTTCAAGAAAAAACAAAACTAGCATCACACTCAGTACAATGAATCACAAGCTAAAGGAAAAATCGTCATGAAATTTTGACAGCTGTCTTTTGAAGGTCTGCACTAATTAAAACTGATGTGAATTCAAAAAGAAACAGAGCCATCTATGTGTGAAATCCTCTACTTTTCAGCCAATGTGTTATAAGGACTTGAGACTCTAATTGTACTCCCCTAAACAGACTCTAAGAAAAGACGTTTCAAACATTTTAATGTAAAAAAAATAATTATCAGCCTGAATGGAAATAGGTTTAAAAAAAAATACGGGCATATGGTCTTTCCTTATTTAAGGTGATGTTTTTTTTTATTATATAAAAATTACAATTTTATTTGTTTTTTCCCTCTACTAAAATCCCACCCCTATTCATATCATTTTTTGATAAATGTTGCTTGAATGGGTGAGCATAATTAAGGAACATGGTTTAATCTTTTCATTACTATTTCAAGTATTTTGTCGCCTATATTTCTGATATCTATTTTGACCAACGTTTCTCAAAACTTTTTTAAGTCCTGACACCTTTCAAAAGATCATAAAATCTCCAGATACTCCCATGTAAAATATGATTACAAACGACACTGATGTCACGAGAATAATGAACAGAGTATAATTAAAACTGTGAATAATTATAACTTTAACTATTAAATGCACAGGTTTACAAACTTGCTTGACTCCCTAAGCAATACAGTAACACAAAAACCCAACAACAAGACCAGCAAAACTCAAATAAAGTACAGAAAGTATACTGAGGCCCCCTTTCAAAGTCATTCATGTTCAGTTGTTATAGGGTTATTCTTTTTATAAAAGTAATTTTATATATTTATTGATCTAAAAAGACTTTCAAATGTTATCCTTTAATACGTAAAAAGAATGTTTTAAATGTCAGATTGTTTAAATTCATTTTTTTCAAAATTATATATAAAAACATGTATTTTTCTTGGCAGGACCCCTGAAACAGTCAGGGGACATCTCAATGTATTGCAGTGCTCCCTTTGAGAAACGCTGCTTTCGACTTCCCCATCAGTGACTTAAGAAGAGTTGAAAGAAAAACATTTAGAGAATAATTTACTTTTAATTCTTAGGGAAATATTTTTTAACACTAAAATTATTATAAAAATGTAATTATCTTAAAATTATTTAGTACGAACATTTAATCAATTTCTGAAAGTGTGTTAACCCTTAGGAATTTTCATTCCTTGTTGAATTCGTTATTGTTATCCGGGTTACCTATATCAGCGATCCTTCATGCTTTAAGAAACGGTAAAAGCTCACACTAATCGATATTTTTTATTTATAATTAAAGTTGACTAATATATATTTTAATAGAAAAGGAGGCCATTTAAAAAATAAGGGGTCTTTATCAATTAGGGTATTAAATTTGTTGGATTTGATTATTAATAAAAACTCGAACAAAGGTCGGCTTAACTAGAGTCATCAATTTTCTGAAAATTACTCAACCTTGCTCGAAATATGACTTTTCTTGAGCTGCAATAATAGAAACTCGAAACATTCGAGTAAGGATTAGTGATATTAAGAGCATCATTCAATTGAAAACTAAAAACTACATATAAACGATCCAATTTTATTATATTGATAATTATTAACTAGGAATATAACCCGGTATTGTCCGGAGTAATTAGCTGTCGACCAACCGACAATCTTTGTTTTAACCATATAAAAGATAAAACCTTCACAAACCCTCAGTGTCACTCTCCACTTTTCAAATGAGCAGACTCGGACGTAGTTACTCAATACTTAGATGTTCTCTCCTCAAGAATGAAAGAATACTCATAACATCTTGATAATTTTTTTTAATATGATTTGATGAGCATAGGAGTAATTTAGTCTCTAGAACGCTCAATGTTTGTGACTTTTATAGATGTTATTTCGAATTATTTTATTAATACATACTAAGACAAACTCGTTATTCCTCTTCCTAATTCCGTTTTTTAATTCGTATTCAATGTATACGTTCTCTCTTTTTTCAGTTAGTTTAGTAATTTGTTTTGGATTTTTAATATTTTTGGGGGTATTTTTGAATCAACAATCCATATCTATAAAAAAAACTTTGAGTAACGGGAATCGATCTTGTTTTATGAAAAAATCAGCTTATTAGCAAAAAAAAAAAAACTTGTCCTCCAGAGCGCAGGAATCTGGTATGACCAGAATGAAACATAGCCTTAGATACGTAACTCAGAATCTTGAAAAACATTTATTTTATGTTTAAGGATTATTTTTTTGTCTCCGGTTTTGCAATAAATAGTATATCCTAGGCGTTTTTATTAGCGGACGGACGGACGGATATACATACATTAGCAATAAAATTATATTATAGTTGATGTACTTTTTTTTATAAATGAGTTCGTTGTTAAAAATGAGTCCTCATCCGACACACAAATAGACAAATAATTCAACAGATAACTTTGCTTCATGAATAAATATCAGAATTGATGCGTTACTAAATTGCATAATAGATGGAAAATCTAAATAACTGAAACTCAACCAAATTGAAATATTATCCCAACACGAATTTGACCCCATGCATAATACCAAAAATCAAACTTGAAAAAATTGACTCGAATCCAACACTCATCCATATTTTTAATGGTTAATAAATTTGACTTGTAACACAAGCTAAGAAAATTTTATTTCCCAAAATCCTTTAAGCTTTAAATCTGATTTTAAAAGTACCTAAAGTGCTAATTACAAATCTGTAAACAATTTTGGTTTATGACAAATTAAGTTTTAAGGTTTTTTTTGGTATCTGAGTTTTTGGAATATTGTTATTGGTTTGAGCGCATTTTTCCATACGAACATAATTAAAATTCCGCATTGAAAATTGTCTTATTTTCTAATAATCAATTGTTGATTAAACTAAACTCATTTGAAGATAATTGCTTAATATCTAATCATAAAAAGAGCAAATGCTTTTAGAAAGAGTAGTTCATTCTGATTAGATTTCAAATTTATTGTGTCGGAAATAACTTAAGGTTCAGTGCTAAAATTTTTAAAACATTACAATACTATTTTACAAATTTAGTTAGTAATATAATTGATTTTTTTAGTTAAAATTACCATCAATTGAATGTCATGATTTTAAATAAGCACGTTCTATTAATAGAATTAAAAAAAGAATAAACAATTGTACTTAGGTAAATATTTTGATTTGGTTTATCGAAAGAAAAAAATATTGATCCCATCATCTTAGTAAATTATAGAGTTGCTCTTCTGGGATCTCAGAATCCCTTTTCCCCTAAATTTCTTGGGTTTTTACACCTACTTTAACTTCTCAATAAACCCATACTTCCCTAGAAATCTCGTTTTTCTGTAATTATTTCGTAATATAAGTAGTGATGTTAATCGTGTGTATTTTGGGCATGTTATAAAAAACTAAAAATGAACTTGGGTACCCTAACAATTTAAAGAATGTTTCGGAGGAGAGCAGCTTATCTGTTATGACGCTCTGTCAGATCAACTACAATCAGCTGTGACGAGGTAGGAGGGGTAGAAGGAAATATACAAGGGCATTGGCAGAATTACTCCAATTTTCATTTATGAGCACACACGAATGCTCAATCCTATTTCGTATATATAAATGATATGTTGTTGTATTTAGTAGAAAATGAAGATCACTCCAAAGGAATTAGATAATAGTTACAACAGCTTAAGAACAGAAAATTCACTCTACACTTTTCCCCAAACTTATTAGATATATTTAAAAAAATAATCCTATTTATATAAGTATGTATATATTACGATGGTGATATTTGTTTAGGTTTATCCCCCTCTAAATAATTAAAGTTTGCATCAACCCTGTATATGATAACTGTAAATTATCCAATAGTAGGGGGAAATAGTCCGGCCCACCCCCCTGAAAATATATATATATATCTACACCAGTGCGTAGTAACAGTTTTGTTATTATGGGGCCGGAATTTTTTTATTGGGGGGGGGGAGGATTAGAGTGACTATGGATGACTTTATAAGACCAAAAAATACTACTACTAAAAAAAATGATCGGGGGACCAGGCCTCCCTTGTCGTCATTACGACTCTGTAAAGAATGTATACATCTTTATTAAAATAATAGTCCCCCTGAACAAAATTAACCCTGATTAGTCAGAGGGACTATTGCATATAAACTATATAAACTGCTTTACATTCTGTTTTTTTATATCATAGACCATCTTAATTTGCCATTTAACTGTAATTTAATTATCATCTTGTTGACATAAATTAATTTGATGTTATTGTTTTTTGCCTGATTATCTTTTTGATATGTAATTTTTGGAATAAAAATTGAAACATTTTAAAGTTAGTTGTTGGTAAATCAAAGCATATAAACATATTCTATCGAGTATTATTCTATAAGAACATATCCCCATATTCATATTTTTAGAACAGTTTGTAATACATACTAACAAAAAAATAGACAAGGATTCATTTCTTTGCATATAGGATCCATTTTTAATCTTGTAATTCAAAAAGTTATTTATAAACCTTTATAGACAAGAACACATATTAGCAAGGTTGTGCCCGGCTCAGCTTCAGCGGTTCTATGGGTCTCAGTTCTTTTATTTCAACTGTTTAGGTATCAATTAAGCTTTATCGATCTCAGTGCCGGTCTTCGGTCTTGGTTCTTTTTTATACAGGCTCAGTTAGGTCACAGGCACTTGAAACAAGGGCCTTTGCTAGAAAATTCGGGCCAAGGAAATAGAATAGAATACTAACAGGCTGCAGCTACCTTAGATACAGAGGACATATTGCCCCGAGTTCCAGCAGGGGCTCTGAAAGCTAAGGTTGCTTAAGAATATGGTTTTTAAAGTGAGAGCCATGATTGGAGGCTAGGGAGGCGTGCAGGAAGATGGATAATTGTGGATTGCTTTCAGTCTACACATAAATACATAGGTAGTACAAATGTTTCGTATAAGGGGGCTCAACTAAAAATTTATTAGTGTAGGGGTGGCCTGGCATAGTAAAGTTTAGGAAACCTGAGATTAAGAAATATTACAGTTATGATATTATAGGGCCCCAACAGGCTTAGTAGCAGCCCTGGATCAATAATCTACCTGCACCGTCAGTCTTTTATTTACACCGTCTGGTGCATAAAGCCGCTTTTCCAGATCCATAAGAAGCCACCCGCTATTTAAAACTCAGATAAAACTGTATTACCCTGGCGGTGTATAGAAAACGCTACAATTACACACAAAAAAAATCAGAGAATTAACTTATTAAAGCTAATTTATTTTATAAAATAAATATTGAATTTCTTCATATACTCTATATAGAAAAAAGGCAACAAGAACCGAGACCCATAAGCAATATATTGCAGGTCTCGGTTCGACTTTGAGAACCGAACCCGTTTCAACCACTAGACCGATAAGGGCACAACGTTGTATATTAAGTATTTAGAAATTATTTGCAAATTAATTAATACCTACTGCCTTAAGAAGGTTTTTATGAAATACGTAATGAATCAGAGAGTTTTCACTGACGTCATATATTGCATCATAATTAAAGAAAACGCCATTTTGAGGGGTTAAAAATTGATCTTTATATTACATAAAGTTGACAAATTTCCAATAAATATCGATAAAACTTTATCTATTGGATTTATTAATTTGAAAAAAATTATCCATTGAATGGAATACTACATGATGCCAATGATAAGCCGTCATATTTGTGTTTAATCAAAGTAATATCATCTCTGAAAATCCCTGTGCAATGTCCAAAGTTATGCAATGTTTTTGATCGATTAGGAACGAGAAAATTTGATAAGGAGATAAATATATTTAATTATCTCCATACTAATAGTTAATTTATTGTTTACAATATTGAAATAAGATTGTATAAGGATGTAATAACAATGAATAATTTAAAAAAAAAAATAATATTATAAAAATAGCCTTTTTAAAATAGATTTTTGATAGAGAGCAAGGTTTAAATCTTATTATTTGTTGGTCCCATTTTGAAATCCAATAGTTTACTGTATTTCTTAATATTAATACAAAAATAAATTACTTTAGTATAAAACTTGATGGTTTAGGGGTCCAAAATGGGTGATATCAACAATGTTAAAGTAAAATGAAAATGCTCTATTGTCGTGTTAAATATTAACTATGAATAAATATTACAACATTATTTATTAAAATTTAATATTTAAAAAACGGAACTTTTCATTTAGTACTCTCTTAACCTTTGAAAAATTACAAGGATCCGTATTTTTGCAGTGTTTTGTTGTTTCTAAATTGATTAGTACTCAGGGGCGTCTTTGAAATTTTTTTTTCCCCGAAACATTTAGTTTTTCAAATGATTTTTCAGTAAAATTTATTTTCCAATATAGTTTTTTTTTCATTTTTGTTTTTTTTTCGAAATTTCAGGCAGACTTTTTTTAGAAAATACATAATTAATAAAAAAGATTTTTTACCGTTTTAACATAAGATTTTTTTCCTACAAAAAAAATCATGTTTTCTCCTTAATCCTGAAGAGAAGGAGGTGGTTACAGCCACTCTCCCCCCTCAAGATACCCCAACCATGGCCGTCGCTATGATATTGTTGAAAATTCTTTTTGATCATATTTTTTTTTTGAGAAAAAAGTTCCAATTTTCTCCTGTAAACACAGGAATAATAATAAAATATTCCAACAGGGGGCAATCTCAATCCACGTGGTAACTTATGGGAAAGGAAAAATTCTTCCTAAAATTATATATATATATAATATTATTATTAAGTATGATATTTTCGTAACTCAAAAGTTACAAATGTTCATCCTAGGAGTATAATATCTAAAAGAAAAAGCAGAGAAATACATTCATAATTATTCATAATGAAAGAGTGGACTGTCTAAGCTTTCTTCTGTAAAATTAATATTTGAGTTACGACAATTTGACGCACACTCCAGTTTCTTGACATGTATCAGGGGGTCCGCAGATAGTGGTTGTATCCCCTCCCCTAAATTAAGAAATTTTTCTCTACAAGAAAATTTACATAAACTTATCATTTTTTTTTCAAAAAATTTAAATTTTTGTGTATTTTTGAAATTTTTTTCCAAAAAAATTAATATTTTGTGAACAACCGTGGATTTTGATTTTTTTTTTTCAGAATAGCTATGGATTTTGAAATTACTATAGGAAAAAATAATTTTTTTTATATATAGATGTGGATTTTTGAAATTATTTTCCACAAAAAAATTCAATTTTTTGTGTTCAGCTGTGGATTTACAAAAAAATATATAATGTTTTGAAAAAAACGGTAGGTCTTTGAATTTTTTTCCAAAAATTTAAAATTTTTGTGTATTTTTGAAATTTTTTCCAAAAAAAATAATTTTTTGTGAACAACTGTGGATTTTGATTTTTTTTTTCAGAATAGCTATGGATTTTTGAAATTACTTAAGGGAAAATTATTTTTTTTATAAATAGATGTGGATTTTTGAAACTATTTTCCACAAAAAAAAAATCAATTTTTTGTGCTCAGCTGTGGATTTACAAAAAATATATAATGTTTTGAAAAAAACTGTAGGTTTTTGAATTTTTTTTCCAAAGAATTTAATTTCTTATTAATAGCTGTGGATTTAAAAAAAAGGAAAAATTTAAAATTTGTATTTAAGATTTAAAAAAAATCTAAATACCAAGCTCCCCACACCCCCAAAAAATTAGAAGTACCATGATGATGGCATTAATGACGTCATATGGAACATGGGAAGAAATATAATACCATCTTGTCTTTAAAAACCGTTATAAAATGAAAGAAGAACAACTTGTATATAGCCCATAAGAACCTTATCCTTAACTTAAAAAATCTCAGTTTATGAATACAACATAATTTTATTTAAAAAAAAGAACGTATTAAACGAACTAAAATGAAGAAAAATTGGAGGAAGAGGAGAGAAGTTGACTATATCCGGATATTTCTTATATCTGAACTATATGAAAAAAACACAATTTAGGACACATAAATAATTTATGTGTGTGTGAATTCACAAGAAATTAATTTTTGTGAAAAAATTTCAAAATTAACATTTTTGGAATCTTTTTTCGAAAATCTACATCAATTCATAAGAAATTAATTTTTTGGAAAGTTTTTTTAGAAAATCCACAGCTATTCACAAGAAATATTTTTTTTTGGAAAAAGATTTCAAAAATCCAAAGCTATTATCAAAAAATTAACCTTTTCGGAATT
Source organism: Lepeophtheirus salmonis (assembly GCF_016086655.4). NCBI lineage: Eukaryota > Metazoa > Arthropoda > Copepoda > Siphonostomatoida > Caligidae > Lepeophtheirus > Lepeophtheirus salmonis. The sequence goes on along the minus strand of NC_052138.2, from coordinate 28,672,929 downwards.
TTTTTTCGAAAATCTATACCTTTTCCTAAGAAATTAATTTTTTGGACAGTTTTTTTAGGAAATCCCCCGCTATTCACAAGAAATTAATTCTTTCAGAAAAAGATTTCAAAAATCCAAAGCTATTATCAAAAAATTAACCTTTTTGGAATTTTTTTCGAAAATCTACAGCTTTTCATAAGAAATTAATTTTTTGGAAAGTTTTTTTAGAAAATCCACAGCTATTCACAAGAAATTAATTTTTTGGAAAAAATTTCAAAAATCCAAAGTTATTCTCAAAAAATTAAATTTTTTGGAAAAAAAATCGAAAAACCAAAGCTGTTTTAAAAAGATTGAAATTATTTTCAAAAATAATTTTAAAATTAAATTTCAAATGTTCTAATAAAAAGTAAAACATCCATAATTTAGGGGGTTACAGAGGGCTGAAGAGCCCTCCCCCTTGCGGACACCCCTGAACATATTTGACTAATTACCAGATAAGTTCAACCTTTTTTTAAAGGTTGTGTGATACAATAAAGTTAACGACGTGTATATGAATACCCAATTAATCCGGGGTGTGGTTACCCCCCCCCGCCACTCTGCCTACAATGCACCACAGGTTTAGTGCTTTCAATAATCACCGGAAAAAGTAATATCTCATAAATAGTTTTCAGAGGATTGGCCGGGTAAAACTAGAATGTTATTAATTTTGTGTCCACCCAACTTTGTTTATATCTAAGAACTCCTGTCAAATTTTAGTCAATTTATCAAAAAATGATCCTCTGAACATTCAAATTGATTTAAATATGAGAGCAATAATATCATACAAGTTCAAGTTATATGACGAGACATATATAAATTATAATATATTATTTATTTAGGTCATTTATATAATTGGCTATATTATGAATGTTATATGCGTCACTTCAATTGAATAATATCTCAATATTATAAATATAAAATATTGAAGCAAATACATAATTTTCATGATGTTATCAAATGTCTTTGACATACCCTGATTATATTTGTACTTATGTATATTTTGTCGTCTGATTTTTGAGGGCACTCTAAGGAAATGTCCAATTCCATAGTCTAAAAATCAAAATGTTAAAATATAGGGTTTCGCACTATGATAAATAATATTCAATTTTGTAATAGAATGTACCCAAATTTTATTTATAAAAAATTTGGGTAAAGAATTTGAATGATACAAAATACAGTATTAGTAAAGAATTTTTCGCTTAATACATATAAAAAATAGAATAACACCTTTTGGTAAAAAAGAACCTCCGAAGTTAGACAACCTTTATAAGTATATTAAATTAAGTAAAGGTTCTCAGTCATAGCTAAAACTTTTTGGTAACTTAACTCATTCCACAAATTTGAATGCAAGGCATATAGTTGACTCCAATATTGACTAGTATTATTTTATGAAGTAAAAAATATAAGGAATGTTTTTATCTGGTCATTTTGTATATGTTGTAACTTTTGTAGAAGATTGTACAAGTTAAAAGTTCTACTTTTCATTATTATTTTCAACATCGGAAAACTTAATCATTATCAAGTAACCGACATTGTCCAGATTAAAGACAAACTTTGCTTTAATAATATAGAAGATAACTCCCCAAGAAATCATCCGTGTTACTCTCCACTTTTCATGAGCACGCTCACACGTAACTACTCAATACTTGTATCTATTCATATGTGTTCTCTCCAAGACGATATACATGTCATAAAAGAGGTTCTTTCTTGGTTTAAAGAAAATCATGAGAAATAGAGTCCTAGAGGATTTTGTATCTGGTCAGACTCTCAAATAGTTATTGGAGCATTGTGGTCGATAGAGACAAAGAGTTCCCTTGTCCGAGATACGAAAACTCTTTTGAAGGCTTGTGAGGCACTTCTCTCCCTCTGCTGGGTAAGATGTCACAGTAATGTCACTGGAAATGAGATGTTGGAATCCATCGGTCATCTCTTAGGGAGAAGGTATCTGCCCTTTACATAGACAACTGGCAGACATTTTGGTCGAACTTTAACTATTGCCTTCAGAGCCGTACGATGCTCCCAAGAGTTATACATAGGAAATCTAAGCGTCTCTTGGATTTTTCTAAAGGAAAACTGAACTCCTTGGTTCAGTTTATCACTGGGCATTGTCTCTTGCGCCGACACTATCACCTTATGCACCATGGAGTTAGCCCACTATGTCGTGGGGGTGCTCTAAGAGATAAAGAACCACTTCATCTACCTTATGAATGTCCTATATTTGGATTGAGAGGACACAGCTTTTAGACATTATTCAACCAACCTTTTCAAGAACATTCCGTCTCCAGCCTCCCCAGTTTTTTTTTTTAATGAATTCGGATATCCGTAGCTGGCTGAACAATACACCATCCCTACCACACGTTCAGGACATACTGCAATAAGATACCTAATCCGGCAAACCATTGAGAGGGCACCATAAATACAGTTATTTTTACATGTGCCCTACTGATTGTATATTTTATATGATGTGTAGCAATAAATGATTGATTATTATGTGTTCTCTCATCAAGAATAATAATAATAAGAGTTTGAAGCAGGAAAAATATGTTGAGATGAGTTATGAGTACTTCAGTCTTTAGAGCGCTTACTAATATAAACAAACAAAATTAATTCTAACATGGATCAGTGTTTATATTTAATTCAAATCTTAACATATACTGAAAATGCACGTAGATTATATTATACATAAACGACTAATAACAAAAACAAACTTAAACAAAGGGGAGTACTATATACAGTGGATCCTGTATACACGCTCGATGCTATATGCGCACAGGTCTGCAATTATTTAATTAATGCCACTACATTATTGTTTATTAAATTAAAATATGTTTATGATATCCATCATGGAGCACTATATACAGTGCACCACGTGACTCGTTTCCATATATTCATACTGTCAGACAAAATTTACTCTATTAATATAGACATTATCATTGCATTTTGATCAATTAAAATTACTCAGTATATATTTATAAGTAAAAAATAATGGGCACAGGGCTGTTACGAAGATATTTCTTAGGAAAGGGGTGTTGGGCTTTTTGACAAATAAAATTTTAGTATTGACACGGGAAAAAAGCTTTTATTTATCTTTTTTTTTTGTTTATAAATTAAGAAAAGACAAAATTTTTAAAACAGAATTGTTTAAATTTCAAAACTGTGACAAAAAATATGATTGTCTAAAAAAGGTTTTTTCCTCTATAAATTGAACTATAAACTTTCAATCAGAGGGGTTAGGTTGTAGCCCCCTAAGTGGGGATTTGAATTTTAAAATGCGTGACAGATTACGTATCAAATAATAACGTTTATCGAAAAAGTCCAGGAATATTCAATTTTTGCATTATCCTCATCACAAGTAGGACTTTAATTTATTCATTTAAAATTATGCATCTCATTTTTTGTTTTGCAACTTGAACAAAATGCCACAATGTAAACGAATTATTTATGAATAAGAATAAATTCAATTCAATCTCCACACTCTCATGTCTCAATACATGTGTGACATATATATATCAAATCAAGCATTTTGAGAAGAGGAAAGCTTATATAAACATTGGGTATTGAATAACATATCCATTCATTATCATCTAGTACTATTTATATATAATAAATGCAATAATCATGCATTTTATTTCACAAAAAAAGAAAATATTTGTGAATACTCTACAACTTCATGCGTTAAACTTGTCTATAAGGCAATTGTAATGAAGATATTCAGACTATTGAGTTATAACTTAAATGACATTTTGACCCCGATTTCAAGCTTGATGATAAATAAATTTACAAAGAATATATAAAATTCTAATTTGATCAAATACATACGAGGGTGGTCTGAAAAGTTTTCGACCTCCACGTGAAGATGGCAGCATTCGTAAATAAAAGCTAGTCACATAGGTGCCAAGGAAGGGGAGACTTTTGTTTTGTAAAAACTATAAATAAAGTGTTAAAAAAAACGAGCTGTTGAAACTTTGATTTGGAAATACAATACCGGACCTGCAGTTCCTGTGGACGAAAAGTCAACCAAGGAAATATTGGTAAAAATACAATCGTCATTAGTTAACGGTTGGTTTAGGGATCGATATGTTAGAATACAAATTGGTATGCCTACCTTTCAAGTTGTTTACTTGGCACTACGCTGGTTTTAACGGAGTATAATGGACACTTGTCCCAGGCTGTGTTCTTGACTAGAGGCGTCGTACTCGACAAAAATTATAAATAATGAAAATAAAAAGAATTTATTTTTCCTAAAAGAAACCGTCATACGATGAAATAGGTTTTTCCTTTATTTAAAAATGCCCTTCAAAATTGTTCATTAGAAATATAAGGAAGGGTCTGGAATATTTTTTTCTTAAAAAGTTAAATCAATCAATTACCTTCCTAAAAAAATGATGTTATATCGGAAAACTGTCTAAAATTTTGATTCTGGCAGTGAGTTAACTAATGTAATATAACAGAGACGAAGTATGGGCAAGAATATTTTGGAAGTAATAGTTTAATTTTGTTTATAAATAAATAAACAATTTCCTTCAGAAATCGTGTGTAAGAATACGAAATAATTAAGTATGGATGCTAGAGGATGCTGCTATCGTATAATTTCATGTCAGCTGTTGCCGAGTGAGCTGTATGCTATATCTGCAAATATAAACTACTAATGAGACTACCTGTAGTGCTCGGAGTTGTTAGACATAAATGAGCTTTGCTTTATTTATATATATATATATGAAGAAGGGATCACATATACAGAGTGGTTCATTAAAATCTGAACACTTTTAATTTTAAACTTCACGAAGATATAATTTATTAATTAATAAAATAATTTCAACAAAATTAATAATATAGATGGATGTGTCTCTGAGCTCTCTTACTCATTAATGTAGCCGCCCTTAGTGCCAATGATGGCTTCCAGGTGGTGGTGGAAGGGCTGGTACTTGCAGCGGATTAAGTCCTTTATCATAGCGTCCCAGTACTGCCTGAAAGTGGATTTTAGGGCCTCTTTGTTTGGATGACGTACATTGCAGGTCTTCCCCTCAACATAGACTCAAAAGGTGTAGTTGAGGGGGTTGGTATCCGGGCTGTAGGAATGGGGGAGGGGGAAGTGTAAAAAAAAAAAGTTCAAAAGTGTCTTGCAACGGAGTAGATGGATTTTTTTCATTGCTGGTATCAAAAGTGACCTCTCCACCCTCACAAGGATCTTCCCACCTTGTTTTGAGGTAACGCTCTGGGTAGTTTGGTGTGGAATTCCGAGATCTCTTGCATTGGCACTCATGTACTTGAGGGGATTCACCAAGGTTGTTTTCTGCACTCACGGGCCAATATAGCCCTCAGGCCAGCGGTTGCCGACCTCTAGTATAAGTCCTTATTGCCCTGCACCCTAAACCCCAATCATTCGAATAATATCATTTTCAAAAGCGTAATGCAAGCAACTAATTTCCAACGTGTTTCTTTATATTTATAGCCCATGAGTTATTTGAAATGATGCTGATAATTTGTTTTATAGAATGTAATTGATTTGAGATTCTTACACAGGTCTTGGAGATGGTTGGGGACTCAAGCCTAGTATAAATAAACAACCAGAGATATTAAAGGAACTGGGATCACATCTACTACAAACATTAGATGGGTTTATATTTGTTTTATCAGCTGATGGTAAAATCATGTATATATCTGAGACCGCTTCTGTACATTTGGGACTATCGCAAGTCGAACTGACCGGGAATTCTGTATACGAATACATTCATCCCATGGATCAAGTAATTATTCATTTTTAAATACATCATGTGGTGAGTTAACACACAAAACAATATCTTGAATAAAAATCAAGAAATTTTTGTTTCACATTATAAGTACAAACAACCTAATATTTTATAGGCATATTTCGGTCAATTATAGGCTCTTTATTCAAATTTATGGTCTGACTTGAGATAACCTAGAATATTAACTATAGTTTAGTACCTTCATTTGATTTATATGGCTTAATTTGGCTCGATATGGTCATATAAATAAATCCAACAATTTCAAATTATTTCATATTGACGAAGATTTTTGCTACTTTAAATGCGATTTGCAGGATTAATCATAATTATTTGTTTATTCACACTGACGATAATTATTATTCTTCAAAAATATAAAAGTAATCATGACTCAATTTCAATAAAAAATATTCTAGTTTGCTTGTATGTTAAAGGCCCACATTTGTAGTTTTATAGGGTTCTATGTAATTTTACTGTCAATATTTTTGACTCTGGTCATTTGGTCTCTTGGAGATTTGGTCGCAAGACATATTCGCCGTCTTTTTATGTTTTTATTTTATGGGTTTGAACTTTACTCTTGTCTGTACTGAAAAACTTATGTTATTTTCTATCGGTGGAACTTTTAACATTTCTTCAAGCCTCAACAAAGATCATTACTCTGGGAAAGGGTCCATTGGTTCATTAGTTCTTTCAAAATAGACTTATGATTAGTAATGAAACTCGTGTGAATTTATTAGATCACCCGTTTTTTTTTTTTTGGTTTTTTTTGGAAATGATCCGAAAAATGAATTTTCTTTTACTCAGCAGTTATCATTATCATTTAACTCCTGAGTAGTGAACATTCAATTCCTACTGCATTCAATTATATTCAAAACCTGATTAAAAAGTCGTTTATCCTCATAAAACACTGAGTCTAACCCTCATGATTTATTGCAGTTATAATTATAAGACCGTGTTGTACTCAGAATAGAATTGAGGATCAACATTTGAGTAATTCTTCCCAATGTCCTTGTCAATTTCCTTCTCTCCCTCCTCCCTTGTCACAGCTGATTGTAGCTGATCTAATGAACTGCCATGACAGTTAAGCTCCTTTCCTCCATAAAATTCTTCAAATTGTCAGGAGTATCACGTTCATTTACAATTTCTTTATTTGATCATGTCAAAATACACTCAATTTTTAACACTACTCATGATGATGGATCCGTGATATCTTACTCCTTTCTCCTTAGAAACACTATTCCCTCTTTATTTCCTTACAATTGTCCTTGTTCTTCTTCACCTGGTCTCTAGGTATAGTTAAGAATCAATAACAAAGACTAAATGTTATGTTCGAACCAATAAGATAAAAACATAAAAAGGGGGTGGAAATGTCATGAGTCAAAAACATACGCTTTTATGTTTATATATATGTAATTTGACTTATTTATAGGAAGAGTTGTCATCCTTACTCACAATAAGCCCACAAATTGGAGTCCATGATCAAAATAGATTAGAGTTAGAAATGGAAAAAAGCTTTGTTCTTAGAATGAAATGCGTTTTGGCAAAAAGGAATGCGGGTCTCACTTCAGGGGGTTACAAAGTAATACATTGTCGAGGATATTTAAAAATAAAAAGAATTAATGGATCCGACTCCTCATCCAATACTTCCTCCTCTTCCTCTCCATCACTTATATCCGAATCTTCCAAATTTGCAAATATTGGATTTGTTGCTGTTGCTCACTCACTACCTCCGAGCTCCATCACTGAAGTTAAAATGTTTTCCAATGTTTTTATGTTTAGAGCAAGTTTGGATCTCAAACTCATATTTTTGGACCAAAAGGTGCTCAATTTAACTGGCTATGAGCCACAGGATTTAATCGAAAAAACTTTATATCAATACGTTCATGGCTCGGATATGTTGGCTCTTAGGATGTCCCACATTACACGTAATATAATACCTATAACTCTACCACTCCTGTACAAATGATAATAAGATATTTTTGCAGTTTTACAGAAGGGTCAAATGAGTACAAAATATTATCGATTCTTGACAAAGAGTGGAGGATGGGTTTGGATACAAAGTTATGCTACAATTGTACATAATACGAGGTCCTCACGACCTCATTGTATTGTCAGCGTGAATCATGTTATATCGTGAGTTAAATTTTCAATGTTCAAGGCCGTTCGTAGGATTATATTGGGTCGCTTGGTTTTTAGAATTCTTTTTAAATAAAAATTTTAATTTTTTGGTAAACAATTTCAAAAATTCATTACTGTACAAAAAAAAGTTCAATATTTTTGGATAAAAACTTCAAAAATCTACAGCTGTTCACAAAAAATTTAGCTCTTTTGAATATTTTTTTAGGGGGGCTAGAGCCCTCATATCAAGTCCCTACGGACCCTTTGGATGTTTACTAATATTCTTCTACATATTTCACCTTTTTTTTTTTTTTTGCAGGGAAAAGCAAGAACACAACTTGATATTAAATCAGGATCAACTCACTGACTTAGTGCCATCATATAATAGTTGGATACCCTCTCGATTAGATCAGTCCCAATGTACTATTCCGCAAGGGCAACAAAAGGAATCTTCTAGAGACATTGTTAATAGTTGTGAAGGAGTCAACTCAATATATCTACAGGAGATTGATGCTACTACATCTGAATTTCAAACGGATTTCGGCTCACATAACGTACCTGAATCTTCCTCTTCCTCTCCAGCATGGCAATACGATCAATGTTACAATAATACATGCGATTCTTGGTCGAATTATTATTCAAATAGAAATCCGCCACAAATCCAACCCCATCTATCTCCTACTCAAGATCAGGCGCAAATGCAACACAAAGATTTTTTTGGAAGTTTACCATGGAAGGATCTCCTTGTCAATGAGCCAAGATCCCTATCTCGTTCATCACAAAATAGCTCATCCTCAGCGGAGCTAGATAAAACCATGATGCATCATCAGCAAATGTCTGCACCATCTAATATCGTGAATCCATCTATACCCTCATCAGGAATTCTAACAAATAGCGACAGTTTTGATATGAAGCCTAAGAGTGTTGAGAGCGACTACTCTGACATCAGCTCTACTCTTTATTTAAAGAAAATGTCACCTACTTTCAACGGGGCATGAAGAATCTAAAAAAACATCAATCTCCGCAAAATGGCGTAATATGTTGTCATACACAAATATGTAAACAAAATACTAATAAATGCAAGATGGTGCTACTATCCTGGGCATGTGTTGTATCCGTTCAGTACAGTCTTACAAATGACCATCAGTTCTTGGGACTAGTCCTTAGGACTGTTTAAAAAAAGAAGAAATTAAGTGGAGTGACGTCATAAAGCACTTGAACTTTTTAGGATTGATATACAGGACTGAGCTGAACCGGACCGAGACTGAACGGGATGGGACTGCAATTTTTAGTTTTAAATAAGGACTGACCAGGGGTGTCCTCAGGGGAGGGCTGGAGGGGCTTTAAATCCCCTCCCAAAATTAAGTAATTCTTGTTTTTTAATAGAAATTTTTATTTTTGAAAAAAAAAAATAATACCTTAATGTGAATTAATGTGGATTTTGGAAAAAAAATGATTTTTTGAGAATATTTATTGAATGCTGTTTCAAATTATTCAAAAAAAAAAAATATTTGAAATTGTTTTGGAAAAAAAAAAAATTTTTTGTTATAAGATGTGAATTTGTAAAATAAAAAAAAATTATTATTAAAAATTAATTTATTATTTTTCAACAAATTTCTTTTAATCAGTTCTAGTACTGTAAGTACTAAAACTGATTAAAAGACTAGATTGGATCAAATAAAGCAGGAATTACACAAACCGATTTATATATAATTATTTTTTGGTAGACCAAAGAATTATGTTTGCTTTTTACTATAAATTTAAATATTTGAAATTTAATTTAATTTTTGAAATTTTTTGAAAAAAAAATAAAAATATTTGAATATGTGGATTTTTGAAATTTTTTTACAAAAAAATTTAACATTAATAATTTTTTTGGAAAAAAATATTTATTTTGTTAATACCTATGAATTTTTGAAATTTAAGAAAAAAAATATTTTATTTGAAAATTAATTTTTGAAATTTAAGAAAAAAAATATTTTATTTGAAAATTAATTTTTGAAATCTTTCTCCAAAAAAATTAACTTATTCTGAATAACTGTGGATTTTTGAATTGTTTTTTCCAAAAAAAATTATTTTCTGTTAAATTTTTGAAATTTCTTTCCGAAAAATTTACTTTTTCAAATTTACTTTCAAAATATGTAATTTTTGATTTTTTTTTAAATTCCAAAAACTAAGCCTTACAACCCCCTCCCTCCAAAAAAATATAAATATTTAATCCTGTGGATGCCCAGCCGACACAAAAAGCTCATGGCCATTTTTCTCTTCATGAGAATATGTGTTGTCGTGCAGTTCTTATTTATGACAGAAGAAAATGCAACTTTATTTCCTTCTTTTTTTAAGAAGCACTGCCACTGATAGTCCGAAGGACCAGTCCTAAGACTGGTCTGGACCGAATACATAAGAACTGACAAAAACCAATTTATATGTAATTAATTTGTGGTAGACCAAAGAACTGTGTTCTCATTCATTCTGTTTAATTTACTTTTTCATTTAATAATCAACTAGACGCATTTTGGACCTCAAAATGAACTTTTCATAGAGAAAAATTTATAAATACATTTATTATTAATCATTGTTTATAAATTATTATCTTGCAATCAGATTGTTCACAAATAAATAATGGGACTCTATCGTGTATTTATGTCCAGACTATTAGCTATTATAAAGATTACTAAGATATCATTAAAATTTTCTAGTGTAAATACTTATTTACTGTAAACTGTCAAAAACTATTATAATGCCGTCAACTAAAAATATAATATGATACTTCATGTGCATGGATACAAGATACTTAGTTGGAAGTGAGATACACTCGACCCTTAAAGCAATAATTATCAAGGATTCATATTACAACGACAGATCTGTTTAGAGTCCAGCAACGAAGTTGAATGGATGTTTTGTTGGGGCTATGTTTTTTTTTTCTTATTTTAGATCAAACATGGAAGATAATATGTGATCACAGTATGAGGTCATTAAATTTTTTGAGAGGTTAAGGTAGCACAAAATATTAAAAATGCATAATTGACCATAACTTTCGAAAAGATTGAGATATATCTAAGTCCATTTAATTTTAAGCAGAGGTTTTGCACTCTGCCGAGTGCCACTTCTAGTTGAGTACAGTATTTATAGAAAAAAAGTTTGTGAGAATGATGAATTAAACTTTTTCAAACTTCAAATCGATCATTTATAATTAAATATGATTTTGTGTTAGTGATGTATCATGAGCCAATTTTAGGCAATCTAATCTCGTGACGTATGAAAAACCCATAACTCGTAAAAAAAGGACTTGTAGCTCGTGGAAAACTTTTAACTTTTTCAATGAATCCTAATGGAAATCTTCTTAATATTTTTTGTTTAAATAATAGGGTGATGCATTTGTCCTCGAAGTTAGAAATCCTCGTCAGAATCAGCGAAGCTTAATTTTGGTATTGCAGATAGTTAAGTAGAACACAAATGCAAAATTTTCGTCAATTTGGTTAACGTTTAACTATAGCACAATTGCAATTTCTAAACACGTATGAAGTACAACTTTTTTTTCTCGTGCGTTATTTTAAAAATATGTTTTTGTATAACATATTTTTATGAACAAAATGATTATGATGTTTTATAATTTTTTTCTCGCTCTAAATTCCTTGATTGTAGAGAGCAATAAGTTATCGAAATTATAAATCATCGTCAGAATCGGATGGCCCTTTCTATAGTAATGCAATATCGTCTGTTGAATACAGTTACTAGTGCATGCGTCAAATTTTACTGCATTGTGCGTAAGTATTCATTTTTTTGTTTCAAGAAGGTATTACTGATTGACGAATTTGCATTCACAGGGGATGCATTGTTCATTAGTAGCATTGGTCAATATTTGATTGTTGGGTTGAGCTATTCTGTAGCCTAAGTCATTATTTTGTTGTCATTTGTAGACATGGGTCAGCGCTGACAAGTAAATACTGAGAGGTACTGAAGGACAAAGTCATCACGTTTATTAAAGCCAACGATCGAAGGCAAGGGGTTCCCCTTCCAGCAGGACTCAGCATCTGCTCCCAAGGCCAAGAATACCTTTGAATTGCTCAAGGAGGAAAACGCTGACTTCTGTAGATTCTAGTAGTGAATCCAATTTTAATGAGGTTTTTGCCAACTGGAACATGTTACAATAATATTTCTAGAGCCATAGTACTGGAATCATATTTTCATGAACTGGGACTCGTCTTAGACTCCAAGTCTCAAATTTGACCAACTATTAGACAATATGAACTAAGAATTGTATTCATTTGACCTTTGATCTTAGATTTATTATATTGAATAGCTCTCATTGGAACACATATAGGTATTTTGTGAATAATTTACTCTCGCCTGTATTTCTATGTTTTTCACAAACATATGTACAAGGCCTTAATGAGCTATATATAGGAAAAAGTTATGAATGCACTACTTATTTTCTTTTTTAGCTTTTGTCCTGGGGGATCAGGCAGGGTCGCTGCTACGGAGTATTAGAGTCAGAAAAATGATTGAACAGTTGAAAATTTTGGATTATTTAGGCAATAACTTTTTTTTTTAACTTGGGAAGTCTTTGTAAATATAAATTTTTCCTATAAAAAGGACTTTTTATATATGGATAAAAAATAATCCCCCAAAAAAAGATTTTTTTCTATAAAAAGAACTATTTTAGATCAAAAATAATGAAGCAAATCACTTAATAAGAAAAGTCCATATTTGATTTAGGTAATGATATTAATTAAACGTAAAACCTCCGTCTAAAATCAAATAAAGTTATCAATCTCAATTTGCTCCAATGTTATGGTAAATTATGCATTTTTTATGTTTTGTATTAGAAAACCTTTTACATTATTTTATATATGGTCCAATTTAATGGCTTCTTACTGTAACCATATGTATATAATTTTCGTACCAAGTTAGATCAAAATCGATCTGAAACTTTTGCTGTAGTCCTGGTGACTTAAAAAGAAACTAACTAACAAACAGAGCCAAAAATATAAATTTCCAGTTTTTTGTATAATTGGAATAAACTAGAAAATCTTGTTTAACCTGCAATAAACAGTCGTTTTTTCTTATTCCCTTATCTAACCGCTTATATGTACATGTATTAATTATTTTCTTTTAATACATTTAGTTAAGTTTTTTATAAATTATTATTAATCAAAATCTTTTATTTTAATTAAATTGGATTTTTTATTTGGGTATATTTTATTTTTATATTTTAAATGAACACGGTTAGAACTAGTTTATATAATATAAACGTATATACTTATAAACAGTCATTAGCATTGAAAAGTAACTGAATCTCGAAGCATTTATCAAACATTTTCCGTCTGTTTGGCCAAAGCACTCAATTGGCATTAGAGAAGAGCCTCTCATTTGAGGGAATTGTCCGGAGGGCGTAATGAATATTGTTTCGAATTTTTTTACAATTTAATAAATTATTTTTGGTTCCTCGACTTCTGATCGGACTTTGAAGTCTGAACTAAAGATTATTGCATTTAACGTTATGAAATATCAGCTCCGGACGTAGCCAATCAGTTCCAGAATGCCCACTAAAAAATAATTATTTGCTACAGTTTCCAGTTTTTTATGTTACTAAGGATTTTTTTTTTCAATATACTAAGTAGTTTATTTTGCAAATTATATGCATAAGGCAAATCAACAAAGGATCCTATTTTCTCATTATAAACAAGGCCCTCAACCAACAGAGGCCCAGAGAGCAACTATATACATTTTTAGGGAAAACCTCCTATAACAAGGGTTCTATCTTTAATTTTAATACTATCTATATTAAAATCAAGCAAAGTTTGTCTGTTTCTCTCCCTTTGAAGGACTCGTTTTCGATGAATATGTCTAGCTAAAGCTAAAAGATAAGTATCTTTGTGGTACTTCAACATAAAAACAATCCTGAACCAAAATAATGAAAAGGAAAAACCTCTAATTTATATATTTACATCAAATATGTATACAGCCCAATACTTTAAATATTTTATTCGAAACAATTTTAGGGCTTGTATTCCAATTTGTGGGACCTAATAATTTTTGCTATAGTTATACCTACTTTATTAGATTTAAGATAGACATATATTGGCCCCGATATGGGTATTCAAATAAAATTTGCCAATTTCTAATTTTTTTATAATGATGATCACACCCAAAGGGTCAACAATAATAATTAGTTGAAAGAAATTGACAATAATTTGCCAAAGAATACAATTTATTTTTTTTACCATTCATCGTTCATTCGTTTAAAAATGAAATGAATGGTTGAACGCCCTTCAGTTTTCGGTTCAATTTCCTAGCCTAGCTATTGATGACATAAAGACAAGAAAGATGTGTGGCAATAACATAAAAGCAAGCTGGGATTTTTTTGATGAAACCGAAGAGGATTTTTAAAGAGTCAAATACAATATTAAAACCCTAAAACGCTGTCCAACAAGTTCTTAATATTATTGATATTTGTTTAAATTTTTACATGAACATATTATATACAAGTTCAGTCAATTTGATTGTGCGGTATTTTAACTTTAAATCGAATTTTGATATTATCAATATAATCAATTTCAGTTGGTAAGGGTTGTTCTTTAGCAGCTAATCCCTTTCTTTCTTTTTTTATTCTCGCAACGTGAATACTCATACCCTTTTCTTTTAAAAATAATTATGCAAACCATGCTCTTCTTCAAAAACAATTATATACTCTTCTTTAATAATAATCTTCAAGTCATGACGTCACAGTATCTTTTATACCAGTATTACCAAATAGCCGGTTTTTATCAGGTTCAGTTAACCTTAAAAACCGCGGCTCTTAAGGACTTTACCACTTTTTTTAATTAGTATAAATTATAGTACTTATAACAAGGGACACGTTTATCATACTCTCGCAATATTGAGAAAAATTATTTCAGCTTGCTTTTCTGATATCACCACACAGATATCATAGGGGTTAGTAGCATTTTTGATTTTTTTGTGCAAACTCAACAACGACGAATACAATTCAGCTGTCCTAGAGCTATCGTTCAGGGGTATCAGCAGGATTATATAAATATACAATTTTACAATTTTTGAAAATAAAATTGACAAATTAAATATTTCCGGAAAATAAATTCACATAAAATTAAATTTTTTGGAAAAAATTTCAAAAATCCACAGCTGATCACAATATAAAAATAATTTGAAATTTTTTTTTCAAAAAATAAATTTCAAATATTAAAATTCCATGAAAAATTCACGACTACACATAATAAAATTAAATTTCAAATATTAAATTTTTGGGAGAACCATTATAAAAATCCATAGCTATTCAAATTTAATTAAATTTCAAATATTAAATCTTTTGAAAAAAAATTCGAATATTAAATTTTCTAGTTACAATAAAAAATTCCTTCATGGGGGGGGGTACACCCCCTCCAACACTTCCCTTGCGGACGCCCCTGATTGTTGGTGGATGTTATGTAGGACATATACCTAATAAAAGTATTCACTCATTCAATTTATGTTATTAATATATTTTTTACACACACAGCGTGTCGTTTATCACTTCTTACTAGAAATACTCATTTTTGGGAAAACTATATAAACTCTTTTGAAAAGTATAGTTTGAGATATGTGAACCATTTTCCTGTAATAATTATACTCTCCCCCCCCTATAAAATGTTGAAGTTTACAAATTCAAGGCCTCTGTGCAGCCTTTAAACCTCGTGTTTTTAACCTGGGTGGTTCAGTGAGTGAGTGATAGGAGTTAAGCAAAGCTCAAAAAAACATTCAACTCATATAATTTGTGATAAAATGCTCCGCTTAACCAATTAAGAAAAATATGAAATAGACATGAGCTGATGTCAAAATATTTTCTGACCCGATATTTTATGAATGATTTGATGTAAACATATTCCTCAAAACCCTATTCACAAAATATTACATTTTTTATAAAAAAATTAAAAAAATGAAATTGCAATTATTAATTTTTAAATAAAAATTAATAATATTAAATTTTATCGAAAAAAATTGAATTATTCATAATTATACACAAAAAAGAATTTTTTTAAGTAAAAAATTTCAGAAATGCTTGGCTTTTTACAGTAAATTAAATTTTTTGAAAAATATTTCAAAAATCCACAGCTATTCACAGGAAAATAAATTTTTGGAAAAAAAAATTAAAAAATCCACCAATTACCACAATAAAAATTTTTTTGAAATTTTTTTCAAATATTATTTTTTTTTTTTTAAATATTTATATTCCTAAATTTCACCTATTACATTTTTTGGAAAGAAAACCCCTCTAGCCCCCCCCCCCCCCCTTCGGACGCCACTGTAATTGTAATAAATCTATTAAATCTGAAGAATTGCTTGGGATCTTAAAGAGGAGAGAGGCTCTTTTTAGTGAGAGCCGAGCCGGAATTCACATCTCTATTTGATAATGAATTAATCTTATCTAGGATTTGTTAGTTACCAGGGAGGCAAACTTTGTATCGCACTCTTTTTAACAAGTAGACACTTAAATCATGACATAAATCATCTCAGTGTATTACTAAATAGATGGAATTACAACTTATTTTTCATTCCTTCTTTTTTTTCTTCTGATTGTATCAAATAAACAAAGATGAAAATCTAGTCTAGAATGGACATGTTAAAAAATAAAGAATCCTTGACTATTTGACTAATATTTTGGAGGAGAGAAAAAATAATACGCATGACGTTTCATTAGATCGGCCAGAATCAGCTGTGACAGGAGGGGAAGGAAAAATGGGTATAAACTTACTCAGATGTCATTCCCCAATTCTACTCTGAGTCCAACAAGGATTTACAATCAAACTCTAGTTTCCAGGGTCAGCGTGCTGTTCAGAACATTAATCAAGGACGTGTTTGAAGACAACAGAAGCTCAATTGGGTGAGATGTATTTTCAATAGTTGGATCTTCTGCTTTATTTTTGTTTCTTAAATAAATCTTAAAAAATGACCATTTTATGTTGAATATATCAAACTCGGCGGATTTCCTTGTTATACCATGTATCATATATATAAATGAATGTTCCTAGGATTAGTTTGAGTAAGGATTGCAATAACTTCATAACATCAGGATTGGGTAATTGTATAATGTGCAATTTTGTGTAACAGTAAATAAATTTATTGAGATCCGCATTGAGCTATATCAATTGCTCTGCCTGCACTAAAAAGCAAACAAAGTTCGAGTTGAGTTTGATTTACGACACGTCATGCCTAGTTATCATTTTATGTATTTATACAATGATATGAATATTTAAGTGTGAGCATCATCTTTTCTTTTTTCGATTTAAAATATCAAAAAATAAATTCCAGTTTTAATTTCATTTTCAATATTTTTTACATAATATATATATTTTTTCCACGAGTACGTTTCATTTCTGTTTAGTACGCTTAAATGAGCCCATAAAGAACGTCAAATTTTGAAGAACTTGATTTACTTAAATATTATTAAAAATCGACTGGAATAATGGAACAGCAAGAAAGAAATGATCCCTTAATATTTTTTGTAAATGGTACCAGAATTGTTGATCCAGAAGCTAGACCCGAAGTAACTCTACTAACATATCTTCGTCATAATTTGGGATTAACGGGATCAAAACTAGTATGTGGAGAAGGAGGCTGTGGTGCTTGTACAGTCATGGTTTCATCATTCGAGAATGGTCGAATTAAACACTACAGTCTCAATGCATGTTTAGCCCCAGTTGTATCCGTACATGGAAAAGCAGTTACAACAGTCGAGGGAATTGGATCTACAAGGTGATTTGGTTGATTATAGTTACTATTAAATGAGGTGAAGGATCACTTGAACTCAAGACTTACGACTCGAATTGATCTCGAAGTAAAAGACCCACGACTTGACTTGCTCTCGAAAACTAGTATATTCTTAACTCAAGAAAAACCTTATCACTGAAATGAAGGACTAGAACTTGTCCATCAGTGGAATATTGTGAGCAAAGACTTGAGACTCGACTTGGAATTGCACTATAAGGACTTTCCACCACCTTTGGTTATTAATTCCTGTGTTTCAAATACCGATGTCAGTGGTTCTCAACCTTTTATAGTGTATACTACCTAGTAAAATAGGTATTAGGAGTGATCTAACTGAAAGTTGATGTATATATCGCGTTTCCCTACGTACTGCAATGGGGAGCTCGCGTTTCACGAGCAGTAACGGGTGAAACTTTAGCGTAAAAAATAGGGACTCTCTCCGAAATTTATTTATTTCTAAAAGCAAGATTCGAAATTCTTTGAAATGTATTTTCTAAAAATACAGGCTAATTTTTTTTTTTTAAATAGACCCTGTACATTTATCCTTCCCATAAATCAGCTTGCATACTATCAATCCTAACAACCATCGATACGCATGTCACAGTTTGAGAATCACTGACGTGCATCTTCATCAAAAAAAAAAAAAAAAAAATCAAAGACACTTTCAAAAATTACGCAATATCAATTTCATTGATCAATGAAAGGATATGTAGACTTTAAAAATAGTTATGAATCGTGTAGTTTTATCAATCAGCAACAAAATTAATTTGAGTAATTCATGCTAATTTCATTTTACCTTCATAAAGGTCAAAACTACATGAAATACAAAAGAGACTCACGGAATATCACGGATCCCAATGTGGATTTTGCACCCCTGGAATAATAATGTCAATGTACACCCTTTTAAGAAATGATCCTAAGCCTTCAATGGAGAGCCTTGAGGAAAATTTACAGGTAAGCTGTTTATAGCTATGTTTTATAGAAGTTTGAAATTTTTTTAACCTTTGCCCTACTCAAACTTTTTGTGTATAAATGAAGATATGTAACTTATTATTTAAAAGTGTTAATACGTAATTTAAATATAGGGCAATTTATGTCGATGTACGGGTTATAGGCCAATCCTGGATTGTTTTCGAACATTTACTATAGATGGAGAGGTCACAAATGGGATGGATTCTAAAAGTTTTGTAAATGAAAAGTGCAATGGTATGACGAATGGTATCTGCTGCAAAGACATAGGAAACAATAGAAATGATACTGAAGGTATGAAGGTAGGGTCGGGTTCAGTGTGAGTGGGGCATAGTGACGACGCGGAACTATAGGATTCAAGCCACAACCCCCACTTTTTTTTATAATTTTAAAGTGATCTAAATACAAATTTTGTGGTTTGCCTAAAAAAATAATGTCACAATTTGAGAATTTATTTTTATTTCAATTTGTCTTTAAAAAAATAAAATAAGTGGGAAAATGAAAATAAATATCACAAATATTGTATATACTATTTTAAAATTATCCCCCTCAATTTTAGCCACCATTTAACCTTATAGGAATGATAAACAATTTTCACAAACGATTGCTAAAAATACGTAAAGGCTATAACATTTTTTTAAATAAAAAAAAGGTTAAAATTGTATCCCTTTCAAAAAATTGTAACTTCTAAATTGTTCAAAAAAGTTTTTATTTCTTTAAAAAGAAAAAGAATTCTTCAACCTTCCGTAAAAATGGTTAAAAAAAGCACTACAACCTCTCCTAAAAATAGCTCAGAAAATATAATGTAGGCCCTTTTTTTTTTATCGAATGTCCATTTTTTAGAGAATGAAAAATCCGTGAGCGGCCTTAATGAATAAATCATATAGATATTTCCTGGAGTACTTTGATTAAATTATCAAATATTTCTTGTCATTTTTGGAATTACTTTTTTTCATGGTTTCACTTTTATCATGTTTTTTTTTATATCATATTTCATTGAATGACTTTTATTTAAATGACCTTATTTTTAGACAAGTCTATCCTTTGTTATTGCAATTTCTAGAGTTTCTCTCTCTCTCTATATATATATATTGTTATAAATCTTACTCTACGGACCCCCTATCTAGTGCCCCATAAAACCGCCCTAGCATGACGGTTCCATTAATATGAATTAATTGAATACCATATTTTATACAGATGAATACAATGGACTTATACATAAACGGACTAATTTGAGGCCCCTAGATCATACTCAAGAGCCAATTTTTCCACAAGAGCTTAGAACTCAACCCCAAAAAAGCCTTCAATTCAAAAGTAAAAAAATGGTTTGGATAAAACCAAGTTCCCTAAATGAGCTATTGGAGTTGAAAAATCAACATCCAGAGAGTAAAATCGTGGTTGGAAATACAGAGTTGGGTATTGAGATGAAATTTGGAAAATTTGTGTATCCTCTACTTCTTGACCCCACAAATGTAAGTTGGGAATTTGTATATCTTTCATTGTACTTATCCTCATAGTGTCATATCATCATTATTTTTCTATTTTCAGGTACCTGAACTCAGGACCATTCAAATAAAGACAGAGGGAATAGAAATTGGATCCGCCTCTACATTAGAAGACATCAATGACTGTTTGAAACAAGCCGTACTAGACTATGAACCCTGTAAAACAAGGATATTTATTGAAACGATTGAAATGTTAAAATGGTTTGCAAGTAAACAAATTAGAAACGTTGGGTCCATTGCTGGGAATATAATGACGGGGAGTCCCATTTCGGATTTGAATCCAATTCTAATAGCAGCGGGCTGCCTCCTTATCTTTAAATCAAAAAATCAAGAAGGAAGCAGACATTTGGAATTGAATGAAAAATTTTATACTCCTATAGAAAAAATTTAGCTCGAAAAGACGAGGTTTTGATTTCTATTTTAATACCATTTTCATCCGAAAATGAATTTTTTACTTCTTATAAACAATCTAGAAGAAGGGATGACGACATAGCCATTGTGAACTCTGCTTTTTACTTTAAATTTGATGGAGACATTTTGTCTCACGTAAGGATTGCATATGGGGGAGTTGCCCCAGTGACTTTTGTACCAAGTAAAACAATTCAAACCCTTATTGGTAAAAAATGGTGCAGAAAAACGATTGAGAGTACATTTGAAAGCATTATAAAAGAAGTAAATATGCAGGGAGGAGCTCCTGGAGGGATGGAACGCTATCGACAAACTTTGCTTATTGCTTTTTTGTACAAGGCATTTTTAAAAGTATCCTGCGAAAGGAAATTACCCATCGATATCAGAGAAATATCCGCAACAAACAAATTTCACAAGCCTCCCTATTCAAGTAATCAAATTGTCGATATCCCCATTGGTAAAAATGAATTCAAACCGGTTGGACTACCTATAAAACATGTTTTCGCAGAAAAGCAAGTTTGTGGAGAAGCCATATATGTGGATGACATGCCTGAATACAAAAATCAAGTATACGCTGCCTTTGTTTTGAGTAAGAAAGCAAGGGCGAAACTTATCAATATAGATACAACCCATTGCTCATCAGTCCATGGCTATATAAGATTTTTAAGTTCAGATGACGTGCCAAGAAACACATTTAGAATATCTTCTATTGAAGATGAATATGTTTTTGCAAAAAATGATGTGCATCATGTTGGACAAATAATTGGAATGGTACTAGGAGACACGTTAGAAGCAGCAAGAGAGGCCTCTAATTTAGTTAAAGTTCAGTATGAAGAATATAAGCCTATTTTGACAATAGAGGATGCAATAATAAATGAGTCTTTCTATGAGCTGAAAAGAGAGATTTCAAAAGGAGATGTGGATAAAGCTTATCAAAATTGTGATCACATCATCGAGGGAGAGTCCTCGACAGGTGCACAAGAACACTTTTATTTGGAGCCCAATGTGGGGATTGCGACTTTTGAAGAGGAGGGAGAAGTCAGAATTTATACAACGACACAAAATCCGACAGATACTCAAGCAGTTATAGCCAGAGTTTTGAATTACCCAATGTCCAAAGTGCATTGTATTGCAAAGAGACTCGGAGGAGGCTTTGGAGGAAAAGAAACGAGGAATATTCCCTTTAGTGTGGCAGCAGCTGTTGCAGCCAAGGAGTTAAAAAGACCCGTTAAATTTATACTCGATAGGGATGAAGATATGATGTTGACTGGACATCGACACTCCTCGTTGATCAAATATAAAGCGGGGTTTGATAAAACAGGTCTTATTAAGTTTGTAGATTTGGAGTTATATTTGAATGCTGGTTGTACGATTGATCTGTCAATAGGAGTTTTGGACAGGGCATTTTTACATTGCGATAATACTTATCATTATGCAAATTTTAGAGGGAAGGGAATTTGTTGCAAAACGAATATTGCATCCAATACAGCATTTAGAGGATTCGGAAGCCCACAAGGAATGATGGGAGCTGAAATCATTATCGATTCCATCAGTGAAGTATTAAATTTGGATCCTTGCAAGATAAGGGAGCTAAACTTTTATAAAGAAAATAGCTTCACTTTTTTTGGGCAACCTCTTCTGAATTGCAGTATAGAAAGATGTTGGAAGGAATGTCTTACAATGAGTCATTATGAGGAGGAACAAAGAGGCATTAATATTTTCAACTCGAAAAATAAATGGAAAAAGAGAGGTTTATCCATAGTTCCAACAAAATTTGGCATAGCCTTTGGTGTGCCACATTTGAACCAAGGTGGCTGTTTGATTCACATATATACCGACGGTTCCGTTTTAATTAGCTCTGGGGGTGTCGAAATGGGACAAGGTCTGTCTACAAAAATTATTCAAATTGCCAGTCAAGTACTTGGAACTTCGTATGAAAAAATATCGATTATAGAAACCTCAACAGATAAAGTACCCAATTCATCTCCAACTGCAGCTAGCCTTGGCTCTGATTTGTATGGAGCAGCCGTATTAGAAGCCTGCAACTCATTGAATAGTAGGCTTGAGCCAATTAAAAAGTCCAATCACAATTTATCGTGGGAGGAGTTAATCAGGAAAGCTTACCTAGAAAGAATATGTTTATCGGCGACTGGATTTCATAAGGTGCCTAATTTAAGCATGGATTGGGTGAATGGAGTCGGGTCCCCCTATAGCTATTTCACTTATGGTGTTGGATGCAGTGTTGTAGAATTAGATATTCTCACGGGAGACAATACCATTCTAAAAACCAATATTGTGATGGATCTTGGAGAGTCCTTGAATCCTGCAATTGACATTGGGCAAATAGAAGGAGGATTCATGCAAGGCTATGGACTCTTTGTTATGGAGCAGCTACTTCACACGCCAGATGGCGCATTGATAACTAAGGGGCCAAGTACATATAAAATCCCTTCCTTTGGTGATATTCCATCTGAATTCCAAGTATCATTATTGAGAGGCTCCTCAAATCCAAGAGCTGTTTTTTCCTCCAAGGCTGTAGGGGAGCCCCCTCTTTTTTTGGCTGCCTCAGTTTACTTTGCTATAAGAGAAGCTATAAAATCTAGTAGAACAGAAAATGGTCTGACTAATAATTTTAAACTTGATATACCCGCAACGCCAGATAAAATTAGAATGCTTTGTAATGATCAATTTACAGATCTCGTTCCTGATTTAAATACGAACAAAAAATGGGCTATTCAGATTTAAAAATCGAAAGTATTATTTATTTCAATTATTATATTAACATGTAAATATGTACATATAATCATTGTTTTATTGCCTTCATATTGTTTTAAACCATGAAAATACTAATCAATAATTAGTTTGCAATAATTGTTATTTTATTTAAATATATTTCATCGTTTCGAATAACCAACGACTCTACAGTAGTTTTTCAATTATTCAAAAAGTCAAATCGGTATTTCCTACTCGTATGTATTTTCGTAGAATAAAATGAAAAAATATTCATAAAATGACATATATTTCAGTTAAATTTCAACTTTCATGCGTCAAAATTTATACACAAACGAATTTCCGGACAAATTTCTATAACTTTATTTTATGTACGAATCCAATATTTCATTGAAAATTAATTTTTTTGCTTATGAAAAAAAAAAAACCTGAGTATAATTATCACCCATTTCTTATTTTGCCTATAATTTTTTTGATTTTGAATAAATTTAGCAAACGTCGTTAAAAGTTTTGGTTTTTTGAAACGTCCGCCACTTTTTATTTATAACTCAGCCCCTTATCGATGTAGTTTCTTTGAGCTCTAAAAAACAACTTATGTGTTTTGGGTATAAAACACTGCCAATATGATTATATGACCGGCCTAAAATCGGAATGAACTAGTGTTTAGATGAACATTCCTCGGGTGAATAGAAGGAATTGAACTTTCCGTAGGGGAAAATAGCACTCGGTGAATTTTCTTGTAACTGGCTATTGGTCCCAATTTTTTTAGAATAAGTGTAATATTTCTGTAATAAAACTGTAAGGTTGTTTAACTGTAACGTTATCATATGCAAATTTGTCCCTTGCAAATACATTCTGGCGCCGCTACGAGGCTCTTGTACACCTCCAGATATCCTACAGTTTGCTAAAGATGTTCGATGTGGATGGAACGCTTATCGTTTGTCAATTTTGTGTTTTTTTTTCTTTTCATTTGTTAATAAAAATTGAATATATTATATACTTTTAAGGATAATTTTATGCGAAGAAACATAAAAAAAAAAATCATAAATCCAGGCAGAAGGCGAAGTTATTTTAGGCATTTTATTCAGTTCTCTATCGACTATCACCATCTAATATTATTATATTAATATTGAATAATAAAGGCGGGAATGATAACGTTCTTGATTGATAGAAGAAGATGTATATTATTTAATCAATGATGACATGCGTATTTATTTATTTCTCCTCGCACGCTTTTCTATTCTTTACAAAATTATCACCCTTACTTATATTAGATGCTGATAGTCGATAGAGAGCTGAATAAAATCCCTAAAATAACGTTGCCTTTTGTCTGGATTTCTGAAAATGGAGGCCCAGGAATTTAGAAAATTCTTACCGGATGAGAAACAGATGGCTTTTAGGATTTGTCAATATAAATGTGCCTTTAGTCCCCTGTCTAGAATTACACGCCACTCATTATCCTCAGCTCATATTATGAGCATGGATATTCATCTAAAAAATCAAGTTAATGGTGAATACATCAAGTCAGACTTTAACTCTGATCTCACAAAGATGTTTATTGTATGTAATATACTCTTATCCATTGCTAATCATCCTAAGTTCAAAAAATTTATTGAGAAATACAGGGGTAAATTTTTCCCTTCCCGAGGAACCATCATTAAATTAATGGAGGATGTTGGTACTGATGTCATCTATAAAATCAAAGAAAAAAAATTCTTCAACTAAAGACTTGGGTATGATGATTATGTTTTCCATTATTACATAGTCAATAAATATTACATTTTTATCACTAAAGGCTTAGCTATGGTTATAGTTGATAATATTGAAGAGAAAACGCGTGCAAGGAGGAGGGGGGAAATACATATGGAATCATTGTTTAAAATACTGATGTGATTGTCATCTGCCTGCTTCATTATAATTTTTGAGGGTATAACGAAAGTATTTATTAGCAAAATGTTTAGTAAAGATATACTATGTATAATTGACTTAGACGTTTTTATCCGTTACAGTAGATTTTATAACGTCACACTCCATGAAATTGTAATTAATTAATAACCATATTCTCAGAATAATAACTAATGAAACGACAAAAATAGAGTATTTCGAAATATATTTGAAGTTCCAGATTTAAAAAGAAGGCTTTAATTAAATATAAAGAGTATCTGAAGGTCATGAACGATGTCGTAAAGCATTGGCTAGACCAAACTTATCCTCATGGAGGCTAAGTTTATCAACAAGATTCAGCACCATCCCACAAGGCTGCCAAAGCTCAAAAGTGGTGTGAGATAAATTTGGACGATTTTTGTCCTTGGTCATTGAGGCATCCTTCTTCTCCAGATTGTTCGCCTTTTGACCATGGGATCTAGGGCGATGTGGAGAGAAAGGCTTTTTGAACTCGTCATGCAAGTGTTGAAGTTTTAAAGGCTCCCTACAGTTCTTGCATAAAACGTTCATATCAGTCACTTATACATTTGTACACGATTTGCTCGCACTGTAGATGTGGTAACCTGGACCGATGCTAGCTTGGTCCCAAAAATCATAACCGCTGTAAAATAATTACTTAAGTAAATAGGTATATTTTTTAAGTATACATATATCCGAGGGTTGTATGAAAAGTTTGCAATCTCAACGTGAAGATAGCTGGACTAGTAAATAAATCCTAATAAAATAGCTATATTGTTTATAATTCATGCACTTAAATAGTAAACATTAACAACGTGTGCTGTATTAATATTTAATTATTTAATTAATACAGCACACATTGTTGTATAAATAAAATATGACCTTAATACTTCACACTTTGTTGTGCAGTATTAATGTCATATTTTATTAAAAGTGTAGCTATAAAATGTGTTAATGATCACTCTTGGCCAGTGCCGTATGTCAGGAAGATTTTTCGGTCCGCTTTACAAGGGTGAACGGTTGATTTTCAGTGGTGAACGTGGGATATTTAAACAGGGCAAATGCTACAGCATAGATTAAATCTTGCAAGAATATCGTCCAATGGACCATTATTTTCTTCAGGCAAACATTGGGAAAAATAAAATGAAAAGGAAAAACTCTAGACGGAAAGTCAATGCCGACCTATTCATAAAGGAAGGAGTATAATGGAGTATAAAATGCACGGTGCAAGAATGAGAGAAAAATTTTGAACTATACAATTAAGTCAAACAATTTAAACCTCCTTAAATATTTTTAAAATAATAACGGATGAAGATAATGAACGAGATTATAATATACCATGAAACGGTTACATCGACAGAAAATAAATTATGTTCACAAGTCTTGATGTTCTTAACTCACATGTATACGTGGTGATGTGTTTGAAAAAATGAAGAAAAAAATGCATGTGTTCTTTATCATGATTAGAAGAAGAAGTTTTTCCTCTCTTTCCTTGACGCAAAGGTGTCAATCAAACTGTCCATGTCTTCATGGAGCACCTTGTCCACCATCACCCTGTCCATGTTCAAGAGGGTGAGGGAGGAGAGCCTCTCCTGGTCCATGGTGGTCCTCATGTGGTTCTTGAGCCTTCTGAGACAGGAGAATGACCGCTCCGCCTCACAGCTGCTGATGGGCATTGAGGCCAGGATAACGATCACCTTGTATAGCTCCGGCATCAGGCGGAACACTCCCGAGCTTATTAACTCCGCAGCAATTTGTGACGAAACCATGTCTTCTGTGTCAATATCTGCCTAGAGAAACATAAATTTTAAACATATAATGCAAAATGAAACATTATAATATTAACCTTGAATTGCTGGAAGATTGCATGGTCTGACTGGAGCTGCTCGAGTTCAAGTCTGTAGTGCTTGGCGACACGCTCAATGACACAGGTCTCCACTTCACTGTCATTGACGATTGCAATGAGATCCATTGTGATGTTTGTATCGTCGGTGGCAAATCTGCTCTCAAGCTCTAATACAATCTTATTGATTGCAACATCGAAATGTGTTTCACGGAAGTAGGATTCAGTTGTTCCTTTCCACTTTATTCTCCTTGGAATCTTCGCCTCCTTGAATTCCAACTTGTTATCTTCACCGACTTGTAGATTGCTGACCTCTTTGGTGACCCTTCAATGAAGTTGTATAAAATTTGTACTGTCCCCATTGTATTTCTCAACAGGGTGTATATCTGAGAGAAGATCCTCATGACTACAAGATTGAGGACATGGGCGTATTGCAGGGTTATATCTGGAGAAGATCCTTGACTACAAGATTGAGGACATGGGCGTAGCAGTGGATGTAGACACAGTGGGGATGCTTCCTTCCACCTGGCGGCAAGACCCTTCTTGATGCCGGATATGTTGGGGGCACCGTCCGCGGCCAGGGAGACAGTGCGGGCGGGGTTAAGGCCGAGATCCTTGACAGCCTCGTGAAGCTTCTCAAACAAATATTTGCCGTCAGTCTGGGTAACTTTTACAAACTTGAGGAAGCTCTCTTTCTTGATGCCTTCACTCGTCAGATATCCCAGTGACAGACTGAACTGCTCCGTGTTTGACATATCTGATGTCTCATCAACAATCACAGAGAACCAGTAGTCATCATCGCCGGCACAAGTCTTGACATCTTCAATTATATTTTCCGTCACTTTGGATGCTATAATCTCTATCAGCTCATTTTGGATGTCAGGTGAAGTCCATTTGGCAAAACCTGCCCCAGCTGAACCAAATTTTTTGACTTCGGCCTCCAGTTTATCTTTGAGAATATGATTGTCGTGTGAACGCAGGGACAAAAGCTCCAAGAAGTTTCCTCGATTGTTTTCATTAGATTCCGTCAACTTTTCTCTTGTTTCGGAATCGCCCCTAAAAGCCAATCCTTGCTTTGCGAGGAACCCAACAGTTTGGAAAAGATACCTCAAATAAGCTCGCCACTTCACGACTTCCTCAGCATGTTGAGACTGAACATGGCCGAGAACCGAGGTATTCTTTCTCTTTGATGTGAGGAAATTGATCCACTTTTCCATCGACAGTTTGTGTTTTTTGTTGTTAGAATGAACTTTCAACGAGGAACTGTTTTTCCATGTTTTGAACTCAAATTTCCCAAGGTTGGAAATGGAAAATTTGGAACAGGCGAAACACTTGGCTGACTTTTCAACCTCGTCATATTCTAGCCACGGGAACTTACGGAACCAATCATATTGAAAGTCTCTGGAGTATTTGTCATCTATCTGAGGACTGTATGTTTGTAACTTGGGCTGTAGAGGATGATCTCTCTCGACTTTAGGCACAGTTTCCCGCTCAGTCTCCACTCTGGTTCTGGTCTGGATGTCCTTCCGCTTTGGCTCCCGCCCGGTAAGTATCGGGTCACCCAGCTGGCTCGTGAAGACGACAGGGTACTCTGGGCCTCCGTCCACAAACTCCATCTCCTCAGTCTTGCTCTTCTCACCTCCCTGGACATTGTCGCTAGTCTCAGAGTCCTCTGCAGAGGGAATATTGTTGTTGTTGACTACAGAGAGCTGCTCGGGAGAGAAGATTGGTCCGATATCGAGATTAGGAAGTCTTATTCCATGAGAAATCCGTCCGCTGGGGTAATTTGATGAGTCGCCATTATTTTCTGTGTCTGCAGTAACTTTCTCTTCAGCAGAAACGGACTTTTCAGATCTTGGTTCAGGCAGTAAGGCCTCAACTGGAGCAGGGTCATCGGGACAGGAGGAGGCAGTGACTGAGGATGAGGATGTAGCAGAGGAAGTTTTCTTAACAGCAAAGTTCAATGTTTTCTGCTTCTTATGATCAATTTTCACTTGATACTTGCAGCTGGGGTCATTCTTATGGAGTTTAACTTTGTGATCATTAAAGTTGTCCTTCTGTATTTCCTTCTGACAGATAGAACAAATCACCAACTCTCTGTTAAAATGCGTTTTCCGCTTCCCGTGATACATTTCTGATAATTAATAAATTACTGCAACAATCCACTCTAAAAAGTACATAACTATTATTTATGTCCCTTTTAAGCTGT
The DNA here is from genome assembly GCF_016086655.4 of Lepeophtheirus salmonis. Lineage (NCBI taxonomy): Eukaryota > Metazoa > Arthropoda > Copepoda > Siphonostomatoida > Caligidae > Lepeophtheirus > Lepeophtheirus salmonis. The sequence goes on along the minus strand of NC_052138.2, from coordinate 28,643,715 downwards.
AATAATTTAATTTATCTTGTATTCAATGAAACAAATTCTCACGCTCTTAAATATTTCAAGAGTACTCCATACGAAAAATGTTGTGTGCGTCTTTTTTTTTTTTTTTGGCTGTAAAGTACTTCACATTTGCAACCAGTAACGTTAAACGTAATATCTAACTCAAATATCCACTCAATGTGAAGTACTTTAAATCCATACGAAAAATGTTGTGTGCGTCTTTGTTTTTTATTTTTGGCTGTAAAGTACTCTTGAAATAATTGCAGTAATTTATTAATTATCAGAAATGTATCACGGGAAGCGGAAAACGCGTTTTATATTCAAAGGTTCAATCATTTATATTTATAAAATGACAGGCAATATTTGAAAGAGATATTACGGTAAATTACAGGATTTGAATTCAAATTTCTGCGATTAATTGAGATACCCGAGAGTGTTAACTGTAGTTTAAAACCTCCGTTTTATCTATCTGACTTAATTTGGCCCCAATATTGTCTTAGAGATATAATTTATTAATTTACTAATTCTATAAATGTGCCGGTGAATTTTGGCTACTTTAAGTACAATTTGTGGTGCCTCCAAAGGATTAATCAGAATCATTTTTTCATTTAAATGAACTATAATTTGTTGGAAAATGTATTCCATGTTCAATTTTGAGAAAAATTATCTAGCTTCCTTTTGGGTGGACGTGCTACAAATATGTAATTTTATTATAATGACTCAGTACTATTATGAGTTGGTCATAAGTTACATATATATAATAGATTTTAATAATTAATTATGACTTAATTCATCTATTTTTACATACCTATATGATTGGTGGACGGTTGAGCAAGGTTTTTTTTTTTTGGTCCGCTGAAGCGGACAAAGCGCAATACTGACGTACGGCCCTGCTCTTGGCATCCCTTTCACTTGGTTGAAGGGAAAGGGATGCCTACTAACAGAAAGAGGAGGAGGAAAGGGAAGAGTCCTAAGTTAGAGTGATTCAGGCTGACCAGATTCTTATTGTTAATTTTTGCCATCTGTTTCTAAAATAGCTAGGGTAGAATGGAATTATAAATGTATATCTACGTTTAAAAAAAAATATGACTTAGTTAATGTTTACTATTTAAGAGCATGATACATCTATTTTCCACTTAATTTAACATAATCCCAGTTTTAATTTTTCATTATTTTTGACTTCATAAAAAAAAATTATAGAGTATGTTTCAGAGAGTCAGGAGTCGAAAAATTTGTACTGACTCCGACTCCGGCTACAAAAATAATTACAATTTACGTAAATATAACTTATTTATAATTTAAGGCTGACATTGAGTGTTCGTAAAGTTTTTTTCATAAATGGTTATAATTTATAGGTATTAAGTACTATTAATTTATGAAACTTGAAAGTTAACTCATTTATAAGTTTACTTCACAAATTTCAAACGTACTCTATAGTCTATACAATCACAATTCCCGAACATCTCTAAAGTCTTGATTATTATTTTGGGTCGAGCATAGCCACTAGCCATGCTAATTCATTACTTAGTTTTGTGAATAGACAATGTCATCAGAGTCAAGAGTTAGGTTGCAGTGAGAGGTTGTTTGTATTAAAGGTCCTCAGTTGCGAGTGCATAAATTATGTTCAGCAACTTATGAATGTATTAGCAAAATATATATATTGATCCAATTCATTTGTTTCATCTTTTCAGCGCGTATAATCACATATATTTTATTTTATTCATATTATTATCATATTTATCATCTTCATAACTGTTAAAATTAAATTATCTGATAAGGGAGCTTACATCTAAATTTATATAAAATACTGTACAATTTGTTAATCATAAAATTAATTAACTCCCTTGTCTGGACCGGTATAACAGAAACTCTTTACTCTAAAAAATCTTTTATGCTTCCCGTATATCACTTGGGTCAAATGGTCCCATATTTTGCCAGACTCGCTGCATTGATATATAAAATATCTTGTTGTCTCTAGTTCCCTTCCACAGAAAAAAATACAACAGATCATATCCGTATGAGTCTTGCCGTAAATACTATCAAGAAAAAGATGGTTGGTAATTACCCTATACTTTAACCAGTATAGAGAGAAATACACCAAACCACCCCCAAGATTACTTAATAGTTGTGAATCCGTGATTTCCATGTCCTCTTGTGCAATCTTTCTTTCTATCTGGCCCAAAAATACAGACATAATAGATTTTTCCAGCAAAAATTGCTTCAAGCATTTATTTTCAAATCTTCTAATAAAACGAAAGTAACAGTTTCTAGGACTATAATCTCTTCTTTCTTTTTTCCTCCGCAAAAACGTTCTCCCTCTCGAGTCTTTCACTTAGATTAATATTTGATATGTCATTAAAGGCCTCCCCCACAAAATCTATTTTGTTCTTAATTGACGAATTAACTAGGCACATAATCCTTCCATTATGTTCTACAGGTTCTTGGCATTCCATTATTAGTAGGGTCTTCATCACCATCTCCAAGTTTACCTCTGAGTTTGTCTTCAAAAAGGGGATTATTTACTATGACCTACTATGCTGTTCAGCAATCCTACTCCACACCAAGTCCTTTTACATTAATCTACTAAACCAATGGAATGGCATGACCTTCCAAAAGTTCCAAAGCGATCAATTTCGATCCACCGTACTTTTTGGGAGCTGTTGTCCTCTTCTATGTAATTATCCTGGATGGTCCAATCGGAAACAAACAACCTCTCGAAAAGTTCTTTGTGAAGGGAGGGACCCTCAAAAGATAGGTGACTTTTGATAAAATAAGCGTGTTCCATAAATAGATACTAGTGTGTATATTTCTTTCAATTAAAGTTGCATGTCTCGATATAAACTGCTCCTTATTCTTTCTTCAATTTTTCATTGCTTCTCAATTGTGTCACTCTCTTCAATGTAACCACAGTACCCAATATTTTAAAGACCGAAACCATTCCAAAGTTCTCAATACTTAATCCCCCCCAATCTAAACAAAAAAATTTACTTTTGAAAGTTAACTATCAAACTTGAGACCAATATGAATTATTAAATAATTTGTTGTGTACTTATTATAGATTGTTTAATTTCCTATATTGTCCCAGAGTACATGGTTGTTAGATCATATGCGTAAACTTCGACTTTTTCACATTTTTTCCTATCCAAATATATTTTAGTCTCCACACTCAAATGACTCAATAGTACTTATATAGGCTATAAAATATATTATTAAAAAATTGTTTACTGGAGTCAGAGTAGGTGACATTCGAAATACCAGAGTCGGACTTGAGCATTTTATTTACTTTCTCTGCAGCCCTGCTTAATTGAGCCCATAAAGAACGTCAAATTTTGAAGAACTTTATTTACTTAAATATTATTAAAAATCGACTGGAATAATGAAACAGCAAGAAAGAAATGATCCCTTAATATTTTTTGTAAATGGTACCAGAATTGTTGATCCAGAAGCTAGACCCGAAGTAACTCTACTAACATATCTTCGTCATAATTTGGGATTAACAGGATCAAAACTAGTATGTGGAGAAGGAGGCTGTGGTGCTTGTACAGTCATGGTTTCATCATTCGAGAATGGTCGAATTAAACACTACAGTCTCAATGCATGTTTAGCCCCGGTTGTATCCGTACATGGAAAAGCAGTTACAACAGTGGAGGGAATTGGATCTACAAGGTGATTTGGTTGATTATAGTTACTATTAAATGAGGTGAAGGACCACTTGAACTCAAGACTTACGACTCCAATTGATCTCGTAGTAAAAGACCCACGACTTGACTTGCTCTCGAAAACTAGTATATTCTTAACTCAAGAAAAACTTAATTCCTGTGTTTCAAATGTTTCAAGCATATTCTTTTCTGTGGTCAGATCCATGATTCATGAATAGTGTCCAAATATAAATACTTTAATACCAATACACTACGTCTGAATAAAATTAATATTATTTCGGCAAGTTTGATAAATTTGATTACAGGTAATTTCACCTGTAAAAAGTTTACAGAATTCATATTAAGAAAAGTTCATCATGATAAACTGAACCATGAAGAGAATCACTATTGGAAAAATGTTTGTTAGAAACAAGGTAATCGTGATTCATTACTTAATATATATATATTTTTTTTTTAAATTATTATTCTCTAATTTAATGATCTTCTATCATCGGTAAATCTTAAGTTGTGAATCCAATTAATTTGTATAAAAAAACATTTTCCTAATATTAATTATACTCATGATTAAGTTTCTCATGGTGAACTTTCCTCAATGTGAAGATAATAAGGGTTAACTTTGAGTATAAAATAAATGTTATGCACTTCGAGGTACAGTGCTTTTTCTAAAGTTACAACAAATAAAGCATACATAAATTATCCGTCCTGACAAGGGAGTTTTATGACAGTTCAACTCCTCTCGAAGGATTTTGTAGGTCTTGTCCAGCCTAATTGTCTTCTCAACATGTATTTTTTTGGAAGCAGCCTTTATTTCATTAATGACTCTTGCCTCCGGAGGTTCATTAACTCCTTTCATGGGATTTGAAGTATTCAGTTTAACTTCATGTTTGGGAAATAAATCCTTCCCTGTAATTGTATTATTGTTTTTGTAGGAACTCCATTTTGATGTCTGATCTGCAACATTGCTTGCTTGATTGGTTTTGATCTTAGTAGAATCCAAGATCATTATTGTGTTAGGGAACTTCGTCTGGAAGTCCTCAGGCAAGTGGTTTTCTATTGTGTCATTGGACAAGAAGCGACCAATCTCTTTAAATTGATCAAACATAAAGTTCACCCAAGTGATAAACACTTTCTTGACGGAAGTACGGTGTATATGAAAGATAATACCAAGCTCAATGTCATCTTTATTTTGACGTAGCTTCATCAATGTAAGGAACAACTCATCTTGTCGCGTTAAGGACTCAATTTTATAGCATAGTTGATCAACAGTAGGTCCGAGACAAAAAAATAAATCTTTGAAATGATCGTAGTCATTCAGTCCTGTGTAGTAGACGATTGCTGAAAATAATTGGATGTATGTTAGTCAAAGTAATACTAGTATAAAAGAAAGTATCATGGATATTTTCAAGAGGGATATATCTATAATATACTAAAGAAAAATGCGTTTTCCCAATTTTTATATTATAGAACCACAGATGTTGATGTAAATATGCAACTGTGGAATGATTTTTATATTATCTTAGATAGGTAGAATTTTATTCATTTACCTGATGGATCATTCACTAAGTTTCCTATCGAGAACAGAGGTCGAATGATGTCTTCATTGGTAGAAGTAGATTGAATATACTCCTCTTTTATGATCAAGGGATCTGTTTGGTAATCTAAGTCTTGTGTTGGATTTAAAACACCCTCTTCCACCAATACAACGTTCACATATTGAGCAGGATCCGTGATTATGTTATTGTCATCGCTCATTTTGTTTTCATTCTATAAAAGGATGGCTATATGAAAATTTCTAGAAAAACACTTTAACCCTAAAAACTTGCCTCAATTTCTGTTTTGATCAAACGATGCTTTTTCTCAAGTGTAGTTTTAGAACCTTCTTGTGACCGAGGAAAAACAGATGGGACTGCATCTATTTTCAAGCGCCGATATGCTTTTCCCCCAACAGCAGCTAGACTTTGTATTACCTCTCTGAAATCTTCTGGCTTGAAGTGCTGGTCACATAACACAGAGTAAGGAGAAGGGCTCCAGAGGAAGCCATTGGCGTCTTTTCGTTTCAGGGCAATCCGCCATTTAAGACACATATTTTCATTTGATGGAAATCGGAATGATCCTCCCTTCGAGCATCCAAGTACAGCACAAGATGATGGCATATTTTTATTTCTATATTAATTTAAAATAATTACCAACAAATATAGCAATATCACACATATCTAAATTTAATTTATAGTCCTCAACCTGAGATAATATATTATATGTTAAAATAATATAGTACATTATATTACTTTTTAATTTTGATTTATCTTGCGGCCTGCAACATAAGTTTAAGAAACACTTAAAAATAAAAAGTCCATTTACTAGTCCTACACTTATGTACCAGGGAACATAAGGGCTCTAAGGAGTCCGGTTATGAACCACTGTTTTATATTATGTAATTTTACTATAACAACATGATATTCTTCCGAATATTGTTCACAGATGTTGTATATATCACCCTTTCTAGATATGGAGTTTATATCGTAGGATGCGAGCCAAATTGCGTAACTCTAATATTTTTGCATAATTAAGCTTGGAAACTCCATTCTTTCATTATGAAGAGTGGTGTTATCAAATTTTCACAACAGAACGAATCAGACAAATGCATTTCAAGAGTCTGAATTTCTCTGTTTTTAATTATCAACATGAAATATTAGACTTTAAGGATGTGATATAGGCAATAATATGTATTGATTTAATTTTTGAGTTTTCGATATTTGGCCCTCAACCCTCCATATGCACCTTAATTTTAATACGCTCCTAAAATTATTTTATTGGTCTACACAGTTTAGAATCAAATGTCTAATAATAATTAATACTATTTGTAAATGGTTCTCAGTTAAAAATATACTCGTACCATGATTATTGATGGCTGATTATGACCTCACAATTTGTGTCCTTGTCAAATCAAAAATTATTTTATAGTCAAAAAATATAATGAGATATTTTACCTTTTCCTTCAAATTATGAATTTTATCCACTTTCTTACAGAGTATCCATGTCTGAACTCACTACGTCTCTTGAGTATCGGCTGCATTTAGCAAAATGTTCATCTTTCATAATGCAATTGCTTCGAATAAACACTGGTCCTCCAGTCGTGTCCAAGTGCTAAGAGGCTGTAGAAAAAAAAATTATATTTAATATGTATTCCTTTATTTTGTTGATTAAGTTATAAATCAACCTTCCGGGCTGAATCTGGGACAGTTACTTCCAAATTGAATGGATACGACGAATAAATAAAGTATAAAATATATCCATTAATTATTAACAAATTAAGAATTATATATAATATTACTTATTAGTTATTTTATTTCTTAGTATTTAATATTTATTTATTTCCTTTATGGTAATAAAAAATAGGATCCATAACCACGGAATTTAAAAAAAATATCACCAAACCTTGAGTAATTTCTGTATCTTTTAGAATCTAATCAATATTACTGATAAATTACCATACAGATAAAATATGTTATATACGTGTATGTATAGTTATATTTGTGATAGATTTATTACTCTGTGCAAAAACAAATTGATTTTTTTAAAGCCGATTGTGAGTTGTCTAAAATGATTTAAAAAATACTTAATTAAACATCAATCGCCCCAGATCTTCTATGGAATCATCTTATATGATATAAGTTATATCTTTCAAAAAGACAAGAAGCTAAAAGTAAAAGTAAGTGGTGGCTGACTAGAACTAAAGAGACTAAAAATAAAAGAGGAGACACAAGAGGGTTGAAATAAAAAGTAACTAAAAACTATGTATATGAATTATGTTCAGGATTCATGTAACCACGATCTAAAAATATAGAATTTAAATACCCTTCGTAGATGATTAAAGTTATGTATTTTTGTTTTAAAATATTATTTATAATTTTTTAGAGCATAATTAGGATTCAAATACTATGAATTATGGTTTTAATTAAAAGCTTAGGTTTCTAGTTAAATCTAAAGAAAAATACATAACCTTGTCCGAATCATTAACTTCTATTCAATTACATTAGATGAATCTTAGTCAAAAGACGTGATAACAATGAACTGGCCAAAGAAGTTCAAAACGCATTTACTTAATTTTAGAAGAATCAGAATGATAGAAAAAAAACATTCTTGATTGATTTAAATGGCTCATCTTTGCCCTATAGTCTCTTTAACTAGAACTAAGCTTATAAGCTTCAGTTATCATTCAATATTTTCTTAGTTCTTATATTCTTCAATCCTAGCTTAGAGTAGTAAAGAAAATAAAAGATAGCTAGGACTGAAAGACCAACTTTAGGACCATTGAATGGTATAAAAGAATTGGACTGATTAATACAAAGACTGAAAGGGGGGGGGGAGGGGAGAGAGACTGATTTAGAAAACAGTCCTAGAACCGATCCAACACTACAACTGTCCCGTTTGAATGTTTTGGTCAATTACGAAACCTATAAACTTATTCTACACATCATAACCCTAAGTTGTTGTTTTTATCTCTATACATATTATAATCAAATACTATTATGTAAATGAATAATTAACTATAATTTACTCCTTTGACTCGATAAACAAATGATAAAAATCAAGGTATCATTCATGTATCAGTCAAAAAATGAATTAAATGACGACATACTTCCATGATATATTAAATACATCATGGAAGTATGGATATAACAATCCACCTGGAAACATTCGGATTTATCAATTTTCGAGAGTTGTTTTTTTTCTGATCAGCTTTGGTTGACTTTGCATATTTCCATTTATGAATGAATTGAAACTATTTCTATAATATACCTAAATGCTTATTTTTTTATCAGTTGAAGAACAAAAATACATTTTTTAAATCTAGCAATTTGTGGAGTTCCTTCATTTATCTCTAAATGCCACCAAAAATGATTTATTATAGAAGGAATCATGAAATCAAATATAAAGAACTGTTAGAATACAGCTATTGCTGACAGATCAATCTATGAATTACTTTTATTTAGAAGGTTGTTAAACATGACAATATTTTACAAACTATTTGCTTACAGCACTGCATTTTTTAGTTTTTGGTTTAAATTTACTAGGGATTAGAGTTGCAAAAATTTCCAAAGGAAACTTTGCCTTAAGAATTTTCAAATAATTTTATAATGTTCCGAATACATTTAAGGTACAATACAATATAGAGAATATATTTTCTTTCTCAATGGAACTGTATTTTTAAAATATTTACTGTCCATACATGGCTAGTTTTTTTCCTTCACTCGCAACCTCGACTGTCAAAAGGGAAAGGATAAATAAAAAATAAAAACATTTGGTAGCTAATTCTTCTGTATTATAATACTTGATACTAAGTGTTGAGAATTATTATCACATAGAATTAATTAAAAACTGTTTAAAGTAAGTATCAATGACAAATTATGAAATGACACAAATTCTATACGAAGTCCCTTGTTGGATATAAACAGATATAACAATCCAAATCCTATTTTATACGTTTTTTGAGTTCATAATACGTAAAGTGAACTGCTTTTAATTGTACAAGAGACAACTTATGAAAATTAATTACAGCAGCTGAAGGAAGATACACAACATCTATTGACTTGTCTGCAGATGCTTGGCACTGTGGAGAAACCTCATGGATTTTGAAACGATATTTATGACCTTAAACATAATGAAATGTACAAAATTCAGGCTAATGTAAAGCTTATGCAACTTTAGAAAATGATACCTCCTACAAAATAACTTTGCCATAGATTCACGTGGAAAGGGATCTTCAAAGATTGATTTTTTTTTTAAATCTTTAAAATTATTTAAAGAGCTCTATGATAATAAATGTGGCTATGAAATTAATGAAGCAGAGTTATGACAAATTAATACAATACTTGAATAAATCAAATTTGATTAATCATTTCTGTAATTTCTCTAGTCTGTATTAGAAGATTGGCAACTACAAAAGTGATGGAAGAACTACAGTGAAGACAATGATTTCCAATTTCTTCTAAAACATACTCTTCATCAAATTTAAAAATAAATTGTTATGAACCCCTTCTACATTAGACAACCAAATGTGCAGGTTTTAATTGGATTTGAGTGTGATAAGGATTGCTCTTTTTAATGTGATTTTTTTCAATGTAAGGAAAATCATCTCAAAAAAAACTATTTGGCCATTGAGAAGATAATTAGCTGTAATAAGTATTTCCCTTTTGTTGAAGACACTGGACAAGTTATGGCAGAATATCCCCTAAGAAGCAATAGTAGTTCAGGGGCGTCTGCAAGTTTATATTTTGAAGAGGGCTTAATTTTTTGAAAAAATTTCAAAAATCCACAGCTACTCACAAAAAAAAAAGAGAAATCCTCAGCTATTCATAAGCAATTAAATTTATAAAAAAATGAAAATTCAATTCAATTTAAAAAAAAATGAAAATATTTAATTTTCGAAATAGTATTTTAAATATTAAGTTTCTCAAATAGTATTTTAAATATTTTTTGAAATAATATTTTAATTATTAAATTTTATAGTCAACAGAAAAAAAGTTGATCTCTTTACTCCCTAAGTTAAATTTTAAATGGAATTTAGAAAAAATAAAATTAAACATGAATATTACGATGTGGATAATATTTGTATTTAAAAAAAATACTTGTGGATTTTTGAAATTTTTTCCCAAAAAAATTTAATTTTCTTTGAATAGCTATTGATTTTTTCCCCCGAAAATTATGATGTGACGAATTAGTCTTATATTGGCGTAAAGGGTTAATTAACCCCCTTTAGACGCCCCTGCATTTATTTAATACTGTTTACTACTATGTATGCTAATAACGAAAAAAAAATAGATTTGAAGTTAATTATTTACTTTGTTTCATATAACTTTCTTTTCTAATTTCAGGGATGCCAATATTTTCTTTACTTATTCGTTAGGGACGGAGTAATTTGATTTTTTCTAGAAAAATTCCGACTTCCTTTTAGTGATTACAATTTGAGATCATAGAAGTACTTGCAAATTGATAAGGATAGATGGAAACATAGCTCTTGAATCATCTTTAAGAATTTAATTTTAAAAAAAAACCTTTAAAATATTTTTGAATTGTATACATTCAATCAATCCATCATTTTTTGGTCAATAACATTTTGTTTGGATTTAAAATATTATTCTAAAATGGAAGAGTTGCTTAAAATCATGACCAACTAGAGCTATCTGTACTACATAAAAAGCGCGCCGGCTCCAAGACACGGCTTGTTTGTAAAAATGATAAGTCATTTTTTTCAGTAGTGAAAAATACTAACTATACTTAATAGTATTTATAGCTTCAGGATTCCGATCGTAACTCTTAAGTTTAAGGTGCTGGGATGGAAGTGCTGTGCCCCGGATGTCATCAAGGTTATAATGTCACCCCCACGAATCCTAAGATTCTATACCATAGTTTTCTTGGTTTCAATGGGCCTCATAATCTGGATGTTGAATCCAAATGTGAGAGGACTGTTCCAAGACAAAAAGTGCATCTCAAACTGAATTCAAAAATATAGACTAATACTAAGAATTCAAGACTTTCCAGCTTCCATTTCACGAAATTGTATTATATTACCCATTCCTTAGACAAAAGTAAGGGAAGTGGTCGTCAATGTAATCGGCAACTGGAACTAAGGCAGGGTTCAAGCACAAAGCAGGTTCTAGCTGTGGGTAAAAGGCTAAGTTATTATAAACTGAAAATGTAGAACTAATTCAAGGATTGACATAATTGTACTTAATTGAATTAATTAACTTTTCAGGATTTGAAAAAGGATGCTGTCCGTTCAGTGTAGCCAAACCTTCCGTTCTACCTCTCTTCTCCTCCACCTCTTCCTAGACCCACCCGAGCATCCAATATTGGCCTATGACTCCAGCTCGAAAACGAACGTCGGGAAGCCTTCGAGCTCAAAATGTTTTGGGAAGAAGAGGCGCTAACCGTTAATGAGCTTTATGATAAGTTGTTTATTGAAATATTACCGTCGGGATTTATACTAATTAAATACCCCAAATTGACCCTGGTTAAGCTGGAAGCGGCTGAAGGCCTTGATATTAAGGCTAGCCTCGAAATCCAAGAAAAACTTATCTTTCAAATTTTTCATGGGCATCATACGCTAAGTAAAAGTTCAGTTTCAAACTGTCTTACCAAAAAGTCTAATGTCATCAAATCAGTAAATGAAGTAATCAACATTGCTGTGTATTTAGGATAAAAAGAGTTTTTGAATAAAGAAGAGACTTATGAAATCATCAAAGGCTTATTGAACAAACTACGTGCATTCCCAGACTTGGAGCCAGTTAATTCTTCAAAATTCTCTTTCATCATAGAACTATGTCTACTGCAGTTGCCGTAGAGACTGGACTACCGTCATCTAGTCTTAAGTATCTTGGAACAAGGATCAAACACCTTAATATTAGAGAGCTCAATGTCAATTTTATAATCGATGAAGTCTACTCCGCAGAAAGAGTCGAGTTTGTTAGTGGTAAGTTCTTGGGGCGTAAAAACAGCCAAACAACTAAAACAGTCCTCATTACATTTATGATCAAATACGTAGGAGGAAGCTAAATGGATGTGGTAGCACTTATACCAGTTGCGAGATTAAACGCTGAATTCCTCTACAGCAAATATACTCTCATTATGAAAACCCTCTATCAAATTGGATTTACCGTTGGGGCCGTATTAGTTGATAGCCATATAGTAAACATGAAGCTCTTCACTCATTTTATTTGTGGTGGTGAGCTCCAGACTTCGATTATTCACTCTTACAACATCAATAGAAAAGTTCATCTCATTTTCGACCCTGTACACAAATTTGAAAATATTTATAACTACTTCCAAAGGCAAAAATACTTTGGCATTCCCCCTGAACCGCTGAACCGTCTAAGGAGTTAAATCATCATTACACCCTAACTTTGTTCATATAAAAGAAATTGACCATAAAGATTCAAGAAAGAGGTCAGAAACTACAATAGAAGCAATAGTTGATACTGTGTGTGATCAAGGTCACAAATGGGCAAGCATTCTTTGGAAGATTTCACAAATTCACCTCAACGTCATGGGAAAAAATTTGGTTTCTCAACTCAATGACAATATCCAAGAGGAAGGCAGAAAAATATCATCTGAAAACAAGCTCAAATCTAGAAACGTTGCCGAACTTCAATCTGATAAAGCTTAGGTGATGAACATTAATTTTTCTGGTGTGTGCATATATTTTGAAATAATTAATTTCATGAATTAAGAAATATATTAGGCCTTAGCAAGGTTAATAGAAATACAAGGTTATACCATAACGCATGAACGACTGATATTCGACTTCCACCACGCTTTTAATATTGACGTCATAGTAGATGAGTGGTTGCGTGTTTTGTCAAAATCTGTTTTTCTTGTTTAGCATTCGCCACAATACATTAAATTGAAAATTCTAGCAATTGTGACGTCATAGACTATGAGCGGTTGTGTGTTTTGTCAAAATCAGCCTGTCCTGCCCAGCAGTCGGTACAATACATCAGATTGAAAATTATAGCAAGCCCGATTACATGATGTTCTAATCTTGTATTTCTATTAACCTTGGGCCTTAGTAATTGTAGATATCGTATACTAGAAAAGAAATAAATTTGGTCTCTAATATTATATGAGACATAAAAAACTGGTCCATAAACTGAGACCGAAAAAAACGGTCCATGGTCTGAGACTGCGGTCTGAGCCAAAAAATCGGTCCAAATCATGAGGACCGAAGCGGGAAAAAAATCGGTGCCGGACCGAGTCTCAACACTAGTTGCTACAAGTTGATGTGGTTAGAGTGTTATTCTTCCCCAAAATCGTTTGATCTTGTTCAGACAGAGGCAGATCTCTTCCAGGAAGATATTACAAAAGGTAAGTTACCAATTGTATGTTTCCCTAACAAAATTTTGTGGGTACAACAATTTTCAAGAAAAAACTAAAAGTGTGAGAACTGAAAGTATGCAAAATATCCCCCAATAAAATAAACAAAAATGTGCATGCCTTAATTTTGTCCAGCTAAATACCCTTCTAATGCACATACTCGAACATCAAATTACATTTTATCTCAATTTTAAAGCTGGTAAATGGGTGACATTGTTTAGCAAATGATTTTAATGAAATTATATTTCTTGTGTGTTTTTCTTTAAGCGCATGTTGACAAAGATAACAATAGTAGTGGTGAAAGTAAAGACAGGGATTTTAAATCCACACTATCCTTGGCAAATGTCTTTGTAATGTTCATTTAAATGTGTATCTATAAAGTTTATAATACAATGTGTAACTGAAAATATAATGATATTGGGATGGTTATTATGTCCTCATAAAGCATTATAAACTTATTGTTTTAATTTAGGGGTGAGGGGTACTTTTTTGGGCGAAAATTTGTTGTAAGTCTTCATTTTTTTTTATAATGCCCTGAGGTAGAACTATACATTGGTGTAAGTTTGTCCATGTACCTGATGGTTCAAATAAATACTCCCCAGCAGGGGGAGTAATATTCAATGTTCTATTTGACATAACTAATGTCAGGGGATGAAATCTTCCGCGGCAGGCTCCCAGACTATAAGGTTCAGAGAAGAAAAATATTCATGTTTAACTGTCGTTCCTTCATCTTTCATATTTTGGTAAAAAATCTTATAATCCTACATAGTATTAAACTAATTTATCTGTGTGTCTGATTTCCGTTCGTACCGCTTGGAAAGTCAATAGTAAAAACTTAAAAATGGAGGCATATGCAGACTTTCGACATAAAATAAAAGTTGTTCAGAATTTTGAGGTGCGTACGTAGGGCTATGTTTCATTATGATCAGACCGTATTCCCGGGCTCTGGAGAGCAAGTTGTTTTTTTTTTGATAATAAGTTGATTTTTTTCATTAAATAAGATCGATTCCCCTTATCTTAAAGTTTTTTTAAAGGTATGGGCTGTCGACTCCGAAATTTACCAAAAAATTAAAAATCCAAAGAAAAAAACCCGACTTATTGCACTAACGGAAAAAGGAGAATGTATATTAAATACGAATCAAAAAGGGGACTTAGGTAAATGAAGGAAGAAGAGGATTAACTAGTTAGGCTTACTTTGTATCTTCATTATGGTTGAAGAAGGAACCTGATAAGTTAGCAATGACAATGAATAAATCACAGGCCAAACATTTTCAAACATTTGAAAAAATTGATTTATATTTACGAAAATCAGTCTTTTCACCTAGTCAATTGTATGTTGCATTTTCAAGATTGTCAAAAGGGGCGCAGGTTTGATTATATTTACACCAAATGGTTAGAAAAGAACAACAAAAAGTTGTATACAAGTGGGTTTTACAATAAAAATTTCCCAATTATATACTTTTAGTTTATAGTCGTTTTTTTTGTCAAAAATTCGTTTATAGAAAAATGCTATTTAAAGGCCGCCATGCCTTGAAGACCTAAAAGTCTGCATTTAATATATATAGATTAGATTTTATTTTATCTCCATTTATTATAGTCCATTGAAAAAATTTAACAGTTCGAGGTGTCAACAGAAAATTATTTATCAAATCAATGATATTTTATAGTTTCTATTCCACTTTGACATACTGTTTAAGCTTTCAAATCTTATTGAGTGCCCCCCTCTTCAAAATAAGACATGGGTAGTGAGATTGTTTTCATTTGAGTCTTATAAACAATAAAAAAAAAACACTTTAGTACATTTATGTGATCTTAAAAATATACAATATGGAATGGAAGATCTAGAACGAGACTTACTATATCAAGTGGGAAGATTAGTTTAAACTCAAATTGGTTTATTTTGTCCTTATTTTATTCCTACAAAGCGGTAGTATTACCCGGAGTTATTCGAAAATACAAACTTTTCCTAAAAATGTAGAAGATAACTGCCGAAGAAAACCTCTGCGTTACTTAGCATTTTTCATGAGCACAATCACAGGTGGTTACTCAATACATAAATGAAAGTTATAACGAAATAATAACATTTGTGGAAAAAAAAAAATATTACGTTATGAATAACGATTAGTGATGTAAATCGTGTGAATTTTTTAACTGACCCGTTTTTTTGGAATTGGTTGTATAAAGAATGAATATTCTTTTGATAAGCAGTTGCCATTATTATTTAATTGCTGAGTTTTCGAACTTCCTTTCCTTAATAGATTCAGTTATATTCAAAACATGATTGAGCACCCACGAATCAGAAAAGACGGAAAGTAACCTTGAGGATTTGTTACGGAGTTTTAATTATAAGTCCTTTTAGGAGTCAGAGTAGAATTGGGGATCGACATCGGAGATATTCTTGCCAATGTTCTTTTATATTTCCTTCTCCCCCTCCTCCTTCTTAGATCCAAAATATCTATATGAAGAATATGATATATTTTCAAACATCCAAACATTATTTTTACTCGCAAGATGTCTCTTAAGTTGAATCAATATTACTTTTATAGTCTTTTTCATGACAATTACTCAGATCAAAGAATAAAGGAGAGTGAGGATACATGTTCAAAACGTCCTTTTTTTTTTAAAGTGTCGTAAGTTTTACAATTTAAAAGCTAAGTCAACGCCTGGGCTACATGACATAAGTAATTACCTAAATCAAATAATTCCAGAGTATTTTTGATGTAGTGCAATCATTAATAGTCATTCATTGGTGCTTTTGAAACTATTCAAAAGTAGAATACTTGCTATACCAGGAGGACTCATGATAGTACAGGGTAGGAGTAGACATTTTACAACAAGAGGAAACATGTAAAAACTGCCATTTGTTAATTCAAACATTTATTGTACTTTTTATTATAGTTTGTCAGCATAAAGTTAATACTTATAATTACATATATAAGACAAACGAATAAAACATTTATAAAATAGAGCATAGTTAATAATAAAATTAGAAAAATATTTTTTTTTACTATTTACTCTGATTAATAATTAAAGTATAACATGAAATTACACACAAAAAAAAACATAATTAAATATTATACATATGTTATATAGTACGAGTCTTAATAATAAAAGTGGTGTGTAAAAAGTCTCTTCCATAGTGTTGGAATCAGAATAAAGGATGTGAACTGAATATTGAAACGATTAATATATTACAAGCATGCTAGACTATGATATTTAATAAAATAAAATAAAAATATCATGTTTCATAATAGAAATATATATCAGCAAACACTTACCTAAAATATTTACTTTTTTGTTTCAAAAAATTCAATGTCGAAATGCTCTATATTTGTAAGCATTAGGCAACCCGGGTTTTATATGGACTTGATAAACAAAGGAAGACTTTCAGGGGGGGTAACTTTACATTTTAAAGTTATTGGCAGCAGTGTAACATGTCTCCTCCGTATCAAGTATCCTTACTCTCCCCTACTCAAATTATATCCTATGGTTACATAATGAAGTACACTAAGTTCCTTAATGGAACATTCTTTTAGATTGAAGGAAGAGTTGATGTTATGTTATTATAAATACACAGGTGTAAACGATGTTGTCAAATTCTTATACTCAAGAAGTCAAATTCACAAAATATCGCTTTAGTTGAATCAAATCGTCTGACATCTCTATAATTCTTGCCTATATCATTACTAGATACGGAGTAGGATTTTAGATAATTTCCTTCATCTTCTAGTTTCTCGAACCTAATCTAATGAAAAAAAATGACAATTAAACTGTCCTTCTCCAACCATGTTCATTTTTGGTTTCTATTTGTCAGTATATGTAGTCATATTTTTTACCAATACATTGTGTTAAGATCAAATCCTCACATTTTTCAAAAATCTTTAAATTGTGACTGAGGCCACATTTTTTGGCGGATTTACTAGAAAATTGGCTTCAATTGTAGATATTAATGTTGAAAAGAGCTTATTTGATGAATTTGTCTCCAGCATCAATAACAGCCACGATATGTATCCGGAAGGAGGAGTATGGCATGTTGGTCATTGTCTCCTTGATATAACCAATCAGAGAGTCGTTGATGGCATGATATGCTCGATTTGTTTTATATTAAGCCAGACAAATTAATCCATCATATTAATATTCGGACTGCTGGGGACCCATATTTCCTTCCCAATGAAGTTAAAGCAGTGCTCACTCAGCCACTTTAGGCATCTGTCTGAGACATGATAAGGTGCTGAGTCTTGTTTCCGAGGGCCGATCTCCAGTGATTTATTGGATCCAACGCAGCACAAAAAATAAAACTTTTTGATGAATTTGCTTGTCTTCACTTTCCTGTTGGATTTTTTTGCATCAATAACGGATCTGGGATCATCAGTCTCCAGAAGAGCTTTACAAATCATTTTTACGGTCAAAATTGGGACGCTAGTCACATTTGAGACCTCTCAATTTGAAATGGCCTTGTTGCTGTGGACAAAAATCATCCTCATGGCGCAACACGGCTCCTCGTCTGTATATCCCATCCTCTTTATACCTAGAGCAGCTGTTGCAATGATGCCCAAAACTTCACTAAAGTTTTGTGATACAACAATGTTTTTGACAACAAATAAAAATCAGAGAGTTGCATGATAACAAAATTGCCGGCGCACTCAGGCGCCGATTTGATCTTATCACCCTGTATATTAATTAAGATAATGAAATTACGTAGCAGATACATAATTTATTCTTTCTTATTTGTGTTCAGTTTTTTGCTAATTTCATTTATATTAATTGGCAAACATACATTTCCAATGCTTCTAAGCAAAAAAAGTTATGAGAAAAGAGATCCATACGGTTTTAGATGATCTTACAAATTGTTGCCACACCGGCGTTGACGATAATAACGGTGCCTTAGACAACACAGGGACTCATTTAGTACAAATGAATTCAACCAAAAAAAGGAATTTATCTTTGATGAAGAATCCAAAACTTATCTCATTTTTTCTCTCAGTCATCTGAATTCTGAAATATCTGGGGTTATAGTAATTCTGGACTATTATTGTTCAGTGTAATTTAAAAAATGGAACAGAAATTATTGGAGATACATATCTTTTAAAGGGATTTTTTTTAATGATACATTGAATATATTTCTATAATGTACGGACCAACCTAAGCTATGATATTCCTCATCACTATGTATTATGAATAAGTGATAAAGGTATAAAGAAGAGTGTCGTTTTTCATCCTTTTTGACCCTACAAATGAAAATATGTTGAATTCAGAAGAGGATACAGAATCAATAAAAATCCTTTTACGTCAGTTTTATTAATTCTAAATTTAATTTGGGGATATCTGAACCATAATAGTCCCAAATTACTGTAATCTCCCATATTTCAGAATTCAGATGACTGAGAATACAACCCTACATATAGCTATGTACCCACTCCGCAGCCCTGGTGTAAAGCTTTAAACCAAGGAGAGAAACGAACACGAAAACAATAAACAGATGAGAAATTTACTTTTCAGAATTTACTTTTTTTGTCCGCCAGAGGCAGTATTTTGCTATTATTTCTACCTTGAAGAAAATAACAACTCGATCTATAAACTAAAATATATTCGGGTATTAATAAAAATAGTCACAAGTGGAGAAGCAAGTATATTCTAATTCTACAAATTCTAGAATTAATCAAGGTTCATAGAAATATAAGATTATATATACCATAACGCGTGTACGACTGATGTTTGACTTTTTTAATATAGACGTCATACTGTACGAGTGGTTGCGTGTTATGTCAAAATCTGTCCTTCTAGTCCAGCAGTCGGTACGATACATCAAATTGAAAATTCAGGCAATATTGATGTCATAGGCCATTATGCCTATATATATTTCATGAGTGCTGTTCGGTTCGCGAACGATTCGTTATTTTCAACGAAGGTACCGACTCAGTTGCAAGAGTGAATTGTTTGTTTATACCGTAAGTTTCCCCATATATATAATATATCACTAACCCCAATCAAATATGTATAATATCCACTTAGTCTTGTTTGTTTAGCTATTATGATATATGAATATATACAAGTATTGCACGGTAGCTCATTAGCTTAATACTTTGAGTGCACTCTTATTAACGCACACGAACTATTGTAAAGTCACACACTCACTAACTGAACTGTTTTAACAAAAGAACTGAATCTTTAAAAGAACGTATTTACTAAAAGATCTGTATTATGGCATATTAAAGGGATCCTTGATGCTTAGAGATGCGTCTCTAATTCAAGAATTCAACCTGCCGTGTACCGGGGTGTGTTTTAGCATATAACTTATAAGATGGATTTTTTTTTTATTATTCAATAATATGCTTGCCGAATATTACTACGGATTGATATCACCACAACCTTTTTAACAGAATAATTGTACGGGCACCTTTTTAGGGGTCAAACTCGACGCCCTTTCATTTTTATTCAATAGTATCCCTAATTCATTTGCTTTGGGAAATGCAACGCTAGTGGAAGGTAACATCCTATTGAGTTGGTAGTTTTGGAACAAGCTTGGAGATAAAAGAGGCGAATTACCCGAGCTCACGAACAAAAGTACCCAATTGTAAGATATTATATATATATTTAAAAATCTATAGAATAACATAAGGAAGAGTGATTTAAAACCTCCCAAACTTGTTTCATACTTTCAAATTCATGTTCGGTGAGGACTTCCAATTTCGAATGAGTTAAAGCTAGACATTAGAACATAATAATGCCTCTTCAGATACAATTTTAGAAGTTCGTGCTTTTGTAGCAGAATTTTTAGTATCAAGAATTTCGGAACTTCAGGTGGGATAGTTGAGGAATTATTTTGTTATGTATTGTCTTTTATATACTTTTAGCTCATGACGTAGGGATTTGTTTTAAATAGATAATAATGTATCTTTTGTTTTACGAGTTGATATAATATCCTTTTTAAGTGTGATCCCTTAGAGAATATATATTTAGTGTATGATTGTACCCCCAATCAAAAGGTCTTCTTATTGGCTTTACTCCAGTCCGTTACTTCCGTCTGTTAGTGGTGTTCGTAGAACACTACATATTTATCCTAGACTTGATAAATAATGAAAAAAGACTATGCAGTATTGATACATTCGTCCAATCGAATTAGTTTTCAGCAAGACAGGACAAATAATCTCTGAACGTGTATCACAGACATGGCCCAGGACATAAATGTGCCAGCTGGTAGATATTTTGTAGTTTTTTTTACCTGTGACAACGAAAATACAATCTCTGATCTCACTGTGTGCATTGGTAGAGTGTGCGGGGCTCCTTGTCCTGTGTGTGCATGCACTGTCTGAGATAACAGACACACACACAACGCGTGTGTAGTGGATGTGCATCGCTGTGTGCAACATTATCACCCCCCCCCCAGTGTCGTTTGGGATCGCCAGTCTCTGGCACCATTATTTGGGGGTCACAGGCTGAAAAGTTTGGGAACCCCTGTTTCTATCTCTTTTCTTTTTCTTTGTTTCTATCTCTTGTAGCTGCGGCATACCAATAAATATACAATTTTATTATGAGATCAATTCAAAAAGGAATTTTATCCTTGAAATATTGTCGTGGCTTTAACTCAAATTGACAACGATATAGAAAGTTTTTGGGGAAGCTCTTTTAAAAAAATTCAAGTTAATACTTTCAGCTATAAGATATTTTTAAACTTTTTGAATCTATTTGTCTTGAAACTGTGAGTCTCAAAATAAAAAGCACCTATTTTCCACTTTAAAGAAATATAACTCGAGTTATAAGTATGATGCAGACCTTTTATAAATAGTTGTAGAATTTTTTAACAGTCGTCTTTAAATTATTTTAGCATAATTTATCCTTATATTCAATACCAAGGGCTTAAAACAGCCTTGAACCTTAAAAATAGCCAAAAAAATGTATGGCCCCTTTCTGAAGGTCACGAGACTTTGAGAGAAAAAATAGGGCCATATTTGGAATCAGGGGATTCTAAATTGAGTATATGCTGTTCTAGTGTATCGAAACTAGCGTGATTTTGTTGGAAAGGGTTATCTATCCATGTGGATGTCAACTAATGTGAAATTGTAGCACTTTTACTGGTATTCTACTATAGTATTATTATTATATAATAATAATATTGAGTACTACAGAATACTCTTGGACTAATCTTATAAAAACTGTTTTAATTTTAGAAAACATAACTACTAATCGATATTATGTTATGTTATGTGAATATGTATATTTTATGTATGATGAAACTTATGGACGAAATTCAGAGGAAAAAATAGTTTGTTTACAACTTTACTTTGCATATCTATTTATTTATAATTAGCAACTCAATCGAAATTTATTAATTTAACGATCGAAGCTTACTAATTCATTTACAGACTTACTTTTATCTGTTAAATTATTTATTTCCTAGTAGAATAATTGTGGCTGTTCATTTTATAAGAAAATAATTTTACAAATATATTGTACGTTATAACATATATTTTATCCAAAAAGATATTAAATTTTTGATTATTTTTACATTCCGCTGTCATTATTCCAGACAAATATTCTTCTTTTTTTATTAAAGTATTTACAGTAACATCGTTTACATATTTTGGATTCTTACATGTAAATAATGTGTTTCTAATAATATCTGCTTGAAAAATGTTATGTAATATTTTATAAAGATGTCAAGTATATGATATCTGTTGTTCTTTTGAGTCCTCCTCTATACATGGCCTCCAAAAATGTTTTTTTTTTTGTTTTTTAAGATCTTTATTTAAATTGTTGATATATTAACAAAATAAATACAAAAATACACTACAAAAAGTTAGGAAGAATTACGTTGCTAAAAACATAAATAAACATTATAGTTTAAAATTAGACCACCTAACCAAAGACCTAACAACAACTAAAATATAAAAATACAATTAACTCAAAAAAGTTCAACACGGATAAAATAATGTAACAACAGCACAGTAAAATACAAATCCAATCTAGGACTTCACTTTCTTTATGAACAATTCATATTGCCGGACGATCCTCCTCAACTTTGAATGGTAACGAAGGGAATCGGATATCCGATATCTTATTAGATCCAGGGCATTGTCCCAGGAGCTACCTACCATGTTGGGAATTTTGAGAGAAGAAACAGCATATCCCGCACATGCAGATATAGTTATTCCCCTCAGAGCTTGCCTGCAAACTGGTTCAAAATGATCATAAGATATCATGTGTCCCTTTCATCGACATCAATAAAATCATTTTCTGATATACAAACCAATTCAACACAACATTTTTGTTGTAAACATTTCATTATCCTAAAGGATATAAATCCGCTGACGTAATGAATTACATTTCTATTCTGGTAATTTAATATTATAAGTCTGTAATATTTATATGAGAAATCATTCACAATAATGTTTTTGAATCATCTTTAACGTTTTGTAAAGAAGAGTTGAATAGGAAAATTTCTTTAAATCAACTAAAGGACCTACTATTCATTTTCAATAAGGAACTAATTCAATTTTATTTTTCACTCTCTAAAAATTGTGTGCAACTCGAAAAGTAATTACTACCACCAAGTTGACGATACCATCCAAATTATCTTTCAATGAGGTCAAAATTTATTTTTCTGAGTAATATAATCTTAACGTGTTTTATATCTAGGAGATAAGTAGACCAATCTTATCTCCTAGATGAATTGCACTTGGAAATGTTTTATTGGATAAACTGTTGCTCATATCAGATATTGTTTTCCATTTGAATAACTATTCTCCAAATGATATTAGATACTATATTTATGTTCTTTGATCGTTAAAAATAGATTTATCTACAACCATCCATAATTTTACATGAAATATGGTTGAATTACACTTCCAAAATATTTTTATTATTCTTGGAAATTTCGCAGTTTTGATGTAACATTGCAATTCTCTGTTATTTTTACTATAACGATTTAAAATCTCTATTTTGATTCATCGAATTTTTTTAGTGAAAAGTTAACTTTTGTTTTTTCTATAGGATTTGGATGAACAACATGATTAGTTAATATATACACATATCTGATGCCTATATCCTTTTTATAAATAGATTTAATGTTGTCGATTTTTCCAGTATAAGTTATTTTGCCATTTTCAAAAGATGGGATGACGAAATTTCGGCGGCATAAGAAATTATAATATAAATTTTTGAAAATATGCACTGGGTCAAATATGAATATTTTTTCGCCCATCATTTGATAAAGTATTTTTTAATTTAAGGTGCATCTTCATTAATGGATAATTTATCGAAGTATAATTTTATGAGTATATATAATATTGATTAAATCCGATAAAATTGAAATACACAGTGAATGAACTGGAATAATATATTTTGTGTGGCAAGTTGTAGAATATCAAAAAGAGTGCATACTCCAATGTGTTCTAGTAACATTGGCCAAGGAAGACCAAACTGTCTTCCTAGTCCTCATTGCATTGGCAAACTCCTTTTCCAGAGCGCTCCCTGCATATAAACATAAATTACTCGAGGTTAAGAGAGATAATTTTGAATCTTCCGTGATAATGAATTTTATTGTTTATTGTCAAAAAGAAAATAAATAAATACTAATATTAATATGATTTGGTAATTATTATTAATTTATATATTTTATATTTCCTTATTCAGCCCGGAAGGTAGATTTATAACCTAATCAACAAAATAAAGGAATACATATTAAATATAATTTTTTTTCTACAGCCTCTTAGCACTTGGACACGACTGGAGGACCAGTGTTTATTCGAAGCAATTGCATTATGAAAGATGAACCTTTTACTAAATGCAGCCGATACTCCAGAAACGTAGTGAGTTCAGACATGGATACTTTATAAGGAAATTGAAAAAATTCATAATTTGAAGGAAAAGGTAAAATATCTCATTATTGACTATAAAATAAATAATTATACTTGAATTTATAAGGACAGAAATTCAATAATCACGGTATGAGTATATTTTTAACCTCATGCTTACAATTTTGACAAATAGTATTAGTTATTATTAGACATTTGATTCTGAACTGTGTAGACCAATAATATAATTTTAGGAGCGTATTAAAATTAAGGTGCATATGGAGGGTTGAGGGCCAAATATCGAAAACTCAAAAATTAAATCAATACATATTATTGCCTATATCACATCCTTAAAGTCTAATATTTCATGTTGATACATAGAAACAGATAAATTCAGACTCTTGAAATGCATTTCTCTGATTCATTTTGTTCTGAAAATTGGAAAACACCATTCTTCATAATGAAAGAATGGAGTTTCCAAGCTTAATTATGCAAAAATATTTGAGTTACGCAATTTGGTTCGCATCCTACGATATAAACTCCATATCTAGAAAGGGTGATATGGACAACAACTGTGCACAATATTCTGAAGAATATCGTGTTAAGTAAGAGTAAAAATATATAACAGAGATTCCTAAATTGGGCTCCTTAGAGTCCTTATGCTCCCCAGTATATCTTGTAGGATATACTATATTATTTTAGGATACAATATATTATCTCAATTTGAGAACAATAAGTTCAATTTATATATTTGCAATATTGCTATATTTGTTGGTAATTAATATAAATTAATATAGAAATATAAATATGCCAACGACTTGTGCTGTAATTGGATGCTCGAAGGGAGGAACATTCCGATTTCCATCAAACGAAAGTATTTGTCTGAAATGGCGGATTGCTCTGAAAAGAAAAGACGCCAATGGCTTCCTCTGGAATCCATCTCCTTACTCTGTGTTATGTGGTCAGCACTTCAAGCCAGAAGATTTCAGAGAAATAATGCAAAGTCTAGCTTCTGTTGGGGGGAAATCATGTCGGCGCTTGAAAATAGATGCAGTCCCATCTGTTTTTCCTCGGTCACAAGAAGGCTCTAAAACTACACTTGAGAAAAAGCATCGTTTGATCAAAACAGAAATTGAGGCAAGTTTTTAGGGTTAAAGTGTTTTTCTAGAAATTTTCATATAGCCATCCTTTTATAGAATGAAAACAAAATGAGCGATGACAATAACATAATCACGGATCCTGCTCAAAATGTGAACGTTGTATTGGTGGAAGAGGGTGTTTTAAATCTAACACAAGACTTAGATTACCAAGCAGATCCCTTGATCATAAAAGATGAGTATATTCAATCTACCTCTACCAATGAAGACATCATTCGACCTCTGTTCTCGATTGGAAACTTTGTGAATTATCCATCAGGTAAATTAATAGAATTCTACCTATTCTAAGATATTATAAAAACGCATGCTATAGTTGCATATTTCAATTAACTTCTGTGGTTTTATAATAGTAGATTATAGATATGCCCTTCTTGAAAATATCCATGATACTTTCTTTTATACTAGTATTACTTTGACTAATATACATCCAATTATTTTCAGCAATCGTCTACTACACAGGACTGAATGACTACGATCATTTCAAAGATTTATTTTTTTGTCTCGGACCTACTGTTGATCAACTATGCTATAAAATTGAGTCCTTAACGCGACAAGATGAGTTGTTCCTTACATTGATGAAGCTACGTCAAAATAAAGATGACATTGAGCTTGGTATTATCTTTCGTATACACCGTACTTCCGTCAAGAAAGTGTTTATCACTTGGGTGAACTTTATGTTTGATCAATTTAAAGAGATTGGTCGCTTCTTGTCCAATGACACAATAGAAAACCACTTGCCTGAGGACTTCCAGACGAAGTTCCCTAACACAATAATGATCTTGGATTCTACTAAGATCAAAACCAATCAAGCAAGCAATGTTGCAGATCAGACATCAAAATGGAGTTCCTACAAAAACAATAATACAATTAGAGGGAAGGATTTATTTCCCAAACATGAAGTTAAACTGAATAATTCAAGTCACATGAAAGGAGTTAATGAACCTCCGGAGGCAAGAGTCATTAATGAAATAAAGGCTGCTTCCAAAAAAATACATGTTGAGAAGACAATTAGGCTGGACAAGACCTACAAAATCCTTCGAGAGGAGCTGAACTGTGATAAAACTCCCTTGTCAGGACGGATAATTTATGTATGCTTTATTTGTTGTAACTTCAGAAAAAGCACTTTACCTCGAAGTGCATAAAATTTATTTTGTACTCAAAGTTCCCTGTTATTCTCTTCACCTTGAGGAAAGTTCATCATGAGAAACTTAATTGTGAATATAATTAATATATGGAAAATATGTTTTCAAACAAATTAATTGGATTATTAACTTAAAATTTACCGATGATAGAGGCATCATTAAATTAGAGAATACATAATTTAAAAAAAAAAAAAACTATTAATGAATCACAATTGCCTTGTTTCCAACAAAAAATTTCCGAATAATGGTTATCTTCATGGTCCAGTTTATCATGATGAACTTTTCTTACGGAAATATGAATACTGTAAACTTTGTACAGGTAAAATTCCCTGTATTAAAATTTGTAAAACTTAACAAAAATTTGCGAGTTATCTATAATTTATATCACAGAAACATCCACGCTTATGTATAATTGAATTCATATACTCGTTCTAATTTACATCTGCAAAATTATTATTCTTTGAAGTTTCATGAGCCTTCAAAGTTCTAATAGGAGATAGGAGCAAACAATTGTTGTAGACCGAAGTATTGATTCTGCAAGCTAAATGAAGTTTCGCCTACGATATGGGTTGCAGATTTCACTGAATCTGGATGAAGTCAATTGTCACATTCGTTAAATGTTTCCATACCAATGACAACGTTGGGAGTCAAGTATTTCACTCGATTCGGCTTATTTCAAGATGAGGTACTTTGACACAGAAATTGATATATGGGAGTTTCCCAAATTGAATACAATTGCGACTTGACTTGTTCTCACAATCAAAGACTTGACTAGGACTCGAAAGCTAGGATTTAAAATAAAAAAAATAATAAAGAAAAGCCTTAACACTATGGACTTTATTTATATTATAGCTGTCAATTATTAATTTGAAATGGGATCAAAAGAAATATGGAGGACTCGCTGAAAGTATTTAAAGACTTGGACTTCAGAGCAAAGACTTAAGACTCGACTTGTAACTGCAGTATAATCACTTTCTCCCCCGACGAGCTTGAAATAAATCGGTGGACTCTATCAAAATATTCAAAGACTGGGACTTGTGAGCAAAGACTTGGACCTGTAATATACCTAAGGACTTATTCTACCCTCTGATTATCACTGCAAGTCATAATCAACATAGTTAAGTATTTTGTTCTGATATTCATGAATGATTACTCTATTTTGGAGTTAAGGAGTTTATAGATTAATTAATAATTCGGACTATCACAGGTTTCAATTATGATGAGAGCAAAATGTAGATTTTCTACGTTATCCGTCTCCTCTACCACTCATAATCTACAGTTATAATATTTATTAAAATATGAAATAGGGATTATATTGATCTATGTCAGCATTTTGAAACTTTCAATTACGAATATGCTGTTGATGTTACTTCGATAATTTTGGGATATTTATGTTTGATTTCAACGTTGAAATAATACACATATTCAAAATTAGACATAATTAAACCTATTTATGTATTCATGACTATATGGCGTCGTATTGATGAAGTTAATCTAAAGTCCTACTCATGCAATTTATTATAACATCAAAAATCGTTTCCTAAATTCATCGTATAAATTAACCAACAAAAACTCTTTTTTTTTTGCCGATTTGTATATACATATTTGATATGTAGAAATGCTTATTGTATATTATACGACACGCATAGTTCTAAACAATCTGTCTAAGTATCTATTTTAATTGAAAATGTTTTAATTTTAGTATTAAAATTTTGATGATTTTGTGGAGATACACATTATATCACGTGACTTATTTATATAGGAGACACAATGATGCATTGAAAAATGAAATTAATTGTACATATTGACTAAGAACCTGCCATTTTATCTTTTCTTTAAAATATAAAATGTTAAACCATGGACATCTCGAGCTCTTTGGACTACATGAAGAAGAAAATAAAAAGCGCGCTGGCTCCAACACACGGCTTATTTTTTAAATGGACTAGGTAGCTATTGGTTTCAGTGTTATCCCTTTGGATTTCGGTCGTGATTGTTAAGTTTCAGGTGATGGGATGGAAGTGCTCTGCTCCTGGATGCCGTCAAGGTTATGACGGCACCCCCAAGAATACCACGGTCCTATTTCATAGTTTTCCTAGATTCAATGTCCCTCCTAATTTGGAACTTGAATCCAAATGGGAGAGTGCTATTCCAAGACAAAAGACATTTACTAAGAATTCAAGATTGTGCAGCCTCCATTTCACGGAATCCGATTATATTACCCATTCTGTAGACCAAAGACAGGGAAGTGGTCGTCAACTTAATCGGCAACTGGGACTAAGGTAGGGCTCAAGCTCAAAACAGGTTCTAGCTTTGGTTGAAAGGCTAAGTCACTTTAAAATGAAAATATCAAACTACTACAAGAGTTGACATATGTACTTAATTGAATTACTTCACTTTTCAGGAGACTGAAAAAAGATGCTGTGCCTTCAGTGTGGCCGAACCTTCCGCCTGTTCCTAGACCCACCCGAGCATCCACTGGCGGCCTACGACTCCACTTCCAAAACAAGCGTAAGGAAGCCTTGGGGCTCAAAAAGTTTGGGGAAGAAAAGGGGCTAACCGTTAACGAGCTTCATGATAAGTTGTCACTGGAAACATTACCGTCGGAATTTATACTCATTAAATCTCCCAAATTGGCCCTTGTTAAGCTGGGAGCTACTGAAGGTAGGGGCCTTGATATTAAGGCAAGCCTCGAAATCCAAGAAGACCTTACCTTTCGAATTTTTCAAGGGCATCACAAGCTAAGCAATAGTTTAGTCTCCCACTGTCTTACCACAAAGGCTAATGTTATCAAATCAGTAACTGAAGTAATCAACATTGCTGCGTATTTAGGATAGAAAGAGTTCTTGAATAATTCTTATTAAATATTAAAAGATTTTAACTCATACAACCTGTATTGAAAAACCGTATTAATATATTTTTATTAAAAAAATAACATATTCGTGAACTTCTTTCAAAAGGTATGTGGGGGCAAGGTATATATAAATAAGGATTGCACAGGGGAACACCAAATTTCTACAAACGAAATGAAGCCAAAAATATAATTTATCTTTGAGCGCTTCTGTAGCTTGTTCTGAACTCGATATATATCCTTTTTTAGGCTGAAAAACGACACTCTTATTTAGACACCTATGGCTTATTCATCATTCATAATGATAAGGAATATAGCTTATATTATAGAAAAATATTCCATGTTTCATTTGAAAGAATATGGTTATCTAAGGATTTTGGTTCCATTTTGTATTTTTTGCGTGATTCTATTTTTTTGGCGATGTACAAGCAAATACCCAACATTCTCTTAATAATATTTACTATTTCAATGTTATCATAATGACGTCATACCCCATAATAAATAATAATAATTTATATAAATATCACAATCAGAGAATGTCAATAAATTCCTTTTCGGGTCCTTAAAACCCTCTGATATTTTCATCCTACTTTTTGATACTTTTTACTCAATGGGATATACAAAAAAAAAAAAAAATATTGGCAAAGATTGCATATCTAGATTTTGATATATTTTTGGGGACACCGGTGTGCTTATGGTCCGGAAGAGTAAAAAGACGAATAAATACTTTTACATAAAAAAGTATTTTTTCCTTCTTATAATTATTTCCTCAAACTTATATATTTTCGATACACAAGATAAATAAATGTTCTATTATAATCATTAATAAATAACTATTCTTTTGAGGACGATAATCATTAATCACCAGAGTTGCATAAAATGCTATTTGGAAAGAGGGTCTGGGTTTTCGCAGTTGTTACTTGATTCAAGGAGTGTCCCCTGCCTTAATATGTGTTTTTATTTACGAACGCTATCCTCACTCATTATTATTCTTTTTTATCTACCCCATCTCAAACCAAATCAATGCAGTCCAAATGTAAATTAGTGTTGTCAAAGATTAAGGAAGAAGAACTTGAGGGAAATTATATCTTGCCTTAGACGAGACTACAGGTACATCCAGGTATTACTAATTATTCTATAGACACGGAGCATAAGAGATTGTACTCGGAACTCAAAAAACCCTCAGCATGATGACTCGGGACCAGAAATATCCCGAGCATGATGACGCAGACTTGTGCTAAACCATGGATTTCTCAATCTGTTTAGAAATTTAGGCCTAAACACTGGAAAGTTTATATTTTGAAGAGGGCTTACTTTTTGGAATTTTTCAGAAAAAAATACAAAAAATCCACAGCTACTCACAGAAAAAAAAAATTGAGAAATCTACAGCCATTCACAAAAAATTATTTTCTATAGAAAGACAATTTGAAAATTAAATTTCAGATATAAATTTTTTGAAAAAAATTATATATTACTTTTTTGGAGAAAAATTTCAAAAATCCATGGCTATTCAAATAATTTTTTTTTAAATTGAAAAAGAAAAATTTAATTTAAAAAAAAAAAATTGAAAATTAAATTAAATTTTTGAAAAAATATTTTAAATAATAATTTTTTTGAAATAGTATTTTAAATATTACATTTTCTAGTAAATAAACAAAAATTGCTGAACTCTTTACTACCTGAATTAAAATTTAAAAAAAAATTGAACATGAATATTACGGTGTGGATAGTTAATATTTGTGTAAAAAAATAATTGTGAATAGTTGTGGATTTTTGAAAAAATTTCAAAAAATTTAATATTTGAAATTTGATTTTTGAAATTTTTTTCCCAAAAAATTAAATTTTCTGTATCTTTCCCCAAAAAATTATGATGTGACGAATTAGTCTCATATGAGCGTATAGGGTTTATTAACCACCTGCGGACCCCCCTGCATTTGTATATACATATTTAATACTCTTTACTTCTAGATATGTTAATAATGAAAAAAAAAAAAAAAAAAAGATTTGAAGTTAATTATTTACTTTGTTTCATATAACTTTCTCTCCTAATTTCAGGGATGCCAGTATGCGTGAATTGTACCGACTTGATAATATATGTCTGTTTCAATTTTAAAAGTCGCATCTAAAGTCCCATTTTTTATGCTTTGCAAGGTCTTCCAATCCTGGATTTGTACCAAATATAAGAATCCAATTTTGGTCATTATCCCCAGAATTGTATAGTAGAAAAATTTCCCCATTCTCTTGCAATGCTACAAACTGGGGTGGATGGGATATCCTGTGCGAGAGAGAGGAGCAGATGAGAAATTGTGTGTCTCTTGTTTCCAGCTTCTAACTCATCTGGATATACTTTTTAATGCAGGTAGCTCTTCAATGTTTCCCCGAGTAAGATTTGACATGCTATTGGAGAGAAGATAGCGTGTTGATTGATGAGGGTTGGTTTTATAATTTTCTTTCAGATCCCTCTTGAATTCAATAATCTTCAATTCATCATTTGTCGCCTCATGACAGTGTTCATCAATAAATTTATGAATTGTGACATTTTCTAAGTCTGAATTATTAACAACTCTTGCCTTGCAATGCTTTAACTTTCTTCGAGAGCATTCCCAATAATTTTTTCCTCCTTTCGAATTCTCGCCATTCTTGTTATAAATGTGTTGAAATTCATCGACAAGCAACAAACTGTTTCTTTCAATTTTGATTAACTTTGCCGGATTGTAGAAATAAGTAATATGATAGTAGAGCAACCAAAAGAAAACTGAATATTAATTTGAATGATGCGTGTGAAATATAAAAAAGATTAATAACAGAGTACCCAATAAATTAATGCGTCATACGTAAAATACAGAAAACATCCAGTGTTCAGATTTCACTCAAAAGTACTTCGATGTATTTACTTTGATAGTACATAGATAAATGCGCAGATTGTTAAACAAAGATAAAATTCAGTACTCAGATCGCACTGAAAAGTACATTGAAGATATTATTTATGTGTATATTACAAACAATTATGTTTAGAAATTTATTATCACACAAGTTCTTGGATTTCGTGGGGGTACCATGAGAGTCACGGAGGTTGTAAAGGTACAGGTACTGAGATAATGCCCGAGCCATCCTATGGATTGTTCAAAATATAGAATACCGTTCTCACTGCACGAAAGGGCCTATTGCTTGCAATCTTTCAAAAAATTGCATAATAATCATATTGCATATGCCATGAAGGAGGGTTAAATAAAATGTCAACAATATGTGCGTGCTGAAGTAATATTATAGAAGTATACATTGAACTAACATAGCCTCTAAGATTTTTTTAAAAATAAACAAATGTGAGACATGCACCTTGTTGATTCGACGCGTGCCACTTGGCTTTTAACACTACACAGACTTCCACGCCCAGCCCGAGGTACTGAAACTATCTTTTGGTATTAAAGGGGTTCTTTGAATGTATGTGATGCTTTGGCGGTGGGTTTTAAGGATGCCGGGGGTACCCTCAAGTACCCCGCGCAATACGAGGGCTCGGAACTTTTTTTGATATTAAAGGGGTTCCTTGGATGTATTGGCGGTGGTTTTAACAATCCCACACCACCCCCGGGACATTGGTCAATCCTAGGGTGGAGAGTATTCAACCATATTTTAAGAGGCCCTAAGCTATTTATCCCCCCTCCCCCTACCAATCCTCTCAATCCATTTATTAGAAGATTGAATTGAATTTCAAAAAATGCAATGAAATTGTATTGCAATCATATTACTCACACTTGAAGGCACTCCCTCGGGTGATGGAAATAACAAATATATTTAGATATTGTTCATAAATAATATTAAACGATTTTTAATGTGATATTATTCATCATGAAGTTTTGATCAAAATACTGCCAATTTTCCTAAGTGGTAATTTTCTCCATGGCAATCTTCCACTGGCAATTTTCCCCAGAGCAGTTTTCCGTGCACGATTTTAACTAATGATGGGAAAAATTTATAACTTTATGATGATTACGAACACTGTTTCCCAATGAGTTATATATTTATATATATATATAGGGGTAAATAAAATGCTGTTAGGGATCTACGTTGGCGTTAATTTTTTTGGTCAATAATCTACCTAATTAGGCAAGTCACGAAATAACACAAAACACAAATTTTGCCTTCATAATACTAATTGTTGTGTTCTTACCTAAAGATACAATCAATATATTAATATTCAGTCTCGTCGCCGACCCAACGGGTAAAAGGAATATAAAAAGAGTTGACTCCGGACGAGGTATAGTTTAAAAGGAGTATATTAAATGGTTGCACTTAAATAAACGGACTAAAGTACATAAGAGCTAAAATACCGGGAAGTGACCCGACCCACGGGTAAAGAGGGAGTGACCATGTAAAATATATTATATACTTGAATACATAATATATTAAAAGGTACACAATGATAACTAATATATAAAAAGGATTGACAAGACACTACAATACTTATAATAAATTATTCTGCATTAATATTAATAACGTTTAATAAAAAAAAAATATTTTAACTCCTATTTTATTTGTGAAGTGCTACGTGGCAGCTTTTTTTGGGTAAAATTGATTTGATGACGCAGATAATGGGGAAATACGTTATCCAGGTTCCCCAAATTTTCATCAACAAACGTTTAGGGTTATGATGTACGCCTAACATTTACACGTCCTTCAAACCAGGTTTGAGTATGTTTTGACTATGGATATACCATCATATTATGAGATTGAAGAAACATAGATATGTCATGATACAAGAAGAGCTCATCGGAATACAATCGAACGAGAAACTTCAGGTTCAGTTCAGATAGGGGTTATAAGAGTAGCTTATCTGTCATGAAGTTTCATTAAATCAGCTGCAAGCATCTATGACGGGGACTTGAGAAAGAAAATAGACAGGGACATTAGCAGGAATTACTCTGATTTCGATCCTCAATTCTACTCTAAGTCCAAAAAGGACTTACTTTATAACTCCTCAACAAATCATCAGTGTTATAGTCTCAAGAATGATAACATCTTTGGAGAAAAAAAAAAAAAACACTTGTCAGATTGCCAACTACGAAAAACTTGAACACTAAACAATGATGAGGATCTACAACTCTATCCACATCATTAGCAGAAGTTATTTTAAGTCAACATACAAGGAAATTTCGCAGGATATTTGCCATAATTTTTTCATACATATAGCTTAGAATATTCTTTACTGGCGGGAGTACCCGGCATTCCTCGGAGTTATTAGGCATCGATGAACAGACCAAAAGATAGACACACTTTGCTTTAATAATACAAATATGTACGCCCTTTTTTATATTTCAAATAAAGTTATAAAGAGTTTCTCAAAACTTATCATTCTAAGTGGACCTTGTTCATTTTTTTGAAAAAACCTAACTAACATAAAGTTACATGATACGATAAGGTTATCCACGCAGAGGCTACTTCTTGATTAACTGATATTGGATCGAAGTACATAATCGCCGGGATACTTTGGGAGATTTTTCCTACAGTTGTGTGTCACAAGGAATTTTAAAGATTATATGTCTTCCAATCAGCCGTACGAGGGTTAAAATGGTTTCTACTCAAGTTGGAGTTCTTAAAAACCAAAAAAAGAAATTGTATGAAAACTGAGCTGTTGGAGACAGACTCAGGATTCTGGAAATTAATTCTCAAAGATTTATTCATACAGAATCTGCATTAATGTAATTACTATATTATTATCATAGCT
The DNA here is from genome assembly GCF_016086655.4 of Lepeophtheirus salmonis. Classification (NCBI taxonomy): domain Eukaryota; kingdom Metazoa; phylum Arthropoda; class Copepoda; order Siphonostomatoida; family Caligidae; genus Lepeophtheirus; species Lepeophtheirus salmonis. The sequence continues at coordinate 28,608,524 of NC_052138.2, read as the reverse complement.
GGGCTGTTTGGTCAGATAAATTACTGTTTTGAGATTAGAAAAGGAAAAGTTTGTAGAATTTCCTTTTTTTCTTAATTATTCATTCTTTCTCAAATTATTATTGTGCTAACACCTCCTCAAAGAATCTATTGTTTGCCGAATATCTTTGAGTTTGTACAATAAAATAGCTTATAATCAATAGTACCATATGTCTCGCTCCTGTTTTTTTACATAAATTCGGTCGACGCCCAGTCCTAATTATTATTTAGTTCAATCTACAATAATATAGTTGTATATTTCTATGTCCCAATCAAAAAAACTAATTATTGTACTAACAGAAAAAGGGAGAAAGTATATTGAATACGAATTAAAAAAGGGAATTAGAAAGAGGATTAGCGAGTTAGTCTTAGTATGCATCTTCATTATGATTAAAGGATGAACATAATTCCAATTATTTTGTTGTCTATCGACAAGTTTTACAAAATTTTGGAGTTATTTAAAACATTAATAAAATCTTTCGAAATAAAATATATAATTTGGGTACGTTCTAGTATACAGAAATTTATTATTGTTTTTCTTTGTTTTCCCTGCATTTTTTCGTTTCAGGCATCTGAAAGAACTTCCATGGTCAATTTTCTATTCCATTACATAAATATAAAGTACAAAGCTAATAAATAAAGTAAAGACACTCTAATACTTTTTAAAGAATCATGATTCAATCAAAGAAATTAAATGTACAAAAAATGAATATAAATATAAAACACCACATTCATAATTGTAAATATAAGGCATTGGAAATATGGAGACTTGAAGAGAAAGAAAACAAACCCAAATATACTTTTAATTATATTTCTTATGTTATAACTTGTAGATGCTTTCCAATGGAGATAAAAGCATCCACAGTTTTGTCAATATCGTCGGTAGTGTGAGCAGCTGAGATTTGAACACGGATACAAGCTTTTCCCTTTGGAACAACGGGGAAACTAAATCCAATCACATAAATACCCTTTTCTGTGGATAAAATCAATATAGTTAAGTAAACGAGACACATAACCCTTAGAGCTTGTACGTTATAAGCATTAAAAAACAAAGAATGAAATGGTAACCATGACAATTTGAAGGATGTTTTGTTAGGAGAGTGGGAAATTTAGCTGTAATGACGTTTTATTGCATTAACTCCAAGCGAAGCTATAATCCAAGTAGCGAAAGATACTTTTTAGCTCGAGTAGATTATTTGGCTACTTTATTTTTTTTCTCTTAAGATGTCACTTTTTATTATAACACAGATTACGTTACTATTTCATTTTTCTTCTCTTTGCAGATTTAAATGAACAGGGGGAATTTATGGAGGCTGCGAGTTAGCTATATGGTAATATTCAATGCCTTTAGTGGACAAAAACCACTACTTTAGACAGGGAGTGATCCCTGTTTCTTTGTTTTGGTAATTTGGTTGATAGCTTTCGTTTTAAGTACCAATGAGGGAAGATAAAATAAGTAGACACTGTTGTGTCTTGACGAGGGAGAGACACAAACTTATTTATAAGATCATGTGTATTCTTTATAATACAAAACCATACTCTAATTTATTTAAAATACACGACTATTTATACTATATAAAATACAGTACTTTAATACATAAAAGAAAATACAAGAAGATATGAACAAGGGGAAAGGAAATATGAAATACATTACATAACCCCCCAAGCACCAAATCCATGACGGTGCTTACACAGGTTCCTCTCCAAGAATAGCAGCTTATAGATCCGCTCCATCCATGTCCAGGCGCGGACAAACCATTTTTTCTTGTACATCAAATTTTTATCTCCATAGACGTGCCGTGCTCTCAGCACGCGCACCGGAGAAAGGAGAACAATACTCCTCATAGAGGTTTTAAGGACCCGAGAACCCTGTTCGTCCCTGGGAGAAATAACATTCACCCTTAACGAGGTTTTAGAGACACGAGCACCCTGCTCGTCCCTGGGAGACATATCGATCTTGCTCGATGTACCCTCATCCAACTCGGGATGATCCATAGGAGAGACCGTTGCACATCCATTAACCAATGATGTGAACGGGAGAGTAGGAACAGCAGAGAACCAAAACTGTGTAGGACTAAATCCACTTTTAATTATGTGGTCCCTGACCCGGACACACACTTCACTTCTTGTAAGTGACCAAGGTTCTCTTCCTTCCTCCACGAGGCCCAAACTGAGGCACAGTCCATATTGCTCCGCCTTCCGCAGACGAACGAGCGTTCTCCCTATCGACGAAAAAGGGCTACCCAACTCCAACAGGGCTAGCTTCGCCGACGATCCCACAGCAGATCCTCGTCGCCAATGTTGTGTCTTGACGAGGGAGAGACACAAACTTATTTATAAGATCATGTGTATCCTATATAATACAAAACCATACTCTAATTTATTTACAAAATACACGACTATTTATACTATATAAAATACAGTACTTTAATACATAAAAGAAAATACAAGAAGATAAGAACAAGGGGAAAGGAAATATGAAATACATTACAGACACAAATTCTGCTCCCCATCTGTCAAGGAATAGGCAGGAATTACTCTGATGTTGATCATCAACTCGAGTTTGATTCCAAAAAAGGCTTTACAAAACTATAAACTAAGTAGTAAACAAAGATCACGTGATGAATATGTGTACAAAGTAATTGTCTTAGCAAGACTTTTTGTACGTTAGGAGCATGGAGTATCCTTGAATATTTCTCTATAACTAACAATCCAGCCCCCATTAATTCACCCTTTTAAGTGAATTAAAAAAGTAAATTCTGCAAAGAGGAAAAAAATTTAACTACGGCATGAGGGATAATGGCAAAAAATGATAAATTGACGTCATCAGTGATATCATAATAAGCAACTGATTGCCTGGAAAAAAGATATGAATAATATAAGGAATCTACTCAAGCTTACAGGTGTGTTTCGCCAACTTGTTTTAAAGCTGTATAGCTCTCTAACAAATCCTCAGTGATCAAATACATAGAATTTACAATTCTAAAAACATATTTTGTGTGATGCCTTACCCAACATCAAATCTGCAAAATCAGACGCTAATTTAGCATCTCCAATCATAACAGGACAGATGGGATGATCATCCCCACTCAGAGTGAAGCCTGCTTGCGTCATTTTTGAACGGAATCGTAAAGTATTGTCCTGAATTTTTTTTACAAGAGAAGAGTCCGACATTAGGATGTCAAAAACTTTGCTCGCTGAGGCTACTACTGCGGGAGGAATTGAATACGAGAATAAATAGGGTCTTGAGCGCCGTCTCAATAAATCGACAAGCTGTTTGGATGCCGTTGTATATCCCCAGATGCTCCACCAAGGGCTTTTCCAAGAGTGGAATTGATAATATCCACTTTTCCTTCTAATCCAAAGAACTCCTCTGTTCCTCGTCCTGTCTTACCAAAAACCCCGTAGCATGACACTCGTCCATGAAGGTCAAGGCGTTATATCTACATGTGCAAAAATGAAGATTCTATTATGATAAGTGAGACTTAGATGAAGGACTATGATAATTACTTATCTGCAAGCTCCACAATATCAGGTAAAGGAGTCACATTTCCATCCATGGAGAAGACTCCATCTGTAACAATAAGGCGAGATCGAGCATCCTTGCTTTCACGAAGCTTGCTCTCCAAATCTAAATAGAAAGTACCAATACATGATTAGTGGTTAGTTAATATATACTAATTGTTAGTTTCTAAACACTGAGCAATAAACTATAAAGAATATGCTAATAGTTGAATGTGGAAAATAAAATATAATTCCGTGTAGGTAAGTAAATCGTACCGCACCAATTCGAGCTCCATAGAGCCATTATTACTTGTAATCTATTTTGGGTTACAAAAATTAAACCCTTTCAAAATTTATCAGCTTTGATACACTGTATTATTTGGAGCGATAGGTCAATAAACAACGCCAAAGAAAGCAAAAATGTAAGGGATTGTAGATCTCCTCCGTAGTACTCATCACTTAGTAAATAATGGGATGAATGAGGTTTTGCACGCACCGATAGTTGTTAGATGACAAACATCCAAATAGGATTATTGTTGGCAACGAGACTTAGCATCTGGCCATAAAACTAAAGCTTGGTGTACGGCTGGGACGTTGGTTGCTTTCATCATTTGGGGGGGTATCAACACCGTATATAATCTGTATATATTTAATACATTTTGTGTATGTGTCTTCTATGGGGGTCTCTTTTGAACCTGGTCAGGCTAAGCAAGGGGGTATCGATTTTCTGGGGGGGTCATATATGTGGAATTAAATCCATACCCGAAACACAACAATTGTTTTTCGGAGCTCAAGGAGACTAGATACGGGCCTGAGTTTTAAATCAAAATGTGATTGACGTCTCAAAAAACAACTATTTGAATAACTCTGTTTTCAAAATTTATTCAAAATCAAAAAAGTTATGGGGAAAAAAGTAAACGGTGAAAATTGCATTTTAGTTCTTTTTTTCAGGTGCAAAAAAATTGAATATTGGATTTGAAGATAAAATAATGGTTGTGAAATTGGTGTGCCAATTCGTTTGTATATAAATTTCAGAAAATGTTTGCACACGAAAATTAATGTTTAACTAAAATATTTGTCATTTTCTAAATAATTTTTCAAATTTTTTCTCTTTTCTTCATCAAACGTCGATTTTCAATTTTTAATGAGAAATGCTACAAAACGATACATTTTGGAGATATAATGATAAAATTTAACATTCTAACAATATAGATTTTTCAATTTCTGGAACATTTTATTTCATAATTTTTGCAATATTTGCAAAAATAAACCAGTTATCGAGGATTATTTTTTTAACAACATTATTAATCATAACTTTTTTTGTTTTGAAAGTACGAAAACATCTTGGTATGTTTGTGTTACTCTTTAAAATACCAATAAATTGCAATTTTTTAAAATTAATAGAATACATTTCTTTGGAACTTTCTTAACGAATTTTGATTTGGCAATTTTTTGACAAAAAGAAAAGATGGACATATCATCTAGACAATTTTTTTCAAGCATATATGTTTGTATGTTATTTGAAGTTTATAACGCATTTTTTTCAATTCTTAATAATGCATTTCATATAATATACAGGCGCTATATTATAATGCTCGCCCACAGCGAAGGGATCTAAACATTAAGAGGAAATAACATTGACCATTCTCAATGTGATTTCCCCGCTCCCTCCTTGGCCCGAGCAATGCCGGGTATCCCTTTGCTACTAATTTATATAAATATGTTTATTATATATATATTTATGTAGTATACAACTTACAATTTGCTTGTACAAGTTGCAACTTGAATATGCAAATTGTAAATGTGGCATTTTTTTCGTCTCAAAATACATTATTTAATTACAATATTGGACATTCTAATGATCATATATTAATTTTTATTTTGACAGGATTATTATGTGATCATAAGAAATATAACTGTGGGTATTTGAACTCCATAATGTGTGACACAATACTTATACCAGGTATGCACCTATGAAAGGAGGCTTTAAAATTTTTTTTCAACGTTTATTCTGAAAAAATGGTTACATATTTAATTTTCAAAGTATGTGCCTTCGCTAGCTACACATTCTTCCAAGGTTTCAAGTTGTACCATTCAACAAGCTGGGGGTGTCTATAGAGCGATGCGGTGGGGCGTTGTCATCAAGGAAAATTACCTTGTGTTGCCTGGCTTCATATTTTGGCCATTTTTGGCGTATATCATGGTTCAAATCTGCCAATTGTTGTTGGTAGCGATTACCATTAACGGTTTCACCGGGTTGTAGAATGTCATACCATATGACAGCACACTGGTACCAGAACACACACAGCATTGCCTTCTTTTCGAAGCGATCTTGCCACAGTCAACATATGATCCTTTTCGTTTTGGATTCTTGAAATAGCCCCATTTTTGATCGCCAGTTATTATTCGATGCAAAAACGACTTCCTTTTGTACCGGGCGAGCAGCATTTCACAAGTGGTTTTTCGGTTTTCTTGCTGCCTTTCATTCAGTTCATGTGGCACACATCTACCGATCTTTAAAAAAATTTTTGCCATTGCTCTTAAACGTTTTCCAACGGTCCGACGGTCAACACCCAATTGTTCTGCGAGCTGTTCTTGCGTCTGGCCATCATCTTCGTTGAGCAATCCCTGCAATTCGGCGTCTTCAAACTTTTTCGGTGGCCGGCCACACTCTTCATTTCTCAAGTTAAAATCACCACTTTGGAATTTTTCAAACCACCTGAAGCACTGTGCTCTGCTTAGAACATGTCCATCGTAAGTTTCTACAAGCATTTGATGGGCTTGAGAAGCGTTTTTCTTCAATTGGTAATAGAAAATCAATTATGTCAACACATCGTAGTTTGTAGGCACAAAATTAGACATTTTTACGAGCAAAAAATGTGTGTTGTTGAATGAAACTATACAAACAATGAATTAAATATTGTTGACACATGTCAAAATAAGTATTTAGATTTTTGGACCGGTTTATAATGTCTAACTGACGACACCGAGGGACCAATAGCCGAAAGTCTCATTTGATAGGTGTATACCTAGTATATTAGTAATTTGTGTGAAAGTAGCCAAAAATAACACTATTCATTTATCAATAATCCATGGAATATTCAATAAGTGCATTATCCTCCTCTAATATATTGTAAATCCTTTATTAAAAACTATTCATCTCATTCTTTGGTTGCAACTTGTACAACTTGCTCATACAAGTTACAAAATTAACAATTTATATACAGGAGGTTTCTGCATAGCACGGATTCAAACACCACGGATTTTGCATAACTTGATATTTGGAATTATTCTGACTCCCCGTATAGGGCAGTATATTCCTTCATATCGCGGCTTTCTATATTACTATAATAAATTATAAAAAACGCTTTATTGAGGCAAACAAGAAATTTTGTAGTTCCTTTATACTATGCCTATATATTCTTAAAATGGTAGTTTATAATTTTGAATAGGGAGGGAGAGTGTTCTGTTAGTATTTAATTTGAAACAGCAATACTTAAATTTTTTGGTTATTAAACAAACTTGCGATTAAAAAGGTTGCTAAATTATGATAAATGAAATGTTTTTCCTCTCCCAACCATACTAACAAATCAAAGGAAAAATAGGAAAAAGTGGACTTTGAAAAATAATTTCTCCCATTTTTCGGTTTTTAATACTAAATAAGTTCCTTTATAACGCAGATTTTCTATAACGCGGATTTTTCTTGTTCCCAAAAACTGCAATGAGCGGGGAACCCTTATGATTAAAAAATTGAATTGAAGTAATGACGCAGTTGCAGTCCCGGTATTAATATAGTACAATTTTAAATGCGTACCATTATACTAAAAATATACTAGACAACACTAGTACATAAATAAAAATCAGCAAAGATTAGGAATAAAAACTGTTTTTGAGATCAAAGAAGGGAAATGGTTGTTGCGTGTGCTCTTTTTATTATTATTATTATTATTCTTTGCCAAATCATTGATGTGATAACATCTCCCTCTCATAAAGAATATATTGTTCGTCACCTGCATTTCTGCAATATAATTCATATTATTAGTTAAAATACCTATAATAATTTAAACTATATTCATATTAAGTCTCCTCTAGTTTTATTTGAAATAACAAAAGTTATCATTTCTAGAGCAAAAACACGTCATATTCTATCCTGCACCAACCATGCCACAATAGAGAGATCATTTTAAAAAAGAATACTTGAATCATTAGTAGTATATGTTTTGCTCTTTTCCTCTACTCTTTCTCGCCCATATTCCCAGCCATTAACATACATAATACCTAAAATTAATTTATTTTGCATGAAAAGCAATTTCACAATGTAATTTACTATTGCATTGGACATATGAACTAATTATACCATTTGTTTTATACTTTAATAAAAAAATAAAAAGTTATTTTCTAATTACAAAGTTAATTTTATTTCGATTCTCAAATTTTTTTTATTGTGTTGGTGAACATGTCCATAACATAATTGTTAATAATATTTGCCATTTTATTTTGTTAGTTTATTAGTCAAAAATAAACTATCAATTCAAACGTTGTGGACATTTTTAGCAACATACTTGTTGCACAAAAGTGTGACATTATTAAATGACATTTGAAATAAATAACATACGATTAAATGCTATATGTAATTGTAAGTACTTTAGTTAGACGTATGCATATAATGTATACATTGGAAATCGTCTAAAAACAACATCACATTTCAATGGAATGCTCCTAAAATAATACTCGTATAACAAGAGTATCTTTATATTTCTTGGTGTCATAACATCTATGAGGTTTATGTCTTCCAATAACACGTATGTATATAGTTGTAATGTTATATTGGAGAACTAAATATATTCTGATTGAATTTGAACTCCAGAATGACAGTTGACTTATTTTTCAGAGACTACAATACAACTACTAATAAAAAAATGAGAATCGAATGAGAACTCAATTCTAAATTAGAAAATAACGGTTTCTTTTTTATCATACTTTGCATGTAATTGTACAGTTAACACTAGGTAAGGCTCCAATCTCAACTTACCTTTCATATCCTTGTGAGCATATTTATACTTTTTGGCTTTACATAGACGAATTCCATCAATGATAGAGGCGTGATTGAGAGCATCAGATAGAACAGCATCCTCTGGACCCAACAATTGCTCAAATAAACCAACATTTGCGTCGTAACAACTAGCATATAAAATTGTATCCTCACGTCCGTGAAATCGTGAGATTTTATCCTCCAATTCCTATTAACAGAAAATTATAAGATTGAAAAAATAAGTTACATTTTTAATACATATCAGACTATCGGCCGATAAATTTTTAAATTATGAATAAATTTAGAAAACGTTGTTACATGTATAGTTGCTTTTTGAAGCGTCAGTATCTATTTGATTTATAAATCAACCCCGTATCTCTACATCCTTGTGCACCACAAAACAATTTTTGTGTTTTGTGAATAGAATAAGACCCCCTCCTCCTTACATGACCGCCTAAAATCGGCTCCACTCTTTGCCTGACTAGGTTCAAAAGAAAAACCCATGAAAAGTTTTAGCCTCCTGTGTCCAATGGTGTGGGCAGCCATAAAGGGCACGTACACATAAACTCAACTATATATACATTATTAGTTACCGATAATGGCTACGTTCTCTACTTGTCTTATCGACAGGAAAGTGGGCATAACAATTCAACTGCTATTACAACTAAAGCACCATTAAATGTGAGTTTTCACATTTAATGGACGTGTACACGTGTTTGTAACTAGACATCTTATTTAACAGACCTTTGCAAATAATAATCGTCAAACCTCAACTAATTCTCCTATTCAAAATGAAGAAGCTCCGTGATTCAAAATGTGTATTGTATGAAGGAGAAACAATACCAAGAAGAGAAAAATTTGTAAAAATGTTAGTAACTCTCATGCAACTAGAATTTAATTTAGTTTTAAATCATAAACCTTTATATTTTGAATATAAAAAACGGAGAGTTCTTAAAAATGAGTTTACTTCTGGAAGGCACATAATCTCTGGGTCCCATAGATCCTCCCATACTCTACCCGGATACGTTGATTGTACTGCTAGCTTCTGAATTTCAGGGAACCAACGAGTCTCTTGCATTCACTTGATACTCCATATTTGAAGACCACAATGATTCTGTCTCTGTGAATGAATTTTCTACTGACCTCGTTTATATTCCTAAATATCAGAAGTTAACATATTGTTTGATTGGGAAATATAGAAAGCAAATGCAATTCAACGATAAATCATTATTACTAAGATAAATTGCTCTTGGTTAAAAAACAATATATTTACATTAAACCGTTCTAAAAAAGATTAATGCATTCTTCTAACTTTTTAAGGAATAAGTGAATGGAATAACAATATGAGATTTAACATCATTTTAACGACTTAATATATATTTTGATGAAAAGTTCAAAGTTTCAAAACAAAACTTTTATATCAGGTATTTCTTCGCATAGGTAGGTTTTTTTTTAATGAAATAAATTATATAGAAAAGGCTTATACTTTATCAATATAGGTATAATTAGCTGTCTTCTTATAAATAAATGAAAAACAGAATAGGAAATGACCGCTAATTGTGAGGCAAAAGAAAATAATTTACGTGCAGAATGATTAGTACAGATAAAATGTCCGACACTTTTGTTCATGTCAGGAGATTTGGGACACAAAACGTAGTATTTACTTAAGATTTTATTACATTTTTTTAAATTAAGCAACCAAACGACAGCTGAAATAAATATAAACAGATGTTGTTGTTTTTTTGCCATGTCTCTAAGTGTAAAAAGGTCAGAGGAAAAAAAAAAAAAAGACAACGCTTGTCCAATCTTTTCAAGGGCGTTGTCAGTGCCGACAAGGCACAACATCAGGAAGTCCATTACATCACCATACAGCCAAGAAAAATCTAAAATTCTGCCGCAACAATACGGCTGATTTCTGTCCTGCCACAATGTGGCCCTCCTCAACCCTCTGGACTTTACAGTTTGGGGCGTCTTATAAAATAATATCTGTCGCAGCTCTCATGCATCTCGCTCCAAGATGCTATCATGACATCGTGGTATACCCTGGGCAAGGCTTTCAATCTTCAAGGGATGTCAATCTGTTTACCAGCGTATCAAGGCTGTTATGACTAGTGAAGGAGGACATATTGAATAAAAAACATAGCTAAATAAAGTAGAGAAATACAAATATCACAAATTTGTTTTGAGTTGTCCTTCCTTGATTCCATAAACATAAAATGTTTTGTAAATGATTCATGCTGCGGAGAGTTTTGAAATATATATCGAAGTTTACACTGGACAATGTATATAGTAGGGCCGGATTGATTGGTGTCAAAGTTTTGACTTCCCGTTGTAAGTCTTAAAAACGTGTCCAAATCCTACACAAAGGACCTTCCCATGTAACAATCTAAGCCAAATGACGTTAATATAGATATGAACCAGTGGAGTTCAAAGGTATAAATCAAAACAAGTTAGTTTATGGTGATTCATAGTCTACGTGAATGTCCCTCTCCCCTCTCTACAAGATGTCACCTTTTCTAATACTATAAATAACTTCATTTAATCATATCCCCTTATGACGTATAAAGCATATTTTCCACTTGTTGAATTCACCTTGTTAATTCAATTGAAAGAATTAATTTATGGTAGTTGCAAAACTAGTTAAAGAGTAATATTCAAGTATTTATTCAATGCCCAAAGTGGAGGATAAGTTGCCGCGTAGCCAACTATATTTGGATAAATATTGATCATGTGGTCTTCGTTTATCCACTTGGTTCATAGATTTTTGTAAGACCTGGTTAGACACAGAAAAGTGTTGATAATCAACATCGGAGTAGTTCCTACCTATCTCCTTGCTAGATTTGGAGCAGGAGGCTGTGTGTTAATTTCCTTCTCCCTTCTTCAACCAAAGCTACAGTGTAAGAGGTTCAAAGTGTTAATTCATGAAAATTGAAAGTTAAATTTTAGACCAACTTTTCGGATACAAGAGCATCTTTTAAGTACTCTTTTTCTACCCATGAATGCGTATTTTTTAATCTATTTTCAAACTAATACGAAGAAACTCACGAATCCCCTGATCATTAAGCCCTTTTTTTTGCTTAAAGCAATAGCTATATAACATTTTACGTTTATAAAGTACAGTTTTAAGGTCATATAAAGGGTCACAAAAAAGGTCCACTGCTTCATAAAAGTTTATTTTAGCGAGTGTACTAGGGTGTTTAATTTTTAGGGGGACCTGTTAATTCGATCTCTTGTTGTATTTGAATGAAAAAGTACTGCTTCTAACATTTCCTTCTTAAAGGCACGTTTTTTGACTTCTATTACCATTTAAAAATGACTTTTTCAACGACATTTTCTATTTGTAAAGGAATTCAGAAATTTCAATTTTAAAGTTATGTTTCCGAATTTCAGAAATTTGAACTAAAAAAAAGTTATGTTGTAGAATTTCAAAAGTTCAATTAAAATTCCTTTTCTCAAGTGATACAAGAGAATATAATTCCTACTCTTCATTTTGAAGAAAAACAAATCGTAGCCCAACCAAATTCTTCGGACACTCAAACGGTCTAGACCTCCAAATCGAATCAAATAAGTATCATAGTTCGCTACTAAATTTTATTGTAAGTGGCTAAAGTAACATAAATATACATATATATGTGGAGTGCCAAAAACAAATGAACACATAGATGGACACCAATATATAAGGGATATAATAAGATAATCATGGAAACTCTATAAAGTAAGAGAAGAAATAAAAATAAATTTCGCGTAAAAAAAAATTCATTATTGCTGAATTATTATTATTATTATAAGATTATCTTGCATTCGAAAAGTTGGGCTAAAATTGAATTTGATTTTAACTCCATCCCCTAAAAGTAATAGACTATGAAATTTTTTTTGTTGTCTACTAGAGAAGATTAACATTGCAATATTACTAACTACGCAGCCTCAATTCACCCTTTTAGTGGAATTTCTGCGAAGACGAGAAAAATAATATAGTAAGATAATCTGTGATAAGATAAAAAGCAATATCTTGCAGTATTAAAATATGTCACGTAGACAAGGAATCTACTCAAACTAACCAGCGCCTATCAATTGCCACAACTGTTTACTGGTAAACAAAATTTAATTTAATTTTAATTAATTAGCATTCAAGGCACTAATAATAGCCAATATTAGAAAAAATCACACATGAGTAGTAAATTTCCATGTTAAGGCGGGTTAGCACATCTATTGTGTGTGAACACGTCTTTCTATATAATAGGTATGCACCTATGAAATGAGACTTTCGGCTATTGGTCCCTAGGTGTCACCAGTTAGACATTATAAACCTGGTCCAAAAATCTAAATGCTTATTGCGACATGTGTCAACAATATTTAATTCATTGTTTGTATAGTTTATTCAACAATGCACTTATTTCGCTCGTAAAAAGGTTTAATTTTGTACCTACAAGCTACGATGTGCGGACATATTTGATTTTCTATTACCAATTGAAGAAAAACGCTTCTCAAGCCCATCAAATACTTGTAGAAACTTACAGTGGACATGTTCTAAGCAGAGCACTGTGCTTCAGGTGGTTTGAAAAATTCCAAAGTGGTGATTTTAACTTGAGAAATGAAGAATGTGGCCGGCCACCGAAAAAGTTTGAAGACGACGAATTGCAGGGATTGCTCAACGAAGATGACGGCCAGACGCAAGAACAGCTCGCAGAACAATTGGGTGTTGACCGTCGGACCGTTGGAAAACGTTTAAAAGCAATGGCAAAAATTTTAAAGATCGATAGATGTGTGCCATATTAACTGAATCAAATCCAACAAGAAAACCGAAAAACCACTTGTGAAATGCTGCTCGCCCGGTACAAAAGGAAGTCGTTTTTGCATCGAATAATAACTGGCGATGAAAAATGGGTCTATTTCAAGAATCCAAAACGAAAAGGATCATATGTTGACTGTGGCAGCAAGGCCAGATTGCTTCGAAAAGAAGGCAATGCTATGTGTGTTCTGGTACCAGTGTGCTGTCATATGGTATGACATTCTACAACCCGATCAAACCGTTAATGGTAATCGCTACCAACAACAATTGGCAGATTTGAACCATGATATACGCCAAAAATGCCCAAAATATGAAGCCAGGCAACACAAGGTAATTTTCCTTGATGACAACACACACCTGCAATCGCTCGGTACCTTTGAATATCGCTTGTTTGCATCGATTGGCCAAAAGAATGGATGGATGGCTGGTTTGCAGCCAAAGACGAACAATTTTTTTTTTGGAATTGCCTGTAAGATGGGAAAAATGTTATCATTCGTAACAATTTTTTCACAATAAACGCTCAAAATTTAAAAAAAAATCTGTCATTTCATCGGCGCATACCTGTTACAGGTATATATTTGGGATATTACGGTATGGGATTGTACGCGGTTGGTTCGGTACGTTTTTACCTTCGGTACAGTAAATATTATATCGTTCTATAAGTCCCGTAGCTTTCTCACAGATGGCGCCACTATTGTCAAATCTATTTATTTTTAGGTGATATTTAGAATGCTAATCGGTTAGATTTATTACAAGAAAATGTAGACAAGCACGTCTTTTTGTGAATAATGTATAAATTCATGAATTGTAGAATTATAGAACCTGTCTATAATTTATATATTAAACTTCATTTTTAAAAGAAGTTAAGTATATTGAGGAATAATTTATTTGTACTTAAAATAAATTATTAAAGAACATAATATGGGAAAAAATATATATAAAAACTACATTAATTCTATTAAATAAACAACACATTTTATACCGTACCGAACCCCGTACCGTGAAGGGTGTACCACGGTTCGTACAACCCGAGGGTTTAGCATTCCGTCCCATCAGCAATGCTCCGATCTCTGTAACCCTTCCAAATAGCACTCAGCGTTTTCCTCTTCAAAATAATTGTTCACAAATACCTCTTCATTTGACGAAAATCTACCCTCAGCTTGTCAAGTAATTATTCGTAGTACGCTCCTGTAATGTTCTGTTCCTTTTTGAAGATACAGTAATTCATCGTCACCAAAACGCCAATAGCTCGATACTCAAATTTCACAAAAACATCACAAGCATCAATTTATTCAATCTACTGTTATTGAATAACGGTTGTGGTCCAAAATGGCTGAAACTAAGGTGAGTAGCTGGAACTAGATATACATGTAACCAGCTTTTATCTACGAGTGTTGCCATCTTCACGTTGAGTTCAGAAATTTTTCAGACATAAATGATTCAAGAAAGTTTTTGTGAGGGCAACTGTTCTCCCGATATCATTTATATATATACACTTAGACGTGTGCACACACGATAAATGTGGTAACCCGTCTTTAGTCTTCAAAAACAGACTTCTTTCTTTGGATATAAAGATGTACAACTACAATTGTATGTGTTTGCCCACATTATAGACTAGATTAGTAAACAAAACATGTTTTAAATGTTTTGTCACACTAAAGAAGAAGGAAAGCCAACTCTTAGTCGGTATCAATGATGGTTTAAGCCCCCACAAAATAGAATGTATATAGGGTATAACAACAAAACAAAGTATATAAAACTTAGTAGAAAAACAACTCTCGATTATCCTGAGAATAGTTTATAGAAAATAATCGGGCTTTAATTAAATAAACTGGCAGTTTATTACTTGATTAACTAATCCAAAAGTACTAATCCCTCATACTGAAAAAGGGGATGTCTGTAAAGAAAACACTTTTAGCGATTAGAAAAGGAGAAACGTTCCTCTTTTTTTGTTCATTATTTAATCAGTTATGGTGTGAGTTAGCATCTCGCTCGAAAAGGAGAATTCTCGCCTATCTTTGGTCTAAATTGATTTACATAAAAATACTTAATAAAATAAATACATATGAATTTAAATATAACAATAATACTTTTTTTTATGATTTTCTATTGTTCTATTGATAGTAATTTCATACAAAAAATTCAAAATTTTATTCGCATTATATCTTATTTTATAATTGTGGATGATTTGTGGTTACAGGAGATTCTGCAAAGGTCTTAAAAATGTTGGTTTCCCCTGAATAAATCCAGGCTCAATAACCTGATTTGAACAAACTGCCCTCATTTAGAATTTTTTATCACACTGAATCTAATTGTACCAATTGTATCTATCTAACATAATTTTTAGTGGAGTTATTTTCGTTCAAATAATTTTGCCATTTTCAAATTATGAATTAAAAATAAAATCCGTAAACTGTTTTTCATAAATCCCAAGAATTAAACCTCAGTTACTAAATTGCTCTTAATCCATTTTTTGATATTATTTATTTTCGACGGGAAACAGACTTTCAATATTTTACATACTCAATGAGTTCCTCACAATACTACAAAATATAAGAATAAATCTTTTGCATACAAAATCAACCCTATTCAGCCTACTTTTTTTCTTTTTATATATAACTCTAACTCAAATAAATCTTAAGGTTCTTAGGCTTAGACAACAAACTCATAAACATATATTTCCTTTCAAGAAAGGAAAACATTAAGAAAACCCAAAGTTAATAGAAATGCAAGGTTAAACCATCATGTAATCAGGCTTCCTAGAATTTTCAATTTGATGTATCGTACCGACTGCTTGGCAAGATAGGCAGGTTTTGACAAAACATGCAACCACTCATAGTCTATGATGTCACTATTGATAGAACATTCAATTTGATGTATCGTGTCGACTGATGGGGAAGAAAAACAGAGTTTGACAACATATACAACCACTCATACGCAATGACGTCAATATTAAAAAGCGTGGTGGAAGTCAAACATCAGTCGTACACGCATTATGGTATAACCTTGTTTCTCTATGAACCTTGGGTAAACCCATAAGTTATTTTTGATAGAAAAATAAATAAATAAAGACCCCATAATGGACATAATATATCTCATAGACATCCAAATGAAATGAAAGTAAAATTTGATAATAAATTATTATTATACAAAAGGATATTATTTTTTTCCAAAATGCATTTGTCATGGGGAATGCTATGATTCAATGAGAGTCAATGTTACCTCCTTATTTTTTTACAAGACGTAAAAATGGGAAATAAACTTATAAGACCTATTAGATTTACAGGGGTGGGCTGTAAGGGCTGTAGCCCCCAATTGAGGAACTTTTGCTTTTTACTAGAAAATTAAAAATCCACAGCTATTCACAAAAAAATTACATTTTTGGGAAAAAAATTCAAAAATTTTATATCCATTCTCAAAAAATAAAATTTTTTAGTATATTTTTTTAAATGTGAATTTGTTCAAAAAAAATAATTTCAATTATAAATTTTTTGATTTCTTTTTAAAAATCGACAGCTATTCACAAAAAAAATAATATTTGATATTAAAATTTAGAAATTATTTTCCATGAAACTTAATATTTCTATTATTTTTTCAACAAATTTAAATTTATGGATTTAAAAAAAAAATCCAAATACCAAGGTCCCCTAAATAAATAAATATATATATATAATTCTGCAAACACCTCTGGCCAGAAATTCCACCGATGTGAATTCACTTTGAAAATTATGCTAAGGCAAGGTATATACGAGCTTATCTGGTACCCTTGGCTTCCCGCAGTCAGGTAATTGATGAGTTGCAAGCAATGATCAAGCGTAGAACTTTTACAAGGGTTGAAACATCTGAATGGGTATCTCCGATTGTAACCATGCTCAAACTGGATGGAAATGTCCGTGTCTGTGCAGATTTCACACAGACCCTCTCACATATTATTAACAAGCAACTCTAACATTTACATCATCCTGAAGAACTATTTGCCGACCTGGCTGGAGCCCGTTTTTCCTCTAAGTTGGATTTTCAACATTGTGATGAACGCTCCAAAGAACTGCAGCAGTCAATAACAACTATTGGGTTGTTGAGGTACAATGTATTGCCTTATGGTGTACTTTCAGCTCCAGCTATAGCACAGGCAGCCCAAGAAAAACTATTTGATGGCATTCCTAATGTGGAAGTTTATATCGATGTTCTTCTTGATTATTCAAAGACCAAATCCGAGCATTTATCGTCACTACTTAAAGGGTATGAACGTATCTGTGCTGTTGGTGCATGGCTTAATAAGAACAAATGTGTTTTTGCAAGGCCTGAATTAACCTACCTTGGAGTCAAAGTATTGGAACAAGACCGCTCACTGGACCCTGAGCTCATTCGTCCGCTTATTGATTTTCCTGTCCCAACCTCTGCTGTTGAAGTCAGATCGTTTTTGGGTCTAGTTCAATTTAATAGCCACTTCTTGAAAGACCTATCTTCTACTGCGACTCCGTTATATGAGCTCACCAAGAGTATTGTTAATTTATGTGGTCCCCTTGGTTGAGCAGAGTTTTATTTCTATCAAGAAAGCCGTGACAAAAACCCCTGTCTTATGCATTACGACCCTTCTCGTCAGCTAACTTTAATAACGAATCCATCACTGCTTGGACTTGGTGCGGTACTGTCCCAATTTTACCATGTCCTTCAAAATTCTAACTGGTCTTTCTGCCTGACCATTCGATTCCGTATTTCATGGTTCAAATCAAAGTTGAGCAAATTGGGAGTAAAGCACACACTCTCGCCTCCATATCACCCTGAATCGAATTGGCAAACAGAAAGAGCAGTTAGAATTGTGAAGGACATGGTAAAAAATAACCCCAATAAATCCCTAGATGAACTGCTTTTCTCGTATCGCTATACACCGCTCAATGGTGAGCGAACTCCAGCCGAGCTTCTGTTAACTCGTCCAATACGAACCCGCCTAATGGTTTCATTGCCTCCCATGAACCACCTCAACTGAGACCTACATCAAGTTCCCTATTGTAAATGATAGAGGCTACACCAAAGGAATGAAGTTCTTGTGTAAAAGTTACCATAAACGTGAGGACAAATAGATCCCGAGGACATTTTATTTATAGTATTAAGTAGGCTTACTTTACCAGTTGTCTCTATCTCGGTATTTTATATCTTAAAAAGAACTCTGTATTTTAGTAGCGTGTGTGCCTTTCTTTTCATTAGACGTATAATTAATAAAAAAAAATGGGGACAAGTCTGATATATTAATTAGTGTTTTACTCATAGGTAATTATACACAACACTTATATTCATAAATAAGTAAAATACTTTTTCTTAGAATTAAGACACTCAACATTACAACTGGCATTCAAATGTACTTAATTTCATAAGATTTTTTGCAAATAATTCGACATATCATTATTATTATTATTTTACACCTGAAAACAGCTGGAGGAAGAGTAATACTAACAAAATGTTTGCAAAATCTTTCACTAATGATATGAAGGACCTTGATCCACTATTTGGACAAGACGTTATTTATTATTTATCTAACGATGATAAATCTAGAATACCATTAGGACTTGCAGCAGCAAATCTTCATGTTCCGATTCTAATGAGTCTAAAGTCAGACTCCCAGATCATAACCTTGCAGTTGGCACAAGACAAATACTAATTCCATCGGTTCACGCTGTGTGTTAGGTCTTGGAAGATGGAAAACCTAACATTCAGGAAAAATCTTTATTAGAGTCAGAAATGGAAAAAATGATTCCTCAACTGCCTTTAAACATGCTTTTGACTTAAGGAGCCTTTTCATATCGGGATCAATAAAAAAAAGTGATTCTGAATGATATTGTTTGAAGTAGTTTTTTCTCAAATTAAACCAACTAATAATCAACAAATAAC
Organism: Lepeophtheirus salmonis; assembly: GCF_016086655.4. NCBI lineage: Eukaryota > Metazoa > Arthropoda > Copepoda > Siphonostomatoida > Caligidae > Lepeophtheirus > Lepeophtheirus salmonis. The sequence continues at coordinate 28,589,296 of NC_052138.2, read as the reverse complement.
TATTCAATTACCTAAAATCATCACTTACATATATCAATTATCTTATAGTATCAAATTTTATATTTGCCAATATATTTTTTAATAGGAGGCTCCAAGGAATGTAAAGCCATTTCAATGTTCTGTCAGTTTGTTTAAAAAGCTAAATCCTGATGCTTTGATACATTGATTCAATGCTATTGGACTCTCCGCTTTTAACCTGTTAGAAAGGAGAATGACAAAATAAAGTCATGACTTATCTGTAGACTTAAGAATTAGAAGCAATTTTTTTTTGAAACATGAGTAAAGAAGAGTGCTAAAATTTTGAAAAATGAGCACCCAAAATACCAAATTTAGATTTTTGAAAGTAAAGGAAAATATAGTTTTAGAAGGATAATTTAAAGTAATCGGTGTTGTTTTATATTAATGATAATTTATTCACAAATTTTACTATATTATAATGAAAATATAGATTTTTTAAATATTTTCTTTCGTAAATTTTCGTCTTCGATACGTATTTGTAAATTTAAACATAATGTGGTAAAAGACTGTTCGACGTCGAATGTAGAAATACATTTCTATCAACCTTTGAGCATTTTTTCGATTGTTTTCCCGCCTAATGAAGGTAGGGGTTTGTATATCCATTTTCCCTCTAAAAATATCATTGAAGCTGTGGTGTAATCCAACTAGGGTCCAAATTTTCTCTATTTATTTCATACTAGTCTGGAAAAATGAGGAATTTTTAAACAAAAAAACGCAAAATGAGCAATCGCTCACGAATCCTATTTCTACTCATCTGGTATAATTTCTACCCCATGACACTTATAGTTCTTAGCTGAATAAATATGGAAAAACTAACAATCCTGAACTGTAGGATTTTTTTTTTCTCGCAGCATCTGAAGCTCTCTCTGAAGTCTGGTCAAACACTGACATTGATAATTATTTAGTAAACTGTTTAACACTTTAAAAAAACTCTGAATTCATTCCTTGAGGAAACAAGTGCTAAGTGGCTTTCAATGCATGTATTACAATCGCGTTATGTATTGCAAATAGTTAATTGCATTGACAAAAAGTGTTGTGAGCCTTTTCAAACGAATTGGAATCATGTTCTTCTCCACAGATTTTTGCCGCCTTCTTTAGTCTACAAGTATGGAACAAGTGGATTAGAAATTGTGGAACCACAATTTATCCTTTTTTTTAAATCTTTATTCATATCATATACAGGGAGCGGGGATGAAATTGTCGCCAAAATATTTTTGTACAAAAACAACACAAAATATACATTTTTTAACTTTTTTATTGAAAATCAAGACTATGACGAGCATATAGGTATAGAGTAGCCATTCATTCGATATAATCACCGCAATAACAATACGGCCTCTGAACCGGCCGCAGGCTCTTCTGACCATCTCATTGTCCATGTTGCCGAATACCTCCTTGATGGAGTCCATCAGGCTGGCCTTGGTGCTATGGGGATGTCTGTTGGTATGTCTCTCGACAAGGCCCCAGACAAAATAGTCCAAAGGATTAAGGTCGGGAGAGTTAGGAGGCCACAAATCCTTGGTTACGACGTCATAACAGTTCTCGGTTAACCACTGCATTGAGATTTTGGACACATGGCAGGGTCCCTTATTGTTTTCTCATGGCAGCCCAGATCCCTCGCCATGGCCTTCATGGACCTGGTAAGGTCATCCTCAACCATCTTCTTCACCTTGTCGACAAAGTCGGTGTCCCTGACCTTCCTGTCGGCGCCCTCCTCCTAGGGTGCCCTCTTTATGGTGGCATCAACATCCCAGGTGTCCTCTAGCTTCTTACAGATACGCTGAACAGTCTGTAAATTCACTCCTAAGGTTGAAGCAATCGTTGAATTGGAGATTTCACCTCCATTATTAACCAATGCCATGACTACGGCGGACCTCGAAAGCTCCTCGTTCCACTTATAGCTCTTTATCTCCTCATATGATGACGGCATGATGCTAATTGAACTACGTATCGTCAGCTGACGACAATAGCTTTCCTATTTGATAACCGGTTTTTTATTTGATAATGTCGTCTTCAAGTTATCAAGGTTTAAAGTAGGCAACAATTTGATCCCCGCTCCCTGTATGTGGATATATATACAAAATATTAATATGAATTGCTAGAAGGAATTGCGTTGTATTAACATAAATAAGCATTTTAGCTTAAAATTAGTACTCCTAGCCAAGATCTACACCTATAAACAGTTAAAGATTCCAACAATCAAAAATTCACACCATAAAATGTATAAAATATAAAAATCAATCCATTGGTCTCCCTCGATGAAAGCGTTCATACCTCCAGACAACTGTTTTTAAAGTAGTTCTATATCTTGTTGAATATGACAATTTATATTTGACAATACCAATAGTATGGTCCCAGGAATCACAACCCGTTCTTGGTATTTTCAATGCAAAAGCAACATATCTTGCAGCAGAGGACAAAACTATTGCCTTCAGGGTTTCTCTGAGAATTGGTTCTCCCCTTACCAATTTATTGGCAATAAGGGCTTGGCACTCAAAAGAGGGAAATATCAAATTTCCATTTTTTGTTTCTCCAAAAGCGTCTTTTTACAAAATTACATTCAATGGCAAACAAAAATGGAATCCATAAGCCAATGCCTTTGAACTCTTACTGTCCTTTAATGCAGTCCAAATTAGAAGGATGTATTTGTTCAAAATGTAATTTATCATAGCTTCCCCACACTCCAATGAAGCTTTACCTTAAATCTCATAAAAAGATTGAAGAAAATGATACCGATTTTTGCCCAAATATAATAATTTAGAAGAACATTTATTATCACCATTTGAAGATTCTTCATCATTAATATTTTTCTATTCATTTCTATATTTTATCTCAGTTTATTTATTTATTATACCAAAAAAATATCATTAAAATATATATAAAAAGACCAGAGGAAAACAAATTAAATATTAAATCATTGAAAATATCTTAAGGCATCTTTCAATTTGTTTAAAAATAGAAATTATTCATTATCCTCTAAAATTCATTATATATTTCCAATCAACTTTGAATCCTAGATTTTGATATTCTATCCTTTATCCTATCAATTAATTTATGAGATAAAAAGGGTTAAAGGCTCGAAAAATATTTAATGCGAGAAGGTTAAAAATGAAAAAATAACTAAACACCAACATATTTTATGTGTAGCCCATACAACGGAACACACTATATTTTAATTTATTTTGTCAAGATTTACGAATAATCTAACCTAAAGTCTAGAATGATGCATCTTCATTTAAAAAAAATATATATTGATATTAATGTAAACTGTTGATATTTATCACATTTTCATAATATCACGATAAGTGTTAATCGACTAAGTTTGAGCTCAAGTCGACAGCACGGGTTATTCATGTTCTAGATAAATACTTTTATAAATTTGTGTGCCTGAGATCAAGTAGTAAAAAAACAATGATAATAATTACTTTATGTAAAAAAAATTGAAAGTTCAATTACCTTATGAATGTTTTGTGTTCCATAAATGAAACGAACTGAGCTTAAGGCAGCTCCTTGCGAGTCCATCACCATTTTTCCAGATGCAACGACTTGTGGGTGGCACTGTTACATTTGTAAATGAGGAAAAATAAGACACATAAAATAAAATTGTACAATGCAGAGGGTCTGACAACGAAATTAGCGTGAAATAACATCCATAATAGTTCTATAATGCATGTTGGGCTAATATTTTGTTAAAAAAGTAGGTTCTTAGATATATAGAGATATTTAGCATGTCATAATGACACAGGTAATGAAAAAATAGAGGAAATTCAAGCTAGTGAGTAGATATGAAGATTTGCCCTTACCAGGAATGGAAAATATTCACCAAGGAGGTATTTGAACTCGCATCTGTACCCTTAAGAACCGTACAAGGGATAGGAAATGCCTTGGAGGGGACAAATGATCCTTGAAAAGTGATCAAGTGAACTGTAATGGTGAGTGGGGAAGGAGATATGACCCCCTAGTAATCCAGATCTTAATTCTAAGGACTATTTTGGTTAGAGCTATCTTCAATGTCCAAAACAACTCTAGTAAACTCAATAGAAATGGCTAAAATGGACAGGGGCCTCGTAAATAAGGGCTGTCCTTCCTTCAAGAGCAAGATTGAGAAATTTATTAAGGATGAAAGGAATTATTTCGACTGAGTGGATACAGCACATCCATCAGCAATCAATTCATATTTTAGAATATTAAAAACAAAAGAAAAAAACAGATTTCATTGTACTTTTAGTAATAAGGTTTTTTTCACGCTAATTTAATCGCCGGCCCCTATCGAATAATTCTTACAGAGAGACCCAAATAATTATTGGCACAAAAGTTCAAGATAGGTCCGGTGCAGTCATCTACTTGGATATTAATATCCTGTTTGGAAGTAATTACTCGCTCTGTTTTCCACGTACCAGCAGAGCGGATTTCCTCTAATTCATCATCTAACCGTGCATTCACAGTCTTCATGGCAGAAGAGGACGAGGAGGACATGTGACGTGGGACATAGCAATGAGTATGTCGAAGTATATCACAAAAGACTTTGTAGACAAACATAGAACATGGAAGAAAATAATTTTTATTTATACTCGAATGAACACGCTATCTTAAAAATAGCCAATTAAAAAGATTTTATTTATGTTAAAATTCTAAACTCCAAACGATTTACTATAAATTATAATTATATAATAGGTAAATTTCTATTGTGAAGCCTCTATGTATACAACATTTTGTTGATTCTGTCCATTTGATGTAAATATAATCAAATCTGCACCCCTTTTGACAACTTTGAAAATACAAAATATAATTTACCATGTGAAAATACTAATTTTTATAAATATAAAGCAATTATTTCAAATGTTTTACCTTGTGAATTATTTATTGTCATTACTAATTTATCATGTTCCTTCTTCAACCATAATGAATATACAAAGTAACCCTAACTCGCTAATCCTCTTCCTAAATCCTTTAAAAAAAATTTAAGACTCGGGGAATCGATCTTCTCTTATGAAAAAAAATCAAATTTGAACCCCCCCACCCCAGAGCCCATGAATGCGGTGTGATCAGAATTAAACAAAGCCTTACGTAGGTAACTCAATTCTAAAAAACCTTTTATTTTTGTCTAAAGTCTGTACCTGTATCTGTTTTTGAAATAAATGTGTTTTTACCATTGTTTTTCTAAGAAGGACATACATCCCGATACATGTAATCCGGTGTGTTTTTTAACTGACCCATTAATTTGGAATTGGTAGTAGTATAAGGAAGGGATTTTCTTTTCCTTAGCAGTTGTCATTATTCTTGGATTCTTGAGTAGTGAGCATCCTTTCCTAAATAGATTCAATTATATTCAAAACCTGACTGAATGTTCGTATGTGCTCATAAAAGACGGAGCGTAACCCTGAGGATTTGTTGTGGAAATATAATTGGGGATCGACATCAGTGTAATACCAGCAAATGTCATAGTTTATATCCTTTTTTCCTTCCTCTCTTGTAACAGCTGATTGTAGCTGATCTAATGAAACGTCATGTGCATTATTCTTTCTCTCCTCCAAAATATTAGTCAAATTGTCAGGGTTACCATATATTTTTTTTACATGCCCATTCCACACTGGATTTTGACCTTTGTACATCAGACACAAATAAATTATTTTTAATAAAACATGGGATTATACAAATGTATTAAATAGAAAAGTTGTCGTTCTTCTATCGACAGTCAAGACAATGAGTGTGCATAAAAGAGTTACATAAATTTGTGGTTTTATTTTCGAGATATTGAAGGATATATAGGACCATGGTTAGCGTGAGCACAATCCTTGTCTTTTTTTTAATTTGAGATTAATTTTGAAATTTTTTTAACGAAAATAAAATGCAGAGAGTTTTGTAATAGTTAAAAAAAAAAAAAAAAAACATCCCTTATTCTATTTCAAATGTGTGAAAGTGGAGGAAATGATCCCAAAAACCATCTATAATAATACTATCCCCCAGTATGTTTAAAAAACCCCGAAAATTAACGTGTTCATTCATGACAAAACTCATTTGAGGCTACACTTTATAGTTTATTCGTATACAAATATAGGTTCTCTCCTCAAGAATGAATGAAGCGCTAGAAAATAAAAAAATAGAAACATATATTCAGGTAGTAACTACAAAAATCCAGGAAGTAGTATTTTAATCTTTTATAAACTCTGCAGCTTTTTTACTATCATTTTTTTTTCTTTAGTCAAATCTGTTTCTTGCTGAAAATTTCTCATGAAATGACCCACATATATCCCCAGATCCGATGATAAAGTTACGCCACTAGAGTTGAGCTATTAGGGAGGCTATTTATATTTCAAAAATTAAGAGCCACTCCAATGAATATAAATTAATTTTTCGACTATGGTGATGATGATAAGTTGCTTATCTTGTCATAAAAATAATATTGACAAAATTAAAGTAAGTATAGGCTCATTATACTTAAATAATAAATATTAAAATATAAACTAAATTTGACATGTTCAGATCATTTGATGCATTCAACTTATAATGTACTAGCTAAGGGTTAACTGACATTTCTAGGTCCAAGGAAGGAGCAGGAAATCAGGTTAACATTGGTCAGTATTATTTCTTCTGAATGTTTAGACACCTTCGGTGCGGACAAGCATGATAATATAGTATCAACATATTATAAGAAATATATAATTTTGAATTAAAAAAAAAAGTGTTCTAAACTTCCAATAACATACTAACATAGGTATATGTAAAAATGAAAAAAATCACTAAATGAGAAGTCTATCTTTTATTTTTGTCAAAAAATTGCCATATCAAAACTTACAAAGAAAATTGCAAAACATTATTTTGCACTAATTTTGCAAAAAAGTAGTTAATAGTAGCATGTATTGTTATTGTAAAGATAAACAAAAACCTTTCAATACATTTTTCGTACTTGCAAAAAAAGAAAAAAAAAGGAAAATAGTGTCGTTGAAAAAATAACCATCGATTATTGCAAAAATTATGTAATAAAATGTTCCGGGAAATTGAATATACTATTTTTTTGTAATGTTAAAGCTTATAATTTTATGTCCAATATGCATTTTTTTGTGGCATTTCTTCTTAAAAATTGACGTATGATGAAAAAAAAATAAAAAAATGAAAAATTATTCAGAAAATGACAGATATTTCAGTTAAACATCAATTTTTACGTGTCAAATTTATATGTACTCAAATTTTCAGACAAAATTTTACGACCTTTATTCTATATAAGAATCCAATTTTCTATTGAAATTGATTTTTTTTAACCTGAAAAAAAAAACAAAAAAACGAAATTGTTATTTTCATCGATTTCTTTTTTAAGCATAACTTTTATGATTTTGAATAAATTTAGGAGACGTACCTATGTATATAGATGGTTTTTGAGACGGTATTCATTTTTCTAGTCTCAGTTTTTGTGTTTTGCGAATATAGGTCGTTCAGTTATATGACCCCCCCTAAAAAAATAGACCTCGCCTTAGCCTGACCAAGTTTAAAAGAGCCACCTACGCAAAGTTTCAGTCTCCTATGCCCAATCTGCGGCCACACATAAAACACATACACAAACTCTATTATTTAATATATTGAATTATGTGCACATCAGTATTAATTTCTTAACCAATGTTTCATTTCGTCTCGTCTTCGTCTAATTTCCTTGTATTTGCTCATATTTCGTCTCGACTTAATAGAGTATTTTGCTGACGTCATGAATTGCATCATACATGGCATCTCCTTTGGGCTCAAAGTTAATATTTTTTATACATAAAATGAAATGAACAAATTTCAATTCAATCTTGATTAAAATCTACTAAATGGCTTTAGGAATACAAAACCAAACCTGCATTGAATACTAATTTATACGAATAATAAAAAATTATATTTGAATTAAATCGAAGTAATAGATACTCAAAATTCATAAAAATAGCTTGATTTGTGTAATTAATTATTTGTTGGATCGATAAAAGTTGGATAAATGGAGGAAAATATATTTTTCTTACCATTGTAATAGTTAATTTATTGTATATATTCTATATAATGAAAATAAAATATATAACAATGTACTAACATATTTTTAGACCTTTTAGGGTAAAAATATATAATAAAACTAGGCAATAGATGGATAGCTTTTTGATAGCCAGACTATTAAGATGTACTAATTTCTTTCATATAATTGAAAGAAGGGGCTTCATTGTTATAAAACTTAGTTTTTTAGGCCTCAAAAATACAAAACATCACCTTCTAAGTAAGATTTTTCATTTGACTCGATTTTTTTTGGTGGTTCTATACATTTTTTATTAATTGTAATCAAGATAAAGTAATTAATAATTCATTTTATATATGCTGAAATGTTTGTATCAATTTATATTTTAATCTATTTAGTTCTTTCATGTCGAAATATGCCACTGAATCGTTATTATATCCTAAAAACTTGTCTTATATATATGTATATGTTTGACTTGAAAGGCCAAACCTATATCCCTTGAAAGTTTAAATGGTCATATTTGTTTTATACAGCTTAAATAGCAATAAGAAATGTGGGGTTCAGCCTGCGGCCAAAATGCTATTGCATGGTATGTTTCATCGATATAAGAAAGAAACTACAGACTGAGATGTCTCTTCGATTTCTTTTAGTCTTTTTGGTGTTTTTTGAAAAATTCATTAGTTTAAAACAAATATTATTAATAATTGTAAGTTCAAAGATTTGTATCTTATAAACGTTTGTAACATAGATAAAGAGATCATAAAAAAGGGAAATTAACTTTAAACTAAAATGTGTATTTATATTTTTTTATAATACAAATTCCCTTTATTGCATCTATTTAATGATTTGTATTGTATAATATTAAAGAAAGCAAGACCTTCGGGCCCTTTCTTTTTTCAAACAATTTTTTTTATTAAGAAATAAACCGAGGAGCCTTAGAATACTTAAAAAAAAAAAAATAATATTTGAGTATGACTTTTATCAAAAAAAAGTAAAACCTTTTTATAGCGTTTAGTAATTTATTGTGTCCATATTTATTTCATTTAATGACCTTTTTTAGAAAAAAGATCAATCGTTTTTTCTATTTTCATGGATTAAAAAAAATCCTTTTATAATTAATCTATACTCATAGACGTACATTATATCCAATTCCATCTGGTACAGGGTTTTAGTTCGGAGAACAGCCTATGGCAAGTATTTCTAGTTCCCTACCCCTTGATTTACCCATATGAATGATTGCCTTAAAATTGGGGTTTAAGGAAAATTTCAAAATTACGCGGGAAATAAGTGGAAAAAAGGCTATATGTATAAACATAATTGATATAACCTGAGATCTTTCATCAAAGAGTAGAAACCGACTATTCAATAAAAAAGGATGAGATTTTCGGAAAGCACGAGGAAAAATCCCATATTTGTGTTCTTCTCTTCAAAAATCCCATCCCTATTAATATGTTATCAAATGACAAACATATTAAATTATCCGTTTAAAGGAGGAGGAATTTCACGTTTGTTCCTGTTGAAATACTAGAAAGTTCTATAGGCAACACTTTGTGTCTCTCATAAAAACAGGATTATAAAGTATTACATCATAAAATAATTACATAACAATACATCATTTAAGGATTTTCTCTCATACTCATTATACTTACTTTTCTTTTGATGAATTTTTCATAAGAGATAAGAAATATGAGGTAATTTTTCATTTATTTAATATATTATTAATTATGTTCAATGAAGGATTTAAGATGGAGTATCTTATATTTTATATACCATTTTTGTAAGGCCAGAAGGCAAACCTTTATCTGACAAACAAACATTCTAACTGAATATAACACTGCTAAAATATCACAGGTTTCTTCATTTTTTTATACAAGCACATTAATGATTAATGACCATTGCCGGAAAAATTAGCTAAAACGTCGAGTTCTTTCTCAATTACTCCTTTCAAATTTGTTGGCAATGGTTTCTTGTAACATTTTTCCTTTGATAAAGTAAAAGGGTGTTTAAATAGTATTTTTGTATCAAAATCAATCCTCAGGGGACGTAGTTTGTCCAACCGTTTGGTTGTTAGCTTTTCCACTGAGGTTTCTCCCCGACCTAGTAGTTCCGTTCTTAGTCTAGTCCTTTATTTTTTATTTACTCCAGAGCTGTCATAAAAAAAGTTGGTGGTCCGAAACGCTTTTTGCTTGTATCATGAATCTCTTTGAGTCATTGAGGGAGGGGAGGTTGCAAGAGCCTTCCTATTCTAAGTTGTTAAGATATTATTGGACCAACAAATAAAACGACTTAAATTTTACCGTGTATCTAAAATATATCCCTCTATTGCATAGATTTGTTATAGATATTAGCATAAAATGGCATAAAAATAAGTTATAATATGGTTATACAATAGGCCGGTTTGTTTTTCAAATTTTCTCGAATTTTAAATACGGCTAGTTTGAAAAAGTTATAATATGATATAAAAATTACCTATGCAAAATTAAATTGCACTACAAGGTTATCTTTAGGTCGCACATCTCGATCAAATTATGAAAAAGGAAAAAAAAATTACTTTATTTATTTAGATGCAAAAAATATATTTTAGTTTATTGTATAAAATAATTTTGACATACATTTTTTAAGCTATAAAAAGTATTTATGAAGTTGAAAAAAAAAAATCTTCTATAGAACAAAAAAAAGAATATCGATCATCTTTTTAGAACTCTTGACTATAGTTCACTCAGGCATATAATATGTAGAAATAATAAATTATCCAGCTGTTATCATTATTCTGCCATTTCTGAAGAGAGAAAATCTATGTATTGAGTAACTACGTGTGAGTGTACTCAAGTTATCCAAGAAAAACTTTTCTGACCCATAATTTTCATTTACTTTTTCTAATAATGTTTTCATTGCTTTGACTATACTTTCAGTGTGGCTGTTACTTTGAGTATAATGAAAAATTATTCTGCCATTCCTGAGTAATACTTATAATTTCTGGGGAAATTGGGAGTAAGAGGCATTTAATATTATGTGTTTATATTGCTAAGGTTTCTGAAACTTTGTATTAATTAAGTAGTTTATAAAAAACCTTAAATTGTAAATTTAAAATTAGGATTCCTTATAATTACTTTTGCCAGCAAAAATAAAGATCTACCTCAAAAAAATTAGTTTAGAGTTAGAAAAAATGAACTCAGAGAGGGAAGTATGTCAAAATTCCCCCGGGGTAATTGTCGCAAAATTGGGAACTATCATAAGAATAGTTTTTTCCTTAAAATTCCCTTGAGTAGTTGTTGAAAACACCTCTATATTAAATAATATCTTCCACATTATTTTAAGTTTTGTATGTTCTGTATGTTTGAATGGAACTGTTCTCATTCTCCAGTAATATGATATAATAAAGTACTATAAATAATGCTAAAAAGATATCAATTTGTATCCCTTTCAAATATATTCCTTATGAGTATAATCTCCCCAAGAATATTTGTATCTAAATTATACCAATGTAATTTTTATTTAAAAAAATAAAAATAAGATATGGAATAAATTTTTTTAAATTTTTTTTATAAGAAATCGTTGTGATAATATATATGCACCAAGTAGTCCATTAAAATCTGAACACTTTGAATTTTAAACTTCAACAAGATATAATTTATTAATTAACAATATAATTTCAACAAAATAATACTATAAATAGATGTGTGCCTGTGTTATCATAATCATTAATGTAGCCACCCTTAGAAGCAATGATGGCTTCCAGGTGGCGGCAAAAGGCATTACACCCGCTCTAGATGTAGTCCTTTGTCATGGCGTCTCAGTGCTGACTTAAAGTGGCTTTGAATGGCTATATTTTTGAATGAAAACAGTGCAGGCCTTCCTCTCGACATGGGCCAAAATATGTAGTCAAGGGGTTGGCATCGGAGCTTTAAGAGGCTCTAATGTGCCTAAAAAGAGTTCAAAATAACTCAAAAGAGTCTTGCAATGTAAGAAATGGATTTCTTTCAATCCCCGCAAGGCTATTTCCACCTACTTTTTTGATAGCTCTCTGGACAGACTGGTTTAAATTCTCGATATCTCTTGCACGGCCCTCATGCACTTGAAAGGATTGGCCTGGGTTGTGTATGTAACTCCCCTTGTCCAATTTGGCCTTTTTGACAGAGCCTTTCTTCCTCTCCAACGTTTCAGAATTACTTACGGGGTAGACGATGGTCCTGTAGACGCCTAAATGTTGGGAGTGACCGAATACAAATTCGTCGATCATATTCAAGTGTCATTTTCTCGACTGGTACGTAAGCTAGGGAGCTGTAGTTTGTTGTTTTGCTACTAATTGTTTATGCTCTAGTTCATCGATATATTAATTAATCTCAATCACTCAAACTTCATTAATGATTAACTATCCAGTAAATAAAAAGGAAAATCTCAAGCATAGCTGAACATTAGAGTTGGGGTTAGGTCTGAAACACCTAAACTGGTCTGAGATCGTTAAAAGTTTTAGTACATCGAATTAATTTCTTAAAGATGCTCAGACTGGATCGGTCTCATTTAAAATTCTGGCTAGACCGATTCTTCAAATTAACTGTTGATGACGTCAGCTGTGAACAATGAGGTTATATAAAGTTAAATGTGTTGCATGAATCATGTTTGTGCTACTCATAAATCAGGAGTGAGGAGAAAATTAGTCCACGATTTGAAAACAATTAAATTTAGATCTATGGTCTGAGATCACAGTTAGAAGCGAAATATTAATCTAAATCAGTCAATAAATATCACTTAAGACTAAACCAAAGAAAGAAATCCATTAGTTTCAAAACTACTAAAATGTGAGAAACATCGCTTTCCCCTTAAAAATCTGAAAGCCATCATTTACATCCAGTGTCTTTTCACTTAAACATGGTGTTTTCGCCTTCACGTGCTGATGAAGCTAACAAGATATGTCAAAAAGTCCGCAAAAAAATGGGCACTTCTCGAGTGTTGGGCAAACACGATATGGAATTTTTTTGTGGGCAAATGTCAAAGTAAGAAAGTTTACGTCTGTATTGCAGATTTTTATAATGATATAAAGTTTTGTACGATCCCTGTAAGGATTGTGGAATGTTTTTTAACAATATTTTTGATACTTTTATCGAGTGCCCTTTGGCTCCCTTTTTACTTGAATAAATTTCTCTTACTGTGGAGGGGGGGGGAATGTATATGCTATCAAAGAGAAGCATTTTGTTCGACACCCCGACAAAGCAAAAAACGAAAAAGCTTTGAATATCGGGCAATACATTTCAATATTTTGAGCACCAAGGCTATTATTACCAATAAGTTAGAAAGTGGAGAGCCAATTCATAGAGAACACTTGAGACCAATCGTTTTGTCCTCTGTAGCTAGATATGCTGTTTTTTCTTTAAGAATACCAAGTATGTGTGTTGATTCCTATGATCATACTATTGACATTGTAAAATACAAACTGTCCGACTCAGTTAGATGCATGACTAGTTAAAAAAAGAATTATTTTGAGGTATTAACGCTTTCATCGAGGGAGACCAATGGATGTATTACTATGTTTTGAAATATTTAGTTTGTAATTGTTTTATATAATAATTATGTCCTCGATTCATTAAATTGTTTGATTATTTTTAGATCTAGGTCTTGGCTAGGAGGTCTGATTTTTAGCCAAAATGATTATTCACGTTAGCGTAACGCAATTCTTCCTAGCAATTCATACTATATATTATACTATGATATGAATAAAGATCAATAAAAAAACATCTACTTTCATTGAGCGTAAGAACCTCCCCGAAATAATATCACAAAAAATATTGTAACTCTGAGAGACATCATGTCCATAAATGTGCATTCTAAGAACCATAAATAACAGCTATATTCTCATTATGTATTTAAAAAAAACCCAAAAAAAAAACTTCAAATAAAATGTTGGAGTAAAAGAAACTTCTCATAATAGCAGTACACATTCTTAACTGCATTTTGGGAAGGAATGGTTTGAAACTGATGATGTTTCATTCTATTCTGATTCCAAGAAAAATACTTTCACGTGTAAATCTGCAAGAAATCTTTAGGTCATATTTTTAACAACTCTCTCTATATATATCTACAATAGAATTACTGGTCCATATATTGGACCAGAGAGGGCTTTAATATCAATATGATGTTTAATTAGACAGCTAAAATAGGAAATCTTATAAAGGATCTATTAAAATACAAGGTACCATCAAAAGTAAAAATAGACTCATCAAATAAATATGTTTGCACGCCATCTATACTTTTTCCCTAAACTATTAACATACATACATTTCATGTATTAATTCAACGATAGGATCTCATCGATATGAACATAGATAAATTTTAAGCAAACTCACTATATAGAAGCTGATGGATGGTTATTGGTAAATATGTATACTTAATATTGAGCCCTATCTTTACAACAACAACAAAAAATCGATGATTCATGGAACATATTTAGTTTTTTTACTCTTCTTATGTAATCATAAATTAAATATACATTTATTGTATTTTATAACAGAGGAAGGGAGATAGTTGATACGGGATATCATTTTTGGCATGCTATCGAAACGGGATTTTTTTCTTTTTACAAACTTCAAAATAATAAGCAACTATGGCAGGAATAACTTATTGGTACTTTAAATAAAATATCAATATTAATCTAGGCAATTTTTGCATCAACTTCTAATTATGTACATAATTAGAAAGGTCACGGCTGATTGGGAAATAAATTTAAGGGCCTACTCGTTCGGTTTTTTGGGATAGTCATTCATTTTTAACGAAACTTTCTATTATTAGTCCTTTTGATGAAAAATATGTAGGTCTGTGATAATATTGATAGAAATTGAGCAATTTATTACGCTTATTTCATGTTAAGGCTTTTTTATTGTTCTAGCCATTTGATGAAGTTGTTTGGAAATGAGTCTATTTTATTAAATAAATTCAACACACCTTCAAAGATGGTATTTGAATTACATAATTGATTCAAAGCACACTCTACAAAGCATCTTTTTCAATGATATTATAGTAAAGTATCTCAGTTTACAATTTAAATGAATATAATAAAACTGTAGGGATCCTTAAGAGACGTGAATATTTTGCTCCTATTCATAATTTATGCCAAATAGACCATGAGTAAAATTAAAAATATATATTTTCCCGTGAGGTGGTGTAACAGTCTGTAGCTTGGGAAAGTAGCATGCAATTTTCCACAGCACCATTTGTATGAGTAACATTCTTCTAGATTTAATATTAAAAAATACCATCATTCCTAGAGTTCCATTATTTTTCGTCAAGACAGCGCCCCTCCCTGTCACTTTGTTTACAAAATAATATAAGTAAACAACGGTCATGTCCCATTATATTCTAAATAAGGCTTATAAAAAATGATAAAAGATTGAATTATGATGACGTAACAACCAAACATTCAATCTTTTAACAACCAAACATTCAAATTTTTAACAGCCAACAAACATAATTATTGATGTCACTGAATGACGCAGGTATTCGTCATGATGTTTCAATAAGTCACCAACAATCAGCTGGTAGAAATCTATTTGGACCCGTTCTTAAAATTGAGTACATCAAAATTTTGCAAGCGATCCATCCCCATTTTAAAGTGAAAAAACTTTTAAATAAATACTCAAACTGGGATTACTCAAAAAATTTTGTTAAAATATTTTAAATTTATTTTACTTATCTGAATCCTTTAACAAAGATCTTTTAAATGTCATATACCTATGTAATTCCTCTTAGACAATCCTGTAACTCAAATACCCTCTCCGAAGGAGTTTGATATATTTTTCTATTTTATTTAATAAATCTATCAATTCAAAGTCCCCTGACATGGAGTTAGTTTATGATACAATTATGTGGTCAATTAATAGGCTTTATAACTGAAACCTATCGAAAAATAAATATTATACACGAGCTCCTTGGCTTTCGAATAGATTTTGTGTATACAATTTATACACAATGAAATGTATGTACTTCAGAGGCTTTATCAGAATAATAAACCCTTCTAAATATTTCATAAATAACATTTCCCCCTCTACTTTATGCAGACCATAAACCAATATTTGCTCATCCGAAATAAGAGACCTAAATTAAATCATATTTACTATTTATGTATATATATACATATACAAACCAGGAATCTTCAATAATTGAGTGCATACATTACGACTGTATAAGGTAATCAAAAGTAAACATAGGCTTATCGAGAGCTATACAAGGTTATGCTCTATAATGGCAACCAACTTAAACCTCATCTAGATCCTATATGAGTGCAACATTGTAGGGGTTTTTCATCCTTATACAAGAGAGTAGAAGTCTAATACAATAAACTTCCCTTTATTTTCAGACTGTTAAATTAGTGTTTTGCCAATTTGAAATTTTCCAAACTCTTTGAACACGAATAACTCATTAATTAATTATGCTAAAGTGCTATAATTGGTGCCATCTGATTTTAGGTCATTCAAGGACTCTAAATTAGTGCAGTTGGTATAGATTGAAACAAACTATGGGACCATTTGAAAATGATAATTTTTTTTTATTATTCAAAAAGGATATGATCGTTTTTACTTGACAAATTTATATAAATGCAAATATTAACATCTAAGAGTTGAAATAAGATAAAATGTTATTAATATCAGTAGTTTCAAATAGTACCACACTGCCTAATACAATTTTGAAGTTCTGATTTTTTTTTTCCTTACGCGTCTTAAAAAGTGCAACACAGAGAAAAATGGTAAGCTGGGCCGGATAATGCAAACTTTTTTTAAAACCAAAACTTTGCATATTCAGAAAATCTACTTGTGCTAAAACCATGTGCCATTAATCGAAACTATTGATAATAATCGATGTTGAAATGAGTTGCATGGGGATATTTTTTTCAGGTAGTTCGTCCCATGCAGCTTCGATGGCATTTAGTAGAGTATCTAAACTTTGATAGGACCGGAATTTCACCCTTGACTCTAGACAACCAAATACAAAATATTCGCGGGACTTGAAGATGGCCGCATTGATTTATCTTAAAATTAAGTGTGCTGTTCCAACCATTCTTGAGTTTGGCGTCCGGTGAGTATGGGAGCCCATTCTTGCTGGAAAACGAACAAGAGGTTACTTTAAACCCATGGATGCATCACAGGCTCTAAAATTCTTGAAATGTAATTATCCTGCTTCAAAAAACGTTCGGGCAAAAAAAAAACAAGAGGAGTTTGTCTGCAGAACTCAAAACTTCGACCCAGACCATAAGAGATCAGCTGTTTTTAAGAGCCAAAGTCCAAAGACAAAACTTTAGACCTGAACAAATTTTGATCGTTTTGTCTATTAAATTTTTGGTTCAAATCCCACTTTTATTCATTGCTGAAAACAATTTCCGTCCTCGGCATTCAAACTTGTAACAATTGTCGACAACATTCGACTCTCTTTGCTCTAGTACTGGTATTGATGATTTGACCGTACCGTAACTTGTAGGGCATCATCTTCAAATACTTAAGGGCAATTCTACACGATGACGACGTTGAAATTCCTATTTCATGTCCCATTTTGGACATCAGTCATTTCGAGTTCCAATAAATCGAAATACTTTGATGTACTTCCAGCTTCGTGGAGTCCAAGGGGAATTGTATCTTGGCGTGGCATTAAACTTCCGGTCTCGCAGAGCTTCTTAATTATATATTTATACAAAAGTTAGCTTATTATTCTGGATAGAAGTTGATAAATTTGAGTTGGCGATTTTCCGTTGTTAAGAAAAACTTTGACTTCATTCCGTAAGTGGTGTATGACGACTGAGGAATGAAAACTTGTTTTAACCTATTTATAACCTTTTGATGAGAATTGAATCTATTTTGCATGTCAGCCAATCAGATTCACGATTGATTGATTTGGTGACAAAACAATTACGATGTAAAATGAGAGGTTTAAAACTTTTGATCAACTGTGTATAAGGTGTAGAAAAAAATCCATTATAATTAATGGATTTTAATTTTTTTTTTCCCCATAAATTT
Source organism: Lepeophtheirus salmonis (assembly GCF_016086655.4). Lineage (NCBI taxonomy): Eukaryota > Metazoa > Arthropoda > Copepoda > Siphonostomatoida > Caligidae > Lepeophtheirus > Lepeophtheirus salmonis. The sequence continues at coordinate 28,571,311 of NC_052138.2, read as the reverse complement.
TCACTTTCTTGGCAATTAAAACAGTGCTTACATGGCGGTTTTATACATTAGTCTGACTCGACAATTTCCATTATTTTATACACATTTTCGAGAATTGGCCTTCTAGAGCGTATAACGAGAAAATAATCCACGAAACCAAAATTGCACGTGATTGGGTGTTAAAATATCAAGATTATATATAAATTTTCAGCCACCTGGCTTCTGTTTTGCCCTTTATCGAAGGAAAACTGTAAAATATGGTGCATTTCTTTTACTTGGGGTCGATCTTTCGTATGATTTAAACAATAATGTGTCAAACAATCCAAAAACTCTCTGCAAAGTTGTTTTTTTTAGGTCGAAATCCTAACTTTCTAATGAGATACAAATTACTAAAGCCATATATTATAAAAATACTCAAGAAAGTTGACTCATAGTTTAGAGCCTTCATTTGGCTTATAAAAATTAATTCGGCTCCTTGAAATAAAGTAAGTCAATTTCTAATTATTTCACTGAGGCGGTTAATTTTTGCAAATTTAAGTGCAATTTGCGGTATTTCCAAAGGATTCATCGGAATAAATCGTTGAATTAAATGAAGGATTACAAATTCAAAGCATTAGTAAGCGGCATTCAAAATTTATGAAGGAGAACGGGAGCACGCTTTGTAATTTTTTGAGCGCCACCAGTCCTTTGTTCAAATGTAAACCAGACCCCATTTCGAGAAAAATAATTTAAACTTCCTTTTGTGTGGTCAGACCACATATTACTGATCCTTTACCCCATCTACCTAATTAAAATAAACGGTAATGTTGCTCAAAGTCACAATAAAAAGACAAAATACAATATTATAGTATTTATTTTCACCATTTATGGTTATCGGAAGCAATAAATGATGACCTATATTATTTTATCTATAACCCGTGGATTACATTTGTATTCTTCGACGAAAAATCGTACATTTCAATCAACCAACTATTGGTGTTGACCCTGGCAAATTGTACTTAATGTAGCCCAAATTGATCATCACAATTAAAGAATAAGAATTTGATATATTTTATTTAATGAAAGGCGCCATATCTAGGACAATGTAAGTCTCTGATATATAAAAAAAGGTATTAACTATGGTTAACATTATTGGATACCTTAATTTATTCAACAAATTTGAATAGAAAGGCTATAAGGGACTCAAATATGTCTATGAAATATTTAGTAGTATATACAGGGTACGGTTTTACAATTAAGATTTTTTTGAAACCAGTTTTTCTTGGAAACCCTTCGTCGTACAGCTTTAAAAACCAGTTTATCAGATTCAGCAGTTAATTTTGTATCAGTTCTGTTTACAAAGCGTTGAAAATGTTCTCCGAGTACGCCCATCGCGCAGCGATCATTGTCCCCCTCCTTGAAGGCTGTGCACCCAAAGAGATAATCGACTTTCTCAAGTTGTCCTCTGCCACCGTGTACAAAGCTGCAATAGAGTTTTGAAGGTTGCAGCTGGAAGACCATATCTCTACGAGCAAGACCCGCTCATACCAGCCATCTGGTACAAAATTGGCTTTTGGGCAATTTGCATATGTTCTGGTCTAAGGAAATGTGGCCCCTAACTCCCCGGACTACAATCCTTTGGACTATTTTGTGTGGGCGTCTTGGAGAGGGAGTCCAAATACGTGCTCCCAACCATTTGGCTTCTCTGAGAGCCTCCATTATTGAGACTGTGAACAATATGAATAAGGATCAACTGATCAAGGCGTGCAGCAGGTTCCCCACCAGGTTGGAGGCCATGGTTGAGGCTGAGGGTGGTTGGATTAAATTATTAGGTTTATGGAGGATCCCTACGTTTGTATATAAATGGATTTGTAAATATCTCTACTAATTTAAGAAATATAAAGGTTTATGTCCTGGGCTTGAAAATTCTTAATTGTAAAACAGCATTCTGTATTTATAGGTATATAAAGTAAAAAGTTATTAGTGATTTTCTCCCTTTCTTGACTTTGGTTCAAGATTGTTTTTACCGCACCCCAACTCTAAAATAAGGCATTGAATGGCAATTATGTAATATGTAACAAATGGAGGTGCATGATATCAAAAGCAATCTTAGACACATTACAATTAGGAAATGTATATTGCATTACTTCTTCCATACACTCATAAAATTACTCAGATCCTAATATCAGAGTAATCAAGAAAATGAGAAAATATAACAGGAAATGATTACATAATGCACATTTGTTTCAACTTGACCCTTCAAAAAGAATTAGCCAAATTATAAATAAAAATCTTAGGAATTATATCTTTCAACTTTTTTTTCAAAAATGAGTTGGAAAATATCCTTAAAAGTCTCCGTTTCGTCCCTCCAAATCCTAACTCAAGTACTTCCCTGGGGTGTTAACTACCCCAACAGTAAATATAGCAATTTAAAACTTTATTTGCCTTCAGTTGTTGTTACAATTACAGATTGGACCGGAGGTAATTTGGGTTTACTAAAAACCACTGCCAATACATCCAAGTAGGCCCTCTAATACCAAGAAATAGTTTCAAACCATCGGGTTGTGCATGGTACTTGGGGTACCCTTGCATCATTAAAAACCACCCCCAATGCATCACATACATCCAACGAATCCCTATAATAGTAAAAAATAGTTTCAACCACTCGGGCCTCGGGTAGTTTTTAGCCATCCCACACTACACCCGGGCCAATCTGAGGGCATAGGGTATTCAACCATATTTTATGAGGGCCTTAGCTAGTTTTCTCCCCCCTCCTTATTAATCCTCTGGATTCATTTCTTAGAACATTGGACTGAATTTTAAAAAAATTCAATGAAATTGTATTGGAATAATGTTACTCACACTTGAAGCTACTCCCTTGGGTGATGGAACAAACAAATATGTTTAGATATTTGTAATAAATAATATTAAGCGAATTTAGAATGTGTTATTATTCATCATGAAGTTTGAACAAAATACGGGCAATTTTCCCCGAGCAGTTTTCCTAACTGGCAATTTTCCTCCGTGGCAATCTTCCATGGGCAATTTTCCCCAGAACAGTTTTCTGCACACGCTCTACAACTAATCCTCAAGGTAAATCCTCTCTCTTTTAAGATAATACATGAATGTTTAATTAAATTTTTCAATAAAATTGAATGTAGTAGGAAAGGAGGTTCACTAATCTGGAATTAATTAATAATCACAACTGCTAAGGAAAAAAAAATCATTCTTCAGATTACAAATTCCAAAAAAAGGGTTGCTAAAAAATTTAATCAATTTAAATAACTAATTATAAGCATCAATGAACATCAAATGAATTATATATATGAATTAATAATCTAGTTGAAGAATAAAAAATTTAACTTTATATACTGTAATGGAAAGATAATTATCTAATTATTTAAATTAGAAATAAAATTAGATATTTTCTATACAGCATACAAAATTATTTGAAACATCGGTTATTCATGACATAATTTGTAAATAACTAAAACAATAATGAAGATCTGTCCCTCAAAAAAATTGACTAATGCATCATTATATGATAAATTAAGTATTTGAATGGAAAATAAAACAAAATATGGTATAAGAAAGAATTGTCTAGGCTATTTCTGTCCCTGGGGTGCTTATTCATCCCACATAAATAACAAAGGGTTAAGGTAGGCTTGCACAAACTATAAACAATTTGGCGAAACGAAGACCCTGTGATCAAGTATCCTTGAATATTAATCTATAAATAACTACAAACCTCCATATTCAAGTTTTTCAAAAAAAAATCATTCATAAGGCCATGGCTATTCTCAAATTATTGAATTTCTTGGAAAATTAAATTCAAAAATCCTTAGCTATTCACAAAAAATTAATTTTTTGTAAAAAAATTTGAAAAATCCATACCTATTCTCAAAAAATGAAAGTTTTAGGAAATAAAATTCAATTATAAAATTTTTAGAAAAAAAAAAATTCAAAAATTGAATTTTTTGTAGAAATTTTTCAAATATTAAATGGTTTGGTCAAAAATTTAAAAATCCATAGCTATTCCCAGAAAATTAAATTAAATTTTTTGAAAAAAAAAAAGAAAATCAAGCCTTAAATTTTCTACAAAAAAACAACACTTCCTTAATTTGGGCTATCTTGTCTCTTGAAACAGGTCATGATCAACAGCTGAAATAGATATTGTAGTTAGCATTGTGTCATTCCTTATTTAGGACTAAGGGCTGTAGCCTCAGTCCAGTCCAGTTGATTCCTGAGTATCAGTCCTAAAAACCTATAAAGTTCAGTCCTTGATGACGTCAATCAACTTTATTTCTTCTTCCTTTTAATCAGTTCTAGTACTGACAGTTCGAAGGGCCAAGAGTCTAAAAGCCAGTCTTAAGGATTTATAGGACCAGTCCCAAGACTGGACTGGATCGTATAAATAAGGACTGACACTAAACTAGTTGTAGTTACCATAAAAGATCGATAAGAGCCGGTCCTAGGACTGACAAATTTTATTAGGACAGGACTTATACCGATCTAACACCAAATAAGGCCGAACCGAAACAAAAATTGGGTATTGGACCGAGTCTCAACACTAATACTACGAATAGAAAGGGAATTAGAGCGTTCTATAATATATCTTATAATTATTATAAAACGTCAAAAACAAGAAATACTTGTGCATAATAAACTCACCCCAAATTTAGTAGTTATTATATTACATTTTTTATGAAAATGAAGCTTACATCTGTTGGAGGATAGAGTTCTAATTGTGACGGAGGAACTCATGCTGTTATGATTCCTTTGATCTTGAATAATCTCCACATGTGATGAAGAGGAGGGATTTGATGAGTCGACGTAATGACACTTGGAAGCAATTTTGATGAATAATCTAAGGGATTCAACTTAAATTATTTATCATAGAAAGAAATAGGCAACACAATCTCTTCTCTATTTCTCGCTGTCCTCTTTCTCTAGAGAGAGGGACGGGTCATCATCATTGTGCAACTCAATATATTTTCAAACCGGTTAGAGTTCAACTAAGCAAGTTATGACAATTAGGAGATAACATTTGAAGTGTGTAAATGATATTTACTTACTAAGTTTTCCTTGAAAAAAAATATGAAACTCAAAAGTTCCTTCCCCAAAGAAAAGAAGAAAGGACTAAGGAGTGAAATAGTTATTGTTCGTGTCCCTCTCAAGGGAGCGGGGAACGCGAGTGCTCTTCATTTTTATTGTGTTACTGGATGTTGTTGCGTTATTTTTTATTTATTTTTACTTTTTTGAGGAGTTCCGTATTCTTCCAACCTCTCTGGAAGCTTGTCATACTTTTTATAACATTACTTTAGTACATTTTATAGGAAATGTCTTGGAATCCTGAGGGATCCATATTCACATTAAAAGAATCGCGGAGGTTCATTCTTTACTTTTTAAATGGTACAAAGAACAGGGGTAGTAACGGGGCCCGCAGGAATATATACATATATTTTTCTTTTTGGGGAGGGGCCTTGATTTTCTACAATTTTTTGGAAAAAAATCTAAAAGTTAAATTTTTAGCACAAATATTGAAAATTTACTATTGTTTAGACAAAATTCAACACTTAAATTCAAATATTGCATTTTTCGGAGAAAAAAATATCGGCTTTTATTTTTTTATAATTCTAAGTCAACATCGGAGTATTTTCAACTAATTTCCTTGTTTATATCCTGTTTTTCCTTCCTGTCTTGTAACTCCTGATCTAAAGAAACGTCATGAGCATTATTCTTTTTTTCCTCCAAAACATTCTTCAAATTGTCAGGGTTACCATGATGTAGTAATATTTTTATCATTTTAAAAAAATATTGTCTTAGAAACTTCAAATAAGATAACAACATAAATGCATCAAAAAAAAATTCTTGTGAGGAGTTCATTATTTATTTTTGTCAAAAAATTGTCAAATGGAAATTTGTGAAAAACTTTATTTGAACACATTTTGCAAAAAAAAAAAAAAAAAAAAAAGTTAATATTCTTTATTGGGATTGTAAAAAGAAACACAAACCTACAAATATGTATATTTTCAGTACTTACAAAATATTTATGTCCTCGAAAAAATAACAGCGATAACTGGTTCATTTTTGTAAATATTGCAAAAATTATTGTATAAAATGTTATTAGATTATATTATAAATTATATTAGAGTCCAAAATGATATGTATAAAATGCATCTTTTTGTGGTATTTTCTTCTTAAAAATTGAAAATTGACCTTGAATGGAAAAAAGAAAAAAAAATATTCAGAAAATATCAAATATTTCAGTTAAACATCAATTTTTATGCGTCAAATTTATATGCAAAACAATTCACAGACAAATTTATAGAAACGATATATTATTTAAGAATCCAATATTTCATTGGAAGTTCATTTTTTTCTACTAGGAAAAAACAAAATTGCAGTTTTCTTCAATTTCTTTCTTTTACTCATAATTTTTTTGATTTTGAATAGATTTAACAAGCATGGCTATTCATATAGTTGTTTTTTGAGTCGCCCATCAATTTTTGGCTTATAACTTAACCCCTATTTAGTCTCATTGAGCTGCAAAAAACGGTTTCTGTGTTTTGGGTAAAACATATCTAGTATAGTAATATATGACCCCCCCCTTCCAAAAAAAAAAAATGGACACTCGTCTTAGCCTGACCAGGTTCAAAAAGGCACTCATGCAAAATTTCAGGCTCATAAGTGTAACGGTGTGAGCTCCCATAAAGGACACACACAAGGGCCCATCCATAAACTATGTCGGCAGGTAGTGGGATGGAGGGGGTACATTATAAGAAGATCTTTGTCGACTAGGGGAAGGGGGATTTGAAAAATAACGATGTCGAATTACCGGTATTAGCATTATAGAAATAATTAGCGGTAGAGTTAACTGAAAAGGAGCGTGTGTTAAAAACGCTTGGTAGTTATAATTAATAACTTATAAACTAGTTTTCGACCGTATTAAAACTTCATAGTTTTATAAAAGTATCAAAAATTAAAGCACATGATATAGCAATTTATTTTGTTTACAACCCATCAATAGAGAGTTATCTATGAAGCCATCATGAATTAGAGAGACAACAATTATGAACATATAATAAATTTTGCGAAGCTTTTAGACATGCCCATCTGTACCAAAGTAAGACCTAGTGTTCAAGAAGATAAAAATATAGAATGGAAATCTGTCCAACGATCTAAAGAGATCATGGATATCAAGCCTAATTGTAGTATTTTCAAAAGAGCCAACCCTCCTCCAGAAAATTTTAATCGGAAATAAATCGCATTAATGAACAAATTGTCTCGCTCCCGCTTTTTAAACGCACTCGCTCGATGCCCATTCCTAGAAATGAGTAATGACTAGTTTGATTTATGAAAATTGATCATATAAATATACCCGACTCCTAACAATGTCTTCATCCTCTTAAATTAATCAACTTCTAACTTATTCTAAATTATATTTATCCTTTTAACTTAATCATTTCATTTTATACCAAGAAAAACTATTGCATACTCCAGAGCTTCTTGTCTTTCATTCTCCAAATACACTCTTTTGGTGCTTGTTAAGGTCTGTGTTAGTCTTGGAGGTGGTGATGGTGATGAGAAGTAGTTTGGCAGATTCCGACACTTTGATGGGGGTGCATTATCTTTTAACCACCTGTGAATATATATCATTTATAAGTATTATTGTTTACTTATATTACAAGGGAAGAAAGTGCATAATTTAGAATTTGAAGGGAATGCTTCTGAACTAAGCTATAATTTATTTGTTCAGACTTTTGTGCATTCAACCTGATTTGACAAGCATCTACAGTGCTTCTAAAAATATTTTAAAGAAAATTAAGCAAAAACTCTCTGAGATTCACAAGAATTCAGGAATATTCATATTATTGGGGAGCATTTTTTACCTTCGTTGTAGTCATTTTCCTTTATTACAGGATTGATCTAAAGGTTCAGTTTAATTTATTACCATTTATATCAGTAATTTAAAAAAATAAAATTTTATATATTTGTGTTATTTTTTGATTTTTTGCAAAAATTTCCATAAACCAAGTTCCCTCCCCCAAATTAAGGAACTTTTGATTTTTACTAGATAATTTAATATTTGAAATTTTTTTTCATAAAATTAAAGTAAATTTTTGCAATTTTTTTTCATAAAATTTAATTAAATTTTTAAATTTTTTTTTCTAAAAAATTTGAAATTTAGTTTAATTTTTGAAATTTTTTTCACAAATTTAATTGTCTGTGAAAACGGATTTTTGAAATTTTTCAATGAAAAATTTTAGAACTTTTAATTTTTTCTAAAAAACTCTGGATTTATGAAATTTTTTTCCAAAAATTTTAGAACTTTTTAAGTTTTCTGAACACTCTGGACTTATGAAATTTTTCCCAAAATTGTTTTTAAGTTTTTCTGAAAACTCTGGATTTATAAAATTTAAAAAAAAATTATTTTTTTGTGAATATCTATGAATTTTTGATATTTTTTTTTTTATTTTTTCAAAAAAATTCCAAGTAAAGTAATTTGGTGTTAGGGGAGGGGGGTTTGGCCGCCAAATTATCATTATTTTTTTCCAGAGTTCTTAAAAGATCATTTTGTATCTGAAAAGTTAGGCTAAAATTAAATTTACTCATTTTCATTAATTAGATGGGAAGATAAAAGATAAAATGTCAGTAATACCAACATTTTGAAATCATACCACACGGCCTAATACAATTGAATTTTTTTCATTAAGCACCAATTCCTTGAAAAGGTGCAATGCAGGCAAAAAATGCAATTCTCAGCCAGATAATGCAAACTTTTTTATTCAAAATGTGTATATTCAAATGATTTACTAATTCTACAACAATAATTTGACTCTAAAATCAATTTGATCAACTCTGGAACCGTTTTTGCTAAATAAATATTTTTTCTTTGTAAAGTAAAATGGTTACTCTGTGGGAGAATTGAGGCAGTGATTGAGCCACAAGGGCGTCATATTGAAAATTAATATGCTTCTAAAAAAACCAAAAAAAATCCTACCAAGGTCAATGTTTGTTCCAATTGTAGTGGAGGACCCTGTACACTCTTAATATTTTGATCAGCCAATGAAATTCCAACGACTGCATTCACCTCATCACATGTTAAGTCTAAATTCTTCATATATTTGCATAAATAAATTTTACAAGTTGTATTCATATGATTAATCTTAATTTAGGGTAATACGAGACGCTTTTTCAAAATTGTCTATATTTTTAATCTCTTAAATTCGTGCAGCTGGAACTTTCAAATTGTGCATTAAAAGTTCATAGCATTTACCTCTAACACACAAAATATTTGAAGTTAGAGGCCTTTCTGTGAAAATCTGCAATTGACCAATATTACTTTACAGTCAGACCCAAGTTTCATTAGAATAAATAAAGCTTTATTAATCAATTTAAAGTTTTATTGTATTAATTAGGCAATGATATATAAGCAGTATTATACTATCGATAAAAAGAGTTATATAATACATAATTTATGGCATCAAGTGTTTGTTAGGCTTTATATAGGTTCACCTTCTTTTCGCAAAGTTTGATAAATCTATGGCCAAATTCAAAGTTGTAACAGCTCTAGATGCACTGCCTAAAAATTGAAAATTTGAAAGCTTAAGGAAAATGTCAGAAACATCAACAAATATAACCCCAATTAGTACGTCTCAATTTATCCCCACAGAGTCATTTCATATATTTTATTATGGTCTTATACTAAAAAATATATCATCTTGGAAACTACTGCTTATTAGTTTATATGTATTCTATGCTTACTATTTTATCTTTGTTTGGAGAACAAATTTAACTACGAATAAAATAGAATTAAAAATCTGTGAAATAGAAGGTCAAAATAATAAAACAATACCTTCTTTACATAGGTGGCACAATGAGCAAGTCATAACAAAGTAACTTTAGAATTAATATTAAAGTGTATATTAGTGTGTCTGATTTTACCCAAGGGGCCATATTGCCCCAGTACTTGTGATACGGATTATTACTCATTATACATTTTTTCCTGAGAAAACTGGATTTGATATTGTGTATCAAGCCAACCCTTGGCTTCAACAGTATTTTATGAATACATTCGTAAAATTACCAATGAAAAAAATCAGGGTAATTGCCCAAACAGATGTTTTATTCAAATCTTACCATATACTGAAAATATATATGAATATTGATATACATAAGGGAGCAATAGCAAAAACAAACAGAAACAGTTTGGGTTAAACTATTTTGCCTCAAGACATTTTGCTTTAAACCACTTTGCCTCAAGGATATTTTACCTTAAAATATAAATAAATGAGATTTATAGGTCACTTTTATGTTTTTTGGTTAAAATTGGTGTTCGTTGGAATTTTGCAACCAAAATATGTAACGTGAATTACTATAAAACGCAATAAATAATTGTTTTCTGTTGGAAAATGATGGAATCAAGCCACAAAATTTCAATGTATACACGAACAAAATATCACTATATAATGAATTCGAACCAAAGACAAAGTAGGAAATACAATTAGTATTTTAAGAAAAACAAAAATAAATAAACACGGTAACGATTCGAATAGAATAATTACTTCTCTATAAGTAATTATTTTTAGATATTTTGGATTATTCATATTAGAAAATACTCATGGATTGACGAACATTATATGTTACATATATACACAGCGCACACGTCTGCAATATTTCATTAATACAACTAAATTATAATTTCTTAAATTAAAAATATGATCTATATCAGATAGCACAATATACAGTTCACCCTGTGATAGTTTTGTTTTTAATGCCTACAGATAACTTTTGCTTTATTAATAGTTTTTCTTAATGTAGAATTAAACTATTAGAGCTATGAGATCAAAAAATCCTGAATTGATTAAGAAAGTTTGCCAATGTTAAATGTTCGTTTAGAAAGATATTCTAGTATAAATTGTCTCAGAATTATTTATTACATAATACTTGCATGACATATTATAAAAAAATAATAAAAAATAACTGATATCTATATCTGTATTATTATTTTTTCCATGAGGATCAATTCTTTAAGTAGTTCAATATTTCGATATTCGTTATTTGTACACACAGGGGTGTCTAAAAGTCTTAAACCTCTTAGATTTGGCAAACAAAATTTTGGCGGTAAAGTATATTACCTACAATCTGATTGGTTTTTATGTTAACCTTCCTCTTCTGATATAAAAAGGGGACAATTAAAGATATTTTTATTAGTCAAGATGCTCATCTTAAAAAACTTCCTCATCGTACTGGTAAATCATCCCATCAATTTTGTGAAAGATATTTTTATTAGTCAAAAAGATTCGAACCAAAACGTTGATACGCCCCAAGGTCTGCTCTGAACCTGAATAATGTCTAGAAAGTTAAATTAAAAATATATAGAAACCGCAACAGATCAATGGCAAAAATGGCTAAGGAGATCAACGTGTCAAGGACTTCGATGAATTAAATCATCCATAAGGACTTAGGGATGGTTTTTCTGAAGTTTTGTTACGGTCAGAATCTCACGGAAGATGCACGAAGGAAACGGATTCAAAAAGTAAAATGTTATTAGATCTTTGCACGTGGAGAGTAAATACTGTCTTTTCGGATGTGTAGAAATGGGACCTGGATCAAAATTTCAACCGTCAAAACGACAGAATCTTGGCCTTATCATCAAAAGATGTATCATTAGATCAAAGAACAATTCTGAAACGGGTTAACAGTCGTTCCCTTTTGATTTGGGTAGGGATTTCAAGTAAAGGAGATAAGGTTCCTTTGGTTTTTATTCCGGAGGGCCTATGTATAAAGATGGGTGACTCCATTTCGTCTGTTTTGGAGCCTGTGATCCTTCCGTGTTTTAAAGCCAATTCTTCTAAAACGATTAAGGTGACCTTTGAAGATGTAGCTCAATTACAAACCAGTACTCAATGCCAAGAATGGCTTAAAGACAAAGTTGTGCCCATTCAGGTTCATTTTAACGGTTCTTCAGGTCTTTTGGTCTCGGTTCTTTCATTTTAACGGGTTCGGTCTCGGTTCCGGTCTTTTGGTCTCGGTTCTAATTTTAGCCAGGCTCAGTTTTGTAACAGGAACTTAAAACAAGGGATGCCACTAGAAAATTCGGTCCCAAGAAATCATATTTGATACAAACAGGGCCACACCCACCTTATACGCAGATTGCATACTCCCTAAATTTCCCTAAGGGCCCTGTAAACCAAGGTTGCTTAATACAATGGTTGTCAAAGTGAAGGCCGTGTGGGGAGGTATTGGGGGAGGGGGGTGCAGGAAGATGGAGAATTGAGGATGTTTTTATAGTCTACACATACATAGTACACATGTTTCGTATAAAGGGGCCTCAGCTAATAATTATTAGTGAAGGGAGCATTGGCATAGTAAATGACCATTCCAAGATTAACTTGTTGATTAAAGCTATTTTAATTTTATCATAAATGTATAATGTATTTTCTTCATACATTCTAAACAGGAACAACTTCACAAGAACCGAGGCAAATAAACAATATATGGCGGTCTAGGTTCCGTTCTTGGCTCAACTTTGTCGTTTCCAGTTCTAGAGGTTCAAAGACCGGAACCACTTGAACCGCAAGACCCATAAGGCCTTCACCTTACTTAAGGCAAATATTCCTTTTTGGGACAAATCTATGGGGCCCCCTTCGAGTCCAGATCTTAACCCCCTCGACTACTTTGTGTAGGTTTATCTCGATTCGAAGGAAAAAACTCTTCAATATTTAAATTTGGAAGATCTACGTGACCATCCATTTAGATGGAATGGGCGAAACTTCCCAAATCTATGGTGCGTGCAGCATGTGAAGCATTTCAATCACGTAACAGGGAGGTAGTTGATAAAGGAGGCAGTTATATTGAGTCGGCGTCTAACATTCTAATAAAATTAGGCCTGAAGGAGAAAGCGTGGACTTTCCTCTTTGCACTAACGGAAAAGGGTAACAGTTACCTCATGGTGGGGAGGAACCTTTTGTCTTTGATAAAAAAGTTTTTGTTTATTTGCAAGAAGGAAGAATTTATGAGAAGTATGGATAGCTTAAAATATCATTTAACTATAAATTTAATGGTAGTAGGGAATCAGGACCTCGGACTGTGGAAACTTTTGAGAAATCAACTTTTAGAAAAGATTAAGATTGTTGATAGTGAACCAATTGTAGTTTTTATCATCCTAATCGAGGAAGTCTTAACACCTCAATTTATGTCAGTGCTACTTGTCTATTTGTTTTTTGTTTTTGTTTTGATAATTGTTTAGTTTTATTCGTTTGTAAAATTTTAAATTGTTGCTGGACATTGGATAAAATATAAAAAAAAAAATAGGATGTCTCTTTGTCACCTGATACGCATCCATAGGCAGTTTAAGAAGTTTTGTGCCTCTAAAGTTCAATAATTGTCTTTTTTTATTGCCATTGAAACTTTGGCTTTCGTTACTCTTTCTATAGTTAATATTTTAATATGAATTCTTGGGATTATTTTAATGTTTGTTTTATACCTATATGTTATGTATTGTCTTTTTTATACTTTTAGATCATGACGTAGGGATTTGTTTTAAATAGATAGTAATGTACCTTTTGTTTTACGAGTTGATATATTTTAATAGTTATATGTATGTATATCCTTTTAAGTGTAATCCCTTATAGAATATATGTTTTAGTGTATGATTGTACCCCCAATCCAAAGGTGTTCTTATTGTCTTTACTCTGGTCCGTTACTTCCGTTTGTTGGTGGTGTTCGTAGAACAATACACTATAGACATATTTTATCAATATTTATGAGAAAATTCATGTAATAATGTACATTATCTGTTTACCATGTTTATAGTAGTCATGTCTTTTTAGCTAGGGGATTTAATTATAAGCTATAATGTTTATTTATATATTTTTTGCGTATGTAACTTCCCTAGACCAATAAAGAGAAAAAAATAAATAAATAACAGCATAACAAAGAATCATTTAATATGATTAGATGAGTCAAAGAGTACTTTACCTCCTTGCTAAATCTCATTTCATTTCAAATTCACTCATTTAAATTTTATATAAAGTACTTCCCCCTTATTTTTCTTTTTTTAATATGAGTTGAACTTGACACTTGCGAAATTTAATTTATTTTATATAGTGCTCCCTGTATATAGTATTGTCTTTTTTTTTTCTTTATACTGTATGATATATAACAGGCACCACTATCTATATACAGTGTACTTAGTTACTTAGTTAGTTCATACATTCAGATATTGATACAGAAATACATTAGAATAAACTTTGCTTTATTAAAATATTTATTTCATTATCAAAGCATGGTTCAATTCATTTATTTTTAATCTACAAAATATTGATGGTTATATTACATAACTGACACTTTTCATGAACTAAAATCCTAAATAAAATTAAAAGTATTTACTCCCCAAACAAAGTTCAGTTATTTCTATATCAATTTTACTTACTTACTCATACTTGCCAAAAAAAAACTTTCGAATTTTTTGAAGTAAGAATATCTAATCTTATATACCAAAAACAAAAGAGTTCTTAAATGTATGTTTTTACGAGTAGTATCAAAAAATATAGCAGAATGCGTAAAATAGGAAAAAATCAGTCTTTGTTCTAACTTTTTATTGGAAATTGTTAAATATAGTTCCTTTTTTTTTGTAATAAGAAGAAGAAAGAGGATAGCAACATCTTAATAACAAAAAAAAAAAAAAAAAACTTTTCCTCCTGCTCGGAAATATATCTGTACATACTAAGCATACAATTATAGATTTGTAGTATATTTTTGTTTACACAAGTACTTAGAAAATTACAAAGTTTCTGATTAGATTTGTTGGTTTTTTTTTGTTTGGAAAAGAAAGAAAGAGCAAATTCAACAAATATATGAAAAAAATATCATATTTTTTGTTTTGTAAAACACAAAATTAATCAAAGTAAGTAGATAAAGCAAAAATATCTACATTAACTCGAATTGCTCTTCTTCCAGGAGAGATTTGGAAGGTATACTTTCGACTAAACTTTTAGGTTCATAATGTCCAAAATAGGCTTGAAATTTCAGGCATTGAATGGCAAAGACACGATGACACTTACACTTGTAATTTGGGTTACAAAAAATTAAGAGAATTAAGGAAATACAATCTCATGACAAGAGTTCAATTGTTCAATTTAAAATTTGACTAGGACTATATGTAAAAGACTCTTAACTTGACTAGAGTCAGTAGACAAGTTTAAAATCTAAATAAGACTCTAGCCTTCAAACTCATTAACTCACGTGCCCAAAGACTCTCAACTTTACTTGGACTCATATTGGGAAATATTGGACATTACTTATGAGACTTCACTCTACAAAATCTACAAAGGAAATACCCTCATGACATACAATTGTTAGTATGGAACTAAACTCTGTTTGTTCTAGGATTCGAATAAGATATATGTTGGAAAATAAGTCATTTGAGGGGATACCGATCAAGGTCTGTCATCCTATTTAATTGAAGATAGTCGCCGCACATTCGCCAGCTTCCTTTGGGGTTTGGAACGAAGTGAATAGCGGAAGAAAAGTTAGAAAAAGACGATCGTAGGATCCCTTTCTCCAACAAATCGTTGATTTCGTCCCGTACAAAATTTAACTTCTCACCATCTCCGTGAGCTGGATAAGTTTCAATGAAACTTTAACTATTAAAGACATAATTATATTTCAATTTGATTTCTTGAGTCTTTGATAGTTCTGAAATGAAGCACGGTTTATCTCGGAATAACTTTTTATTGAAAATATCAACTCCAAATCTGAAATTATATAAAAAATATGCACCCAAGATTGGACGACCACTTTGTACCACCATATATTTCCATTGGAAATCTCCTATGTTTTCTA
The DNA here is from genome assembly GCF_016086655.4 of Lepeophtheirus salmonis. Classification (NCBI taxonomy): domain Eukaryota; kingdom Metazoa; phylum Arthropoda; class Copepoda; order Siphonostomatoida; family Caligidae; genus Lepeophtheirus; species Lepeophtheirus salmonis. Next base: position 28,555,501 of record NC_052138.2, on the reverse strand, counting down.
GATTGAGAGTTAAAGTTGTTGTACCAATAACATCAACAAGGGCTCCTCCATATCTAATAATAGGGGAGAGTTTTTCTTGCGGTCCTGTGTCTACCAGAAAGTTAATCAAATTTGAATTGTCTTTGATGAAAAAGAAGTTTGTTGCTTTATTTACAACCTCGGTCCCGTGCAACCGAGGGCTATTTAGTTTTTTGAAACAAATACAAAAAAAAAAATGGCAACTAGTTCCTGAACAGTTTGTTGCATTCATTCCAAATTTAGAATGATAATAGGAGATATCTTTTTTCTCCTTAGATTTAGTAAATTTGAACGTGCTATGAAGAGGTTTTTTGAAACATGATTGATAGGAGGCGAAGCAGACGAGTCTTCAACAGTGGAAATATGTGAATTGCTAAGTTCTTTGGCTGCAACACACATTTGCTTCAACTGAATAGGACTGTGCTCTCAAGTACCCTTGCTGGTCTTTAGACACATTTCCGATGAAGTCCTCCTGTAGTAAAGGATGACGCAAATCATGGATGTATTCCTCGTCAAGGAGACGCTCAACTTCATCTAAATCCCGATGAATCGAACATGATATCAGAATTTTTTTAAATTCTATCTTAAGGTATTAAGATATTATTTCCATATTTCTGTAAAATTGCCTTTTTTGCACAATCCTACATGAGTCCTTCTTTTTTAATAGGAATAGACCTACAAAATCCCCCAGGTAATGCTGAAACCATTAAACAATATTTGGTCTGATCTTCATTGATCTTCCTCATCAAAAAGTCCAGCTCAATTCTTCGAAACTAATTTTCCAGATCCATCGCTTTTTGAAGACTAGTTCTGCTACGGCAAGAGTTAAGTTGCTGACCTCTTCCCCATCGTACTTTTTTTCGATCTGAGGGACATTGTCCGCATGATCTTGACCATCAGAATAAGATTTTTTAGGAGGCATGATATCACGTCGGGGTCGCCAATGTTAAGATTTAAATATCTTTATTCTAACTCAGTAAAAATGATCATTCCTTTATACGAAAATAAAAAGGAAAAAAAGTATACAAGGCACTATGATGAATATAGTCAAGTCGAACTCCTACATAATTAAGACATGGTGATAAAAACAAAAACTTGATTGTTTTTGTTTCAGCTGTCGTTTGGTTGAGTAATGAAACCTCGTAATTAAAATGATAATGGAAGCTTTGGGCCCCACTCTGTAGGCGGAGTTTGCAGGAGGGGCATCTCCCTCATACTTTTAAGATTTATTATATGATCATGTTTATAAAAAATGAAAATAAAAACAAATTGGCTCACCCAGAACAAATTTCAAACTCTGCCAAAGGCTGGGAATCACTGCACGTATGATTCGAGTTATTATTTTCTTCAAAGTTATCAAATCAAAGAAGAATTGGAGGATTCACAACAGGGGCTCCCAATTAAAAGTGTAAAAAGACCGGAAAATAGATTTTGAGGAATTCCACAGTTTGTGTATCATATGACATGTTGAGTTGGGATTTTTGTAAGAGCGCAAAGAGAAGGCGAGAGCAGGGAATATGTTATTTAGGAATGAGGGCCCTTACTAATATCAGCTACTTGTCATATAATTTGAGGGGAGAAAATAAATTACTACTGCACAGAAAAGCACTTTCCACATTTAAAATACCAATAGTACATGGGAAATATTACACTTTTATTTAAATTCATATATATGTATCTTATTATGTTTTTTTAAATCAAGTTATAGCAAAGATAGTTGCGAATTCTTCTTTTAGAGGGAAATATTAACACCTTATCGCTATAACTAGTATTTTTTCTTTACAAAGATCCCTTCTTTACCTAATACTAGAATGACCTTATTTCATGTCATTTTAGTAGTTTCTCAGTTCTTCTACCCCATTTGTAGCCGTCACACTTGAGCCTTCGCTTACAGGTTTCTAGTATTATATTAGTTAATTCTTCATACTAGATATTCCTTTCTCAAGAATGAAATAATTATGATAGCAGCTAGTGAGAATAAAATATCAGATTGCCAACTAGAAAAAGCCACTCCCGCTTTCTATGACATATTTTCTACACCTCTACACATATCTGATTTATCTCTAATTTTACTTGTTAATTTATTTATGAGCTTTTAAATTGTTATCATGTACCTATATCTATATTTATAATATAGATATACTTACGATATATAATATAATTTACCGCTTATAAACCAACATGTAAACGAAAGATGTGACAATTTGATCGGTCTTCCCTATTAAGCTATGATATTAAATTTAAATATTATTTCAATTCAGTTTATATATTTTAAAGTATATATTAAAGTTTTCAACATAAATTCAAATTTTTATATACGTACTGATTCGAAAAGTATGATTTTAAAAAGGCATTAAGAAAATTGTACTTATTTGTTAAAATATATTTACTTGGTGTTATATATTGTATAATAAAGCTTGGGGGTATCGAAAACTCTTCCAATTTAATGAATGTGTCTCTTTGTTTGTTTAACTTTAATGTAGTGTGTAGTCGTATATGATGAATTAATTATTAATGAATGTATAATATGGGTTGCTGAGATATTATTGAATATCTTACTATAAATTGAAATAATTCACATGACTGGTCTATTTTCTCTAGCAAGCGTAAAAATAATAGAGAGGTTTTGTTGATATTACACATATTTTGTTCCGAATATTTAGATTTATTTTTCTATTAATAAATATTAATGTCCTACCCAAATAAAAAGAATCATTTTTTTGTACTCAATACCCTCAGTTCTCAAAAGTTATCTTCGATTTTGTAGTTACTAGTTGATGAAAGTAAATTAATTGTTTAAATTTATAATAAAATACTAACATTGTAAAAATTGTATTTATTAAATGCCAAACATTAAAATATAAAAACTGAATATAGTTATACTTTAATAAAGTGAATTGCTAAATGAATCATATTAATTAATTAATTATAATCTATAGGATTCATTTAGTTCATAACTCTGTTAGTATATAAATGAATAAGTAACGTTAAAAGTAACAGTATTTTGGAGATCTCAATCGCCCTGACGATGTATAAATTTTAAATCATATTTTTTTGACCAACTCCAATGAGCCTTTTGCTGCATCAATCAAATTAATGGGTGTGTTACCATCCGTAATGAGTGTAGACTTTAACATCTAGATTATTGAGTGTTTGAGGGCCAACAACATTCACCATTGCCTTAAACTTTTCCACTTCAAGCCTCATTATTTCCGTTCTTTTAAATCTATTTCCAGTTTTTTTTTTTCTCAGTATACTCGATTTTGGCATCGCAAGCTTCTCTAAGCCGAGTAAGTTCTGCTTCAGCTTCAATACCTAGAGCTTCAGTCTCTCCTTTTGAATCTTCAATTTTAACCTCAGCTTCAATTTTGTTAGATTCAGCTCGAGCTTTAACATCTATGCTGGAGTGACCAATGGCCTCAACAATAGCACAATCAGGCAGCAATTCCAAAAGTTGTTTACGAGATTTTTCTGCCTGTGCTTCATCTGTGATTCTTTGTCTTTCTAATCGACCTTTAGCTTCTTGGTCAATTATTTCTGATTCTCTTTTAGCTGTAGCTTCTTGGGATTGAGTTGTAATTTCTTTGGCAAGGGTTACAGACTTTTGGAGTGAATCTCGTGTTCTTAGATCAACAGGCTCAACACTTTGAATATCGATGGATGTAACTACCACATAAGGTTGTTGAAGGGGAATTCCAGGACTACCTTTGATTTATTTGTCTCGTTGTCTCCAAATACGGCAGAGCAAAGATCTCTGCAGAATTTTTATGGAAATTATAGAAAGAAACTGAGGAAAGTGTTCCTCTCACTTTTGAAGCAATGGATTTACACATATCTCCGATAAGGTCAGGGACGCAAAATAACTTTGCTCCATTATCTTGATTCTTTTCACCTTTAAATTGCCACTTGTAGGAAAGCTTTAACTCTAGTCTAGTATGATTGGCAGTTTCAAAAGTGTCATAATCAGAGCAAAAATCTGGTCCTAATAGTAAAGCAAGTGAGTGGATAAGATTGGGCAATTTTTGTTTTCCTCCACTAAGAGAAAGCTAAGTGAATTCCTCATTAGGCTGAAGCATAACTAACTCAGGACGATAGACTACTCTTGATTGACAGCTCTTGTAGTCATATACTTGAACTACCGCATTGTGTAGAGCTTTAAAGGTTATTACTCGAGTAAAATCGACATCTTGAACTACTGTAGGGTCTCTCAGAGTTCTTCATCTTTTTTAAGCATATAAGTTTTACCAATAGAAACCTAATACCTAATAGAACCAGTCTAAATGTTTCGAACGTAAATTCCTTCATTGTCATGCAGGGGTATTTTTTTCTTACGTCTATGACTTCTACCTCAATCGTAGGAGTATACTCCATAGTCCTTTTATCATCCATCTATCTCCAGGTTTTCGCATTTCTAGGGGAGGCACTGACTTATCCTCGTACTTAACCAGGGACTGTAAACTTCTTTCACACCATCGTCAAGAATTTCTCCTGGCTTAAGAAAAAATGAGATTAATAATGGTTCAATAATGTCTACTATGAAGTGTAGTGGCTTTAACAGTACCCATAATTTCTTCATGATTCTTCATCAGGAATGACGGATGATGTAACTTTTAGGGTTATTAAATATTGGTCTCCGTTCAACTTCAAATTTATCTTTAAAGGATACCTTGGCCTTGACTAAAATAGCAACAACTGTTTATGGTATGCGAGTTCTAACAATCCTAAGAATATTTTCATACTCGATAGGGAGATAAGCACCAGGTTTTCTAACTAACTATTAATCACCTACCACTCTCTTACACCCAGATCTGTCCAAAGTTTCACGAGCAGCACTAAGTTGTAAAGCTTCATTCTCATGCACGACTGTATCAGTTATTGTTTTAACAACTTCAACCTATACAAAAATTTAAAACAACATTATATATTTTGGAAATGCATAAAATAATAGAATAATTGAACTTACCTCTTTTCTTGGAAAATACGTTCCTGGACTTTTGAATAAGTATAAATCTCCAGCAACACAAAAGTGTTGTCTTCATCAGTAAAATTTCTGATAACTTTTAAAAGAAGTGGACTTGATGAATGTACGATTCTTAAAGGCGTCACTTGAACGCTCAAATACGTTCTAGGATATAATGGAAAAGGATCTCATTGCAATAAAATTTCTTCATATCCATGAAATAACTTAATGTGCCCAAAACGATCTTTCTCAACAGCACCATCTTTTGATACAACGCAATCAGATCCTGGAGGTATTACCATCATTTGAGTAGGGAGGGGGAGGAGGACAACGTCGTGTTCATTCACATGGTAGGCTTGTGGCCCAGTTTGGACATAAGTGTTTTGATCCACAATGTGCATGTAGAAAAAAGGAGCGATTCGAAAGAATGAAGTACATCCATTGGATTTGACATTTTACTATGTGAATAAATAAAAAAATTCCATTAATAAGTATTCAAAAAAAGAAAGAAAATAGACCCAATAATATGGTTACAATGATTTTTAAGCACTTATTGTCTTTTCATAAGCTCATGAGACATATTATTACTAGGTATGTTAAAGGATTTCAAAAAAAATAGATTTGAAGGAGATAATTAAGTTTATTTTGATATAATTTTTTCACCTGAACTCAGTGATGCAAGTATTTTAAATATTTATTTGATAGGAACGGAGTAACTGTATGGTTTTCGATTAGGAATTCCGACCTCCCTTTTCCTCGTTCTTATTCACTGAAATGTTATTGTTTGTTTATTTGGCTATTATGACGTATGTATTATGTTCATTTTATGTTTTCACGTTTTGATAGGACCTATTATTTAATATTTTTTATGTATGCGATGCGAAGAAGACAATTTGTTGTAAAATAATTTAGTTATTAAATATTTCATACATTTTTGATATTATAATTATTCATTAATACAAAATTGTTTATTATATTATTATGAACATTATTACATAAAAAACATTGTTAATATTAAAAGTTGAAACATTTTATAAATTAATAAACCTAGTATATTTTATTTGTATTCGAACAAACGAACTGCATTAGACATTCATTGTATTAGCAACAGCCAAAATACACGTAAGTTAATATCAAGGCCCTCGATAATCATTTTACCTCAAGGATGTATGGGAAAAACCAAAAATAACATTTCTCCACAACAGAAAACTATGACATAGATGTAGCAAAATTTATCACAAGATCATACCCCTTTACTATTACAAAGTTACTTATTGAAAAAATTCCAATAATGAATGTATTATTTAATGAGAGCAAATTAATAACTTTAAACTATATGGAAGATTTTAAAGGAACACAGTTGTGTAATGAGTAATTACTTATACGACAATATTTACATAATCATTAGCATCAGGATTGGAGTATTGATTATTAGTCTCATGTGTTTACTAGGTGCATTCAAGTGTTCGGTATGATGTCAACGAAATAAATTTAAAGAATGTGTTAAATTATATTGTTTAAGGACAGAGTATTCTAGTTCATCAATAAATTCTTAAACTTTAAGAAAATAAATTTATAGAGTAAAGAGGAATGTACTGAATTATATTTAATATTTATAATAAGATTTTCTTCATGAAATAATAACAATTATAATTATTATACATGTATTATTAAAACTGTAGTGTATCCTATCACAATATCAGTTCACCAACTCTCTATAGACTATTAAGAATGATGTGAGTCAAAATAAGTACAAATAGCCAGGCAATGAAATGGGTTGACTTGAAGAACACTCCAGTCTATTATAAATAATAAATATTTTATTTATCTAACAAATAATTCATAAACGAAACCCACACAACGTTACGAAATATACGGAAATATTACGATTTTAACGCAATTTCTCCTTGCCTCCCCTCCCAAGCAACGACCAAAATACGCATATTCAAGTCTTTTCTCTCCTTGATTAGTAGTAATTGGTTAGAAACACTCCTTCTGCCTTTGTTTTCTACACTAAGCGAGTCTCTGTGAGTTAATTGCTCATACAAATTAATGAGGGAGTACTCATTGATGAATCATTCATAATCAGAATTTTATCAGAACGAGCCCCATGCCTTATAAATATTTACTAGATAAATTATAATATTGTTCTTATTAGGTTTTTTTCATAGTTTTAAAATGATCACTTATTAAATGGATTCTTGAGAACTAAGCAGGGTAGATAATATATGTTTTTGGTTTATTTAACTTATAGTATTATAATTTAATATTTTTATACCTAGATAATAGACCTTGGCAACCATTCAGTCGCTATTCTATTTATACGAAATATCAATATGTCACACGAGAGTCACTTGATGAACTTGAAAAATCGATACTTGAAACAATATGAGAGAATAAATACCCCTCAACTTAAAAATTCATTTCTTTCATCCAACTATACAAAAATAAAATATTGACTTCTATCCAGATTCCTCTACATAACACCTTTCTTCTAGATCATATTCAAAGAAATACAACAAATATTGTGATGGAGAATATCAATGGTAAGACTGACACAGATACTGAGTTCCAGGGAATGAACATTTAAGAAACTAGATCCCTCTCCTCGGTTAAAGAAACTTAATTCTTTGAGGAGATACTAGATGAATCACCTGAATTGGTGATGTACCAGGATGAATATCAATACATAGATAAACCAAGCTTACACAAAGGATTTGCAGAAGTTCCGATTTCCATTCAAAAACAAGATCCTACTCTACTTCAAAAGGTATGCAATAATAATTAAATTGAGGTTTTTTTTTAATTTTAAGCATTTTCTTTCTTTTTCAGTTTTAAGTTCAGTATTAAGGACAAACAAAAAATAGACAATTTGATTCTAATTTTCCAAAATCCCCGAAAAAGATCCACTTGATAAATTTATTAAGCTTATTGACTATTACCGGTCGTATGTCAGTTTATTCATCTATGATAAATTTAGCATTATTGAAGAGTGATGGAAGTTTGCCAAATCTGTTCCCATTAGAAAGTAATAGTCGAAATATTTGCATATCTGGATTTGGAGACGCTGCATTGAAGACATTGTCCAAATTAAGCTTAGGGCAATCCCAACTTGAAGAAGTTGAAAGCATTGATTCCAAGTATAAAATTTATAACAAAAAGCCACTCATTACTCCAATTGCTTATCCAAAATCTCGAATAAAATGGAGTAGAGTTAAAACTTTTGTGTCTTCAACTTTTTTGGATATGTTTGGTAAAAGAAACTTATTAAACTATTGTGTATTTCCAAAACTTAGGCGTAGATGTCGGAACATTCATGTGGAAAGAAAACCTCTAAATTGAAGATGGAGCCATCCTGAGGATCAAAGTCTAGAAATATGTATGACAAGGTATGATACTTAGAACGTATTCAAGAGTCAGATGTATTTATCTGGTTTTTTTTGGTGAGAGATATGGGTAAAACCAAGACACTCACTAACAATTGACAAACAATTCTTATTTGAGAATGAAGTTGTTACTGAAAGACTTAAGAAAAATTCTATATCTATTACAGAATTGGAAATAAGACTGAGGGTGTGGTAAAGAGCTCATTTTTATTTTGGAGATCCTATAACTCTGAGTTTGATTAAGTTGGAAAATGACATCTCACAAGTTCTTGAGTCAGTTAATTCAGAAAAGAATGGGTCTTTAAACCAACTTAAGGAAGACATAAGAAATTCAGGTTGTCCACTTTATGAAAATTAAAGAGCTTTATCCTTAGACGTAAGAGTAGCTTAAATTCTGTTTTTTTCTCACATTGACGAAGATTTTGTGAGGACTGTTATTGACAGACTTTGGAAAGTTATATTGGACATTGTATCGAAAGAATTGGTCACTCGTATCGATTTCCTGAGTTTCTTTATATCAAAAGAGACTGAAGAGTTTATTGGAAGGACTAAAGAACTTGAAAAGATGACCGAATTCATTCTATCTCATAGAAATGAGTTCAAATGTATTAAAGTTCAGGGTAAAGGAAAAACAGTTTTTCTTTGTAAAGTGGCAAATAAAGTGGTCCAATACATCAAATGTCATCGTCATTCCATTTTTTTCTGATGGGGTATGGATTCTTTTTGTATCATAGAGTATTTGGAGCATCAAATTCTGCAACTTCATTCCAAAATTAATATTGATAATTACTCTAAAAGCTTTAAAAATGATAGTTACTTATCCTTTATAAGAGTTGAAAAATTAATCAGTCAAATTCAAACATGTGGAAAATTAGTTTGTTGGTTGGTAACTTTTTGAAGAAAATGGGGGATAAAGTATTAAGTGAGGCTCCTCTTAATAACGTACTTCGATTAGTTGCATCCAAGAAAGAATCAGGGAATATTAAATATCTCAAAACACTATGCTCAGTTCTTGTATCCTCAAATGCCATAGTGAATGGGAATGAAAAAACAATGATTAAAGAATATATACCTGGAAATCTTCAGGATTTATATAATTTTATTCTTGAAAGAAATGATGATGATAGTCATATCCTTGAGCCAATTCTTAATATTTTATATGAATGTGAAGGACCATCATTCAATTAACTTTTGAGAACCACTCAGAATATTTAAAGAAAGACTGTTTCTTCTATATCACTTCTTAAATCTCTTAATAGACTATAAATTTTATAGAGCCCTTAATTAAAAAAAGGTTTTTCCTCAAAGATTATTTTAAAAACAGTTTCCTTAAAAACTATCTTAATGAAGATAATTATCGAAGCTTGTTGTTCATGTACTATCTGATAGAGTTTGAAGAGGATATTAAGAATTCTGATTACATTCATGCATATCTATTAAATTATCTTCTACGATTATGTATTTCTAAGGGTAATAATTTTTGAGGGATTTGTCTTTTATTTATTATTGGGCGAAAAATGGAGTTGAATCCATGCAGTATTTTTATTCTCAATGCTCAAAAATAGCTGACTAACAATTACTAAGCTTTTTGTAGACCTAATCAGAGTCCTTAGTTAACAACCCAATGCTTACCTATCAGCACGAAATAAACTCGTATTTCGTGGATGGTTTGGGGCACACGCACACACCTCTTTTTGATATGAATCATTATAGGGCTAAAGACAATTCATTATTTCTCATGCTCGAAATTTTGAATAAGGAATTATCGATGAAGCTTCCAGACATTGAAATAGTGACAAGTTTTATTGAGCTACTAATGAAGACATATGGATCTATGGGACAGATGACTGTGTCATTGTTGAACAAAAAGATGAAACTATGTTTGGTCTCTACGTTCATTTTCCTGTAACCTCCTTATCATTTGTTCTTGGGAGTGAAGTAATATTTGTTGGTCTACTAGGTGGAACAGTATCTTTCTGAGACATAAATAAAAGGATAAATATGTCTAATCATGCACAAATCCATTTGAAGCCCGTTTCTAGCATATTCTTGATGCCATTGTTTAGGATTATTGTGTCCACTGGACTTGATGGTATTTATTTATTTATTTGTATTCTCTTCAACCTTATAAAAATTTGAAATGATAGGTAAATTTTCTCACTCATTACCCATATCCTGTGGTACTCCAATCAATGAATCCTCAATTTTAGTGGAAACATGGGGAGGTGAGTTGTTGTGCATAAATATTATTGATAATGAAGTATCCAAAAAAAGGTTTTGTTGTTAATGGTGCCATATGTGATATTGCTGTCAAATCGAATGGAAAGATGTGATTTAAAAAAAAACGGTTTTTGGATTGTAGAAATAAAACACATAAAATATTCTATTATGGTGAAAACTTTATTATGAATCGAAAAAACAATCCTTTACAATTATTTCTATAAAATAATCTTTGCTGCAACTGGCCTTTAAATGGTCCATTCTTTCGTGCCAAGCATTTCGCGTTCTAGCATTGTTACCAGAATCTCACAAATAACTCGCTCAATATTTGCTTCCAATGCTTCAATCGTCGCTGGTTTATCCACATAGACTTTTGCTTTTACGTAGCCCCAAAGAAAAAAGTCTAAAGGTGTGATATCCTACGATCTTGATGGCAAAATCACCGGGCCAAAGCGTGAAATTAATTGCTCACCAAAATGATGTCCCAATAAGTCCATTGTTACGCGCGCTGTGTGGTAAGTGGCACCATCTTGTTGGAACCAAATATCGTGGAGACCATTTGCTTCAATTTGAGGTACCAAAAAGTATGTTACCATGGTGCAATATCGTTCGCCGTTGTCGATAACGTGTTGGCCGGCAGCGTCACGTGCGAGCTGTACGTGGCCTACCAGACGACAGGACACCCCAGCAAGTTGCTGCCCCTTCAAATTTTTCGATTTTTCTGCGAATTGTGGATTCTAAAGGTCGATTATGTGGACCATAAGTTGGGCATAATTTGCCAAAAGCTTCTTTCACAGAACGCTGATTTTCATAGTACAATTGAACAATTTGTACACGTTGTTTTGGCGTTTATATCTTTCCATGATTAATTGTAAAACAATACTCAGTAAAAATGACGTATGAATTTGACAAAACTCACGCGCGCCTGTCAAAAAATCCCTACTGGAAAAAACCGCTTGTTTTGAATCACAGCTGAATTTAAATTTAACGCTGAAAAAGTGCTGGAAACTTGGTTCACCTTGATTGACTCTTACAGGAAATAAATTATCATTTTTATCGGAATCTGAAATGTTAATTGGATGATGAGATGGTTGTATTCGATGTTTTGAATTTAAATTGTTTAATTCAAATTTCTATGAGTATTTTAATGATGTTGTCAATCCTCGATACCAAAACATTTTGGGGAAATACAAGATGCCAACTTTTGAAGATTATGTTGTGGTTTGTATGGATTCATATGAATGTAAAAAAGTCTTAGGTTATAATTATAGTTGGATTCGTTTTATATATAAAGTCCAAGTATCCTATTCCATTCAATTGATCAAAAAACAGGGATAACTTTGTCAGGCTTTCAAGAAAATATATTCATATTAATTAAAAATAAAAAAGGCTATAAAGTTTTAGATTTAACGAAGAACTCAGATAAATTTATGATTTGGGAGAGATCACATATGTCTCACCTGACTTTGAATATATAAATTTCACCGTTCCAATATCAAGAGCCAAAGGAATATTCATCTATCCAAGAAAAGAAAACAAGTTTGACGTATATCAAATATCGTAAGAGTCTCTTAATAAAGTAAGCAAGAGCCGAAGAATGGACTCAGAGATAAAAACTTACACCCCAATATTGACTTCTGAGAAGTACTTTTGTCCATACTATAATTTCAGCTCGAATGTAACATTTATTGGGTTATAATAATGGATATATTTTATTGGTTGACAGATTACAAATGGCATTATGGAAATATTTTTTGGATATTAATTCATTTGAAAAAATATTTTAATGTTACAACATTTACAGTTACACCATAATTGGCTTAGTATCGAAATCATTGCCAAAGAAAGGTGATAAATTCAGATGTTATGGAAGCTGTTATCAAAGTGGTCTTGTTACTTTTAGCCTTAGGTGAAATAGCAAAGGGGTTAGGGAAATGAAAAATCTGGGGTTTGACTATAAGCCAGATGGTGTTGACAAAGAGAACTTGATTTTCTATAACAGTGAACATTTTTCACAAGTATTTATTAAAGGAAGAGTTTTTTCAGATAATGTTGAATTAAAATTTGGACATTCAATATCACCGTTACTCAAGAATTGTTAAGACTACTTCTCATGACGAGGAATACTTTATTCTTTCAAATAAAATCATCAATAATATGGTTGTAAAAGGCCATGACATGCCATATAAACCTGATATATTGTCTTATGGATTTTAATCTTTAAATTATCTTGATTAAAGTTAAAAGTTTTGCACACCAGAGTCAAGATTGCAGTTGAGCATAAAAAAGAAAAGAAAATCGAAGAAAAAAATCCAATTTCTTCCATACAAAATATTCCTGGAGGGAATTATCGAAATGGGATCATTTTATCAGCTCCTCACGTTTATTTGTATGCACTCTCCCACCATGAAGCTCCCCAGAAAAATCAATTTGATATTAAAAACGAACTAGAATTTGAAATTAATTCTGTATGGAGAGACAATGATGATTCAATTATCCTCTCTTGTTTCAGCACAATAGAAGTATTTGCTATAATTTTGTATTCAAATGGATCACAAGAAAGGAAGATAATTTGGTTTAAGGATTCTAAATTGCTTTCAACAACACTCGTTTCTGAAGATATCGATTCTGAATATGAAGGCAAAAGATCTCAAATAACGAAGAAGTTATTTGAAATTCAAGGAGCAATGATGATGATGTGAATAGTTCTTCCTTCTCAAATGATAATAGTTTAAGATGCTATTACTATAATGAGCTTAAGTCTGTACGAAATAGTTTAATTAGGATTGATTGAACTCAGGGTACAAACATGACATTGTCCCTCTCAGATTTGAAAATGAAAGCAACCAGAAAGTGGATATAATGAAACTAATGAGCTCGATTCATACCCATATCTTCCAGCATTGGATTCTATCGAGCATTTCTTCCACGTGAACAAGAGTAATCTCAAGGTTATTATACGTAATGTGACATCTCAAGTTCAAATGTGTGAATCTGTTGATATTTTTGGCTCTTTTGACGGTCATCTCTTTACACAATCTGGAAGTCATTATATAAGCATTTAAGCTATAAAGATACTATTACTTCAGTGATTAAAATTGATGAGTTCACATTTACTTTTATCTCTCAAAATATGGAAACTAAAGGAATCAGACAAAATAGAGAAAATATATACATACTTGAGCAGTGTTGTATGTCAAAAATAATCACTCACTTTTAATTCTAGATTGAATCGGTGTCTGTCAAAAGTTACAAAGATGAACGGTTGATTTTCAGTGGTGAACGTGGGATATTTAACAGGACAAATGCTGCAGCACAGATTAGATCTTGCAAGAATATAGTCCAATGGACTGTCTGACTATTGTTTTCTTCAGGCAAACATTGAGAAAAATAAAAGCACAAGAATAAACTCTAGGAGGAAAATCAATGCCAACCTATTCAGAAAGGAAGGAGTATAATGGAGTATAAGAATGAGAGCAAAAGTTTTGAACTATAAATACGTGTTTCCGGGCCTTTGTTAGGTCAACCTTTCTCCAATAAAGTTCATCTGACAAGGTGGATGTGTGTGTGTCTGAGGAGTGTCTTCAATAGTTCAATACCGAAGAAAAATTCGTGACTAAAGATGCTATTTTGCAGAAAAGTTGCTGTTGAATTCCACAATGTATTTTATCTTTTCTCATTATTATGAGGGTCTTCATGATTCTGACTATCTCTAGAGATACAACGTGTACGGTATTGTAGCAGAGACTCAAGTGTGTGGCAGACTGATTGTTCAGGGTCATAATCTCGGCAAGCTCCTAATCTTCACTTGTTATCTTCACCAACTTGACCTCTTTGGTGACCCTCCAATGAAGTTGTATAAAATTTGCACTGTCCCATTGTATTTCTCAACAGGGTTATCTCTGAGAGAAAATCTTTAACTACAAGGTTGAGGACATGGGCATAGCAGTGGATGTATACACAAGGGGGGTTTCCTTCCACCAGGCGGCGATACCCTGTTTGATGCTGGATATGTTGAAGGCGCCGTCCGCGGCCAGGGAGACAGTGGGATCAGGGTTAAGGCTGAGATCCTTGACAGCCTTGTATAGCTTCTCAAATAAATATTTTCCAGCTGTCTGGGTAACTTTTACAAACTTGAGAAAGCTCTTTTGATGCCTTCACTCGTCATATATCCCAGTGACAGACTGAACTTCTCCGTGTTTGACATATCTGATGTCTCATCAACAATCCTAGAGAACCATTAGTCATCATTGCCAGCACACACCTTGACATCTTCAATTATATTCTCCGTCACTTTGGATGTTATAATCTCTATCAGCTTATTTTGGATGTCAGCTGAAATCCACTTGGCAAAACCTTCCCCAGCTGAACCAAATTTTTGACCTTGGCATCCAGATTATCTTTGAGAATCAAATTGTCGTGTGAACGCAGGGACAAAAGCTCAATGAAGTTTCCTCAATTGTTTTAATTAGGTTCCGTCAACTTTTCTCTTTTTTCAGAATCACCGCGAAAAGCCAATCCCTACCTTGCGAGGAGCCCTACAATTTGGAAAATATGCCTCAAATAAGCGACTTCCGGAGCATATTGAGACTGAACCTGGCCGAGAACTGAGGTATTCCTTCTCTTTGATGTGAGAAAATATATCCACTTTTCTATCGACAGTTTGAGTTTATTGTTGCTTGAATGAACTTTCAACGAGGAACTGTTTTTCCATGTTTCCAACTCAAGTTCCCATGATTGGAAATAGAAAATTTGGAACGGGCGAAACACTTGACGGACTTTTCAACCTCGTCAAATTCTAGGCATGGGAACTTACGGAACCAGTCATATTGAAAGTTTCTGGAGTATTTATCATCTATCTGATGACTGTATGTTTGTAACTTGGGCTATAGATGATGATCCTCCTTGACTTTAAGGACAGTTTCCCGCTCATTTTCCACTCTAGTTCTGTTCTGGATGTACTTCCGCTGTGGCCCGCTTGGTAAGTATCGGGTGAACCAGCTGGCTCGTCAAGACGTCGGGGTACTCCTGGCCGCCGTCTGCAAACTCCATCTCCTTAGTTTTGCTCTTCTCACCTCCCTGGTCATTTCGCTAGTTTCAGAGTCCTCTGCAGAGGAAATATTGTTGTTGATAACTAAAGAGAGCTGCTTGGGAGAGAAATTGGGCCCAATATCGAGAATAAGAAGGCTTATTACAGCAGAAATACGCCAATTAGGGTAAGTTGGTGAGTCCCCATTATTTTCTGTGTTTGCAGCAACTTCCTCTTTTGCAGAAACGGACTGTTCAGATTTTGGTTCAGGCAGTGAAGCTTCAACTGGAGCAGGGTCATCTGGACAGGAGGAAGCAGTGACTGAGGATGAAAACAAAGACGCACACAGCATTTTTCGTATGGATTTAGTAAAAAAAACGATTTATTTTTATGAAAAATACACGAATTATATATACAAAGGTTCTATCATTTCTATTTATAAAATGACAGGCAATATTTGAAAGAGATATTACGGTCAATTATAGGATTTGAATTCAAATTTCTGGGGTGAATTGAGAAACGTGAGAGTGTTAACTGTAGTTTAAAAACTCCGTTTTATCTATCTGACTTAATTTGGCCCCAATATTGTGTTAGACGTATAATTTATTAATTTCCTAATTCTATACATGAGGTAGTGAATTTTGGCTACTTTAAGTACAATTTGCGGTGCTTTCAAAGGATTAATCAGATTCATTTTTTTCATTGAAAGGAACTAATTATTTTTTGGAAAATGTATTTCATGTTCAATTTTGTGAAAAACTATTCTAGATTCCTTTTGGGTTGACATGCTAGAAATATGTAATTTTAGTACAATGACTCAGTACTATTAAGAGTTGTCATAAGTTAGTTCTATATAATAGATTTTAATAAATAATTATGACTTAATTCATCTATATTTACATATGGGATTGGTGGACGGTTGCGTTGGGTTTTTTGGTCCTCTGAAACGAACAAAGCGTAATACTGACGTACGGCGATGTACTTGAGTATCCTTTTCTACCTCCCCAATTATTAATTACTAGCATTCATCAAGGGGAAAAAAGTATAATTTACCGTAACTTTGGACCAAATTTAGATAAATAACTCAATTTGATTTTAGGAGGAGGTTTTGTGCTTTACCCAGATCCCAATCTACTATTTCATATGGGATAATCTAATTTTTTTTTGTTTTTAAGCAAAAATAATTTTCCTTTATACTGTTCCCCAGGCAACGGATAAACTATATTGTCATTTGTTAGCTTCTTAAACTCTAGAAGCCTTCTTCAAAAAATATTGTTTTAAGCAAAGACTTCTTATACATATCTCTCGACTAGACATGAAAAAAAAACGTGTTTTATAGGAATACATGATATGAATTGTGTTTAAAGCAAAATTAGTTCATAGATTTATTTATTTTAAACTTTATAGATAAATAATAAATTAAGCAAAAATAATTTTAACAAATAATTTTTATTAACTAATATAACAAGTATATAATAATATTAAAATTTAGAAAAAAAGGTCCATTAATTATTTAGATCGTTTATTCAATTTAGATATTGTATTAATTGAGATGCAGTTTACCTGAACGTTTTTGTCACGAACAAATAATACAATTTTGATTAGAAATAAAAGTTTTCATTGTTTCATATTGAGAACTGTTGTTGATATTTTTTGAAAAAGAAATATGAAAATGAATGTTTTTCTCCACAAAACTGGTCTGATAAGAAACAACAGTTCATATCTTCCATTTTTCTCAAGATAAATAGTTGAGAAAAACATCCAATGATTTATAGAATGAAAGAAATAATAATGACGTTGGATTGTCATTAAATGTTTCCATGTATAATTTTATGTCATAGCGTAGCTATACATTTGTAATTCCGTTCTACCCAAGCTATTTTAGAAACAAACACCAAAACTTTTCGATAAGAATCTGGTCACCCTGAATTTCATTTCCTCTACGACATGTGTTCCTTCCTTATACTTCTTCTCTTTCTGTTTCTACCCTTTAAGAGTCAAGACGTATAAATGTAAATAGTTAAGTAAAAATTAATAAACATCAGTTAAAAGTCCGTAGAAATAACTGATGCATTGGTCAAAACACACTATCATCCTTTATGCATGACGTCACAATTCTTATTACCTTCAGTGGAGAAGTTTGCCAGGCACGGCTCGGCAACACACTCAAAATCTGACACAAAATTCAAATCCTTTATAGATTAATTTGATAAATTAACAGAGTCTGTCGATTCCTACACGTGCTGGTGTAACCTTGGCAAATCGATTAACCTTGGTTTTCAAGGGTTTTTTGAGAAGCAGGGGCTTATGAATAAGTGACACTTCAATAAAGTTAACTGCGATTTCTACCTCTGCCGATCTTTTGGATGAAGCAGCAAGTTAAATAAATTTTTTTGGAAAAATCCAAGAAATGTGATTAAGAAATGGAGTCCTTCGATGTCTCCTTAGTTGAATATCTCCCTTCTGTGGAAGACGTTTGTCACGCACGGGGCAACCTTTATGCAACGCCTGAGAAGAATGGAAAAGATTTTTATGTACTCTAGAAAAATACTTTTAGTCTCTGCCTTTAAAGAGTCCCTAAAACATCAATCCTGGAGAAGAAATCAAAAGACTCAGCCCCAAGAACCATCTTATATTTGGTCCTTAATTAATTTATAGATAAGTTGGATTCCTACCTCTGTCGATCTATTAAATCAAGCAGCAAGGAAACCAAGGGGTTCATGGTATCTAAATATACCTTTTGGGTGGACAACGGCTATCATGCCTTCGAACCCTAACCCTTCCTTAGGGTCAACACTCCTCCTAAGAATTTTATGGGACCTTCAACAGGTAATGAAAGGCCTCCATGAGAAGGATACAGACCTCCTTAAGTTATTTCTCATTTAGTTATATTTTTGATTTTGAGACTTTAGATAAAGGAATTTAAATACTTTCAAATTTGGGGTTTAACCTCTTTTCTTATAACTTTTTTCAACTACTCACAGAAGCTAGGACTATGTTTACATAATTGTTGCAATTTTAACAAAAATTAAATCTATACTGAATATTTTGAATATGGTTATAAACCACAATTTTTATCTAAAGAACCTTCTTGTTCCTTAAGATAAGTTGTAGTATCTATTTAGATGGCTTAATTTTGCACGCCTCGCTCTCACCGTATTTAGCATCGATGTTACACACAATCCTTGGTTTCAAGGGCAATTTGAATACGAGTTCATGGATTCCAAAGACGCAACTAATTCATCTAGGATTGTTATGGTACTATGTGTCCATGACTCATACCTGTTTCTGAGAAGAAGGCGCAAAAAATCCCAGATCTTATCACTAAATTTCGCCATAGGAGAAGGTTGTCGGTCAAAGACATTCATCAAATAACTGTGCAAAAGATACAAGATCTTGTTGATAAATGCCACCAAAGGCGATAGTTGTCGGTCCGAGACCTTTAACAAATAATTGGGTTCACCCCATTCTTTCAGAGAAACCTTCAATTAGATTAATAAAAGGGAAATTTTGATGACCCCTTCAATCCAGAAATACAAATCTCCTCCAAGAACAGGAAATATATATTATGGTGGAAAAACTAAAAAGAGCCTGTACACCAGTGAGAAGAAATTTAAAATTTAGTTTTTATGGATGCGTTAAATTCTATACATATACATAGCTACGCTATGACATAAAATAGTAGACATTAACTAAGTCTACTGTATTAATGTCAAATTTTATTAAAAAACGTTGCTATACATTTGTCAATAGTCCCTTCCACCTTCTCTTTTGCTTAGTTGAAGTGAAGGCTATCAGTAGAAAGAGGATGATGTAAGAGAAGTAAGAGATATCGTAGAGATTGTGGGATTCATGGGGACCAGATTCTTATTGTAACGTTTTGGTGTCTGTTTCTAAAATAGCTAAGGTAGAACGGAATTACAAATGTATAATTACACTTTTACTAAAATATGACTTACATACAGTAGACTAAGTTAATGTCTACTATTTCCTTTGTTTTATCTTCATCTTTGCACCAAAAAATCTAGATCGAAGGAAAGAGAAAGAAAACATCGAAGGGATGGAGGAGGGGGGACACAATAATTGTTTAACTCTGCAATTAATAAAATTGTATATAACTACCGATAAACCAAGGTAGTATATATAATTTCATGTCATTGCTACGTTAAACAATTTGTATGATATAAAGGAGTTACGTGGTTTCCAGCAGAAAAAATCCCTCAATGTAGTAAGGGACAGCAGGAAGACCGTGATCGCGTTAGACGATTTTGTAGTTTTAATGAATTAAATACATTAATTTACCGAATTATTTATAATTTACAAAAAGTATATTTTCATTTTCGAACTGGACATATTTAGATATTCTTATAAGTAAAGTGAGATCTATAAATTAAAGACTCTTAAAAGATAATGTTTAACATATAAAAACTATAATATTAACATATATATATATATATACCTATAACC
Source organism: Lepeophtheirus salmonis (assembly GCF_016086655.4). Lineage (NCBI taxonomy): Eukaryota > Metazoa > Arthropoda > Copepoda > Siphonostomatoida > Caligidae > Lepeophtheirus > Lepeophtheirus salmonis. The sequence goes on along the minus strand of NC_052138.2, from coordinate 28,535,421 downwards.
TAATTTAGGTATTAGCTCATCACCAAAATAGTAGTAATATCTTGATGTGGGATATTTTCTAGAGATGTCAATTTTGAATTGAAAATCAAAATTTTCTTAGCGTGGGAGACCCACACCCATGATTCTGAGATTAATATATCCCTGAAATTTCAAGAAAAAAAGAGGAACGTTATAAAAGTATTGGAAAGTAAACTAGTTCTCAGACCAAAATCCCTACTTAAATATTTCTACCAATGAGCTTCCTTCATTACATTTAAAGCCCACCATAGCTGTATTGGCGCTATGGGGTTTAAATGCTAGGATATTAATTCCTGCTGCTTACATCAATGATCAAAGCCAGCGACTAAAAGTGAGGGGGCTTAAAAGGCCCTTGAAAAGTATTAAATGAATATTCAGATTGGCCTCCAATAAGGGGGGTCGTGTTAGCTAAAGTGATTACATGAGAAATCGGATTTAAAAGGTCGTCATCCTCAAAATAATCTAGGGTAATACCAACACGAAGGTCATGTTAAGACGAGTTTCTCTATAATCCTAAAAGAGATATGTAGATAGACCCATCTCTATTGCAATGAATCTCAGAACCCAATAGGTGTAATCTGCTGACCTTGGCTGTAAATGCAAGTGCCAACAAGACTAGAGTATTTTTATATAAAATTTCAAAAGTAAGAGTTGCCGCCCCATATTTCTTTATAACGAAATGTCATTTGTTATAATGTCGAGCAGGTTGAGAATATCCTGCTCTCAATGTTCCTAGTAGGATGTCGGATGGACGTTGAGATCGAGGGTCTCTTAGGAGTTTGGAGCAATGACCCACATCGATTGAATCCCGTGAGAGGGAAATGAGGTCCAGGAACCATCTGGTACCCCTCCAGTGAAAAGTTATGATGATAGAAGGACGGCTAGTCGTCAAGGAGCGTAATCTAGCAATAACTTTTTGTAGAAGAGGAACCTGATGAAAGTAATAACTGGAAGGATTCCAACTCGTTGAGAAAGCGTCTATACCAATTGTATTGGGATCTTCTGACTATGAAAATAATAATCTACCAGATGGTACAGAGCGGACGCTAAGTAATCGCATTGAGAACGGAATCATGTGTTTGTGAGATCTGTGATAATGACCGGACTTTCAGTGGATCCCCAACTACAGCCCAAATATTCAATTTATTTAGAGTGTAAAAAATAACTTTTTTTATAAATTGATACTGGGGCCTATATATGAGTACATAAATGCCACGGTACAAGTTTCTAGGGGCAGAGTCGTAATCCGAAGCCTGAATATTAAAATCGTCCAGATAAATACTCCAAACGATGTTCAATTCACCTCTTAAATAAGTAATATGAGGTTTTAGTAACTCTGTAAATACGTGAAAGGTTTGACGCGAACCCAAAGCACAAAACGTTAAATTCATAGGTAATACCATTGAACTTAAAAAGAAAGAATTTCCGATAGTTTTGGTTGACAAGAAAAGAATGGTAGGAGTTTTCTAGGTCAATAGAAGACAAAAGACGTCGTTACCTTTATTGTATCACACAACCTTTCCTCCGAAAAGAAACAGAAAAAAGGCTCAAAATCATTGGGTAGTTAGCCTATGAAGTCAATCATACCAACTGCTGTGTATCTCTTATATAATCCAAGAGTATCATTTTCATATTATTTCTTCACCATTTTAATTACATATATTAAAGTCTGCAAAGTATTTTATTCGATATTGTATGATAATATTGCTGAGTAATATTTTATTAAAAGAGTAGTTATTATATTATTTCTATGAAGAAATAGACAAAATGTATTCATAGTAATAATTAAATGACCAATATATATATATTATAAAACGAAGAGGGATCAACATGGAATTGTATTCCTGTTATTTTAGAAACGGAGGATTAGTACAGAATAACTTATTACTTTGTGTATTTATAAAAAGGAATAAATTATGAAATGGCCATGACGTATCAAGGGAGAAGAGGGAATCGACAGCTGACAACAAAATACTTAGGGCATCTTGAGTTAGTGATGTAACGCAGGGAAAAAGGAATATTCACGAAACCAAGATCGTAAAGACGTACCAGTTTCCAATTTAAATTTGCTTATTACAATGAATTTATATAACATTAATAATAATTTGCCAGCCTCTATTCTTCTTGGCAATAGCAAAAATATTAGAGTATACTTCTGGATTTATTTGTAGCAGAGGTAAACATTGGTATGGCCTTGTGTTTCAGCATGCCAGCAATTTCTCGTTGAATAGCCTGATAACTCTCCTTTGTTTATGCAGGGTTATGAAAATACATGCTAAGAGGGACTTGAGAAATAAATTGGAGCATGTAACCAGATTTAACTGCATTGATAAAGAATAAGCTATTTGATGAAAGGGCCCAATTTGACTGAAAAAATGATGTTTTGCCTGCTCACGAAGAGGTTGCAATATCGTCATCAACAAATGAAATTCTGGCATCAAAAAGCCGGGTATATGAATTTGTAATAACGGTACTTTCGAATACTTCCTCCAAACGTTTAAAAATATTTAAATGTGGACATTTACCTCTTCTAGAGAATGTCTTTCTCCTGTTATAATTAGGACCTTTTCTACCCATGGAATACCTTGGGGACTTCCGTGGTTTATCAAATTTCTAAGACACTTTTAGAAGCATCTTCGGAGAGAAGAAATTTCTGTTCAACATCCGCCTTAGAAGGGTATCTCACAACGGCCGACTTAGTTGGTTCTTTAAATGAGTATAGAATTGATTTACTCCGTTGAGAAGATAGAATAGTCTCGAGCCATCTTTTGCATTTGATACGAGTCACAAATCCTTAAACCAGTATTGTAACAGGTATTTTTCCAAGAATTGATTTCTGAAGAAAAAGAAGAAGTAGAATAGATAAAAAAAATTAATCTGTCGTAACTTTCCATGCATTTATAATTTAAATAGAACTACCTTACGCCCTATCTCAATAATAAAAACTACCTCATATCAAACAATATGCCAGTAATCAAGAAAAAATGTTTTACTATTTCATAACAAGTTGGAAATAACGTAAAATACGTAGATGAAGATAAAATAAACGAACACACTGATATGGAGGGATAAATACAATTTGTTGAAAAGTTCAAAATGTAGAAGTAATTCCCTAGAAATAGTTTTCAAATGGTAAATTATTAAAAATTTGGTTCTATAAGAAAAACAAAACACATTTACATAATATGTACATTAATTCCATCAAGAGGTTATCAGTTGTATTTTGTACATACAAATATGTATCATATTTTTTAAGATATTTTTTCCTACAATG